>NC_137215.1:20686492-21286492 GCF_949987685.1 Ammodytes marinus | reverse complement strand
AGCTGCTGCATGCTGTTGGAGTGCTGGATAGAAGGGCCAAAAGCTGAAGAAAAACAGGCCAGACGGACAACGAGCCAAAGTTATATTACAAATACCGCTCTGGTTTATGCTCATCCGAATAAAGAGCAAACGGTAGTGTGCACTGTTGCAAGTGTTTTTTTTAAAGATTTCAGATTGCTTTTGAGTTTGTGTGTTTGATATGTATTGCCAAATGTTTGAGATGATTCACCTGGGCTGACAGCCAGGAACGTCTGCGGTTGTGTCTGTGTCCTTGTCTGTGTGTGTGTGTGTGTGTGTGTGTGTGTGTGTGTGTGTGTGTGTGTGTGTGTGTGTGTGTGTGTGTGTGTGTGTGTGTGTGTGTGTGTGTGTGTGTCTGTGTGTGTGTGTGTGTGTGTGTGTGTGTGTGTGCGTGCGTGTGTGTGTGTGTGTGTGTGTGCACAACTCGTCATACTGTTTGCCATCAACCGCTTTCCTGTCAATCTCAGGTATATTGTGCAGCGTCAGCACACACTCAGGCAATGAGCAAACAGCCCAGGCCTGCACATCACCTGTCAAAATATAAACATTTCAACTTTGGCAGCATTGGTAGCCATGTTCTCCATGTTCACTCTTTTAATGTTGGAATACAACGTAAACGGACATCGATGTTTTCAAACGAGCAAATTTACTGTCAAATCTCTGATAGAATTTTAAAAAAGTCAGCTGTTCTATTAACTTATCAACCTAATGTTACATTGATTAAAACAACCTTTATTGTCTCTTGCAGCTAAAATAATAAGATTGTGTTATTTGTCTTCGTTTTTTTTAAGGCCATGCGGTCTTTGATTGCTGGGTCCAATTACTTTTGTGGTGTTTTCCCAAGAAGAACTGGATATTTCAGTGATGTAAAACATCAGCCGGAGCCTCAATAGAATGCAATGGTGCAGCAACACTGGTCTGTTTGTACTTAAAATGACTTCACTGTTGCTAGTTGTAACACCGTCTGATGTTATTGCTCTTTTCACCTACACATGTGCAGTAATCTGTTGGTAGCATAATAAACAGTCAACTTTTGAAACGGGTCAGTGGGTTTATCAACAGAAGAGAAAAGCAGCCAGATGTGTCTACTATTGAACCATTAAGGCGGTGTTGTTCTTCATACATTATATTGTAAGGCTGTTTTCCAACTCCATGATTTGAAAACCTGACTCCTAAAAAAAGACGTTATTCCTCTGTTGTTATTCACTGAGCCAGAGCACGACTTAAAGTAGGAACCAAACAAAAGGCCTGGTATCCTCCCATCACACTTCACTCTAACATCACTTTCCTTGCCAGTCACTCTGAGGCATGGAAGTATTATGAAGGGATGAAGCCAGGCTTAAAGTCTGGCTGTTGATGGGAACAAACATCCGCCTTGCTCCTCCAGCGCTTCACACCAAAACACACAACACACAGGATCTAATGAACTGCCATCTGGCTCTACCGCAGACCTGGGCGTGTGCCCTGCTGCATGGGCAACTCACAGAAACAAGTTCCCAAGTGTCTTCACCACAGAAGCAAAATTCACAATGGAAACGTGGGCTGGGCTTTTAATGTTGGCACCGAGCACAGTGCGGAAGTGATACATTCAGTGTTGTTACAGTGAAAGAATGAGAATCAAGTTATTGGTCTGGGAGCCATGAGATGTGTGTTTGCTGTTTCTGATAAAGAGCTTGCGTTTGTCCATGTGTCAGCATTGTGCTAACATGTTTTATGGTGCTGATTTTTTCCATTCGGCTACATAAAAAGAGGGCAGGTAATGGTAATGTGTGCTTGTGCTGTAATAAAAGAGCTGAAATGAATTTCCCTGTGTGCATGAAGGCACAGCGATGAGAGATCATGATACGGGGCGGCCGAAGGTTTGCACACACAATAGGTCTAATTCAGCACACAAAGGCGGCACATTGTGTAGAGGAGACGTGAGCGATAGCAGAAATGAAAAGCAATTGAAAGGTGTGAATGGCATCTCTCATTGAAAACAAACATGCAAAGAGGCAAAAAAGTCTTCTGATCCAGACTGTTCAAGCATGTTTGAGCTGGGCTTTCACACTGCTTCCATGCAAGAGAGAGAGAGAGGGAGAGAGAGAGAGAGAGAGAGAGCTGTCAGCTGCAGAATCAGTGCACATGGATAAAGAGAAAGGTCTCTTTTTGTCTACCTGCCCTGCTGCCTGGGAGCGAACCAACCCTCTCCACTGATACGGGGCTTGTTGTCACCCCGCAGGCTCGGCTGATGCTGGGTTTCCATGGCGATGGAAAGCCTGATATGTGCCCCGGTAGCCAGCCTGTACAGTATGAGCGGCCTTTCTCTCTGATTTCTTTGTCTTCTGTCCGTTCGGGGAGGCATGTGTGGCTAGCAGCACTATACCAATCGATACAGCCTGGCACACACTGTACACAAAGTGAATCCATTGCGTGTTGCAGCACAGCCTCTAGAGCTCCTCAGGCCTTTTTTTGGAAATGTTCCAAGGAAGATGTGGAAAAGGCGAAAAGGTCGTGAGGAACAGGGAAGAAAAACGTCCGTGCAGCCATTCAGAATTAAAGTGCTTAAAAGTAAAACATTATAAAATACCAAATATGTATTATTAAATTTTTATACTGCGCTGATTTTCACTCCATTGTTGGACATAGAGGAATGACTTATCCTTACAGTGTTTTCATACATATCTATCCATCCATCCATCTATCCATCCATCCATCTATCTATCTATCTATCTATCTATCTATCTATCTATCTATCTATCTATCTATCTATCTATCTATCTATCTATCTATCTATCTATCTATCTATCTATCTATCTATCTATCTATCTATCTATCTATCTATCTATCTATCTATCTATCTATCTATCTATCTATCTATCTATCTATCTATCTATCTATCTATCTATCTATCTATCTATCTATCTATCTATCTATCTATCAATCCATCCATCCATCCATCCATCCATCCATCCATCCATCCATCCATCCATCCATCCATCCATCCATCCATCCATCCATCCATCCATCCATCCATCCATCCATCCATCCATCCATCCATCCATCCATCCATCCATCCATCCATCCATCCATCCATCCATCCATCCATCCATCCATCCATCTATCTATCTATCTATCTATCTATCTATCTATCTATCTATCTATCTATCTATCTATCTATCTATCTATCTATCTATCTATCTATCTATCTATCTATCTATCTATCTATCTATCTATCTATCTATCTATCTATCTATCTATCTATCTATCTATCTATCCATCCATCCATCCATCCATCCATCCATCCATCCATCCATCCATCCATCCATCCATCCATCCATCCATCCATCCATCCATCCATCCATCCATCCATCCATCCATCCATCCATCCATCCATCCATCCATCCATCCATCCATCCATCCCTCCCTGTCTGTCTGTCTGTCTGTCTGTCTGTCTGTCTTACATTATTGCCTATCAGCTAAGAATAACATATCAAATTTAGAAATGATCTCCGTAATCTAGTGTTATGCGAGCCCTTTTTGAATCACAGCGTACTGTACCAACAAACAGTAGTCTCCTTCTGTTGACTTTCTGTTGCATGGGTGCGTGTGACTGTTTTCCTTCTCCAACCACCGGCTCAGCAGTGACTCTAATGAAGCGCTCATTGTCTTTGTGTAAGAGCCTGCTGCTGATTTAATGTGGTCATGGTTACTTGAGTTGTCTTGACTCCTTGGTCTTTGCCAGCTGCTTTTCACTGAGTATGAGCCCTGCCACACAGGCCTATTAGGGAATTCTTCTGCAGGCTTAACGTCACTCCTGAGCAGTGGGTGTAGACGTAATTGCTCATATTTGGGCAGTTTTCCAAATACCTCAGTAAAATATAACTGTATGTAAGCTAGTCAGCTTTGCCCGGATAATCCTGATTTAATTTTGGTTGGCTGATTAACACAGTATCTTGCTATCTTTTTGCTGGATGTTTCTCATGGGGGCTTTGTTCCACTTTAAGCATGGCAAAGGTAAGAGAATTAGCCTGCATTACTGTGTAACTGATCTGATTTCAACTGGGAAACTGTCTCTCTCTGTAAATCCAGCCTCTCAGATCAAGGCAAACAGAGAAATCTGAGAGCAGTGTGGTCATTGCTTTATTGTAACTTGTCACAACCGTTCACTGAGATGAGATGGAGCAGATAAAAGTTATGGGGAAAGTTTTATTCTTAAGGTTTGTTTGATGGCAGAAATCGGAGCTCTGAGCTCATTTTATATCAGAATTGAAGTGCACGAAACTGAAGTCCTAACTGCGGCTCAGTCTCCTCCACTAGATAATCAAATTTTCTGGAAGGAATAGTTCGACATTTTGGAAAATTTTAATTTAATTTCCTTTTCAGAGAGTTACACAAGAAGATTGATACCGCCCTCATTACTACGCTAAATATTAAGCTACAGCAAGCAAGTTAGCTTAGTTTAGCAAGAAAAGTGAGGGAAATCCAAAATCGTTGGCTCTGTCTGTCTGTCTGTCTGTCTGTTGGCCAGGGCAGCCACTTTTAGAGCTATCTCCGTGGAAGGAATATCATGAGCTCGGGGTCTCGGGCCCTGGACACAAACTGGCTATGGGCCCCTACAAACGCAAACAGTACATGTGCACTGCGTGTGACCTCTCCATGCACAAGAACTAGGTCCACAATATCACAGGGCAACCCACAACCACACAGCAGCATGTATTCCTTCTAAATTATAGGAGTTATTATGACATTATTGACATTTTGTGTTCTGTTAGCTAGTTACAGTATATAGAGCCTAGATTCATTTATTCGCTGCAGCAGCAACTAACCCACAGTTGAGATGTCTGATAAAAGAAAAAAAAAACAGGATGACTTACCTGCTTATTTTCTAAATGGCATTCCAATTTTCTAAAAGTCTTGTTTCTCGCTGATAGATAATAATTTATTGGTAATAAGGCAACATTTCAGGTCAATAGACCTTCACCAGGCATCATCTCTTTGTCAGAATATGCTGCAGTCTTGATTTCTCCCTGACAAGTCGCACTAACCATGTTAAAAAACAAACTTTATGAAAACTTTTTTTTTAAATCCCATGTGCCCTCCATTGGCCTAGGGCCCTGGACATGTGCCCACTTTGCCCGTGCAGTAATTTGTTTATGGTTATCTTGTCATTGTGAGGTTACAACCACAACACAAAATGTATACACCTTGGTCTTTGTAAAAATTAAATATTTATTGGTGAGCTGTAGAGTCTGGAAGGCTAGGCTAAGCTAACTGGCTGTATGTTTTAACAAACATCAAAGTAGTCGGCTATTGAACCTTTCATCTATCTCTCACTGAGAAAGCGAATATATGTATGTCCCAATGTATGAACTATTCTTTTCAATAAGAAAACTATTTGGCAGGATTGCTTTTTAAAGACCCACTAGGAGAGGCTTATGTAATTCTCGCTCTCATATCTGGAGACATAATGAGTTTACTTAATTCTACAATTAACGTGATCTAATGAGGTCAGATATAGCAGACATGAGGCCAATAAAGGGGTCCACCCGTAGCTAACTATTTTTAAATGACTTTATAGTGGGCAGAGACAGCCCAAGCACCAGGCCAGCTGAATAAGAATGGACAGAGAGGAAGGGTAACTCGGGAGGACAGTTGGAAAGAGCAGTCCATGTTCTCTTGTGTCATGTTGTGATGAGGCATCACAGGCACTTCTCTTCCACAGCCCAAACCCACAAAGAGCACGGCAGAGACAGCAGAGCAGAAGAGGGAGGGAGGGAGGGGACATCTACTCAAGGACAGCCCTGCATAGGAGAAGGCATTTTCATACTCTGAGCCCGATTAAAGTTTTAGGTGGATGACTTTGCAATCTCTCTCTCTCTCTGGCCTTCTCTTTCTCTCTTTGTCTCTTTCACTCGCCTCCCATGACTTCTCACTCTGCCCCGAGGCAAAGCAGAAATCAGCTGATGTCTGCACAAACACAACATCCCAGGGTCTTGTGTGTTCTTAAAGAAAAATAAAACTGCAAGCAAAAGTTGGATTTATGGAGGGAACCGAGAGAGGTTGAGTTGTTTTTAGAATTTTAAGAAAGACATTTTACCAAAAGCCCTTGATGATAAACTACAAACCTCACATAAAATGCCTCACAGTGTATGTAAATAAGGACGTAAGGAAATATATGTAGCACCACTTTGAAAGGTAGCAAATGGATGAGGAATAGTATAGATAAAAATTATCACATGTCCCAATCATATCAAAGATTCTACCACAAATGTTGTCATGTTGTGTGTCTCTGTTGGCTTCTGTGTTTGGGGTCGGATGGCACAAATGGCAGCGGAGGCCCACAGGTACGATGCACTCACCTTTATGTCAGATCACATTTAGGTCAGGAGGGTTCAGATGTTATGTCACCACATAAGGTCACTAACCTTCAACAAATGGACATCTCTCGGCTCAGCAATGTGCCTAGGTGGACATAAGTTTGCGCGGGCCCAGTTGATACAGAGTGAAACAAATGCCTTTTTCGGTAGGTACTTTTGAATTCTTGCACATTATAATTAAAAGTTTTTTTAAAATAGTTGGTTTGTGCTAGATCAGAGGCTAAACTTTTTTTCCCCATGTCAACAAATCCAGATGTGCTGCATTGTCCTGTTAGGTCTCCCCTGCAGTCGAGTACCAAACTAAGAAAATCCAGCCATCAAATTTTAAAATGGGTATCGTGAATATCCTATCATTTAAATGTCATTTGAAGTGACTAAGTCGCAGACAATTATCACCTGACAGTTCCCCTCAGCTTTATGACGTTTTTACAGCAGATTTTAAGCTATTGTTTTTGTTTTCTTGTTTTCTGGCATACAACATTATTTTGGTTCACTGGTGTCGTTTTCAGACGCAGCAGACAGTCGACCCGCTATCAATAAAATCAGACAAAGTGCAGGCTAGCAAATAGCTGGTTTAAATAGCAGCTCAAGATTATAATATTTCCTGCAAGAGAGAATACAAGATTGCAATATTTATTGAAATCTACTCTGAATGTTGCACCGTATACTGAATTTGCAAAAAAAGCAACCTTCTGCTAACAGGTTTGCTTCATCATTTTCACATTACATTACCCTATATATATCATAATATGTCAGTAATGTGTTTGCAGCCTGTTTTTCTGCTGGCCCCATGTGGCAATAAAAAAATCAATTGATGCAGGGTCAACGCTTCTGGGAAGGTAGCAGGTAGCATCTTTAGCCGGATATACTTCAGAAATGTTATCTCATCCGAGAAACAATGGCATAAGGGGGAGAAAAAGGCCCACCACTGTTTTTATACTGAAAAGGCACATCTGAAAGTGCTGACCCATATTTGCCATTGTTTCGTGAATGATGTATTTCCCCCGTGTGTCGTAGGGGCTAGATGTGAAAGATGGTGGACTGTGCTGTGTTCAGAAAGACAGAGCGGGATGGAGGTGAATCTGTGGATGGAGGTGAATCTGTGGATGTGGCCTGCTGGGTGAGCTGTAATCCATCATGCCAAATCAGACGTCCGACCAAACAATCATCACCTGAGGCCATTACAAATATTTGACACTATACTGCATACGACCCCAAAGGACATATACAAAGAGTAATCAATCAGTTAATTACATGATTACATTTGCTGGTGGTAGGGAGGGGTTTCGGGTGACAGTTATAAAGGCTTTGAAACTGGCCAAACTCGGCGTACTGCTGTGATTAAAGCCAAATGTGGAGCTTTAGAGTTGGTCACAAAAACACAACCAGATGCAGTTGAATGTGACAAAATGAATGGACATTTTTGTATCCAGTGGTTGTTGTGGCCATGGTGGTGGAGCAGGTTTTCAAAATGTCTGAGCAACATCATCTCTTACTGTCTGAATTCAACACCACTTTCATTTTAACCAAAGACTTCTTCTGAGGAAATTAAGGACATTTTAGGTTGCATCCTCTATGTATTCATTTTAGAAACACATGTCACCAAGTGGTTACCTCTTTTTTGTGTGGGTATTATTATTATTATGTTGTCTGGGTGTATGGAGTAGCTGTCATCAAATTACCATTCTATTGGCAGATATTGGATATCAGATGTTGTGGAACTGATTCTTAACAGAGCTGGCAGAAGAAAAATCATAAGTGGCTCATACAATACAGTGTACGATCTTATAAACAGACACACACTTCACAAGATACATTGTATGTCTTTAATGTTGCAGCACCTTTGCATTATACATACCCATGGACTCACTTTTCCAGAGCCATCTGTCTTTGTAATTCTGCCATTAATATTTCGGTAAATGGAGTGTGTGGGATTTGTCTGAGTCAACAGCGACTGGTGTATGTCAACCGGGTCCCTGTGAGCTTGTAGTTCATCTCATTTCTTTTCAAACAAGAGACAAACAATTCCCTCAGAAAGCATCTTCTCCTGATCTATCTTTAAAGACATTTGGAAATGCACGTTAACTAAAGCCAAGCGACTCACTCATGAGGTGGAAGGGAACAGAAAGCAGACGCAGAGGCAGCTTTTTCATGTGCGCTCACATCAAATGATTGCTGTCCACCCACGCAAAGACTGCAGGTATAATCAGACTGTCAGTCAGTTAGAACAAGGGCAAAGACATTTCACAGACAGACTAAACAACTAAGGCAGATCTGAGACTTATCTGAGCATGTAGGTCGGGAAAAACATCAGCAACAGTATTGCCACTGGATCATGGACATGGACACCTCCACCCGTATCCATCTCCATGTCCATGCTGAGAAGGTGTAACTGAGTCCCCCTGTCAGAAGGCTAATCCTTCTCAGGGACAGATTTAGCTTCTGCATCGCAATACGCTTTCATCTGAGTCCAGAGCTGATGTCATCGAGAGCACTGCCCTTACTAACCAAGTTATGTAAAGAGCAAACAGCTTCGCGCCTACACCACCAGAAGCAGCAAACACCCAAACTAATGCTGGAGGTTCAGGACACAGTCTGGATCAATGAGGCTCGAGGTCTCACAGGAGGCCGCCTTCCTTCCCCATGCACCAAAGAGCATCAGGAAAGATTGGGAGCAGGTCAACTTCCAGATTCACAGACTGTCAAATGCCAGCGGGGCGCGATGGTGATGAAGAGGAGATCTGAAGCAGCCTTTAAAGCTCCGATCAGTCATCCCCTGCCCCAAAACCCCCTTTAAACCCCCTTCTGGTGCCTGCGGAGCTGTCTGCGAAGCCGTCTGCGGACACCCTTGACACCACGCGCAATTACCCTTTAAGCTGTTACCAAGCGCAATTACCTTCACTTCTTAGCAGAGCAACACATGGTATTACAATAATGTAGGGAATGGGCACTGATGGCTTACGTGTGTGTGTGTGTGTGTGTGTGTGTGTGTGTGTGTGTGTGTGTGTGTGTGTGTGTGTGTGTGTGTGTGTGTGTGTGTGTGTGTGTGTGTGTGTGCGTGTGTGTGTGCGCGTGTCTAGGGCTGCTGGGGAGTCTTGAGTTAGTAACCCTACCCTTTATCTTGTCTCTCGGTTGGAAGGACCACACTGTGATCAAAGTCTCTTTGAAGTGCTGCATTTACAGATATAAATGAAGACTCCACTTCAGAGATTTATTTATGTAAATCCCCATCAGCCTCAGCTGTACTTTCTGTTTGGTTCTATTTAGCAAATGTTGCATGCTAACATGCCAAATTAAGATGGTGTCCAGGGTAAATATTATACCTGACTGGTAAACAAACAGCATGCTAGTATTGTGTAGTATTGTCACTTTTTGACATGATTTAGCTCAAAGTGCTGCTGTGGGACAGTACAGCCTCATAGACTACACTTAAGGCCAGGACACACCGGTTCGACTACCGACCGTCGCCCGAAAATGGAGTCTGCCATTTCAGGCAGCTCCAGTCTGCCCGTCGCGGCCCAAAAAGTGCCAAGAACACACCGAGCCGACTACTGACTTTCCGTATGCTCTGCGCTTGCGCGGGACGTAATGTCTCCATAACAGCAGGCGGCGCTAATCTGTATTGTGGCCCAAAAAAATACGGAAGCCGGAAATGATGGGACAGCTGTCTAGTCCATAAACATAGATATAAATACGTATTTATTTGATATCTATGGACCATAAAGAGCAACATTTTTAGCAGAGAGTGTCGAGCATGGTGTCGAGCAGTCAAGAAGGGTTGATGCATGTGAGTACTCGCTGAACGAAACAAACAAACACATTAAAACAATGGCTAGCGATGCGATACTGTTGTCAGCCATTTGTGCTACCCGCCTCACTTCCGGGCTTCACTGATTCGCTGGAATTGCTCCAACTGAAAGACTGCCCGACGGAAAAGAAGCCCGACGACATCTACGACGGCCGACGTCACCGAACACACCAAATAGATTTGTGTCCCCGCCCCCTCCAGACTCTCCGACCATGTCCGATGGCCGATTATCGGGCCGGTGTGTCCTGGCCTTAAAGCAGCTCTGGAAGCTGTGTCTACTACAAGGCTTTGTTTCTCAGGATGTAAGGATTATTATAAGCAAAATCAAGGCTAATTTCCAGTTGAACTCAAATTCTAACTTGCTGATTGTCAATTATCAGCTATGATAAGGCATTTTTGTTAGTTCAGGCACAGCACTGATGTCAAGGTCAATGTAAGCTGTGTAATGTCAGTCACACTCAGTATCATTGGCTTATTGATTTCTCACCCAATGGCAATCAGATGACTAATGTCCAATTACATACAATTGCACTAGTAAACCAGTGATTTCTATAAGGCCAACACTGTGTGCTATATTCTCCCCCTTATTAGCATTGTTGTCGTTGTTATGTCACTATGCTCTAATGTTTAGGTATGTTCACTGCACACTCAATCTGTAACATTATGTGTTAGGAGCATTATTTTCCCCATCAGACACCTCCTACTGTTTGACTTATTGTTTTGCAATGCCATTAGAGAGCCATTCTCTAAGAACAGATCACTTCCAATCCTAACAGCTATTGGTATATTTCTTGACGGATTACAGTACCCTACAGTACACTCATGGCCACGAAGCTACATGTAGAGCATAGGCAGCATCAGAGGTCTATTTATGACAAATTATAACCCATGTTGTTAAAAACCGTAATGAACAATGAACATCCCATTTCCAAAAAGGTTTGATTTGATTTGATTTGATAAACCTTTATTGTCCCCGAGGGGCAATTTGTTCTGCATTCAGTATAAACACAATGTCACACAACAGACAAATAATCATACTAAATACAAAACACAGAACATAAAAAAACATTAAAGCATAAAAACATATGGGAGACATCATGGAATATAATCATTTACATTGCTTAAGAAAGACAAAGCTACTACCCTAATTTGTTTAGGAAGCCAACAGCTGAGGGAACAAATGATTTTAGATATCTGTTTGTCTTGGCCCTCTTCCTGTAAGTATATCT
The DNA here is from genome assembly GCF_949987685.1 of Ammodytes marinus. Lineage (NCBI taxonomy): Eukaryota > Metazoa > Chordata > Actinopteri > Uranoscopiformes > Ammodytidae > Ammodytes > Ammodytes marinus. The sequence goes on along the minus strand of NC_137215.1, from coordinate 21,275,078 downwards.
CCTTCCTAGTGGCAGGAGTCGAAATTCTGCATGTAGTCGAAATTCTGCATGTAAGTCGAAATTCTGCATGCGTGCAAAAGGTGTGCATAATTGATGTGTATTAAGTCTGGGAATCTGTTGACGAGGTTCAGAGGTGAAGAAGGCTTTTGCCCTCATGCGTGTGCCTCTCGACAAGCACTTCCTTTTGACAGCTCCGCACACGGCTTGGTGCCATCAATTGTTAGTGATGGTGAAGTGATTAATTTTCCTGTGAGGTCTTGGGGCTGATTGGACAAGCCTTTGGGGAGAGTTGGATTGATTGGATGGTTCCTGTTTCTGTATAGCTGCAGTGGTTGTGGTGGTTTGGGGGGAGGGAGGGAGGGAAGAGTGGGTGAGGACACACACTCTCTCTCTCTACCCCAGAGATCGGCCACAAATGAATACAAATCAGAGCCCTCTCCTCTCCCCTTCTTTGCCCAAGCCTCGTCACTCACCTTCCCCCCAGGTAGGAGAAAGGACAGAGGACGATGGAGCAGGTGCAGCCAAGTGCAGAGCAATCGGAAGAGAAATGATTGGAATATCAGCAAGTGAGTGCTTTTGTACTTGAGAGACAGTGTGTGTGTGTGTGTGTGTGTGTGTGTGTGTGTGTGTGTGTGTGTGTGTGTGTGTGTGTGTGTGTGTGTGTGTGTGTGTGTGTGTGTGTGTGTGTGTGTGTGTGTGTGTGTGTGTGTGTGTGTGTGTGTGTGTGTGTGTGTGTGTGTGTGTGTGTGTGTGTGTGTGTGTGTGTGTGTGTGTGTGTGTGAGAGAGAGAGAGAGAGAGAGAGAGAAAGAGAGAGAGAGAGAGAGAGGGATTAGAGGAAGAGCTGATATGGAAAACTATTGTCACAGAGCATTGGAAACACATATGGTGCTCCAGTTGTGCTATTGACACCTGTGCTATAACACTGTAGGCCTACTATATACTGTAGGTAATCTAGGTTAAGCATCTGGACAGGGGTTTCACTTCTTGTTTTTTTTTAAATGCACAGCTGTCCCTTTTATCAAAACGGATCGGTGGAAACCTTGTTAGGCAGACTATAAATTAAAACTCCTTCATTTTTCTCCTGGGTGTAAAAACATTCATACCAGGTCCATAAATCCAATATAAATCGAAGCGTATTCAGTGCCTGTATGGTGGTTGTCATATCAGGCCACCCAATGATGGCATTACCAGCCCAGTGATGGTGGCAGAGTGACCCCTTCTGGTATGAAGCCCAGCTCTGTCTACTCTACTATGAGGAGAGTGAACACAGTGATTCCAGTCTGACTCACTGGTTAGTTCTGCTGTGTCAATGTTCCCAGGCTCTAGATGACATTGACCACTCAAATAAAAAGCCATTCGTGCAGCGACTATAGGTGTCGTTGAACTACTGTTATTTTAGCACTTATTCTAGGTCTAGAAAGTAAACGCATAGCAAGGCATTTTACGTATAAGGAATAAAGAATACGTGATGAATTTCAACAGTTCTATTAGGATTTTTGTTGCCTCAATGAAACCATATGTAGGCCATTACTTCTAAGTGACACTTGCTTAAGTTCAGGTAATTTGATATATGAGACCTTCCGCTCAAAACTTAAAATCAAAATGTCTAAAATCACATTGATTAAACTCTACCCTCTTTCCGGTTTTGTCTTACTTGTTAAGCATTATTAATGCAAACAAAAAATCTAATTTTGAGGCAGAGATATATCTATCTTTCCATCACATGATACTGTGATCCTCTCCATTTCATTTACAAGGACTGATCTGTCCAGTTTCAATCAATCAATCAATCAATCAATCAATCAATCAATCAATCAATCAATCAATCAATATCCTTTATTTAACCAGGTAAAATTCATTGAGATTAAAATCTCTTTTTCAAGAATGACCTGGCCAAGAAGGCAGCACCATGATACAATAAGAACAATCAACCACAATTCTCATACACCACATTCAACGTCAGCTAAAGTACAATACAAGATCAGGGACAAGACTATATGAAGATTGAAATGAGTACAGTTAAAAATTAAATAAATAAACTGGTGACAGATGAATGAATAAACCCGGCCGTTATCAGAAAATAGCTTTACAAACAATTGCATTGACCAAGAGAACTATCTTCTCTGTCCTTCAGGATTCCTTTGAATTCTCCCAAGGTCTAGGTTTCACTACAGAACAACACAACTCTGTGGATGCTATGTGTGTGTGTTTGTGTTAAATGGGTTATAATATATTTTGTTAACTTCCTCAGACATTGTGTGGCATTAAACTACAGGGGACAACAGTGACACTTCAGATTGACAAATCCTTTTCATCTCACTCTGATAACACAGTGTGTCATTGCGTGGAGCACCGCAGATAAAGCGTAGCCTTTAGCCCGTGTCAAGCACAGCTCTGTGAGAATAACCTTGGACACTCTTGTTTGATGCTGCCGACACATGGAGAGTAGCTGCCTGGTGTCAGAGTGTCAAAGCTGATCTTGGGCCAGCAGTTTGCTCTCTGGTGATGCCTACTGTCAGGTTTGGTGCATTAGCCAAAGCTATCAGAGCTCTGCTGAAATAGATTACTATGCAGAAACCATGCAGGCCTACTGAACCACAGAAAAAACATGTATGACAAGCTAGAAGGATAATCAGCAGTGTTTTCTGTGCATCGTTGTCTTAGCCTATGTTATATGTCAATGTGGTTCCTACACTGGTTAGCGATTGGACAACCACTAGCCACTGACTTTACAGAAACCCAAATGGGACCCAAATGTCCAGGTCCCACCTGCTAGCCTGGATATCGCCACACAGCAACTCAGTCTTATTTAAAATTGAACATGGGCCTGGAATCGACGTTGTTATTTCCGAGATTGAAAAGGCGGGATCAACGGATGTATATAAAAATGCCTCAGTATGCAATTGGATTGACCTTCAACCAATCAGATAAATGATCAACGTTGCTTTACTGACATCATCATGTTAGGCCCGCTTCCAGGACACCTGGGTGTTTGTTATTGGTGCCAGAATCTTTGGGAGGAAGTAAACTGTACCAAACAGGGGCCAGGGCCAGACTAGTCTGCAGAGCGAAATCAAATCTTCGGCAGACTTGGTTGGGTTCACCTAGGCTACCCTCCTGCATTCCCTTGGCCCAATCATTAGCCTAGTCATCATAAAGTCCAGTAAAGTACTGGAACACCAATTCTATATAATCTTACATTGACCCTTGTTATATGCTTTAGGCGTAGATTTATGAATTCTGAATTCAAATGGTTGTACCACATGAATTATTTCTTACATAACGATGCGTTGTTTCAGAATATTTACATACGTTAAGCATCAGCTGCATCTGTTGTGCAGCTTTCACCAAATTAACCGACAAAGCTAATGTAAGCTTGCCACTCTGCCCTGTTAGAGTGAGGAGTATATACTGTATATAAGATATTGTGGGCGGAAAAACTAATTAAATACTGTAACACGATCTGGAAAGATCCAATTTCACAGAAATAACGATATAATATATAATAATGATAAAACATTAAGCCAATGACAGGGCCCTAAAATACAAGTTAGTGTTGTTTAAGTTAGCATATTTGGATATTTCCCACTTAAACTGAACGATTACTAACACGGACTAAACAAGGATATTTCTCCCTGTCTGCATATATAAATTAAACAAAGTGATATCTACTTATACAAATGATTGGCAGTTCCATTTTAACATAGGTTTGCGCCTCCATAACTGTCATTTGGGAAAGCTATGCTACAGCTTTTGGTGCAACAGTGACTTCCTCTTTACATAGCCTAGTTAACTGACTGGAAAAAGGATTTAATCATGCTGCCGGCTTTAAAAAATCACTAGTTTGAAACCAGATTGTTGTTACTATAGACTAACAGGAGGGGGCCTGTGTGGGGGTTGAGGATGACTGTTTTCTGGGTCCACTTGTATCCCACCTTGGCCTCATTCAGTCAGTGGGCCTCATGTGGACACGTCAGTCTTTTTATTCAAATGCTCTTACACTGGGCATTCATTCCTGCTGTCATCATGGCAATCAGATGCAATCATGGACAAGGTAACCGTGTTATTTGCTTTACAAGACTTCCTTGAAACCCAGTGTTCCCTCAGAGCATAATGGTTCTTGTATGTAGGTCAGCCAGTGTCTAGTTGTTATTGCACTTTCTTTTTTCAAAGTGCTGTCTCATGTGAAAATGATGCAGCATGGACTCCAGGGCTACAAGTGGGTCGCAGAGAGAGGCCTTCAGCTCTCTTGTTGTGCCCCCTCTCCTCGTCTGTCTGTCATCATCGTCATCATGCCCACCCGAGTGCGTCTTTATGGTTTGGCCTTTAGTGAAGTGGTCCATTGTGCATGGGTGTATGAGCTCACAAGCCCTCTGTGCCTCCCCCACACAGAAAATCTACTGTCCACACTGGAGCGACAGCACAGTTAAGACAAATATGTCAGTGATCATAGTTCTGTAATGCAATACAATTAATCATTTAAAACCGCCTTTGTGTTTAGATTTTTGCTCCTCGGGATGCCTCAAGGCTACGATCAAGGTTATCTCAAACTGAAAGAAACGTGTCTCCAAATCCTCCCTTAAGGCTATTTTTACCCATGAATTCTGTATATCCACAGGGTAGAAAACCATGCAATCCCCTAGGCACCTCTAATCACCCCTAAATCAGACGCCTTCAGCGATTCCACAGGACAATACTGTTGCCCTGAGGCAAATCACCATACGGAACAAGGGAGGGGGGTAGCTGTGGCAAAACTGGAACACCATATGTTTCTCAAATGTTTTTTTTTACAATAGTTTTCCCTGATATGAGCACACACACACACTCACACACACAGAGAGAGAGAGAGAGAGAGAGAGAGAGAGAGAGAGAGAGAGAGAGAGAGAGAGAGAGAGAGAGAGAGAGAGAGAGAGAGGAGGAGAAAGGGAGATAGATTGAAGTCTAAGAGGCTCAGGAAGGAGGAAAGTCCTAGATTTCCTCACCAGACAAGGCTTAACTAATTAAAGTTGCCCTGGCTGTCACATATACATAAACAAACAAACATACACACACAAGACAGAGCCCTGGGCCAGCATGGACAGACTGCTGTTCACATCGGAGGGCATGGTGTTTATGGTTCAGGTGTGAGGCCCTCTCTTAATCTGCAATGAATTGTGTCATGGCTCTTTATCATTCATGTCGATTCTTCTGAAGAATATAAAAAAAAAAAAAAATCATTGTTTTACTACTAGACAAAACATTGTCATCATATTTCCCTTGTTACGGTAAGTGAGGTCACATAATGATGCCCAAACAAACATATTTTTTAACTCAGATTTAACATTCTACTCTTTCATGTGAATTTGTGAGCTATAGAGGTGCTGCTAGGTTTTATCTTTAAACAAATTCAGAATACAAGTCCCCCCAGTATTTCCAGTCTTAATGATATGATAATATATAACTTGTTTATTTCAGTGGACTGCATGGTGATTTGAATCTTCTCATTCAACTCTTGGGTAGAGAGCAAAAAGCTTTGTGTGTCCAAAATGTCAAATTTGAAACTTTTCTTTTAAGAGTATAGTGTCATGGACATATCTCTGCAGGTTAGCCATGAATGTTTTCAGCAACAGAGAGTTAACATGTTGATGTGTTCTGACAGTTGGAGCGCAGGGGGTCGGCTGTCACTCGGAGTGTATTAGCCCAGCAGGCCAGGCAGCCAATAAATACAAAGGAGAAGACAGAAGAAGGAGTTAGTTCCCCATCGATACATGCAAACATCCAAAGACCTTGCTATCCCACTATACCTTTCCTTACGTGACTTATTGCATAGCAGCAGAATAATATTAAATATTAAAAGATTTATATTGACTTTGTGTGTCTTGTGCTCCATTATGATATCACAATGAATTACTCTGCCGTGGCAAGCAAATTGTATGGTTTGGAAATCATGATATACAGTGGCTGGTTCTGTTAGAGGCGAAGGTCAGAGATTAGCTGCATCAGTCATATCCAGACAGTGGCAGCGCTGGTGAGTACAGGCTTCTGCTAAGGAAGAGAAAGGCTGGAGGATCCCCTTTCAGCAGATGGAGGCGTGTTAGCAGGGCAGAGGCAATTATGCCAGCTATAATCCTCCATCTGCTTTCCCCCATCGCTGTGCCTCAACCAGAAACACAACTGCCCCCAAACCCAGAAGTCCGGGGCACCTACCGTAGCAAGAAAAAACCCTGACGGAGCCAGATTTTAACTGAATAAACTTTGTCAGCTTTCTTTTATCCTTTTAATTGGGCCCTACCACTTTTTTTTGTTCTGTTTTCTATACCTGCACCTGCTTCCTTTCAAGGCTCCTCTCTATTTCAATACTTTGCATCACTTTCCAGAAGAACTGAGCCATAGGCGTTTTGTAGCTCAATGGTGCTTGTGTGCACATACTTGGAAGCAAAAAGTGCAGAATAGGCACAAACATATTCATGGCTTGCTGCTGGGATAAACTTACTGTCACCATCAATACACTGATATTATGAATGTCTAAATGAATAGAATAAATAACAATCTAACCAGAGGTTACCCTGTCTCTGCCGGCTGTTCTACAACCATTTAGCCATTTGGAACAGTTAAAACACTTTTGCTTAAGCCCAAATGATGCTTTCTGAATTCGAATGGCTGCACGGTTTCACAACACGTAAATATTCCCATCTAACCAGGAACCAAGTGGTCCCAAAAGGTAGAATGTAATGCACTTCATGCAATGATTAAGAAGTCCCAGTATAAATTCAACGTACAGCAATAGACAGAAGCAAACAAGCCCACTGTCTGCATCCATTTTTGGATACACAATATCCGCCTCTTTCACAACATTTGCTAATAAGTTCATTTTAAGTGTACCGTGACTTTTTGTCTTTCACACATTGGGTGAGTAATATGTGTTGCACTGTATAAGTGCGTGCAAAAGGCTCGGGTTGGATTAGATATTATCTCGTCAAAGTGTTGCTAAATATTCTAAATAAGTTCAGACAAGTTCTAGCATGCAAGATTCAGTTTGAAGAACAGCCTTTACGTCATACGTAACTTGAAGCGATCTCAGAGGTTTTTGTGGTCTCCTCTGCATTTTTACTGTAATGAGGTGACTTTCCATTCATTCATCTAATTGAAAATTTGAATCAACATTGTATCTGCCGTGGCAAGAGAAAGAACTAAATGTTGGTGTTGAACTGACCTTTGCACCAAGCTTCTAGAACTCAGAACCAGGCAGATGGCTCTGGATGGAAAGAGAAACATGGACATGCTGATATAGAAGAGACCATCTGCTAGAATCCTCTGGCTGTGTGGAATAAATACATGACATTTTCTGGTTCATTTGGGCTGTCTCTAGATTATATGGATTATAATGTTCTTTGGTGGTTACCATTTAGAATATAAGTGGCAGGCGTGGGCGTTTATTTAGGCCATTGTCTGTTGAATTAGAGACTTAAAGTACAGAGGGGACTTGACAAAGATAATGTTTGTACATGGCGGCTTTAAATCCACACAGTGCATCACACTCCCAGAGAGCATATTGTATATACATGCTAGTAGACACACTGCCTTGCAGCACCAAACATAATATAGAACATACTCTATTACAGAGCAAACATCCAGAGTTGTCAGCAGAACCAGGATAGCCTATATATCATACGGGGTGCTTTCTTCACACATACATGCCCTAGGGAGAGTGTCCAGCAAACAATACACAAGCGTTGCAATTGCTACCAGTGGTGCATTGACCTTCTGCAGTGCTAACAGGTCACAGGGAGTACAGTAACCACCTCAGGACGAATCCCCCTAATATGTTGGACAAGAGGAGATGTAAAATAACCTACTACAAGCACTCTTGTCATTCAAATCAGTTGCCTTTTCATCAATTATGAAGTTTCAGCACCGAGCATCTCGCTTCTGCCCTGTTTATGTTCAAAACTAATTTAGTCTTCATTCAATGGACTGCAGAATGTACACTCACCAGAATGACTAACTCCTGGAGGAAATGAAAAACTGATTCACTCAGCTAGAATAAAGTGAACTCTCTTATGCATAGTCAGGTTCCTTTGCTGAAAGAAAAGGCTGTTTTCTTTCTCAGAGCTGTATGGAGGTTTGCCGGGGGCCATCAGCCTCACTCTGGGATTGGTCTGCAGGAACACAGGTCGAGGGGTCAGTGCATTAGCAGCTGGTATTCTGTGAGATGGCAGAGCAAAAGACTGGAGTTTGAGGATAAAGGAGTGCTCACATAGTGAAATACTTTTTGATCACGAAGAAAAATATGTATTTCGTAACGTTTATTAATTAGGTGCTCAAAACATATAAGGAAGTAAATATTATTCAGTAAATAATTTTACATCTCATATTTACATCTTTTGCAGTGACATATCTAAAGCTTACTTCACTAAATCTGGCTTTTGTTCAAGAAATTAATCGTTCACAAAGCAGGGGTCATACTCAAGACTTGTCCTTTTCAAGCTAATTTTATAATTTTTTTTAGGTTCAGGCATCACAGCTGGGTAGTTAGGGTTAGGGTAAGGGGACAGGGAGAGGTTAGAATAGGAGTGATACCGACACACACATACATACTTTTTTCTATTATATAGTTAGATTACTTGAAATGTGGGACTATCTGGCTGTGGGAACTGTAGTGAGACAGTTAGATCAGACAATATTAGCTGTATAAAGATTAAGCATGAGAGTTTAATTCAAATCAATGGTTTCTCGCGAGGATCTTTTTGTCTCGCACAGACAGAGCTTGCAGTACGAAAAGATACTCTTCAGGTGAAAACACATTCATTTAAACCATTTACACAAAGCATCAACCACATGACACCATCTTTGTCATGTGAGATTGGTTTACACTTAAGCAATAGGTACAGTCACACACTATGTAAACAGGAGTCCTAAATAACACCGCAGGGTGTGTCTGAGGATGGGGGGGGGGAGGCTCAGAAGACAATAGAGGGGGTGTTGTCTGAAGTTTCTAGAATAACCATTTGATATACAGGAGAAATACAAGATAAATACAATGTTTCTTATTGCAGATATAAGCATTCTATCATTTGAGTCTGGAGATATACAGTATCTCACAAAAGTGAGTACACCCCTCACATTTCTTCAAATATTTCATTATATCTTTTCATGGGACAACACTGAAGAAATGACACTTTGATACAATGTTAAGTAGTCAGTGTACAGCTTGTATAACAGTGTAAATTTACTGTTCCCTCAAAATAACTCAACACACACTGCCTTAACCCTCTTGGGCATGGAGTTCACCAGAGCTTCACAGGTTGCCACTGGAATCCTCTTCCACTCATTCATGACGACATCAAGGAGCTGGTGGATATTAGAGACCTTACGCTCCTCCATCATTGAGGATGCCCCAAAGATGCTCAATAGGGTTTAGGTCTGGAGACATGCTTGGCCAGTCCATCACTGTTACCCTCAGCTTCTTAAGCAATGCAGTGGTCGTCTTGGAGGTGTTTTTGGGGTCATTGTCATGTTGGAATACTGCCCTGCAGCCCAGTTTATGAAGGTTGAGTGCACCTGCTAAGCGTCATATCCAGAGGTTGGCTTTAGTGCCTGTCAGTGCTCAGACCATACGCCGCACACTGCATCATACTGGTCTGCATGGCTGACGTCCCAGAAGGAAGCCTATTCTAAAGATGATGCACAAGAAAGCCCAAAGTTTTCTGAAGACATGCAGACTAAGGACATGGATCAATGGAACCATCTTTGTGGTCTGATCAGACCAGGATAAACTTATTTGGTTCAGATGGTGTCAAGCGTGTGTGGTGGCAACCAGTTGAGTAGAACAAAGACAAGTGTGTCTTGCCTCAGGCAAGCATGGTGGTGGGATTTTCATTGTCTGGGGCTGCATGAGTGCTGCCAACATTGGGGAGCTACAATTCATTGAATGCTAACATGTACTGTGACATATTGAAGCAGAGCATGATCCCCTCCCTTCGGAAACTGGGCCGCAGGGCCGTAATCCAACATAACGACCCCAAACACACCTCCAAGATGACCATTGCCTTGCTAAAGAAGCTGAAGGCAAAGGTTATGGACTACCCAAGCATGTATCCAGACCTGAACCCTATTGAGCATCTGTGCCTGTGGGGCATCCTCAAATGGAAGGTGGAGTAGCGCAAGATCTCTAATATCCACCAGCTCCATGATGTTGTCATAAAAGAGTGGAAGAGGATTCCAGTGGCAACCTGTGAAGCTCTGGTGAACTCCAAGCCCAAGAGGGTTAAGGCAGTGCTGGAAAATAATGGTGACCACACAAAATATTGACTCTTTGGGCCGAATTTGGACGTTTTCACTTAGGGGTGTACTCACTTTTGTTGCCAGCACTTTAGACATTAATGGCTGTATGTCGAGTTATTTTGAGGGGACAGTAAATGTACACTGTTTGTTATACAAGCTGTACACTGTTTGGGTCAACACTGAAGAAAGTGTCATTTCTTCAGTGTTGACCCATGAAAAGATATAATGAAATATTTGAAGAAATGTGAGGGGTGTACTTTTGTGAGATACTGTATGATATGCAATATTTGCCATTACAGAACAGAGCTGTGGGACCATCGGGCTGTGGGAAGATAGGCACTCTCCTGTGGGAACATAGGGCCTAATTTTGAAAAGAATCGTAGAAATGTGGGAACATATGGGTGTGGGAACATAGGGCTGTGGGAACACAGACACACTCCCTTTCAGCTTGGGCTTGTTGTAGCTAGATGTTCAGCACAGCAGCCTTGCCCGGCCCTCATGCAAAGGCAGCCAATTAGTCTTCCCATGCAGTGGTGATGGTAATGGTTTCTATCTAAAAAAATATAAGAAAAATAAGCTGTCAATATTTTGTAAATGCATTAAATGGTTATGTGTCATTTCATTATTTAATAAAACATATCAAACACAAACACAAGCCTTTCCTTCAACACAGGGGGAGTATAATCATGTAACAAGTATCAGTCATATGAATTACTGGCATTTACATTTGGCGTCCGTATAGCAAAAAGAAATGTGGCATGCACTAGTGGCTTGGGCAATCAGCGCAGCCTGGGCAGCCCTTGATGAAATGCCTTCTGAAAAGGCCACCTCTTCACATTTGTAAAAGTCACCTTCCATTATCTTCCAATTGTGGGAGTCGGTTGTTCTTTGAGCTCTGTAATTTTATCTTTTACAAGTGTGGCAGGACCAGCCTGACATTTGTAAACAGTGTATTTACCTCCTATTCCCTCCATTCAATGTCTTTATGACCAATCAGATATGGCTTCTGTTCTCCTCATGGCTCGGGCTGTAGCCAGCTAGACCTTCTGTAAGAAGTCTTCCAGAGCTGCACTCATCTTTCTAGCTAAATGCCACCGTGTCATCACGCTGGTATTTTACAGAGCAGCTCCTCCAAATCATGTCTCCAGTCACTCTCTACTGAATGTGACTGGATTTAGATGAAATACACTGGACTGATAATAACATAATAGTGTGACCGGTTGGCGGCTGATTCCAGATAAAGTGTGTGGGTGAAATGCAATGTGTAATTGGCAGAGAGAATTGGAGTGTGTGAATTGGAAGTGTGAAAGACAAGCGACAGTGCTCTGAGCATATTGGAAGAAAATGCAATCTGCGCTCTTGTCGGTCAAGACTCTAAATTTAGCGAACGTTATGACCATTAACATGTGCAATAAAGCACGGGTCCCTTTGAATTCCAATTGAGACAGTTTCTATCATCGTCACTCCATATGATGATAGATGATGCAGCCCTTTCTTGGATGTAATTCTGCTGTTTTTCATATTTAAAAACTAATTACACACATTTCAAGGATCACATACTGTCGACAGCATAGCCTGTCCAAACTGGAGGGAGGTATATTATTGTAGGCCCCTGGGAAATGGCTGTAAATTGACACTGTGTAGAGATTATTTTATAAATATAAAGTATTAATTTTCTCTGCAAGAATAAATATGTTTCTTGTTTCCTTGGACACTGTAGGCCAGGGTTGCTCATCGATTAGATTTGGTGTTTGACTTAATAAATTACAAGTACCAAACTTTCATAGCTAAAATATGATTGATGATATTATAATTATGTAAATCTATTCTTGAAATGGCCTTTTGTTGTACCTTATTATATGGTTTACATTTAAATCACTGGTGTACTGTATAACATAAACTTCATTCCAGAACAATATCACTGGAATATCGTACATACGTACCGTACCGTTGACAAGTGCATTAACAGAATAGGCGGCAGCAAATACAAATTGTAAATCCACAATTGAACTTTTTTTTTATGGTATAACTTGTTCACAACAATTGCTTATTTACAAAGCCAGCAGATAAATAGTCATGTTAACATTCATTAGTATTATGTAACTCCAATATACACTTTCCTTCCAGTTGGTCTATCATCACAGATGAAAACAGCTGCCGGTTTCTGCTTGGGTTGAGGTATATTGAGCATTAAGAGTGAAACCTGAACAAAAAATTAAAGATGCAGCCGTGAAAACAAACCAATGTGCAGAAAGATGTTAACTGCTCTGTAAAGCTAACCCTAACCCCTAAGGGCCATTATTCTCTGTAGGGATCCTCACTGTGAGCCACCACACTTTCGCATATGTATAGTAATTAGATCAATTGTTAATATAAAGTATTGATTACAGCAGCTTTAATTTAATATGACAAGCAATTACCATAAAATGATTTTTAGAGTAGAGTCAGCTGTTCTCAGTCTCACAGTTTCTTCATTACTGAATGAAATCAACTGCAATGAAAGAAGAAATATAGTGGGATGACAAGGACTCAAACTCACTCTACAATAAACACATTGTTTAGAGCCCAGCTGCATGCTGATTCATCACAACACCCTCCAAAAAGTGCATTCATAAAAACACAAGTGCGAGTATGGTCATGTTACAGGAAGTTTAGCTGCCAAAGTGCATTCTGTGGGTGGCGCGTGCATGGAGAGGAAGTGGAGCCGTGCTTCTGGCAAAAACCTCCGCCTGCTGAAACTAATGTAGCATGTAGAGCCGGAGAGACGCTCCGCACGTGCTGTCATTCATTTCCATTATGCCTGAGTGAGAGTGCCAGTGGAGATATCAATCAGTCTGTGGATACATGCTGAAGCTGTCATGTGCCAACACGCTGGAGCGAGCTGTGACCGACTAAGATGGATGACACCTCCCCAAACGGGGAATATCCTTAACGGGAGAACAATTAGCCGAATGCAACTCAAGCAGGACTCAACTTTGAAGGAATTGAGGATCGGTTTGTGTGGTGGGATACTGGGGAAAAACCCTGACCAAGCTGGAAAGGAACAGCAGGTGAATGCCTATCTCTGATGTGAAGCATCAGCATGATTTCCGGGTGATGCTGCAGATAAAAAGGAAGTCAATGAGAACAGCCCTCCTGGTGGTGTGACTCCATGCATGTCCAGGTCCAACCAGCCCCAGAAGTAGGTCATGGTGTGGTTAGAGAAACACCTGAGCCAATCACTGGCTCTCGCTGGATGGAGCCCTACAGCGTTGATGGAGCAGCATCAGGTGTCTTTTCAAAAGATTTTATAAATAGCACATAGCTGCTCCCCAAGCTGCAGATCTGGCTCCCTCTCGGTGTCATTAAACCCAATTGGAGCGATAATTGCTTATAGTGAGGCAGTCAACCACATCGCTGACGGATGGAAGGAGACGAGACAAGACTATTTCTGGCAGAGCTGCCCAGGCTGTGTGTATGGCAGTAACGGGACACCTTTTCAGCGGGCGAACTAACCATCTTGTCATCCATTTTTACCTTACAGGTGCTGCCAAACCCCCGTGTCTAATTTCCTCATTAAAGCATTTAATGTATTCATGCATGAATGGAGAAAGAGAGAGAAAAATAGATTGAACTGAAAGATGTAATGTGTCAGTATCATTTCCTCAGTATTCACGGCATTAATGTCATGAGATCACAGAGTCTAGTTGTGCCTTCACACAATGAGCTGGCCTATTATAGCTGCCTCTGACTGTTTGGTCAAACATATTACACACACGACAAGCAGGCGGTTGCGATGCGAGCAGCCATCAAAAAGAGGAAGAATGATTGTCTTTCTCTCGTGGGGGTTCCTATTTTTCTGTCCCTTCAGAGCGACCAACCAGAAGGGGTTATTTTTCACCTGTCCAGCAGTCTGCTCGCTGACAGATACACTCCCGGCGGGTTTGTTCTTGTGCCTGTAGATGGCCCGGTGCTGCTGATGGGGCACTCTGTGTCCTCTGGAGACTGCACAGGGGCGTTCACATGGAGGAGGCCTTACCGAGTGTGTGGGTTATCATAGTAACACTATCGGGACTGTGAAATGCCAGGGAGAAAAATGTGAGAAATGGATGAGCCAGTGCCATGGCAACTAAAACAAAGGGAAGGCAGCATAGCTAAGACTCCCAAGGCGACTGTTCATGCTCTTTTCCAGGATTTCCCTTATCACCAATAACAAGATGTTCACAGGGGCTGACAGTTCATGAATGCTGGAGGGCTCAATTGATTTCTCTACTTCATGTTCATATGTTGCAAACAAAACAATGAGAAAAACAACAGGAAAGCTGCAATTTGGCCGTTTTTCCCTTTGCAGATAATTCACAAATCAGATACAACTTCTATTGGGTGCGAAATTAATTCGGTTCAGCCTGAATAATGAATTGCGTGTGCGTGTGTGTAGGTGCGTGTGTGTACGTGTGTGTATATGTGTGTTTTTACATATTTCCAATTTAAAAAATTGCTCTCCCCTTCTCACTTTGTAATAAATGAAGCCCATGGGAAGATATTCGAGCATAAAGATTTCGACAAAATTTGCTAAGGAAAAATAGGATGCAATATTTCCAGCGGAGGTAGAGTTCAGTTGTAGACGTTCTCCCCTGTGTCTGTGTGTCCATAACCTCAGGGTCAAGCAGAGACAGATACACAAAGGGCTTCTCAAGTTCACTTCCTTAACTGCGGGAGCAATGGCTGCTTTGGAAACCTCCTGGGGAGACCCAACAACGTGACCTCATGGCTTTGCAGTGGGCTGGCTGCAGAGCAGGATATGGCAGCTCTCTCCACTATCTGCCTCTGTGCCAGCTTCATATTATTAGCTTGCCAGATATATCTTAATAAACCTCAAAGGCCTTAACTCTTAGCACCATTGCATGTTTGCTGTTTGCTTGTTTTCCCCCTTGAAATCCTGTGGTCTTAATTCATGATCGTTTGTGATGTCCCAGACTGGACAAGGTCAATGTGGTATATGGGGACAAAGTGCAGTTTATATATTTTCTTCATGATGCTGCAGATATTTGGGTCGAACTGAGGTCATTTTTAGGAGATTGGTTTTCTGCCACGAACAGTTGCTCAGAACCTTTGTATCTGGTAACCGCTAAGGTTTTTGAAGAACGATAAAATCAGAATTACCATTTGGGGATCATAAAAAAGGATAGATATAATCTGATCTCTATTCTCCCTTTAGGTATATAAAAAAAACTTTCAAAACAAGACAACAGTTCAACAGTTAGTGAGCGCTAACTTCAGTGTGCTACCACAATGAAATTACTGTCATGCTGGTTTTCAGCACATCTAATTTCCAGTGTTGACTATCTTATTTTAGCATGTTAGCAAGCTACCATTTTTGCCAACAAGCAGCATAGCTGAGGGTGATGGGAATATCATCGGTTTTGCAGGTATATGGTCGCAAAAATACATTTTAACACAAAATGAAAGTAGATGGAAAGACAATGATTGCGCCACCGCTCAAGTGTGACGCTTGTAGTTATTATAATGAAATGGCGACTACATGGCTCATCCTGAGCTAAACATGGAGGTCCATATCTAATCTATTGAATTGAATTCAATCATTTGAATTTTTGAGCGATTTCAATCTGAGCAAAGTGATGGACCAACTGACAGAGGATGGATCACAAACATCTAGACATGCATGGCAGTTGACAGGCCTACATACACTACATGCTATGATGCTAAGCAGCTTATTGATTTGTATGTGTTGAGATCCACACTGAGCTTCCACTTTCAAATTAAAAACTGTTTCATTCAAAGCCTATTTTGTTTGAATTGTTATAAAGTCAGAACCAAGTGATGTTTGTGAACAAGTTATTTCCTCGTATTAATATTTAATCATAAAACTATGAATACTAAGGATACCTGCCAGGTTTGTTGGGGGATCAAAGTGAATTAGATAATGTGTCAAAACAGAACTAAACTTCTGCATTCAAGAGCAGCTACCAATCCTTATGACACGACTCTCGAGAAGTGTATCTCCAGGTGATCAACAGTTATTTAATGTTATGCAGTACCCATCTACTGCCATTAATGCAATATAAAATCATTTTGAGAAAAATGTCCAACTTGGCATATTTCTGTCCTTCTGACGTATATCAAAATTCTGTTAAATGTCTCTATTGGAACAGTATATGTAATACTTGATTGCGTTTTCATTCTATTACTATGTCAATATAAGAAGATAAAGACTAGCAGCTAGGATGTAAAGTGCCTACTAAATATCCATAAACACCTGGATTAATATGTCAGTGTAACACGCAACCAGTTTATGATACAGTATGTGACCTCGGGGTTAAATTGAGGTTAATTCAGATTAAGATGGTATAGAACATGCATTAGTATAAAATGGGTGGGAATGCGTGCATTGAACCTAATCCATAAAAGGGCCACTCTAATCACATCTAATCAAATCAGTTTTAAATGTACAGTCCAATATCACAAATAACTAGAACTACCGTTTCCTCAAGGCATACAATTGCCAAATTGTAAAAGGAGAGTGGTGGTAGGCAATGCTTTGAAGAAGATTAAGCTCCTAAAAAGCTGCATTTTGTACAATGTCACTGCAACCTCACAATATGAAGGGTTGCGGTGACCTTTGACCCCCAAAATCAAATCAGTTCGAACTACAAGTGTTAAGATTGTGCTAAATTGGACAAAAAAGTTAGTGTGTGTTTGTGCCGACGAAAATCCCTCAAAATTGTCTCGAGATATTGCAATGGTTAGCCATGCTGTCACAGTGACCTTGACATGTTATCTATTGCCTCCAAAATCAAATCAGAGTAGACATTTATGCAAGGTTTGAAGAAAATCTCTTTAAAGCGTTCTTGAGATATTGTGCTCACAATGTGCGAGGTGACAGTTACCTTGACCTTTGACCTCCAAAATCTAAACAGTTCATCTTCGAGTCCAATTGTGAGTCCGTGTCAAATATGACGAACATCCCTCCAAGCGTTTTTAAAATACATGTACAAGAGTCTTGAACTTGACCTTTGACCTCCCAAATCTAATCTGTGCAGCCTGGGAGATTTGTGCTAAATTTGTCAAAATCCCCAATTATTATATTATTGAGTAAAAGTTGACATTTGTACGAACTTGGAGAGAGAGATACACCTACCCGTGCAGCTTGCGATATAAAAAATAAATAAAAAAGACTGTGAGTTGAAAAACAGAGGGATAAAACAACAGAGGATTAAACAACTGATATACAGCAGACACGTCTTTTTGATTCCTGTTGGCTGAGGAGGCTTCTGCCTGTCACAGTATTAGCAGATCATGCTGACAATCAGCATTCCTTGCATATCAGCGCCCCTGTGGGTATTTATACAGCTGTGAAAGTCATTGGAGCAAACTAATATATACGATGAGGAACCACTGCAGGACAGAAAAACACTGTCATGTCGATTAAACTAAACTTGGCTAAATTAGATAAATAAACGATGTCCTTTTTGTTTGTTTGATGCTATTTGAGGTCATACATTGATTTCTTTTTTTGTTTTTAACATCCAACTTGAGATTTACATGTACCTCTTGTATCCCCAAGAAAAGCAAATTCCCTCCAAACAAAATCAAGTGCTTGGGAGATTGTCTTCTCAAGCAAAATATCACCCCTGAGGTCAAATCTGAGCAGAATATTTAAACGAGCTCTTCTGTAAATATACAGAGCCCCCCGTGTCCAGGAGCACACATCTCCAAACAGCAGATGGATCTAAAGTCAGTTTAAGATATCCACTGCACAAAGCAAACACACGCACAAGTCGCTTAACTTGAAGGCTGCATTTTGTTTGTGATTTTAATCCACTCTCAAACTTTGTGATCAAATATGTGCATTTAAATGTATCTTGCCGTCTTGTATTTGTGAGGCTGCTTATCTAGGTTAACCACTTCCATTTCATTTTGCATTGGATAATTTGATGCCGGTTGATTGTCAGGCGTATGTAAACAGCTGTAATCCCAAAGATATGTAGCTGTTACAATATGATTAATAATACATGGGGAAAACAAGTGTTCCTGTATACCAGCAAAACATTTCATAACTATTGGTGTTAGCAGGGAAGTGCTGCATATTCCAACAGGCAAACTGGGATTTTGCTTTTATTCTGTGATGTGTGACACAGCCTGTATTTTTCATAGATTTACATCGTCCCCTACAGGAATACTGGCATCACTATCTGTCCTTTTCTCTGTCATTCTCCATTTCTTCCTCTCTTTTTCACCCTCCTTCCACTTTAAATTTCAAATGGCATTAATGTCCTTGGGCTGCTCTTCATCATCTGTTTGTTGTGTTAGCGCTGAAAAGGATGGTAAAGTTTCAGAGGGCCCACATAGCTGCTCTTGACACATTTATAAAAAAGTTGCACGCCTCAAGGCTAAATTGCTATAAATAGTATTTTGTGCTCTTGTCAGACATACTGAACCTCGCGTGTGTGTGTGTGCGTGCACGCGCGTGTGTGTGTGTGTGTGTGTGTGTGTGTGTGTGTGTGCACAAGTGTGACATTAGTGAAAACACATAGAGACGGTTGTTCTGTGTGATGAGTGTTTGTTCCCGCAAACTGAATTCTCAAATTGGTTGGTAACTATTTCACTGAGCACTTTCATTCACAACAAGGTTATGCACTGTTAATCTCTAGACAGACAGATTAATTCCCTGATGTCAGATCAGCATGACCCAGCCAGTGACCCCTTTCATCTGGATGGACCACATGAACGGAGTCAGGTGTCAACCTTTTATCAATTATGTAAGATAAATACCTCACATTAATTACATTTATATCAGGTCACAGAGCTCGGCATAGGAGGTGAAAAATGTGGCAGAATTGTGACATGTGAGGATTTATAAAGGTAGACAGAAGAATCATACGCAATGTAATAACACTTGATTTATTGGTTGAATATTGAGGTCAGAGAGGTCCATCTCTAATGGGATTGAGTTTCCATCTTAACTAATCATAGAAGCAGTCTATAAAACCTGTGATGACATTTCATTTAGTGGAATTTGCTGTAAATACATTATTTTTTATAGCCAGCAATGTACAGGTAAGCAGTGATTTTTATATTCCACATTGTTGGTTAATTAGCCTTAAAGTTATACTTTACCTCAAATCTATGTCTGCTTCCGCCCCTTGAAAAGGGCAATAGTGTCACATGAAAGTGCTGCATTTAGCCATATTTTGGCTGAAAGGTGACTGGAACTATACTTGGCATACTGTACAAAAGATCCCTGGAGGAGTGGACTATGCTCTTGATGTAAGAACATGTTTCTGCTGTGGGAATTTGCCAACATTGCAATCCATCGTATACGACATGAATCCATGATGAAGAGAACAGCTCCTTTAGAAACTCTTTTAGTTCATCCTTAAAGCCTTGAGGGTTTAAAGTGCTTTTGGGGGCAGTATCACTTTAAAAATCATCTACCTGACCTGAAGGGTTTCCCTAAGAAACTAAATCCGGATAAAACATATGACTCACATTTATTTTGGGAGTAATAATGGGGAAATGGCTTCCGATCTGCAACTCCAGCATTAAACCAAGAGCATAGCATAGCATATGACCTCAAAAACCCACATGGGTCCCATCCTGCAACATAAAGCAGTTACAATCCTAGTCATTAAAACTGCTTTGGTGGATCTGGCAGGGCAACAAGCTGCAAACAAAATATTGGCGTATCATTAAAATGTAATGTTGCCATGGCTAACAGGCACACAGATAGCAATTTCCAACTTTCACTCTCTTTTAAGCTGTTTTGGTCTCCACCAGCTCCCAAGGGAAATATCAGGTTCTTCAGCTGCATGGACCGTTAAACCAAAACAATCGGCTGAAGACGCTACATAAAGCTTAGTGAAGCAAAGAGGCACTGAATATGTGTGACAATCCTCAGAGGGTTCATCGCTACCAGCAACACATTTCACATTACACATTGTCATTTGATTACTTTTTGATATAAAAAATATTGATAAGTGCATCCTTAATCATTCTTTAAGACTAATTTTAACCAAGCCCCAACCACAGCGAGTTCTACCAGCATCCAATGCTGAAGTGACAAAACATTCTGTTCACTGAGTGGCCACTAAGAGGTGGTACCAAAACAGAGGCAGAGTAAAAATCTGACAAGATGGCGATGCGCATAAGCCAGGACGATTTGATGCAGTTGAATTAACTGAGGTATGCCTGGATGCTACATCCATTTCATATACTATCTATGATTTTCACCCTACGGACTACCAACAGTTATCTAGCTCGGAAGACCAAAATAACCAGCAGTCCTAGATTCAGAACCTCAGCCGAAGAGAACTGCCCATACTGTGCTTGTCCGTCACATCTCCTGGGTTCCTGGCTGGTTCGCTATGGGTGCGGCCTGGGGTCTAGATAGACGTGCTGAGAGGCAGCATCTCACACCACCACTTCCCCTGCAGGACAGGAGCTCCTCTAAGCCTCATTAGGTCAGACTGGCAGCTCAAGTGAAAGGGAAGAAGGCCCCGCACCAGAGCCTCCCACGCCAAAGAGCTCTGGTTAAGTCTCTCCCCTTCCCTCTGTCCCCCCCCCCCCCAGCCCCTCTCCTGAAGGCAGCCAGCTCCATCCATCAGATCCATCGATTCCTGTCTTCCCCCTGGTGAGGTACATGCCTGTTTTTGAGACTTAAGTGGGAAGGATGGGCAGAGCTGGCATGATATTTCAGCTTTCCAGTGACAGCCGTGTCCCCTAGGGATGTTATACAAGGTGAACCAGCTTCTAGGGCTTCTTGGAGGAAGTGCTCTGCCGCAGATCTAAATGGAGGAGCTCTCTCTCTCTGGAGACATTACTTACAATATGGTTTTCTCAGTTTATACATCGAAGAAATAATCAATTCTGTGTTGCATCCACTGCTGGTAACACTTAGAAGAGGATATCCCATTCCTATTAATAGGACAAACGTGATAGATAGCAACACAAACATCTTTTCGCTCGAACCCATTTTTTTCCACTTAAAAAACTGTTATGTGGTAAGTGTTGTTTATGGTTGGACAGTGATCCTGGACATCTTCTTAAAGAGATTTGATGGTGTGTCACACAGAGTTTCTATTGGCCTTCATCTTATTACCCGGATGGCTTTTGGGAGCAAGCTTAAGCTTTTAAAGCGATTGCCTTTGAGAAAACCATTCTGGAGCAGTCCGACATGAGCGCTTGTTACACTTCAAACTGGGGTTTAACACGCAGCATGTGACAATTATCCACACATATTTTGCCTTCTAGAAGTAGCCTACATTTGAGTCAATATTACTACTTTGAAATGTGCCGTATTTATGTTATAAAGAGAATTTGGCATCTGGGAAAGAGCTTCAAGAAAATGGCAGATAAAACGTGGATTGGTTCAATCGCTGTTGTGAAGTCTGTCCTGGGAAATTTAGCATAAAATTGGAGTGTGGCTGTCGGAGCTTATCTTTGTCACAGTGGCGCTATTCTGTTAAATATCAGATGGTTGAGTCATCACTGATTTAAATATCTCCTAATGTGGATTTTTGTAATTTTTTCATTGGGGTCTTACACATGCAGGCTAATTAATCCAAGTTCAGTGTGAATGACCAAGTAGGCTATGTTAATGAGTAATATTTACAAAACACGTGTTGTAGGTAGGCCTACACAAGCCTTCATCATCTGTTCTCTCCAACTCCTGTGATTCTCCCGAAAGGCTCACACTTGGGCCCACATGTAATTTCTGTAAGGGCCATCGTGTAAATGAGATATATCAAAGTACTGTATATGAAAGCAGACATGTGCCTGTGTCTCAGAGTGCATTTTCCTCCAATCCTGTGATTTCTCATGGTCGTATATATGGAGGATGGAAATAGGTCTGTTTCTGTGAAGACTGCAACTCCCACCGGCACAGTGTTTATAATTAAGTGTGATTTCCAGCGTCAGGATCAAACCACAGGAAGAAAAAAAAGAAAACAAGGCAGGCTATTTCCTGTTATCTCTGCACAGTCCGCTCTGGTTTCCATTTGTGCCATACTTCCCTTACAGTTTTTCGACATTGAAACATGCAGATTTGGAGTTATGCACGACGCACAATTAAATGATTTGAAAGGCTTATTAATTCCACAGGAATTCCCTCCCTGTTTAATTGCTCAGATGAATTCATTCAACAGTTGAGTAAAGTGCATGGGGGGGAGGGGGGATTTCAATGAGCTCCTAAAAACACTGGAAAGAGTCGAAATAAAAAGGCCACATGCAGACAGCGATGAGTTCAGTGTCCGGTTTTTAGCTCTGTACAAATGCACCTCTCAGGAGAGTTAACCTCACTGACTCAATGACCAGAACTGACATGCAGTCTCTCACACATCGCAAAAAGGTGTCAGTTTCAGAGGAGCGTACATCTCTGGGGATGCACATGGCATGAACAGAGAGGGGGGGAAAAGTAGAAAGCTCAATTTGCATTAATTAGTGGTGTGTGTCTGTAGTTGAAGTGGTGCGAGAGAGAAATCTGCAGCACCATCTATGATTATCCCACGGTTCAGAGAGTTTGTACATGTACCTGTCAGACAACATACAGTAAGGACTCAGCAGGGAATCAAATAAACAAATCCAGATCCCAGGCCCCCAATCCCCTGATACAGGCTCACTCCAAAAACACATTCATTTATTTATATTCAGTCATGAAATATTCCCCATGAATCCCGAGAAACATTTGGGAACAAGAGCTAAAACAACATCCCTCGCATTTGCAAGCCTTTGCCTGTCATTTCCAGATGCTTTATGAATTTTCCTTTTATCGTTTATTTTCTTCATTACTTTGATGGCAGACTCAGCCCAGACTGCAGTGAACAAAGTGACACATGAAATGGTTTAAAATGAATCCATTTGTATTGGAAACAAACCAATTTATCTCAGCTCACTGGCAAATTTCCTGTCACTATATTTATTGAATGATTTATTTATTCATTCAATCAAGAAAAGCCCATGTGCTGCATGAACAAAACCAACCATTCGCCAAATCTTGTGAGCAATTGACCAATCACAGCTTAGCAACCGTAACTAGGCATGGCAAGTCTGTCAATCTTTGGAATTTTCCATGTGTTTGATATAAGAGGATTTCAGTGGTTGCAGTGAAACATAATGTTTGTGTCAAAGAACAAAAATGCAACAGCAAAACTGTAAGTAGTGGAATAAACAGTGTGCAGCTGCCAACGTGAGCATGCTTGGCTAACTAGACTTGTACCCGCAGCAGTAACACTGTTAATTCTGAGGCCAGTGGACATTCATACTAACTATACATTGTTTTGTAGGGTTAAAGTGTTTTTTTATTGTAATGCCTGTTCATGACATAAAACCACGCAGGGCACAGTGTGATGCACACACAGATACAATTATGAGGTGGTGATGTATGAAGGTAAGGTGTGTGTGTGTGTGTGTGTGTGTGTGTGTGTGTGTGTGTGTGTGTGTGTGTATGTGTGTGTGTGTGTGTGTGTGTGTGTGTGTGTGTGTGTGTGTGTGTGTGTGTGTGTGTGTGTTAGTGTGTGCCAGGCTGTGTCTGCACTGTTGCCTGAAACTGATGGATGCAGCAGACTTCTGGCCTGGCAAAGGGTTTGCAACCTGCCTGTAATGTGACAAAAGCCCATTGTAGCTATTAATGTAGAAAATCCCCCAGCTGTGTTTACAGTGTTTACAGCACTAAGCACAGGACTGAAGACACGCCTCCAAGGATCCTTTAACAGCCCCCTGCTATACAAAAACAAAAAAAAAACAGGGTTGAATCAGATGGAGACAAAGCCATACCATTCCACTTACCCCGCCATGTCCTACGTGAGGCTGCTGCCCAATTAGCTGCACCGTTGCTGCTGAGGAGAGATAACAATAGAAGCCCATGTATCCCCTAAAGACCTCACTAGAGGACCTTTATTACCGTATTGATATCTCCTACATGTCACCACTGCCCTCACTTGCCTGGCAGCATGCCCGCACAGCTTACTTGAGGCTGAGGGAAAAGCACCTAAGGGGCTGTAACTCCATACAAGAAAAAACAGGACACAACATTTGGCTGAATGGTACATGCTGTAATTAGAGAAACGCGAGAAAAAGTAATAAATATGAAAATATGACGACAACGAGTTTAAAGCTGCACAGCAAAATTAAATAAAAACTGAATAATAGGTGAAAGTATAAAAAAAACTTTAAAAAAAAAGTCAAGTGACACCCAGTGGAATGAACAAGAATATTCTGAGCTGAGAAATGGTGGCAGATAAAATCAATTTAGAGAAAAAACAAACAGCAGATGCAAATTCGAACTTACGTGACCACTGATATTTTATCCTTCAATATTTCCGACATGCATTAGACACAATTTGAATAGTGTGACAGATACTTCAAATACAGAGCCCCTCTCCAAGGATACACTCCTTTAATACGGAGAGGGAAAAAACATTCTCTTCAATTAATATTGCATTTTCCACACAAAGAAAAAAAATAATATAATAAAGTGTTCAAGTTAGCTCACATTCTGTAGCACCACAAATGAATTATTTCATGGACAAAATGACATGCAATTGAAGTCCAGTCGTACGGATAACACATAAAAAGTGGCAAGCTGACCTACAACAAAAAATGTATCAAACGCTTTATTTTATGTGCAACACTGGATTGTCTACTTTGTCCTCTGGGTCAAAATTCAAATAGGTGGCTGTGTTGAGAGATTTTTCGGCTACGGTTTACTATCAGATTTGCCTCTCTTTTCGGCTTTTGTCACTGAATTTTAAAGCTAGACTTATTTACTTTTGAAAGGAGAAATAACTCAAAAACTTAAAAATTGAATTTCATAAGGAACGCACCCTTGTTCCATTCTTTTTGGTGATACAGCTTTACTGTCACTTATGGTGGATAATGTTAGCTTGTATGAGCGAACGCTGGAGAAAACAATTCTGTGTTTGTTCACTGATATAATGACTCTTCTTGTGCTACTGTTAACCATAATTCTTTAACATTCACTTGTTGCCGACACAGTCTCACCTCTAACTCCTGAGACACAACTTGTTTGCAAATGGCAAGAAATCACAGCAACTGAAAAACGTAATAATTGCCTTAAATTGATAATGATACAGTAAAATTGGACAGAAATTAATTTCACCTAATCGCTCAGCACGAGTAAGACATGGCCTAAAAAAACCTGCATACAAAAACATTTTGATTGAAAAAATAATCACTTTGTCGATTTCCTTTGTTAAACTTAGGCTGGCAGGTTTGAGGAATGTCTTAAGTTTGCATTAAAGTGTCTTATATTTAGCATTTTCTTTTATTAAATTCCTTCATATCGTTCGTTTTCCCATTTGAATACAAATGTTAGACAGATTCTCCGAGGCTTTGCACTGGAAACTTTCCGCAGTGCCACAGAGGCTGTAAATGGATCTGGGGTCACTCCTGCTGCAAAGCCGAGGTCAGGCTCTCAGAGAGCCGGTCTGTGTGTGTGTAAGTGGTCATAAAAACGCTACAAGCATCCATTTCAAATGCCCCAGCTGTCACTGAAGTACTGGTCCTCCTCCTCCTCTTCTTCCTCCTCTTCACCCTCCTCTTCTTCCTCACTCCCATTCTCCATGAGGTCATCATCTTGTAACTCACTCACTTCCACCTCGTGTGCCTCCTCTGCTTCCTCCTTGAGCTGCGCGAGCATGGACTGTAAAGTGGCTTTTACTTCCTGAACTTCCTTTTCCAATGACTGTGCAGTGCGAGTTAAGGAAGAATCTGATGCTGTAGACATAAGCTGAGTCAAACATTAACATGTACATTTTAAAAGGCATGCGGGCAGACAAATCTGACACTTGTGGCCCTAGACGGTAAATGGAAATAGTAGGACAGCCATAACCTGATGAAGTCATCAATCCAACCGTTTGGCCCACAGAACGAATTACTGGGACAGATCATCAAGTCATACCCAATTTAACCCCATCCAATTCACTATTCATGAGCTCATCTCGCCCGTGTGGCCGGCCGGCGGTGCGGGGACCCAAGCAAACAGACTGTCCCGATAAATTATTCATAAACCGTCAATGAAATGGCATAGAGGCTGTCATCAGTGGGGGGATTGTTTAACCTGCTTAGAAACTCATATTAATTGTGTGAGTGTCCAGTTTAAGTGGCAAATCAAAGGAATGGCTTTGACGGCAGATGGGGCCTGATGGCTCATTTTACTGTCTGAATGGACACAGATTGTCCTCATTCATAATTAACCAGCCGTTAAAAGAGCTTCTCATTAATACTGCAGAAGGGTTCGATGACAGTTTTTTGGTGACGTTGAAGACCTTTAAGTTAAACCGCACATATCGACAGGACTTTTGTCCATCCCATCTCTCCTTTTCTATTTCCAGTCTCTGTGGTCGCCCGGCCAACCGCCTCGCATTGAGAGCGGGACTCAATTAAGACCCTTAAGCGAGTGGAGGTTTTGATCTTCCCCTGTCACTATGGCAACAGCAGCATCCGACCGAATTCGGTTTCTGTTCAATTTCTGCAAAACCATCAACAATATTTGCAGTGCGTCTTCGAGTGTCCGCGGTGCTTTTGCATGAGTGCGTCAACTTCAAACAAACAGGGGGGGGCTGAGATGAATGACAGCTAAGGACACAAAGACAGAGAGGTGGAGAGACGCGGGCCAATCTGTGTCCATCTCCGACTGCCAGGCCGCATTGGTATCATGAAAAGACTGGAGGAGCCTGCGCTGGCCCTTGACAGCACAGCGGGGGACATGAATCTATAATAGGATTTGAAAAAATCTCTCTTGCTCTCTTGCTGGCCCCACCAGCAAGAGAGTGAAAGGCGTACTGTATAATTTACAGATCCTAAAACTAAATAAACATTTTCATCCGATCAGGAAAGCACAATGAAGCCTGTGTTAACAAAAAGAAGACTGCGAGGCACGGAATTAATAAATACATTTAAAGTAAAAAAAAAAAAAGAGAGAGCAGGCGAGGATGCAAAATGTCTTCATCCCCGCCACGTTAAAATATTGCCCTTTTCTGTCCGCCTTAATAAGCCCAGCAGTGTAGAGGGGAAAAGTGGAGCGAGGAAAAACACACTAATCTATTTCCAATCAGCTTTTCTAATTAGCGTGGAAAATGATGTATTGTGACCTGTAATCGGCTGCTCAACAGTTTCATTTGAGTCATTATCATGGATATTGTAATTTCCTCCGAGCCAGATCCGGGCGAGTGGAAGTGGGCAGCCAGAAGAGGAGGAGGAGGAGAGGGAGGGAAGGAGGGGAGGGGGGGAGGGAAGGAGGGAGGGAGGGTCAGCACGGAGGATGGACATTAAGACATGACTGGAGTGGAGTCATTACAGTGACATTCCTCTATCTTCGCCGACGCTGCCCGTGTGTCGGCCGACTTTAATCTCAGCCCGTGGTGACTGGCAGACCCACATCAAGGACCCCATAACAACCTTGCTCCCTGGACTGTTACCATTTCATTCTCCCCTCGGCACGTCCACCCTGTCAAGAGAAATCCTCTGATCCCAGTTTATCTTCAATTCCCTGCCTGAATGTACCCATAATGTCAGAGAAGACAGGTTGACTTTCTTTCTATTTTCTTTTCTTTCTTTCTTTCCCTTGAAAGGTAAAGTCACGGAACATCAGTCAGCCTAAAGGTAGTTTAGATGTGTACTTTTGAGAGTTGGGACAGTTGGGAAAGGCCACAGAGGAAACTAGGCCCTTCAGATGGATGGATAGAGAGATGAAACAAACACACACACACACACACACACACACACACACACACACACACACACACACACACACACACACAGATAGTACACAGTTTATATGATGTATGTATATTTAGAGAGCAGTGGAAGGATATGGGTAAGGGCCTGATCTCGGTTCAGCAGGGCCGTCTGCAATTCATCTTCCAAGGTCATTAGTCTGTCACTGATCAGCTCACAGCGCTCTGTCAGGTCAGCAGCCTCGGCCTCGCTGCACCCGTCCTGGCAGCAGAAGGGAACAGGGGATGAAAGGATGGGAAAGGACAACAGTTGAAGCTGCAAAGGTTCAAATGTGTTGAAAGAAACACAAAAGTCAAACTATAACAGCAAGCAATCTAACAAAGAATACTAAAAAGTGCTACAAACACGTTGGGAGCCTTTTTGTATTGATGCCATGCAACAATAACATCATCTTTTTTTGTGCATGATGAAATAAAGGAATCTTAAAGTTCACTTAAGAATATTTCACAACAGCGTGCAACAATTGATTTTGTCAATCCGGCAGTGTAACTAAATGTCAACGTAGTGATAATCAATGTAACTAGTAACAGTGTTTATTGATTGAATTAAGCTGAAGGTGGACCTTTTGTGAATGCAACATGGCTATACCTTTAGTATATTCCTCAAAGGGGTACACCAGCAATTTAGTATTGCACTTCCATAAAGGTAGGGGACTCACAAGAGACAGATTGAAAACAAGACTGCATGGTCAAAAATGAATCAGCAGGGTTGACCTCGAAAAACAGTGGACACTGCATTTCCCTGTATGCAACTGGACAGAGTTGACTGTGGTCTTGAGGTATTACAGCTATCAGAGTGAAGTTATCAAAGCCTTGTCAATGTAATGATATTTCAATTGAATATATAAATAAAAGTATTAATATTTTATATATAACATTGAGTGCTACTTTAGTTGCAATGACTGGAGAATGAGTCCATGAATCAGGAGGGCAAAACTTATTTTTCAAACACTAGTTTTAATAAATACTGCATAACCATGAGTCAGAGCTCAACATTGAGCTTTCCAGAGTTTCTCAATGAGTCATATCATGTCTTTCATACTAAATCGTTGTTATGCTATCAGCCAGACACAGGTCTCAGGAAAGAGAAAAAAATATAAGGACACCAAAAAACGTGGTATGCTCAAAGGTCATAATGTACACAATACACACCAGTGTGTTGGAGGCAGTGGGCACAACATTGGGCTGCACATCACCCGAGGATGCTGCGAGGCTGAGTGTGTATTGGAGAGAGGGGGGGGATGTGAGGTTGGCGGAACAGCAGAGTGCAGTAGGGCAGAGCATTCACAGAACAGAACTGGCCATAATTAGAACAGGCCCCTTTGCAGACATCGTGTCCTAGTTTTCGTCACACTTATCAAGCGCAGAAAACACAAACGCACGCGCCTGAGCACGCTGCCTCACTACCAGGCAAATAGACACACACTGCGCCGTGCACGCGGACCCAGTGTTCTCGTCAAACAAAGCATAGAAAGTCTAATCTGACTCGTGGCCGCAGGTAATAAATATCAACTCCCTGCAGCTCAGTGGTGTCACAACAATCACTGTAGAGTCATGTCTCGGTTCTCTATCCTGGAATAACACTCCTTCTCCGGATGATGTAAGACCCAAAAAGTAATGTACAACAACAATAGGCCTGGGGCGCGACGACGTGTACAAGGCGCCATTAAGTGAGACTCAAGACAGAGCAGCCCACAGGACAAAAGATCGGAAGAAAAAACACCATGTTCTTGTGTGTGTGTGTGTGAGGCACTTAGACAAGAAAAAATCAAATAAAAAAAATCATTAACACAGGACTGTCACCGTATATGATGTTGGTACCCCCTTCCCTCCTGTAACAAGACGGTAGACAGACAACCTATAGATTCACTTAGCTGTCTGTTTGTCAAGGTTAGGAGCTTCTTTAGCAGAGGACAGCTGTGTTTGTGCAGCTGATTGATTCTATGCCTCCAGTCAGCATTTGCCAAGTCAATAGAACCACATGGTAAACAAAAGCTCAGTGTGCCGAACGACACTGTTGAAAACATCGCTGACAGTTCTTGAGCATATTTCAGCACAAACCTTGTCAAAAACCTTTTCTAAAACTGTTATTCCCTGCTGGTGGTGATCAAAACAATAGTCTGCAAAGTAATGTACCTGCTGCCTCTGCAACGAACAAACAAGACAATGTTAATAAGATTTTTCGACAACAAGTCAATTTGCATAATACAAGCCCAGGCTTATGTGTATTGGCATGTTGATTCCTGGTGCACATTAGTGGTAATGTTATGAGACCAAAAGTAAGCAAAGCCGACTGCAGAAGCATGAACTAGAGCAAATGATTAAGGAATTCAATATTCAGACTCATGTATGCACTGGTGTGGTTATTTAAGCAATAATTAGTGAGAGGCAGCAGGTAATGTTGCATGTTCCCATGGGTGCTGTTAGGTCAGAGACTTTGTGCAGAGCTGGCAATACAAAGCAATTACAATGGCTCCGGTTTTACATCTAAGGTCATAATTGCTTTACAAACAATAAAAAGCTTCCGATTAAATAGTAATTTTGTTTTCACTGATGCCTTGTTAGTAAGTTACTGGGTCCACACTTAAAGATGTCATTTTCAAGGTCATCCACCAACGTGTGCAGTGACAGCAGAAGGTCTCAGTCTGTAGCTGTTTCGTTTAAAGAAGCCTAGAAATTCAAAGTAGTGTTTTCACACTGGAAAAGCCAGAAAATATTGTATATATTAAAGTCAGTATGCAGGCTAGAAAACTGCTTATTTTTTTGGAGTGTGCTGCCAGCGCAATGCCGAAAGAACATTGAGGGGCGAGCCACAGCTGTGTCCTAGTTCTATTTTGCACATTAGTCAGAAGCAGGTTTTGAGTTTGTAGTGTTTTAGCAGCGGAAAAGTGACAAAATTAAGCATACTCAAAAAAGAAGTATGCAGACAAGAACAACACGCATTCTTTAAGATCTATTCCAGTTCCATACTACATAGACAAAACACTACGTTTACAAGAAATCACCATACTTAATTGTTTCATATCAATACAAATTATTCAATATATGATTTAATACTTTTGTTTAATATTATTTTTTTTGTATTCCAAGTTGTTCCTGGAAATGGCTCATCTTTATACTGCTGTAATGTTATGCATATATTGTTTCCATCACAAGTACACCCAAACTGTTTTTAGTCTGCGTACTCAGTCTGTCTCTTTTCAAATGTGGAGCGGAGCTTAATTTTTTCATTGTGCTGTTGTTGAAAAAACATTATATCTAATATGAGGATAGCCTATAATTAGTATGCTGTATGGCCACAGCTTAAAAAACAAAAAGGAAGGCATTGGTAAAAGGTATCTATAGTAAAAACAATAATAACAAATAAATAAATAAAGAGTTTTCAATCAGGCTATTGCTTTGCGGATAACGGGTTAGGGTTTTGTCTTTGTTCAGTTTAATTGGGGCTAGTGTTTCTGAGTCTCAGTTTGATTGATGTCTGTACATCATTATATCATTTTCCAGTACAAATTGAAAAGAAACATATAGACGGTGTGGATCCTCTGGCAGCATCTGAAGTCGTCCTGCATCCACACTATTTGCACTTTACTTTAGTATTACCATCTAAACATCTGGACAATGATCAAAATCCTTCGTGATTTTTCTCTACTTATGACATCTATTGCAGCATGTCCGTCCTGGGAGAGGGATCCCTTACTCTGTCAACTCTCCCTGAGATTTCTTCAATTTTTTTTAATCCCGGTAAAGGGTTTTTTACTGGGAGTTTTTTCTCAGCCGAGCTAAGGGTGTAAGGGCAGGGTGTCATATTGTTTCATATTGTATCATGTTGTGTCATATTGTACCATACTGTATCATATTGTATGGACTGTAAAGCCCATTGAGACGAATGCTATTTGTGATTTTGGGCTATACAAATAAAACTGATTTGATTTGATTTGATTTTTCTTGTACACAGACTGTGGTTTTACTGTAGCCTATACTGCGACAATACGTTTATAGTTGCTACACTTACACCACAATAGAAAACAAACAAGCAATCATCTCTTGGTGACACAGCAGTTTCCTGCTATTATCATCATCAAAACTACTTGATTAACAAATAGAATCAAAAGCGGTCAACATTTCAATTTTATAATGTCTCTATTCATGTTTGTCAGTGTGGGTCAGTATGAAGAGGTGGATGTAAGGACCTTGAGAGGAAAAAAGAACAATATGTAGAGATTATAGAAGGGGAATAAAAAAGAGGCGTTCTAAAACACACACTTTAACACTTGCCCATGCACCAATCAATCTCCATTGTGCCAGCAGCTTGGCAGCAGCTAAGTGGGAATCATTTACTTTAAGTCATTATGGAAAGGAGAAAGGGGTCAGACGCTCTCCGAGCCAGAGAATACTGCTCCTATCACAATACCATCAAGACAAAAGATACTAATACCATTTTACAGCCACCATAGGCTATCAATTGACCCAGGGATACATCACACCCTCTTTTATAAACGGTCTATGATCACACCTCATTGTGTCTGAGGCATTCTACGTCAGCTAGGTCTTCAGGTCACTGTCCGTGTGCGTGAGGATAAACTGGTCGTTCCAAACTTAGTTACTGTTGCTAAGTGTGTCAAGCAATACCTCATCAAAATATTTGATTATTTTCTTTTAAACAGTGAGTCCTTTGTTTAAGACAAAGGTACAAAAGAAGGCTTCTCATTTCTGGCCGGCGATTGATTTTAGCAGCTGAAATGATGACTGTCAAAACTCGAGCAATTTTGATCAGCTCCACTCTAGCTAACTAACTGATTAAGCTAATATTAGCTCGGTGAGTTGGCTGAAATGCTGTCTATGCCTTCTTTATCAGTGTTTCCAGCTGTTTCCAATACAAAAATCCTAAAATACCTAAATACTTACCTGATGGTTAAACATTACAACAACGAAGTAGCTACTGCTTAATTGTTGTTGTTGGAGTGGGTAAGTATAAGTATATGACATTCAAATGTTTGCAGCTTGCATTAGAAGAGATATTAAACACCAATCCATCCTTTACTTTGCTGTTGTACGGTTGGTTTTGGGAAGGTATCACCCTTCAAATTATAATCAATGAAGTATTGCTCGTATCACAGCCTCATGTTCCTTGCTTTAACATGTGAAGAAATGTAAAGTTTGACACTGAGAATATACAATCATTCTGTGTACGCTTTTTCTACTGTACCTGCCTTCACAAATACAGGTTCCCTTTTACCATTTGGCCAGCAGATGTGAACGAGTAAATGTATGAAATAAAGGTGCTGAAAGAATACATGCCAAGCAAAACCTCTCCCTGTAAAAGCTTTGGAAAAGGCAGCGACAGCAGCCGAGGTTTCTCATGCAGATCAGCATTGATTAAACAGTCAGAAAGGTGACAGGGGTCGTGTTTAAGTTAAGGTCAAGCAATGGATTTCTTCCCAGTCCCAGTAAGCTAGGCGTCAATGTAACTGACACTTTAATCACACTGATAACATTCACGCACACAGTGACAGTGTTAGCAGTACCAACCTCTGGGTGATTGTCCTCCATGCAGAACAAAAACTCCTCCAATTTCTGGAACAAAAGGGGAAACATTTGTTGAGGCCACACAGTCATAAAACCCGCTCATGAATTATTGAAAGTGCAATTATGTAGGCTGTGTACTGTATGTGTGCAGCAGCATCGTAATGAGAAGTGGTTGTAATTATTCATCACCAAAACTGACAAGGGGAAAAAATAGATTAACTGGCTCATCTGTACTGCAGGTTCCCTTTGTTAGTATTCAAAGTGTGTAATTCTACATTCTTCACTTAAGAAGGAGGTAATTACTGTACCTATTAGACACTTTATGGCTTTATGGTAAGCAGAGTACCAACAAATATTAATCAGCAGATTTTTTAATTACTTCTATTTTTTTTTTAAATATAATTCAAAGCAAATAATTCAACGCCACATGTGTTTTTTTTCCAGGTATTGTAAAGGTTTTCTGGCATCCAACTGATAAAACGTTTGTGTATTGTCGGTTGCATTGAGATGAAAACACTCATATCTAACAAATACCGTAGGCAACCAATTTACTGAAGGTAATTTTTCTATATGTGGGTCCTTGGTTGTTCAGAAAAGTAAAGTTGAAAACTTTCTCTTACAGGAAGATATAATGGGAAAATGTGTTTTTTTATGTTGTTTGCTTCACTCAAGAAAAAAACAAGCTGCAGGACACAAATTGATTGTCCTCTTATTGTGCTGCTTCCCGTCTCTCACTTTTTGAGGAGATTACAAGGTGTGTGATTACAACATGTTAAGTGGTCAGTTCGAAGGGCATCGATGTGTTGTTATGTATGTGAAATGTTGCAATGAGCATTTACAGCAGAAATGTACAGTACCTGAGCTTTTTTGTACCTGACTGCCATATGTTCTTTTTATTGTATTTTTCTGCGAACTAATACTAACAGTGCAGAGCAGAATTGTGAAATTTCTGAAACCCAGTTTGCCTTGATATATTCTTAAATATTCATCAGGGATTTGAAATTTTAAACTGATCAAATGTATTTTGTCAGCCATGTGATTTCCTCTAGGGTGAATTCAGAGAACATTTTGCTGCATTGAGCTAAATGTTTTTTTTCTAGCTCAGAGGACACAGGAATAATAAAGTGCACAGGACGGACACAAGAGAGAGAGAAAATGATTGGCTGTCTCACCTTTTAGTTCTTGGAGGAGTGTTAGGAGGGGCCGGGCTTTAGGAGGAGAAAGGGAAGCAGAGAGAAACAAAGGGAAAGCGGAAAGATAGACCCATGCAGTTTGTAAAAATGTGGTCAGGCAGAGCAGTGAGAGAAGACATGGATGCAGAATATGTGTTTATGGTTGCACAGAGCAAGACCATGGGGAGACGTACAGAGGGTGCAACATTAGTAAAATGGAACATGGTAATTAAAATCCTATATGCAAGAGGAAATCCAGCCAACAGCACCAATTAAGATCACTGATAAATATTTGCTTATGCAGTGCAGTCAGTCCATACTGAAAGTAAATGTTGCGTATAAAATCCTAAACCACAATCTTTGAGGGAGACTTACAAAATATAGCAGCATGAAAAAGACATGTCTGGCAAGTGTGCAATTTTTTTTATCTTTTATTTATCAATGTTGGCTCTGTTGGCTTTGTTCCTATTTCAGACAAGTCTGTCAGACTGAGTGGGTGGAGGGGAGTTTGAAGAGAGGAGGGAATGAGTCGGACTCTGCCCTGAGGCAGTGGACTTCAACTCACTGTGGGATAGACCAACACAGAAAACACAAACACACACACACACACACGCACGCACGCACACTCACACATCGCAACCATGCATTTGCGCTAAACGCATGTAATCGTTCAGAAATATACAGTTAAATTTATATGCTCTAAAGACTGAAACTCTTCAAAGAAGCCAAACTATTTCCAAATGGTTGCCTCCATCATGCCTACATTTTCCTCATTTAGAAATACCTCAGAGCAAAAATGTGCAAAAGACTGGTGCTCATCACAATGTAGTCGACAGACTTGTATTTTAAAACTAAAACTGTCTTCTCCAGTCAAGTGGTAAGACTGACTGAGCAGAAGCACTTTATTTGAGGTCATGTTTCACAGCACAGAAATAAAAAAAGCAAGTGAATGTGAAAGAAACAGTATGTTCTCATTTGACATTTCATAGGCAAAGATCGGTTGGGTTATGGGTAGAAATTGTAACTCAAGACTTCAGGGAAGGGAGCTTTCAAAAATCAAGATCCTCTATATTTCAGTCTGCAGTGCACACATCATTCTCTCATGCACTCCCGTACAGATGCATAGGCCTCAAGCATTGTGCGATGTTAACAAGACATTGTTGCGTTACCTTAGTGAACTCTGAGTTCTGTAAGTTGGCCTCGGGACACCAGCGGCCTCCTAAAGCAGTCAGCATGGCACAGTCTTCTTCTTCTTTGGTGCACAGCTGGGTCTGAAGATAAAGCGCTGCAGTGGGGAGGTCTTCCATGTCTGCTCCGCTGCAGCTGGATGTCCTCAACTGGAGGCCCCGCAGGAACAGGTGACATGCTTCCAGGTCGGCTTCCCAGATCCGCTCCAAGCCTTGACAGCCACAGCTAAAGAGAGGAACATACCGGTTTGTTAAACCATCCTAACCATACCAGACCAAGGCAAGCATTACACTCTATAACTAATCATAACTGATATAATATTATAAAGAAGGAACAATACATGGCACAACACCGAACTGTAGGATACAAGATGTAAGCAATATGTTTAAATGTGAATACAGTATATTAAAAGTAAATTATAGTTAAATATTACATGATCTGATACTATTAGCATCCTATACTACACAACAGTACTAATTATATATTTATTTATATAGTCAACTACTTTAAAACAATTGGACACCATAAAGTGAACACAAGAACATACATGGGGCCATGTACTGCAAATAGTTACATACATATTTGTTATGCATGTATTTGTTTTATGGATTGAGAATCTCACTTCTTTAGATGAAAAGAACTATCGAAGCCAGACTGAAACGATGAGCTTAGTTTAGCTTGGCATATAGCATTGAAGCAGGCAGCCCTTACAGGGGTAGTGTTTTAGGACGTCAGAGAGAACCAGGGGGCAGCTGTTTAGCCTGCTCCTGGTTTGTGCGTAATCCTTTCAAGGGGTAGAGTACGCGCGTCATGACTATGAAGTGCTGCATGATAACCGTGCGCAGCAGTTGTACAGGCACAGTAAAGGACATCTTTAATAACATCTCTATGATGAAGCACTGACAAAAGAGCCACGACGGATGAATAAGGCATTCAAAGATTGCAATTTCATGGGCAAAAATGGAATGAGAGTGAACGTCCTCCTGGTAGACTGCCCTTCTCTTCAAAGAGCAGCAGCAAGGAGAGAGCAAAGGAGAGGCCTGGAAGTGCTCATCTCTGCCAGGGTCACTGAGCAAGAGTTCAGGGGGAGGACAAGAAGATTGCTTTTTTGTTTATCTACTCATTGAGTTACAATCAGCCATCCTTTTCTCCCTCTCGCTGACCTCGGTGAATCCCAGACGCAGGCTCCGAGTGTGGAAAAACAGAGGAGAAAGATTGAAGCAGTTACATCAGGGTTGAATGTACTATTCAGAATTAAAATGACCAGTGGAGTCCTCTGTTCATTTGTTGCCATTATTTAGGTTAAGCTGGTCGCTGTGTGAAAAGCCAACATTAAAAGTACCTCTAAAGGACTGAGAGTAATGGTGTTGAATTTCTTAACTCTTTTTGGCTTTCCACCTCCTTCTCCTTTTTCATTCCATCCCCAAAGCTCCTAAATGAAATACTTACATTGGAGACCTCTGACCTTTCAAATGTTCATATTTATGCCCCTTCTTCTTTCTTGCGACCTTTATATAACAAATCATTCCCTAATAACTGCGCTCCCAAGTGACATTTCAGGGATCAAATGTATTGATCTTTGTTAGAGATTCTAACTTTAATGTGGTTTTGAAGACACACACAGAATGCAAAAGTTCCACACTAAAGAGCACACATATTTCAAAGCGACTTCACTCCTCAATAACAACCTTCCATCTTGTGTGGAAAAGCAAACAAAAGCTGACAGGATGCCGCGATCAAAGATGTGAGTTTCATACATGGAGTATGGGAAGCATCAAACATCTTAAAAAGGAAGAAATGTCCTCGATTCTCTCTGTACGTGTCAGTTCTTTCCAACCCCAAAGGAGATTCTCTGTCACAAACATTCATTCTCACATCAGAATGATAACAAAAAAAAACACACCAATATTTCATACTTTAAGCACAAATAAACTTACATATAAGCCTCTATAATACATTCAGTATTTTCACAGGGCTTCCCTGCCGTGCAGTCAGATTTGAGAAATAATACAATTAGCGAACAAACTCAAAGGCAAAATGCACCCGGAAAATATTGTTTAATCTCTCCCTCTGTTCCTTCCTCTCAGTGATTAGGGGCCCCTGAAAATTGAATGCCACTTGTTTTCCAGCCCATCTCCTGTCTGAAAGGGCTGCCAACCCCCCTGTACCCTGCCAACGCACGCCTCTCAGACGTTCTCTAACCTTCATTTGGAGCGCAGACAATAGAGAAATTGCTCGTGCCCGGCCCTCGCCCAACCTCGCTACTCAGCAACGCCGCTGCCTCTGTATTCTGCTATAGTGGCGACGCACCCACTGAGCCATGCCATTGTTCTGTGTCTCTTCTGAAGTGGAGAGGGACATGCACACACACACACACACACACACACACACACACACACACACTGGTATGGGTGGGCACACATCACATGTGTTAACTTACACACACACACACACACACACACACACACACACACACACACACACACACACACACACACACACACACACCAAACACAGACACACCAATGAATCATTCTCTGTGGGGATTTAGTGTTGTACAATCATAAATTCCTTTTAGAAACATCAAATCCGGCCTCATTTATCACAAAAGCGTATTTTTCAGTTCTCAGTGACAACCACAATTCTTTACAAACAACCAGCAATCGGGGTTAGGCTTCTGTGTGCTGCAAATCCAGACAACACGTCAGCTGCTAAGCATCCCTGTGATGGCGGCGGGCCGGTGCCCGTTGGTATGAACTTCTCGCCCGGGGGGTTAATTGGTGGCAGCCTGCTCGGCCTGCCATCTGACAGTGGCAGGGTGTGGGCGTTCTGCTGAAGGCCCCAGTAATAAGAAGGAGAGACAGGCAAGCATGTCAGCGCCACCCCCCCTGTGGGACTGCTGACTGACAGGACTGCTCTTTCTCCTAAAGGCATTATGTACACACACAGAAGAAGGATTATAAATCTAACCGCCGAATGAACAAGCAGTGGTTTGGTCATGGTGGTAACATAAGGTTTTGTTCATTCCCAGCGATCAGGCCAATACTCTTGAACTCTGCAAAGTGTCAGGCCATATGTGCAGCTGCATCTTCAGGTGTCACACAAGAATAGCAATAACAAGAAAGACAGAGGAAAAAACTGCTCCTGTCTGTAGTCACAGCTGGAGTTTTTTGGCCATCTAAGGATCAGAATATGAATGCATTTTGGGGGTAAAAATGAGCACCATGCAGCTTCCCAAGACATAAAATAAAAATAATGGGTCTTTCACCTACAGTCTCACGTCAGCACCTTCTAATGTTAAAAGCAACAAATACAATTACAATTCACGCATTTAGGAAGGAAAAGGGGGAGATGGTAAGGTTTCGCCATTATCATGAAGCAGCAACATCTCGCATAACACCCGCCGAGTAGAGGTGTTGATAACACGGTGAAATGCAAAGGTGGTGACTATTGTAGGAGTTGTGACGGATGAACTGAACTGTCTGTGAGGTGGATGGCTCGACAATGTCTGAGGAGGTTTTTGTGCTAGACAGCTGAGCAACCACACTTGCTTTTTTTCTTCCCCCTAACACTTCACATTTCTCTTATGTGCATTCAAAATTTAGCCCATAAAGAATGAAATTTGTTTCACCCAGTTTCCCTGTTTAGATGCTCCCGGCACCTCTCCCAATTTCACCGAGAGAGCATGTCTCATCTGAGTATTTTTAATGGCTTCTACACCAGTTGCATCGTGTCCATTAAACATGATAAACTGCATCCACATTTCAACAGAAGAATGCACAAATGTAGGGAAAATAAGAGAGGCAATCCCTAATGAAACATCTCCATAATGCATTAAACAACAGTGCGGCGGGGCTAATCTGAATCAAATATTTTTTTGTTCTGGTGACACACTTACAACATTTGCGCTGCTCTAACATCCTGTTCTAGTCTTTAGCAAGGGAGAGATAATTGCTTTTTTCAGCACCATCCGTCTCCACGGAGACCAGACATCTCAGCAGTGCTAATCTGCCTCTCTCCTCCTCCCCCTCCTCCTCCTGCTCACCTCCTAACCACACTGCACTCCATCAACAGTAAATGTACATTAGAGCTGACTGATAATATTTACAATGGATGACGGTGTGTTTGTGTGTGTGTCTGTGTGTGTCTGTGTGTGTGTGTGTGTGTGTGTGTGTGTGTGTGTGTGTGTGTGTGTGTGTGTGTGTGTGTGTGTGTGTGTGTGTGTGTGTTTATAGGCGCGTGTAGGGACAACTGCCCATTCAATTGAGGCAAATGTGTGTCACTGTGCTAGACTGGAGCTAGTGGAAGCAACTGGTCCTCGCCCGAAGCCTGCACAGCCGTGCTTGTGATGCGATCTGGACCGCCTCTGGTTATGGAAGCTGATCCCAGGCTGGAGAGTCCATCGATTAATATAGACTGTGATAAGAAGGGAAATTAGGTTTACAGTTCCCAATACCGATGAAAGTGTCCCTTGATGTCATTTTTGTTTCAATGGTGAAGATGTGGCTAGATTAATGTGATCTATATTTTCAGACATCAATGCAATAAAGTATCTATTGGTGAATCTAAAGGATGAGATCACAGAACAAAGGAGATACAGGCCTAGCATGTATTTTTGTTGAATTGGTGGTCTGCGACTGAACAAGCTTTTCTAAATATATATATATATTCTAAATAAATAGTGATTTTAGCATTCAAGGGTTTTCATGTGGTTATTTTGATAGATTTTCAAAAGGGAATTCTACTGAATTAGATATGAAGTTCAGCTTTGAGTCCTACTCAGCTTTCCAGAATCAATAAAGGATCAAATAGCCTCCAATCATTAGGGTATGTGAGATTCAGAGTAAGTAGCAACTAAAAGTCTAAACTAGAAATAAATCATTAAATTGTCTTAAATGTCAGATGAGGATTTTGTTGTTTTTGAAAATGTGGGTTGTGTGCATTTATTTTGGAGTTTCTATGATGGTGGTATAGCATCCTTCAGTGGCATGCCCTATACCGCTTGCCCTCTCGTAGAATATACTATACAGTAGGCTGTGTTTTACCCATTTTGTAAAATACGTAACTTGACTAATGTCTCTTTGGGTAAATTTGGTACTCTAGTGTTGCCAAGTTTTGTTTTATTTTTAACATTGGTAACAAGTCACAGAAGGGAATTGTTTCCCCCTGTAACTCTCTCTCTCTCACTCTCTCTCTCTCTCTGACAAATCAAACAAACAAAACACAAAGCATGCCATCTGCCCTATTGACAGGAAAGGTCCAGAGGCATGCCCCCCCCCCCCCCCCGCTGGGCACTGAGAGATGGTAGCCATGTTGCTCCTTGACCACGCCAAACCCCAGTCTGTGCATCTTTCAAAAACAAACAGCAATGCAGTGTGTGACTGACTCCTGGCTCCCAGCCAAAGAGGTGACCCTGCTTCTTCAAGGATGCAACACACAGAGCACGCCCCTCACAGAAACACGGGTCAAGCAGTTTTAAATGTCTCTGACAATATAGGGCTCAAAGGAAGCACAGGTGACCTAACCCTTTAAAGGTATAGTGTGTAACTTTTTCATATAAATAAAAGTCAGTTACAGTATGTTCAAGCCATCACCAAGTACCCAAGAAATTGTTCAGTTGTTGATTCTACTGCTAAGAAAAAACCTGGACATACAGCAGGAGGTATAAGGCAAGGCAAGGCAAGTTTATTTCTTAAGCACATTTCGGACACAAGGCCATTATATAACATCCATGTAAGATCACGGAAGGGTTATCTCATGAAGATGCACCGACAGTGTTGTTGTAATTACTCTGAATTCCTCATGGGGTTAACAGAAATTACGCACTATAGCTTTAAAAAAATTAGAGTGGGTGAAAAGAACGCAAGGCTCATATGGTGTGTCCACCAAAACATTCCAAGCTCTACTCATCCATCTGTAAAACACAAATGCTCACAAAATGCTGCAAAATAAGTAGCCGATGGAATCGCAGCTGCTCGGTGCTGTCTGTCTGGTGAGGAGACAGGCTAAGCAGCACTAATCACCATAAGGAAGCACCAACAGCCGTATGGTATCGACAGTCGACTGAGTTCCACATCCTCTGCCTTGAAAAAAGTCAGCCACTCAGATCATCACAATCCTGCTGTGTAACTGTCAGGCGGCGGGGGTCTGGGCGATCCCCCGAAGCACAACAGACACAAATAGAAACAATAAAAACAGAATGAAAGATATACTTTTGTCCGTTAGAAGAGGGAAAGGGTATGAACTGAGCTGAACTGAGCTGAAGTAGTGGAGGTATGAGATAAAAACAAAAGGTATAGAAAATGCGTGAGGGAGACAAACTACGCAGGTGAGAGACAGCGTGAAATGTGAGAAAGTGGCTCTGGGAGACAACAGCATGAGAAAAAGGTGTGAGTGCAGGATGTGGCGGGTGAGGTGACGTGTCTGGGACACGGTGCTCTGGTTAGAGGACAAAACGGAGGTGAGAGTCAATTCCTCGGGGGCTGTTGCTCTTGTTTACGGCTCCGTGTTTCTTTTCACCGCTGTGGATTATTAAGTCGGGAGAGACAGGACAAAACCCCCTCTTACCTGTGCAATCTGTCCTCCAGTAGCTTGATATACTTGCTAGTGTTCTCTTTCAGCCGGCTTTCTGTTTGGACAGAGGAGCAGAAGAAAGACGGCTTGTTACTTGCACTTCATTTGCTACTTATATTGAGTATCCTAGCAACAAATCACAGCTCTAGAACCATTAAGGCCGACTTGTCATTAGCTACATTGTACATGGGCTCTAGCAGTCATCACAGTTAGAGACGGCATTGTGCTGAGAAGCTGCAACAGTACAGTTTCGTGCATATACTGTAGGGCCCAGCTGGCTCCGTCTCAAGATAAACACACAATCGAGGAGTGATCATTCCCACTGCTCTTAGAAAGGATAAAATTGGAGACGGCCCAAGGATAAAAGGGGGATTTTAGCATGGCATAGGTCCTGTAAATCGTGCCAGATTTTCTGTGGGGCATAACACTGGATGGATATAGCTCATTTTTGTTGCTTCCTGCGCCCTTCTGCCAGCAATGAACGGCGCCCGGGGAGGCAGACGCAGGCTGGCTGAGCCTTAGTCAGGATGGAGAGGAGGGCAATCTGAGCGCCGCTAACGAGCTCATGTATGAAACATGAGAGTTAGTAGCCCCCCTGCAGCAGCCGCCCTTTGAACACAATGGGATGCACTTATATCAAATTGCAGCGCAAATATATCGAACAACCAGTCACAATAACGGCTTTCCAATACTGTGGTGCAGTGGTTCTGGACTTGGGGTCAAAACCCCTCAAATAGGCCATGAGATAAATTGAAGTCCCGAAATGATTTACAGGATAGGAAAGAATCGGAAAAACACAGTGACTTTTCAACAATCATTGCTATTTTCTTCCAGCAAATACTAATAAGAAATAATTCCGCATTTGGGAGAGAGCTTAGAGTCAGATGAAAAATTCGATATCACTCTCACATCTGTACACTAAATACGAACCTACAGACAGCAGATGGTTGTCTTTTGTTAGAGTGAGCCTATAGCAGCTGCTGGTGGTAGCGCAATGTTTACTGTACAGACATGAGAGTTTTGTCTAACTACATTCAAAGTATACATACCACTTTTAAAGGACAAGGGGTCAGGACGATAAGACATCCCTCCTTTTTAAGGAAATGGAGAAACACATGATTGGAAACTACTCCAATGTAATGTCACATAGCTTCCTCACATCGACTAGAACTCCCACTGAGAAAGTGGCCTAATTGGTTGCTTTGAAGCAATCTGAAGTTTAAAATATAATTTGTATCATTGTCTTGATGGTGGTTATTAGACAGCATCAGCTCCAGCATAAGACATGCTAGGGGCAGGCACAGCGGGGAGGAAAAGAAAAACGTATCACGCTAAGTGTCTGTGACACTCACTCACACACACACACAGATAGACACAAATTCTTCTCCATACTTTGGGGTGGGGGGAAATGAGATGGAGATAGTCAGGCTGGTTGTCGCATGTGTGTGTGTGTGTGTGTGTGTGTGTGTGTGTGTGTGTGTGTGTGTGTGTGTGTGTGTGTGTGTGTGTGTTTGTGTGTGTGTGTGTGTGTGTGTGTGTGTGTGTGTGTGTGTGTGTGTGTGTGTGTGTGTGTGTGTGTGTGTGTGTCGCAGAATGAGAGATCTTGCCTGAGAATCGTTTTTCATTCAAAGTGGCCAAATGCGTTCAATCGTTGGGAATGGGGCAGGCCCTACTGCATATCTGGTGAGCAGATCTGGTGTTCCGTAGACCAGACAGCTCACTTACCACCCCTCTAATTGCTATGAGAGATCCTATCCTACTCGACAGAGTTTCCCTTGTCAACTTCCATTCATGCTGGTTCCGTTAAGCAGCGTGCAAGGAGATAGCCGCTGAATAATACATGGGGGGCATTAAGCTTGACTTCAGATGGCACCAAGCATGTACAGATGCAAGATGACAAAGCAGGCTACGGCTCCAGCCAGAGCAAGAGCCAGATTTAGAAAGAATACACTCTGAAGAATAGAAGCAGTCGATATAGAAAGGCAGATGAAGATGTGGGAGATATGAACGTGTTAGCGGTTTGGTTCATATTTCTCTCTCTCTGTGCCGATACTGTCATATGCTGACAAGAGCCGGTGTGCCATCCTGTCGCCATGCCAACCGGTGGCAAAACTGGTGAGGCTTTTGGAGGGCGTGACAGATGAGAATAATCTTTCCTTTACAGAATGGGACAAGACATCAAGCGGCAGAGCCTCCTCCCGTGCAGAGTGCAACCAGAGCACCGGGTGAGATCACCACTTTTCTCTAAGTCTGCGTGACGCTGCCGTCATTGGCAGGCCAGGCGAATAAAATCGGCACTAAAAAAAATGCTTCTTCCCCATGAAGAAGAGAGCCTATCTGTGAGTCCCTGATACATGCAGTAGTTAATTTTTTTTCTTG
Organism: Ammodytes marinus; assembly: GCF_949987685.1. Classification (NCBI taxonomy): domain Eukaryota; kingdom Metazoa; phylum Chordata; class Actinopteri; order Uranoscopiformes; family Ammodytidae; genus Ammodytes; species Ammodytes marinus. The sequence continues at coordinate 21,230,223 of NC_137215.1, read as the reverse complement.
AAGAAACCTTACAAAGGCGTTCTCAGGGCCAGCACTTCAAAATTCATGAGCTCAGCCTCTCGTCACACCAGTCATCTCAGCGGGCGCTAAACATCAACGGTTGGATGCCAAGGACCACGGCCAAAATGGAAGAGGCCCCTCATTCAGACTACAAACAGAGCTTGTGAAAGATGATGAGAGGCTGCACAGAGACCATTTGCTTAAGGTCATAACACTCATTCATTAGTCCAATGAAGAAATAATGACTAAAGTTGATCAAAACGGATGAATGCAATGATTACAATCAGCGGGCACAGAGAGGCAAAGCAAATAGAGCCGACATGTCACATAGCGATGCACAATTCCGGATGATTAAGTTATGCGCTTTAATGAGCCTTCAGAAGTTAACGATAGCAAGGTGTTTGGATTTGCCGCTGCGTTCTGTGCATTTGAACAGCTCTCTAATTGAAAGTGAATAATGCAGTAATTTCTTAGCTGACTTGTAACAATAAAAGCACCCAGCGTCTGTGAGGCCTTTCGTGTTCTCTAACAAATTAGAGGCAGCTCCGTGCTAACGCAGCATCCCTGATAGGCATGTTCCTAAAAGCCTGCGCATAATAAGGCAGAAGAGGAACTGTGTGTCTTTTTAATTGAGTTGCAGGCACTGACTGTGATTAATGTGTTTGAGCTGGGCCTGGGCTGTTCCGGTGCAACAACACTACAGGTAACACAAACACACAGTCAGCATATTCAGACACGCACATTGTATGAATGTATCCGAACTTAACGGCAGCCCAGTATCATGGCTAATGAAGGAGGAGAGACTGATAGGCTGATATCTCGGACAGACACTCATAACCCATGATGATTTATGGCTGTTGGATCGCAATGCAGGTTGCAGTCGGCATGGTGTAACATATTGTGGGGCTATGCAAGAATACACATCAAAGGGAAACATTTGATCAAAAAAAGTACTGTGTGGACAAAATCTGTGTTGAGGTGTAGGCCTATATAGGCTACACACACACACACACAGTAAATATTTACTGTATATTGGCTACTTTGTTTTGAGGCAACTCTAAACTCCCTTTGACGAGGCCTACTAAATAAAAAATGTATGATGGACAAATCAGTGAAGCTCTAAGACCAACAAAGAGGAACCCACGCAAAATATGTGGCCATAAAAGCTCTACAACTCTCTCTCTCTCAACAAATGACCTGCTCACATTCGTGCTTCATTAACTTACGTCTTATTGTTATTACCGCTATATCCTTTGGGAAACTAGCACCAGGTCAATATTCTTTTTTAAATAAATAAGCCATGCTAGCTGCTCTGTGAGGCTATATCTGGACACAGTGGCACGTTTAGCTGGTATAATGTTGACCATATCAACCATCTAAGTTTAGTCTGTTAGCAATGCTAACATTTGCAAAATAGCACTATGAAGACAAAGTGCACCTAATACAAAGGAGTAATAGTAGGCAACTACTATTGGTCAACAAGGTGGTGGCTGCACATGGAAAGTCAATTAGGAAACCATCCATAGTTTTTAATGTTTAGCTATTTCAGTCTGGACCAAGGCTGCTAGCAAGGCTAAAGCAAACAGCTACAAATAAATGTTACCTTACTTTGCTTTACTCTGTTTTTAGTGTGGCTACAGAAGACAACACCAACACACTATAAAACACAACCTCTTTTTGAGTCGTATGGATTTCAAAGTAAGAAATTGATTGAAGCAGTGGTTGGAGCTATTGTAATGGTAGCTCAATCAACTCCCCTTTGTTTCTGCGGTTATTCTTATGGGTGCGGACGTTATAATACTCTTGAGAAATGTACAATGGGATGACATCCTTTACTGAATTACAGGAAAAATGAACAATGACAAAAACTTCAAAGACAAAAACCAGGCAATATTCTCGCGGGTCCACTTAACCACTATACCGCTTTCAATCATTCAGACACTCTTCAGGAGAGGAGCTGTCATACCTTCCATCATGTTCTCAACAGAAGCACCTTAAAAGAGGCGGAATCATGAATAAATCATATATGTCCTGGCCTCTACTATTGGCACTCCATTAAGGGGAAATTGCATTTGTTTAATAACACAGAGTGGCGGTATGTTGATGTACACTTCAGTTGCTGGACATGTGATATGCACAGTTGAGTTTGGCTTGGACAAGCTCTACATTCCTGCAAAGGACTGAAAAAACAAAGTTGATACCATAGCAGGAGCTGGATGAAGAAAGAATAGATGGTGGAGATGCTGCAAGACATCTCGGTTAAATGAGTTCTAGTTGAACTTTGTGGAGAAAACAACCCACTGTTTTTATCACAGAGATGCCAAATTACCTGACTGCTACAGAATACACCGTCTGCATACTAACAATCGCATTAAATAAGAATTACCAGAATTCTCGGATAAATCAAGAAGAACACACATTGACGCTGCCTCCTCGTTTGAATGTCCTCACTCCTGGGGGTCATTCACTCGTGTTATTCAGCTCTTCAATTATTTATTTGTAAATTTAGTATCACTCGAGATCTCCCCTGGGAACAAAATTATACTCTCAGCAGGGAATCAAACCTCAGACTATAATGGGTTTGGTATTCATCAGCACTCGTGCCAATGGCAATTAGGTACGTAATGGCTCCAGGGACAAAAAAATAAAAAAGTGTACACTGGGGCGGATATGCACATTTTAAGTAAGAATGCATGTTGTTAAGGTATCGGTTCGAACTATGTGTTGCCTTTACAATGGATCTCTTCAAGAACAGGCATGTGGTTTTCTTGTTATAAAACGACACTAGTGTCATTAGCATGTATTAGAAATGCCCGAGAAACCAAAAGCATGGCCATCTTGACTTTCAAGAAGACTGTAATTTCTAATCCCCTCCAGCTAAAGAAATGCTAATGTGCTGTTTGTGGGCTATCAGTTTCCAGCTTGCGCGTGCCAGCCTCTTATTACCAAATGGGATGACAGTTTAATGAGCCCCTTACTTGGTGTCAGCAACACATTGTGAAATTGCACAGGCTGCCATATTGTGTGCGCCCACTTGAGCATTTAAAGCAAGCCGCACAACCAATCATTAACTTGCCGCCTCTTCACACATTTGTGACGCGTTGCCCACCTGATTCCTGTCCCTTTGTTTAGCCCGGGTTAAGTTGGTTTCCCAGCCTCCCTGTCTCTGCCAGCTATATTATTGTGTGTGAGGCGAGTGGTGTATGTAGGAGACTGAGGTGAACTTGTACATGTCTTTGGTGGACAGCAGGAGAGAGAGTAATACTATCCCTGACTGTTTATCAAGTCAGAGTGTTCAGGAACAGAAATCAGGCAGAAGAATTAGGTTCATGCTCAAAGTTGATAGGAAAAAAAATAACGAACCACTTTTGCAAGGAAAATAAATTGGTTTCTCATTCAATAATGTAAAATCATGGACCTTACATGAACAAAAACACCATGCATTTCCATTTACCCCATGAAAACTCGATGCAAATCAGCCTGAATGCAACAATGAAAGGGTGCCCCCTAGTGACAGCAGAGAGTGCATTCAAGGAAAGACAAAGGGTGGACAGTTATGCAGCCAGAGGCCTTACTGATTTAGATAACAGCGTACGTTATATAGCTGATTGCACGCCTCAAGGCTGCAGCAGGTGCTTCTCCCAGAGCTCCAGTATTAGGTCTCCTTGCTAACCGCTCTGGCCCTGTCAATTTAAGTCTCCATTCCCCTTCCCTCTCCGCGCTCCACTCCCAGCCCCTCAGAGAGTGGAGTGACATTTTTTTAGAAATCTCCCTGTGACTGATGATGGACTAGAGAGAGTAGCCCTGCAGATGGGGCTGTCAAAATCCATTTATCTCTCTGCCAGTGCTGGGAGGCTGGACCAACCTAACTCCCTCACTTTCCAATAAAGCAAAGCCCCTTCTTTGAGGACAGTCAGATTTCTTCCGGTCTTAGAGTGCACAAGCAAGCACTGATACAACATCATGTCTGTCCCTGAGTGGCTCGGAGGTAATTGGCTACTCCACCCAATCTAAAGTTCAGACCCAAATCGCACCCTTTTCTTTCCTTTTAAAAGCTGCCAATGCTGCTGCTAGTAACTCATTTGATGTGGAGTCCCTGCTGACAGCAGATCACTACTCATTCATTTGGGAGAGAAAGTCATCGTTCGCTAATTCCTCCCGGTGTGGAGCGACATCAAGAGACAAATTCTCTTTCAAAGAGCTCTCATGAGCCACATTTGATGTTTTAAAAGGTGTGTTCAAAGAGAGGGAGAGAGGTGCCTTTCAAAAATACAAGAAGCGCATGTTTCTTGTCTCAGTGGGCAGTTGAGTGTTTCTGATCACCATCAGATATTTAATATATCTTCAAAGCTACTGTTACCAATGTTTTCATGATCATATTTTAAACAAATAATTGAGTGCAATGTGACAGTAGTGTGGAGGAGGGTCAGAAATTAGAAGTGGCTTGGGGCAAAATGCCCCTGGAAAATCTGAAAATGCCCTTGAAAAGGTATTATACATTCTTAAATTAGATTTTTTTTTAAAGTTAATTTCCTACCCCGGTGCGGGGGCTAATGATCATCTCCTCTACCCTTCGGCAAGAAAGCGAATACGCTGTTTGCCAAAATGTCAAACTATTCCTTTAAGCTATTTATATATCTAACTACAAAACATCTGTAAAAATGTTGACCGCCAATAGTGTGAATTATTCCTTGCTCTTACACGATCTTATTTCAGTAATGAGGTTGCTTTGTTGCCCACAACAGGCCCATGTATTTCCTCCTTTTGGGAAATGGAAACGATTCATGTTTGTTTTCTTGATACAGTACAGTAGAGTGCATGGCCTTGGTATATAGTGACTCACCGTGCAGTGCCTCCTTGTGCTCCAGCTCTTGCCTTAAAAGCTGCTGCTGCTCTTTCATCCCGGCCAGCTCCTGGCTGCTCCCGGAGCTGAGGCAGTGCAGCCTCTTGGACAGAACCTCCAGCCGCTCGCGCTCCAGACACACCGCCTTCATCTCAGCCTTCAGCTCCTTGGCACTGCCAAAGTCATTACCTGCACCAATGACGCGGCAGGATGGACATTAAGCTTAATACACCGCCCCCATTAATGAGCGCCTGGGTCGTTAATAGCGCAATTACGTGAGGCTAATGGCGCTGCGAATGGAGTATAAATGAGGTAGGGCTACATTAAAAGATGTGAAACGTAGGGAGGGTGTAGTGGGCGAAGTGGGCCATACCTGAGATGGCCGCCAGCTTGGCCTCATGCAGGGACAAGAGCTGAGTTTCGGTCTCGCTGACTTTCCTCCTCAAGCTGCTGCCCAGCCTCTGACTCATGACCACCTGGGGGAAAAGAGAAAGAGAATGAGAAGCGGAGGAGAGGAGAGAGCAAGGGAGGGAAGGGGGCAGGGTGGTAACTAACAAAACCTTTGCAGACACATGGTTCCCACAGGATGCACAGCTCATTTCCAATTCCGCTTTCATTTTCTTTGCCGACACTCATTCGAACAAGACCCTTACAGATTCATTTCCGTCCTCCTGCGCTCACCCTGCTGCTTTGAATACGCGGCCAGATCATCCACGTCGATGGCTACCTTGTCTATAACCTTTAGGATGAAAGAGAGCACGTCTCCTTTCACGTGGACTGACAAGGGGGAATGTGAAATCTCCATAAAAGATGCCATTAGAATGTCAGAGAGGGAAAAAAGGGCCCTGAATGTCACGGTCCTGACGGGGATGGGGTACCTCAGCCTCTGTAGTATTCACAGAGGAATTTGATGGCTTCAGATACAGCCTGTCTGGACCCCATCTGCCCCTCACTCTGCCCTTTAAACCGCTCTGTTCTTTCCAAGGTATTCACTTTGAGTCACAGCCGTATACAATCCCCATGGTGCGCTTCCTTCTTTTTGAGGGACTGTTTTCACCACTCAAAGGGGATGTGGGGCTGGATTTTCTTCTCGAATCCCGACAAAGTTTTGTGCAACACTTTGAAAGGGCTGTCAAATAGGTTGGTATTTCGGAGGCAGCGCGTCTCTGGGGAATTTTCCTCCCAGAAGAAATACAACAAAAAGAAATTCTAACAGGCTGGCATTATATTATTGTTGACGCATTGCATGAACTGGAAACTACTCTTGAGTGCTTTTCAATTCGTGGAGAGGCCGGTGATTCACGTTGACGTCAGTCAATTTTAAAAAATCAATAGAGAAAGTGAAAGTTACTTTCATGACAGCAATCATTATGACACAGCAGGTGTGCCCATTTTCTACATCTCTATCGCTTAGGAACAAAGCTTTCCATTTCAACTTAACAATGGACAATCTTGTGATTGTGCTAAAGTGGCACTGTGTGAAAAGCCTATATACTGTATATCCTTTTCAGGTGCAGTTTCAGCATCAAGGAACCCTTTAATGACAGGCTTCTAAAGGACACGGTAACAAGCCCTCTGCCCCCTGGTGTGAGCCTCTCTCCCTCTATCCTTAAGCCACCACTTCTCACAGATTTCTGCTGCTTCTGGCGTTTTGCAGCTGCAGAGATCCACGCTGCTGATCAGTGACAGGGAAAGGCAAACCCCTGAGAAGCTAGAGAGAACGCCAGAGACACAGCACACACAAAGGGAAGCAAGCAATGCCTTTCACATGCAGGAATACACCGATGTATTGCGTAGAAACACTACCAAATCATGCTGGCTCAACGGATATATCACGTAGTACAGATATACGAATAAGTGAAATGCACTGACCACAGCTGTTAAATTAAAAAGTTAAATAAAAACTACAACAATAATCACTTACTAAAGTAAAATGACTCATTCAGTGGCTTTTTTGTCATTAAAAATAGGCTTTTTCTAAATTACGTCCCTTACATGATTTGACTCGACATGGATTGTTCACAGCTTTGTCAAATATAAATAAGCACATGGCTACAGACATACTGACACCCAGTATATACTTTGTATTTTGACCTGATTGAGTCTTACACATTTAGTCATTGTAGGCATGCATAGTCTCAGCTGACTGAAATCAAATGAGAGGAGCAGTAGCTTACTTTGGCAGTAGCTTCCTTGATGGACAGATTCAATGCCTGCTCCTGCTCCTGGAGTCTGTGGAAAGGAAATAAAGATGTTACATGGTGGTGATAAAACTTATTTCTTTCTTTTTGGGCAGCTTCAAGTGAAATGTATCAGTTTGATCATACTGTGTGCATACTGTATGTCAGTGAGAGAATGCGAATTCCACCAGTTGACCGGTGTTCATCTGGCTTCTTAACACAGAATAGTTGATCAACTACCAAGAGAGTTACTGCATCTTTTATGAGCAGTAGGCACTAGTTATTCATTGATAAGTCAACACCCTTGAATCAAAAGTGGCTATAAACAGCAAAGACTTAAAGCAATATGCCCAACCTAAATAACTGGATTTGTGATATAACTGATAATGAATAACTGATAATGTGTGCAAAGTGTAAACACTAAATGCATATAGGGACTGTATCTTGTGGCCGTATGCTCCAGATTTTGCTTTTGAAACCGAAATGGTAAGCAGTACATTTCAGGCATTTTTTCCTGTATAAAAAAACAAAACAGTTGATAGATTATCAAAATTGCTAGGGATCAAATTCTCAGGACAGCAGCCGGTTAGCTAAGCTTAGCTCAAAGATTGGAAACAGAGGGAAACAGCCTGGCTCTGTCTAACAAAATCATGTCTACAAGCAACTAAAAAAAACACCTTAATTCACACATTCTTGTTCACGTCTTGTTTGTTTAATCCATGCCAAAACTTGCGAGCGCAAACAACTCATTTGAGGTTTTGGGTTATTGGCCGCATGCTGTGACTTCCTACTTGAGCTCCTAGCGGTCGTTTTGTATCGAATGGACAGATATGAGAGTGGTATTGATTTTCTCATTTAACTTTGAGCAAGAAAATCAATGGGCTTATTTCCCAAAAATGTCAAACTATTCCTTTAGTCAATTTTTTTTTCAACTCCGGTAACAATAGAGTATCCTTCACTCTTCACCAGCTCCGGTCTGTGGTAAAGCCACGGGAGCAGTCCTGCCTTTGGTTCATTCTCCAGTAACTGTTCAGTTCACGCCTCATTAAATCTTTCATATAATTATTGTCCCTGTCTCGTTTATTTTTTCTTAATGGAAAATGTCATACAAGAAACTGATATACTGTTGTTTCCGAAAAGTTGGCTGTTGTTGCTTCCAACTGGAAATCGAGAGGACACAAATCTGGGAAAGGGCTCTGCGATGACTTGTTCCTTACTCACAGCTTAAATCTGTCATTTCAAATTTAACTCTAAAATACAGTACTAGGTTGGCTGTTTTTCAACAGTTCTTGAAAACAACTGAAACCTCTGAAGCAACATTCAAGATAGTAAAAACTATTAGAAAAATATAAATAAATGTGTTTCCATTGACATGCCCATTATATTTCACTGATGAATACCTCAAATATCATGCCTAAATAAACATCATACCATTCATGTTATTTCCCACATGTATGTACACATGCAAACAGGACAACACTATTAAGGTCCCATTAATTGGCGACGGAGCTATAAATCAATTAGTAGATTGGAAGAAAGGAGCATAAAATCCATTATGCACACAACCCAGTCACCTTCATGTCTCAATCGTCCCATATCACTAAAAATCAGTATGCCCTTTACATGTTATTCAAGCTGATGTTCAGGGTGAGTCAGACTGAGACGCTGTCACTAAACATTAGTGTTACAGCACCCTTTTTCTTTAATTTAAGGGATGCAGCTACTCTGGATGGTGTGGATTTCTTTAATCCGGTACCCATAAGGATACATAAACATTGATATGAGAAAATAAAATGTCCTGTGTGTTTTTTTGGGGGAAAGGGAGCTGCAACACAATCATCATGATGACCCCAGAGCACACCACCCGGAGATGTGCAGCTGAATATCCAATCTGAGGGCGCAATTTCAATCAGCGCCGAGAATAAATGCGTTTCCAGTCGGGGTGAGAATATGTCGGATATCAAATTATGCCGGATGATGGTGGGTCACGCCACTGAGACGGCGATAAGTACAATTTACGTGTCTTTTTCTAACGAGTGGCAGAGACAGAGAGGTTTTTTTTTCCACCGTGCTTTTCTCGCAAGCCATTAACTCCAGAGGCTATGATGCAAAGTAATGATTTGCATCTGAGAAAAACCATTAAAATTCAAAGCAGCAAGTTCAAGCAGGTGTGAGAGAAGAGGGTTGAGGGGCACAGGGGATGCGAGAAATAAGGAAAAAGTAGTTAATGGCTGTTTGATACATCCTCTCTGAACCTGAAAATAAACAAATCACTCAACCTCCATGGGCACAAGAGCTACATTTCATCAAAAACCTCCAAAGGTGTGTGTTATTAAAGGTGGAGTCAGCGAGAATCTGGAGAATGCTTTTGTCAAAACCATTTATTTTCAAAATCTGTGAATATCTCCTAACGATCCCGCTACCTGTCCGTACTGTATGATCACTGAAAATAAATTTGATGTTATTACAGAGCCTAGGCTCTGTAAACGTTGCATGTTTGGTGGGCCACCTTGTTTACATACCCTTTGATTAGATACCAGTTTACAGATCCTAGGCTGCATATTAACACTGGATTTGTTCATTGTACGTGCACGGACAGGTAGAGGACTGTGAGGAGATATTCATGTGGCACATTGTTTGTTAGAGGATGAATGATGCTAGGGGGCACAGAGGATCTGCGCTTTCACGTCGTCTTCCAGAACCAGCTCATTTAATGATAAGAAAGTACGTGACATGGCAACTGGGAAAAACATCTACGGACAGATGATTGTTGAAGTGTCCCTAATGCTCACAGCTCTCTAGCAGCTCCACCTGGTGACTGGCAGTACTGCATTGAGAGCCATGGACTTGCGTGATATAGAGGTGAGTGAATCAGATGTACATGTAAATAAACCAAGACTGGCAGCGTATATTTCAGGTTTATTTTGTGTGTGGCTCATATGATACATAATAATAATTCTCACAGTTATGGTCTTCAGGCTCAACCAATCAAGGTTTGGCTCAAGGGACCAATAGAAAAAAAAGCCATCACGCCAAGGTGTAGGTTGCACAAGTATAAGGTGTTAAAATGTTCCTTCACATAACACTCCAAGGCGCAAATCTGAGAATTACATTTTCCACATACATTTGCACCTTTTTCTCATGTACAGCAGAAGCACTCACACGTTCTGGGCAGCTAAAAAAAAGCCATTCATTCGTCAACACGACAAAGAGCTGCAGTGAATGCATTTGTTTCCTCGTTTTGGATGGGGCTCTCTTTAGGCACTGATCACATAAAAGTGGCATGAGTACATTTCCCTAAAAGGATTCCTGTGCCAGGGAACAGTGGGTGTGTTTGCTAAGTACCAAGAGCTCTTTCATTTTTCATATTTCATTAATAATGAGAAAAACAGACTCTTCTAAATCTGAAAATGTGCCTCAAGTAGTCATTATAAGGGTAATAAAGCATTTATATTAAATATGTTTGGAAAGGAAAACTTTGGCATTTATGTTTATACCTTTACTCGGACAAAGTGTGCAGCCAGTAGTTATGGGAGCGTGTAATCAAGTGCTGAAAGGTGGAGTCAGTGATTCTGGAGAATGCGTGTTGTCAAAATCACCTTTTTGTCAAAATCAGTGAAAATCTCCTCACAATTCCTGTCTCTGCACTGAAATAAATCTGGCAATAATGCACATCCTAGACTCTGTAAACTGGTATGTAAACAAAGGGGGCCTACCATAGCTAACAACATGCCCATTTACAGAGCCTATAGGCTGTGTATAAACACTGAATTTTCTTTCAGCGCGCACACGGTGTGTACAAGTAGCATTTGAGAGGAGATATTCACTGATTTTGACAAAAAGGGATTTTGACAACTAGGGCTGCAACTAACGATTATTTTGATAATCGATTAATCTGTCGATTATTTTCTCGATTAATCGATTATTAATCGATTAGTGTTTTGGTCCGTAAAATGTCAGAAAAATGTGAAAAATGTTGATCAATTTTCCATAGCCCATGTTGACGTCCTCAAATGTATTGTTATGTCCAAAACACACAGATATTTCAGTTTACTGTCATAATAGGATTAAAGAAACCAGAAAATATTCACATTTGAGAAGCTGAAATCAGAGAATTTGGACATTATTTATTAAAAAATTACTCAAAACGATTAATCGATTATCAAAATAGTTGGTGATTATTTTAATAATCGATAAATAATCGATTTGTCGATTAATTGATGCAGCTCTATTGACAACAAGCATTCTCCAGAATCGCTGAGTCCACCTTTGACCTGCACAGCTTTTATACAATTGTTTAAAATATTTCACACTTGGTTTGAAGCAAAAACTTGAAAAAAACATTCTGCATGATTTGTGCTATACGCTTACCTGAGTGTGGACGGCGAAGGGGAGACGGAGATCTCGGCACGGCTTTCAGATGTGAGCAGGTCCTGCAGGGTCCTTGTCATGTCTCTGAGCTGGGCCACGGTGCAGCCTCTCAGCATGGAGCCCTCCAGCTCCTCAGCCTCCACCTGCTGCTCCTCCTGCTGGATGTCATGCTCCAGACGTCTCCCACGCTCCCTCAGTCCAGACAGCCTCTGCTGCAGCTCTGCTATCTCCTCCTGCACCAGGTTACAGCAATTTTATAAGGTTTCTTGCGCAACATTTTTTAGGTGTTGCTAACCGGTTTTAGTTATTGTTGATCATGAAGTCGTTCTGAAAGATATCTCCAGTTTTGATCAGGCTAATGAAGAAATTAAATTAAATTAAATAGCAGCCCTTTAAGTTTTCAAAACAGTACAGTCAGCACTATATTTAAGTACTTAAACTGAACCAAACTTTACCAAGTCTGCCATTAACTTGCTGTAAATATGATATGTATATATTAGCATGTATCAGTATTATTATCTAGTAATATGAGTTAATTATTAACAATAACATTAGGTGTATATTATGCCATTAAAAATTTAATTTTTAAGGTAGAATCAGTTATTCTGGAGAACACCGGTTGTCAAAATCACTTTTTGTAAAAATCGATTTGAGCACTGAAAATAAATTCTGGTGTAAATACACAGCCTAGGCTCTGTAAACAGGAGTGTAAAAAAATTGTATGCAAACAAAGAGGGCCCACCATAGCTAGCAAAATGCAAATTGTAGGCTGTGTATAAACACTGAATTTTTTTTTCAAGGCACACAGTACGAACAGGTAGTGGATCGTGAGGAGATATTCACTGATTTTGACAAAAAGTGATTTTGACAACCATGGCATCCAGAATCGCTGACTACACCTTTAACGTCAACGTCAGAAAAGCGAAAAAAAGAAAAGAAAAGTTGCATTCAATTGCAGGGCACATCAGACAGGTCATGGCCACACACACATGACAGACATGATCATTGCAGACATTTGTGACATAATGTGAGCTGACTCTACCTCCACCAGCCGTTTCTCTTGGATCAGACGATCTCTTCGATGCAGCGGCCCCTGCAATGAGTGGCAGCCCTGCTCCCCTGCATCGGGCTCTGCGCCCTCCCTGAAGGCCAGTTATGAAAAAAAACTACAGTCACTACAAAACGCCATGACATCTCAAATTATGACTTTTCTCCTGATTTCATAACCACATTTGAGGGTCATTTTGGTCTCTTTCAGGGGCTGTTAAAATGAGTTGATTCAAGCAATACATGTGATATTTTTATGTTCCATTAACACTGAAGTCAAGCAAGAGACCCATAAATACAGTTATGAATGGAAAACACTAGCAGGGCATTGCTGTTTGAGCTTCAGGTCCCATTTGTTCAGGATACTCTCTGGAGAGAGAGGCCCCACCTGATTTCCTTCCGGTTACTAGAGTTATTTCTGACATCTCTCCCCAACCCCAATGTCATACAACATTGGAATAGAAAATAGTGCTATTCCTATGCTGTGTATCACCATGTGATAGTAGTATCAGAATGTGATTCAATTCAAATATAAGGAATAGCAACAAACAATTCTGTCGTCCAGAGCCGGCCCGAGGCATAAGCGAACTAAGCGGTTGCCTTTTTTTTTTTTTTTAAGTTTGTGTGTTTGATATTAACATCATATTATGCAAATGTAAGTTATCATACAAAAAAAGGAATACAATTTTTGTTCTAGATAATTAATAGCCTAATAATTGAATCAGTTAATCTGGGGTAATCCGAAATTATCTGATCATGTCACATTCACATCCATGCACAGTGTGTATTGAGTTTATTTAAAAACAATTGGAAATGGGGCTACCCTCAGTTGCCCATGCACTGTGTAGGCCTATAGTCTATAGCCTATTTCAGCCTCGTCTGTGAAAAAAAAGATAGCTGGACAACAGAGTTCTTCTGCTTCGTTCCTCTCACTGCATTTAAAAGCATTCATTATATTACAGAGAAATATGTCCCGTAAAAGAAAAAGAGCTCCAAGCCCAACCCAGAGGACCCCCCATAATATTTTATTTTATATTAATATGTTTATGGAAAATCCGTGTGTCTTTCTTCAATAGCTTCCAATTCATCTGACCCAGTGTCTCCAAATTATTTGTTCACACAAAATTTCTCAGATTTAGCCTCTTAATTTTCCTCTCAAAGTGCACCAGATTCATGCATTTCACTTTAAAAAGGTTAAAAAAATCCCCCGGGGGGGGGGGGGGGGGCTACCCCCGGACCCCCCTAGGAGCGGAAAAGACTGGGTGTGTGACTGACATTTTACAAAGGCCTATAGTTTCGGCAGCGCTAACATTGGAGAGGGGCCCCCTGATCATATTTCGCTTAGGGCCCCATGAAGGCTTGGGCCGGCTCTGCTGTCGTCTAAATGAATGACGCAAAAGCAGTAATGACATATATCTGAAAAAAAGGGGAAACTTTCATTTTAATTCGACCACATTTCATATAGCCTTTCATAGTATTGCGGTGACCAAGATTACTAAACATGTTTATTCTCCACATGTCAAAAAAGAGAAACATTATACTTCATTATCAAATTTTTTGCTGTAATAATAATGTTGATGAAGATAAAACATGATTATTTCATTTGGGCTGGGTGTGTCCACAGCAGGAGGGTGTGAGCTCTACTGTATAAGCAGCAGTAATGCATCATGGGATCATTGTTTCCACTGCTGTGTGACTGACCTGCACTGTCCACAGTCTGTCCTCTGGAGGGCGCTGTGCACCACCTGCTTGAGCCTCTCCAGGAACAGAGCTACACTGGGCTGTCTGGAGGGTAAACCCAGCTTCAGAGCACCTCGCTCTGTGCACAACTCCTCCAGCTTCTTCCCAAAACGCTCAGCTGGAAACACACACCAGTCACACACACACAAACACACACACACACACACACACACACACACACACACAAAACACACACACACACACACACACACACACAAAACACACACACACACACACACACACACACACACACACACACACACACACACACAAAACACACATACAGACAAAACAGACACAACACATTTGAGTTCAGTTGTAAGCAACTTGGTTTCAACTGAGAAGTACAATGTAGAAACACAAGGATCTCTATGAGGGGATGGCTGTGTTGTTATGACTGTACAGAATAAGGGATTTGTCTCTAGGTCACAAAGTCTAAGTGGCCTACATTCACTAAGTAGTAACATGACTGGCCACAACACTCCTTAGTCAATTACCCAATTATCCCTTCACTAGAAAGCACTTCAAGAGATAAACAACGGTCAATTCTGAATGGCTTGCTGTCCACAAGAATAACTACTATCATTGAAATCTTAATCTCTTAGTTTCTTGACTCAGTAAACACACATGGAGAATCTAAAATCAACCCACTCTGTGCGGTTCAAGCTTTGAACATGAAAACCATACACGGCTAAAACATCCAGATCTTCATCAGCAAGAAAATCTAATAAACTCTCTCAGTTCTTGTTTTCAGCATTTCATGGAAAGCTGTTCTTGAGCCTTTCAGGGAACCGGCTGACAGAACGATAGGGGGGAACAGTGGTGGGAAAACTACTTCTCCTGGCAGAGTCGGAAAAATGTCAGAGGGAGGTTTGCGGTGAACAATATCAGAAGGCAAACAGAAAACTGGACAAGACACACTGGCCCAAATAATCGACCCCGTTTAAATAGTTCAAAGTCTAACAAGACGCTGACAACAGATGTTCGTATTAATTTTTGTCTCAAGGTCCAAAAAATGGGTCAGAATACTTTTGTAAATAAACTTTCCTCAGGCCAGCTAGAGAAAATATTTTGGTCAAACAGGGTCAGCAGTGAGTGCAGTTTCTCCAAAATAAAGTCTGGACTTGTTGATTGTTTCCCATGCAGTCTTCAAAGTTAAAACATCAAAAGCTAAATGTGGTGCTACTTTCAGTAGTTTCACAATTAATTGTTTTTGTATTATACTTGGCAGACTGATCTGATGAGATGAGCACTAACGCGTAAAGATTGAGAAAGCTAAGAAGGGCCATACAGACGCTGTTCTTATAATAAAACAAATGTGGACAACTAAAGAAAGAGATCTTTGTATTATTTTTACTCGTCTTCTATTAACAGACACTAGGCCAAATATGTATAGGCCACATTGTTATTTATCATTGGGGAGTCTCAGTGGTAGTCACTTAAGTCTCCAGTAAGACTGATGTGAAATGTGTGTATGTGAGAGTCAGTAAACAACATAGCTCTAATTAAAGCGAGGCTTTCTGCCCTCACATGCTTTATTAGACATGTTAGTCTGGTCCACAACTTATTCAGTGAACTACAAATCCAATACAGGCAACTTGTTGATATCCCATATATTTTCTCGTCAAAAAAGGTTAAACTGAGAAATGTCTTGATCAAGACTGGACCTTTTTCAACTCATTCCCTTTTCACCTTCTACTCTCCTCTTTTCATTACACTAATAGAAAATCTTGAGGAGGAGTAAAATTATTTATTCAAAGAATTAGATTTGGAAAACTAAACGAAAGGCATAAAAAATGTTCAGAAATTCAAGTGAGTTAAAAGTAATCCTCTCTATAAACCCATCTAGAGCTACAGTGTTTCGTCAGCCAAAAAGCTATAATGACCTACTTATCAAAGCAAACGGCTTGACTGAAAGACTTAGTTCACCTGCGTCATAGTCGTCATCCAAAATGGCTTTCTGCTGGAGTCTCTGCAGCTTCAACATCATGGACTCAATCTGAGAGAGGGGGACAAAATGGACAGAAGACACAAGACGCATTACACAACGGTCCAGAGGGCAACGCTCTTTAAACAGTTGCCACAAAATGTGTGGGTGCGATGACCGTCATTTCAAAGTGACACTAAGGCTCAGCAAGTTTAGGCCTGGATACAAAGTCCAAAACCTCATCAGCATTAATAAGTATTGCTACTCAGGCTGTACCTCATAGACATCTTAAATAGAAGTGTTAGAGTGTATGGTTTTTTTCTTCTCGATACAATACACCACACTGCTTCCTATAATGTTTATTTTCTGGGACATTTCTCCAATATTTGCAGTTTCTTGTGAAATACTTACTGGGTAGTTTTACCTCTTTTCTTTAAATCACTCTTTGCTATGTTACTTTTCACAGAGGCTTGTGAGTAAGGACTACAGAAGCATGCAGTAAAAGGTTTACACTGAATACATAGCTACGTGTCTGAATCTTTTTGATGCTCAGTAGGCTAAGCTATGAGCGTACCTACAGAAAAACATTCTTAGGCTGCTTATTTACTAGTTTGCTCTTCTTTTTAAAGAACATTTGACATTTGGGGAAATACAATTATTCACTTAATTCAAAAAGGGTTAGATGAGAAGATTGATACCACTGTCATGTTTGTATCCTATATATAAAGCAAGAGCTTAAAGCTACCTGGCTAACTTAGCTCAGCACAAAGGCTTACTGTTTTATTACACATGAACAAGCCCCAAAAAAAATAACTTTTGGAATTTGGACAATTTGGGGCTTTTCTTTTCATTGATAAAAAAAACAAGATAATTAAGCTTTGGAGTACTTTAGATTCCCTCGTTTCCTTATGCTAAGTTCATAGACTGCTGAGTGTATCTTCATATTAAGTGTACAGACATAACATTGGTATCAATCTTATACATCCAACTCTTTGAAGAAAATCAAATAAGTGTGTTTTCCAAATTGACT
Organism: Ammodytes marinus; assembly: GCF_949987685.1. Lineage (NCBI taxonomy): Eukaryota > Metazoa > Chordata > Actinopteri > Uranoscopiformes > Ammodytidae > Ammodytes > Ammodytes marinus. Next base: position 21,213,085 of record NC_137215.1, on the reverse strand, counting down.
GTGAACCTGGTCTTGGAGTTGACTTGAACTTGAATAAAGGCCCTGTATGATGCATCTCATCAGTAGCCAACCATGCTCACCTTAGTGTGAGTGCGGTTGTGTTGGAGGCAGTCTTGCAGCACGCCCTCGTACTTCTTCACCAGGTTGTCCCAGCCTTGGTCGGAGCAGGCTGGCGTGGCGCTCTCGTAGCCGGAGGTGACAGAGGCCGTGTCTGAGTCCACAGAGAGTGAGGAGGTGATCTCTATGTCCACGGATCCCGAGTCACAGTCGGGCAGCTCTGAAGTAACATCTGTACCGGCCCACAGACATTCCCGCCATAACGACAGCTCCTCTCTCTCTGCCTGGCTTCCTGGGGCCGAGGGGGCGTGGCTTGTCTGCTTGGACACATTGTTCTGAATGGATGAGGTGCTTGCTGGTTTGGTTTGAGGCAAACTAGGGGCTTTAGTCGACTCATTTAGTGGTTGTGGTTCCCGGGACGCTGTTGCTGCAGTAGTAGTAGTGGTGCTGTCCGCCTTGTCGCTGGAGTTGAGACACTGTCGGATGAAACTGAAGCTGGAGTTGAAGGAGTCCCCCGGTGAGGACTGGAGGTCCCGGCTCTGGCTTGAGCCCAGTTCATTTTGTGGCAGAGAGGGCCGACCCTGATGGCTGGGCGTACCATTAAGGGCACTATGGTTCACAGGGGAGAGAGGACGGGTGATAGCAGAGCATAGAAAACTCTGACTCTGCCAGGAGCTACAAGGGACTTTATCAGGCATCAGACTCTTCCTCTGAGCGCTGGTTGCCTCAGGGATGTCAGTGTGACGTCCAGATTTTCCGTTCCTAATGCAAGGGGTCCTAACTTTCTCTTCCTTTTCTTCTTCTTCCTTTTCTTCTTCTTCTTCTTCTTCTTCTTTTTCTTCTTCTTCTTCTTCTTCTTCTTCTTCTTCTTCTTCTTCTTCTTCTTCTTCTTCTTCTTCTTCTTCTTCTTCTTCGTCCTCCTCCTCTTCCTCCTGCCCATGAGTAGAGCTCTGTAACCTGGGCTGCTCTCCCCTCATGTACCCTGGTCTTCGGTAGAGCCTCTTACGACCGGAGCTGGCGGCTGTCCCTGATGCTCTGCCACCTGTCGATGGAAGAGATTAACCATTAAGCAGGACAACAACATGGCCATTAAGAAGATAAAGAGTGTGAGTTCATAGGAGTGGCAGGATTAACTGTGTGGAGGAAATGTGACGCAAAGTGTGCCAATTATACAAGAATGTTAAAAAAAATTGTATTGTTAAATCTACATGTTACATAACCAAGCCAACATTAAGTTGTGTGCCTTTAAAGCTAGATAGTGTTACTGACAGAATGAAAAACAACTTGGGCAGCAGTTTGACATTTCCCACAGTTCTCTTCCAGCTGTTGGGAAATACCAAAGCCACACAGTCATTTTGAGTTAAGACTCCCCTCCCAGTGGAAGAGAGGAGTAGGCTACATAAACAGTATTTCCTGAAGCAACATTTGAATTTGTTTTTCCTTGAAAACGTATCCATGTTTCCCTAAACCAGAGGTATTGACAGTTATGGAGTGACTGTGGAAGTAGAGTGATTTGCGTTGGAACAAAAAACAAACAAAATATCCTACAAAATAAATGTGATTAAAGCAATTTGGAGGAATGGAACATTATTACCCAGAGTTGATATGGCTAACATGTTAGAAAACAGAAGGGTCCATGTATTTTATAGTATAAACAATTGGCAGCTTGGTCAAATAAAATAAAATAAAAAAGATAGATAGATAGATAAAAACATCAGTGTAAACAATGTTTGGTCTGAAAGTAGAGCAGTGTTATAAAGAGGCCAGTGTGTGCTCAGAGCTTTACACCTGCTGCAGCTTCACACGATTAATAGATATTATGTGTAGGATTCAGAGAGACAGACAGGCTGAAATGTTGGGAATCAAGAGCCCCTTTGTGTACAGCTGTGCAGCTCTTTCTCTCTCACTTCTGGCTCTCAATTCTCTCTTCCCACTCACACACACACACACACACACACACGCACACACATACGCACACACACACACACACACACACACACACACACACACACACACACACACACACACACACACACACATATGCATGCACACACACAAACACACACACATGCACTTACATGCACACACAGACACACTGAGACAGAGACTCTTGTACTGAAAACAGAGGCAGCATTCATACTATACTGTCATTGTGAAACCCTGTTAAAAAGATTAACCATACAACTTGTATTTGGAATAGTCAACCACATATGTACCTAGTAAGAACATATTATCATTGTCACTATCATCTAAGGAAAATCTGGGAATATTTTTCATATTTTTCTACAATCCAAAGAGCATATTTATATAAATTGCCAAGGCAGGAATGCAGGGCAAGAAGAAAACCATGACCACTACAAAGCAACCACAGCCCCATACTCAACCCCCCTTGACCTCCAGTGATGTCACTCCTAAACCATCCCATGTGATCGGAGAGGAAGGGACACCACTTAAGGGAGAGTTGGGACGCTAGAAGGATGGGAAGGCAGGATTTTTGAAGTGAGAGTAACATAAGGTTGTTGCTATTGTACCCAGGCCTGGGTGGAGTATCTGTCCACTGGGACTATACTGCACTAAAGCTCAGGTTACAAAGCCCGCTCCATTAGCGCTTCTTTGCAGACGTGGCCACTGTTCCATAACCAATTTAAGAAACACAACACTCAACCGCTGATACCAAATACAACCACACACCGTCTACCGTCTGGTGTGGTCAAGATAGAATACAGAGCCCACTCTGGAGAGTCAAGTTGAAAGGAGAGGGACTCGTTGAAAGAGAGTGTTACTGTAATGTATCCTTGTATCCGTGTTTCGATTACACGAAGACGGGCTCTTCCCAGTAAAAGGGAAGGAAATGCCTCAGGGCCCATTGTGTGTGTGTGTTGGGGGGGGCATCTGTCTCAGTCGAAGCCCTTCGGAGGTATGTCATTTGCCGTTTCCTGCCAGGCTAAAATAGTTTGCCAGGAATTCCGGCAGAAATCGCGGCAAATAAGCAAAAGGAAACCCTGGAGTGGTTCACATTGCAACTCCTTGCTAATGTCAATGAAACTTTGCACAAACTCTGAGAAAGTGAAACGTCTCGGGCCAGAAGGGTTCCAAGATTATTTACCTTTGGAGATTACAGAGGCCCTCCTCAGAGCCCCTTAGGTTAAACACTGCATCCTATTGGTTGCTGAAAGCGTTTCGGCCAAAGGAGAGAGGAATGCAGAGGATCTCGTAAAAACACAAACGTTTTGAGGAACAAGCTCAGCACCCTCACACACACACACACACACACACACACACACACACACACAAACACACAAACACACACACACATACCAGCAGATCTGCATGTCAGCAGCCTCCTGAGAGGCAGCGCTGCAGATGAGCAACTTGTGACGGCAATTGAAATAGGGAAGTGAAAGTCGGGGGTAATGAGTGTTCAAAAGTGGTGTTGACAGATGGCGGCCTAGAATTGAATCTATCTATCTTTGCTGTATCTATACGGAAAGAAACCTGTGATGGTTGACAGAAAAATTAACTTTAATTTATGACAATATGGCACTGGCTCGCTGCTCTCCTCTGGTGAGAGTCTTATATAAAAACAGATCCAGACTTCCTGTGTGGTCACATGGGGATCATAAACCGGCTGAGTATGGTTGAGATGAGAGGAGAGAACATACAGTATGAGAGCCCGACATTTGGAAAATGAATAAGCCTACATCCACCAAACTTAAAAAAAACCTTATTTCATATATTTGTAGTTGGTCGCTAATAACTTTGTTCAACTCACTCATGTTTTGATGTCACTTGAGAAGGCCTCATTGCTACCGTCCTGATGTGTACGTGAATTTCGATAATTTAATAAGTGGATTAACTTGCCAACAATGTGTATAAGAGTGAGGAGCTAAACTAATATAAAAACTAATACAGTTAAAATAAGTTTCAGGTAGTTAATTCCTATCAGATACTGAACTGTCAGAAATTCAGTATGCTGTTAAAAGGCGCTAGATAATACATTACAATACTCATTACAGCTTGTGTAGCTACTTGTTGCATGACAATGACAATGACTTTTAACCTGTTTGATAAGAATCATTTCCCTTACTTTTGGAAGATTTGAAACTATATAATTGTATTAGTAGTAGTAACATGATTGTATGGAGTTTAAGTTTGCACATATTTCAATAAATACAGGTAATATAGGGGTCACAAAAAAGAAATATGCAATTAAACTTATGCATGAAAGATTGTACACAAGGTAGTGCCTTCATATGTGTCCACCATAGACTATTCAATTCTACATATTCAGAAGAAGAAAATTCCACAAGTTGTGAGTCATTTGGTGGGGATCCTTTGACCTCTGTGACCTGAAACACACAGATCCTCCTCTTCCTTCAGTCACACACTGATCATTTAGTGACACCTTATCATAACAGTGACCAACAGCATGTCAACCTGCAGCTCTTGTTTAGGAGGAGTTGGATGTACACTGTTTATTCTAGTGTTTTTTCTATGTATAGGACCCACCACTGCACACTCTCATGTAGCCTAATGACCCTCTACTTAACAGTGTATTCTATTCATCAGTAACTTATTTTCTTCCCTTATTATTATTTTTGAATATTACCGTAATGTATTGTGAAGCTTCGTGATCAAGTGAGTGCTGCTTGGTAAATGGGACAAACAGAAGAAGACATTTTAAAGAAAAGGGGGGGACAAATATTCCTCCTTACCTTCCTTGACTTCGCGGTGGTGAAGCAGAGACTTGCTGTGACATTCCAGCCCCATCAGTCCAGCAAACATCTTCCCATCAATCCTCTCAAAGTGTCCAGTAAATCCGACCCCTGTTCTATACTATGGAGTTACATCGACCATGTTTTTAAGCAGAAGAAGTAGGAGCAAGCCAGGCAGTGGAGCTGATCTCATTTCCGTTGTGGAAAAGTGAACCCAGGCTGTTGTTTTTCCCCCCCACCCCTCACTTTGAACTAACGTGTGAAACCGGCTTCCTAACCATTACACGCTCCTTTTTCCCAATAGGCTATAAACATTTCGCGGCAAAAGTAGGTTTACAGATGCTACTAATCCAGATTATTCCACGTATCTCCTCTGCGGCAAACAAGTGGGTCCAGTTGCATGAAAACACACGGTTTGGGAAAGAAAGGATGATCTTCGTTTCACGTTTCCTTTTGAGAGAGAAGAATTATAGGGAAAAACATCCGATGTAGATCGGTAATGAGAAATAATAGCCGGGATAAATCTGTGTGTCATCGGTCAGTTGATCAGTAGTCCGTTATTCGCTGCGCCCGTGCGTCGTGCGTGCGTGCGTCGTGTCGGAGGGCTGGAGCTATACGCGAGGATCTCCTACGTGTTCAGGAATTTGACTCCACACTCGTTTTTCAGACCGCCTCACAACCCACAACCACAGCAGGCAGCCTGTTGTGCATGCACCAGCGGACACATCAGCGGGATAAACACCGCTATTTGTTTGTATGTGTTTATATCAGAACACGTGACATGCAGTCATGGCAAGAAGGCTATTATTATAATGATTGTCGTTATTTATTTATTTTGTATAACATTTTCTTTGGGGGGAAAAGCAACAAATAAAGCTTTCACTTTTCAATTAAATAAACACTTCACACAAGAAAAACATCCAGAAAGACTAAGACATTTATGTTATTAGGTGTTGCAAAAAGAGTTAGAAAGCTACTGTTGTTGTTGTTGTTGTTGTTGTTGTTGTTGTTGTTGTTGTTGTTGTTTACAGCAGCAGGGTCCATAGTTGTGTAAACAAACATATTACATGTAGAGAAAATATGTTTTGTGAACTAACTGCAGGCTCTGTAAATGTGATCAAACCCCCTCCCCTGAAACTGCAAAAATGTGCAAAAATGCATGTTGTTGGGTTTTTTTGTTGCATATTTTTAGACACCCCCGAACCCACCCCGATGTAAATCTAAAAGTGTCCCTTTGTTCATGGAACGAGGGAATGAATGACAAGAGACCTCGATTAGAGCAGAGTCTTTTCATCCTCCTTCCCCTCATGTCCAGAATGGTTCTTTCATTCAGCTAGGCTGGCTGATGGGCAGACAGCACCACACAGAGTGCAGTCTTTTCCTTAGTTAGCAGGGCTTCACTATGGAGGGGGAGAGAGAGAGAGCTGTGGGGAAGGGATTAAATCTATTGCTACGACGCATGTAGGCCTAACTGTAGAGTGAGATCACTGGTCCAGTGTTAAAGGTCACATATTATGCTAAATGCACTTTTTAAATGTGTTCTAACATATCCATGGGTCCACGGTGTGCCTAGAGACTGCCAAAATATTTTAAAAAATAACACTCTCCTTTTCTCACTCTCCCCCTTTCTGAAACCCCCACCCCTCCCCCACCCAATATACTCCAGTCAGAATTCTCCCCTTTTCTGACCTCACAAACTGGAAAGCCAGAAGCTTCCACTATGCAGCCCACACCCCTATTTCTTATTGGTCCACGGCCCTGACAGACAGAGGGCGAGGCGTATCTGGCTTCGCTTCCGGACAGGGGCCGGGGGGAGCTCAAAGATTGTCTATTTACGAGGGGAGCTGCAGCTCTTTTTTTTAAATAGGCCATTTTGAGATTAGCTGAACATCAGCATAGTACAATAAATTATCTGAAAGTTTTTTTCAGCAAACAATTAAAGAAAAACGTATTAGGGACCACTAAGACCATATAATATGGTGTATAATAGTACCGAAAAGTGTATAATATGGGAGCTTTAACAATTGGAAGTTCTTAAATGTATTGCCAACTCTTTTATACATGCATACATAGTAACATTTTCTCAAACAAAAAGAAAATGGGTAATTAAAAATGTGTAGTGAAATACTGTAGCAAAAATTTGTAGGCAAAATCACATGCATATTTGAACACATTTGATATGGCTGCATTCCATTTAGGTGAGCAAGTGTCAGGGTCCAGGCTGTCTGGGACACTTGATGGAACTGAGTGGTCTGCTGTGTTAATTTGTGTGGACACTGTTTCCACCAGTAGATGTCAGGCTGCTTCACACAGATTTAACATTTGAGGTCTGGATAATATTTACCTTAAAATTACAAATATAAATTACAGAATATAACATTATGATGTTAAATAATTGTTGATTGTTTCCTACACTCCCCGAGTACATCTCAACAACCCATTAATAAGCTGTAATAACCAAATACAATTAAACATATGCAAAAAGACAAAGTGTATAACCCTAGTTTGCAGTACTGTGTTTTATAACAGTAGATCTTATTTCTACCAAACGTTTTTATTTTTTACTTTCTGGGTAAACCATTCTCACATGTAATTGCACATAGGACAGGATTCTGGTTGTTCACGTGTAATACCGATGTTGGCCACCAGGTGGCAGGCTTAAATTGCATTCAAACCTCTTCTCTCCCAGCCTGGAAAAAGCACATCAAAGGGAAATTAAATTTAAAATGAGCTTATTTCCGGATAAAACCAACTCAACACTAAATGTATTGTATTTTTTGTACTTAGAAAAACATTTAAGCTCCAGATGAGCAATAGCAGGATGTGAAGCACAACAGAACAGAAACTGTATGTAAGAGGAAGTATTCAGATCATTTACCAAAGTGAAAGTACTAATTCCACACAATGTTTAAGTACTCTTGCGGAAGTTCTGCATTGAAAATGTTACCCAAGTAAAAGTGTTCAAGTATAATCCGCAAAATGCACTTAAAGTATGTAGAGAACTCAAAAGTACTCGATTACCCTGTAATTACAACTGTTTAATCTCTCATTATTTATTGATGATTCATTGACTGATATCATTAGATTATTGTTGTTAATTTTTGAAAGTTAAAGCAGGATTTTACTGTTGTGATTGGTTTGGGTAATTTTCACATTTCTTTTGTATAGCACTACAACACATTATTTTTTAATTATGAATTAATTCAATGATCATTTCATTAAATAACAAATTATTCGGTTTAGAACTTTGAAAATACTGCTAAGAACTGGAAGACCTACAAAGAAGCAGTTTAGTTGTGGTTTGAATAATCAGAATTTCATAAACATGAATAAGAGCTGCTGTTACTGATTATACAGCATGAGTCATTTCTACTCAGTGGCTGCACTATGTGCACTGCAAGTTTTTGCACGGTGACAACTGACACTATCAAGTGACAAGGAAGGAGGATATCACTTCTCTGCCGGAATATTTATCAGCCTTATTTTTGGATCAAGGTCAAGGTGAGCATTGTTTAAAGATGGTAGAGTGAGGAGGCGAGGGGTTGTGGGTGTGTCTGTGTGTGCCAGCGGGCCTTGCCAGAGAATACAGTAGGCATGTACAATGTACAAAGGTCACGTTTCTCCTTCACACAGTATGCAATGAGTGCAGGCAGCCAATGCTTCTACCTTAGATTATCTGTGCGTGATAGAGAGAGAGAGGAGGGCGGAGAGAGGAAAATAAAATAAACACACACATTATCAAAGCAGCGTAAGGACTGGGCGAGCATGGCAGATTTTTGGCACACAACTTTTATTCATGCAAAACAACTGAAGTCATCAGATCTTTATCAAGGAAAATAAATCCATTGTCTATTGTAACAATGTTTGTATTACAATGATAACAACTAAATTAACAAGCATGTCACGAAAACACATCTCTGGAAATCCCATTAAAAATACATACAAAAATTGTGAAACTGGAGCAAAAAAGAACCAAAGCAGGCAAACGGAGAACATAATATTGTTGCAGGCTGAACAGGACTTTTTTTTTTAGACTACTCCTTCGTCGGGGTCGATGAGCGCGGCGCTTCTACTGGAGAAGACGTCTGCCAACATGTGTTTGGGGATTTCGGAGCCGCGGACGCGCAGGGCGTAGCAGGCGTCCTCCACTTTGCCCAGGCTCTGTCTGAGCACGTGCAGCTTCTTGGACACCTCGTAGGGGCCCGTGTTGCCGATGTAGGAGAAGCCGTCGTGGATCTGCCGCAGGAACTGGCTGAGCTGGAAGGGTGTGTCGATGTCCCCGTTGCCCACGCTGCTGATGCACATCCGCATCAGCTCCCCCGTCAGGTCGGCCACGCCCAGCAGGTAGTCAGAGGGCGTCACCTGGAAGGTCAGGACCTGGGCTCCAGCAGCAGGCACCACGGCTTCAGCTGAGCCCTGTGAGAAGCATACAGGGTGAAAACTGAATATAAACATTAACCAAATACAATGTTTTTTTGTTTTTTTTATCCCAGCAGGATTCACAAAAAAGACTGATAGTGGCAACACTCATTAGAGGATGTGATTGTTACATTGTGCAGCTGCTGTGCTAACAGAAGAAAACCCATTACAAATCAGAAAGCTCCATTTTTTTCTCAAGCAGCATGATGCTTTTACAACAACATATTGAGCAATTTTTTCGGCATCAGCAGCAGGCAGCCATCATCTTGGAAAATAACAGTCTGAGTGGTTAAAATGACATAATGACACATAATGCATAACTGCACCTCAGTGTAGCAAAACAATGTTGCTTTTGCTTTGAAAGGAAATGTGAAATACTGTCAAATTAAACACAACACTATAATATTCTTATATAAGAAAAAGTTTGACGGTTTGGACAATATTTTCAATCTTTTTCTTCCAGACAGTTTGCCTCCCTTATTCGAGTCTCATAAATATGAAGCAATGGATTTGAATGTTTTAACGGCCAGACTCGATGTTAACCTAAGCTTAATTCATATTTAGCGTACAGACATGAGAATGGCATCGATCAAACCAATAAGTGTATTTCCCAAAATGTCAAACAATTCCTTTAATGCAGCTACATTTGAGATTATTAATTTCTTTTTAAAGCAACATTTGTAACCGTTTTTTTAAATGTACCTTCTCCGGTCTCATGAACACCAGTCTGGCGTTGATCTCCTCCAGGCTGATGAGCCGGCGGTGGCGGATGTAGTGCAGGAAAGACGCGGCCTCCACATACTCCTGGATCCCTAATGCACAACACATGACATTAAAATGGATCACCACAAGACACCGGGAAGCACAGCCAAATATTTCAAGGCTGCAGCTGTTCAATTTCAGTGGGCTTAGGGGATGATGGTAAGTGCCTTTATTTTCTACATGTACTTGCATATGTCATGTACCTTGAAAAAAAAATCACAACCACTAATAAAAAGAAAATAAAAAAAAGTAAGTCTCTGTATCAAAATAATGTAGCATGTAGAGTGTACATAAACACTGCATGGTATCTGCACACAGTATAGATCACAGATGGAGATAATGACCCAAATAAAACCTGTTTCCTGCCGCTGTCTTTTGATTGAACAACAGTGGCCGTTTTTTGTGGCGGTCCGAGATGACCCCTCATTTGTTTTCAGGCCCCGTGTAAACAACAATCAAATAATCACAGGACGGAAGACTTTGTGTCTGAAGTTTACTTTTGGAGCGGCAATTGAACTTCAAAGGGCCTCCTATCTCCGCACAGCTGAGCCTGGTGTGTTCCAGAGAGACGGGGGAGAAAAAACGGTTCATCTTTCACTAAGATCTGCATTACTTTCACTTCTCTTAATAGGGTTTTTTTTAAGCCAAATTGCACCAGAAGCATAGCCATTTCCCATGTGCCAAAGGCGGCATGCTGAGCAGTTCCACTCTGGCAACTGAAATATATCACCGCTTTCTAAATGTGCTTCGAGGACGTCCCCCACTATTTGTGCTTTTCCCAACCCATACATATTATCTACCTTTAGCCTCAACGGCTTACTCATTATGAATTTTTTTAAAGGCTCAAAATAACCCACTTACTCTGAGCCACATAGTCTTAAATGAACACATTTCCTGCCAAAGTTAGAATAGAAGATATGTAGATGTTTGTTTACATTCTTACGAGCCGTTTGCAGCATCCCTGCGCTATTCTTAGCTCAGAGCGAGACAGAAGTGTGTTCATTGAGATAACAACGCTTTGAGAGCAGAGAGAGGTACTGAATGTGTTTAATATTTGGTTCTGTGTACGTGCACGAGCAGTAAAGCAGCTTAATGATGGGAAAAAAAAACTTTCACTTATTGGTCCTATTGGTACATTATCTGCTGCCAAAAATGTATCATGTGCAAACTGACTCAGTTTCAGTAAATTATGCATTGGTGGATTAAGTAATCTAAGTTGTAGTGTACAGATGTGTGTGAACGCTAACGGCTTGACTTTAGATGATCTGTCTATAACTTACTGTTTTGTGTAAATAAAAAGGTCTAATATGCATGATTTATTTGGCTTTATTTTCAGATGTAATGCTGTTAAGAAGTAATCAGGATGTTGCAGTATTTTACTTTTTAATCAACAATACAGCAGGGAAGTTTTTTTCAACAATTTGAACTTTTGCTATTTATTATTTATGAGGATTTTAAATTATAATAAATTATTTGAATACATATATTTTCAAGGGCTTTAAATGAACTTCTAATCTTATTTAATCTTATGAGAACCTCATCTGACCCAATGTGTCTCTTGAGTTTTGCACCACTTTTTATTTAATTTTTTCTTTGTTTTACTATTTGAACTGTGCAATGCGTTGTTTTGCAATGAACAAAAACCAAAGCAAATTCCTTGTCTGTGAAAACCTACTTAACAAACCCTATACCGATTATGGTCCTCATCTCCAGTAGTCATTATATATCTTAGGCCCAGCACCCAGCCTTTATTCAGTGGATCTTTTATTACCTCCATCAACAAAACAACACTACAGAAGTCTAAACATTTACCAGTGGCCGCACAACTGTGACACTGGCCTTAGAGAGAATGCAACGCAATCCAAAGGCAGACAGGATATGGCATGAAAAGGTTACAGGCACACAGGCAGGCGGTGCTCAGTTCCTGAGTATACTGCCAGGAGCTGTTTGTATTATTTACTGTGAAGTAGTGGTTACCTTTTTGAAATATAAAATGGCTGTAGATGATCTCAAAACAATGACTCAAGGAAAAGAGAAGGTAAATCAGAGAGATTCTACTTGCTGCAGCTGGAAAAGTTGAGCAGTTTTAATGGTTTTCAGCTAATTTAACAATCAACAACAAATACGATGTGGTTTACAGATTAGAACTAGCTTGGTGTTTGACCATACAGTGGTTCACCAAGTTGCAATGAACTCTGGGAAACGGACCCTTATCAAAAGGGGCGTGCAGCCCTGTTATCATCTGCAATTACGTTCAGATTCAGCCCACAGTATCTTTAATGCTCCTTATATATATAAATATATCAAAAGGCGAAAGCAGACCCATTACACATGCTTGGAGACTCCATCGTCCAGCCAAGATAAATCTGGAGAGCTCGTGCACTGAGCCCAGTCCTAATCGAATGAAGTTGAAAAGAAAAACGACGAGGAGAAGAAAAAAATCAAGCGTCCAATTGGTGGGAACTGCCACTGGTCACGTCGCGGAGGATGCAGCGGTGATTCCTGAGTGACCACAATCTAAAAATGACTTCCCCAGCTGCCAGATAACGGCTCACCCCTCACTCCCAGTAATGTTTTTCCCTCCAAACTCTGCAGACATTTTGGCTACGCTGACAAAAGCTGATACTGATGCTAGCGGGAAACACGCTTTATCAGAGGGTGTGTCTTATCATATCCAGGCCTGCATCAAGGTCACGCTCTCACACTATCTGTGACTTTGCAAAAAAAACTCCAGCACAAACAAGGAGGAGTCCCAGTGTAGTTAAGGGGTTTAACTCGTGTCCATCGCTGGAGCTTGTTACTTTAATTCAGAACTTTATTATTATTATATTAAAAGAGATTCATTTCGATAGATGCACAAGTGAGTGTCCACTTTCCGATTTGACCCCGACTAGTATAATGGTGGGGAGATTAAAGATGATGATGACTCCATGGAACCATCTTTGCATGAATGAATAATTTAAGTGGGAAAGGAGACCTTGTCTGAGAACATGTCAATCAGAATGAGAGACCGGGGTTAATCAGCATGTGATTAAATGGGTGATGTAATGAATATATGTGCTACTTGGAGAGATTGTTATGCAGGACAATGAGAACTCTTTACAGACTACATTGAAGGGGAATATAAAGAGGAATTACGTTACAATATTGAAAGGCACATATAGAATGTAGGATATACAGTATTTGTAGGCAGCTTTGTGGCTACATGTTCACTGTATGCATGTCTGTCTCAGCCATTTCAGTTGACAGTTGGGTTGAACTGTTGCGAATTGTTTGGTTCTCTGTAGGGAAAAAATGCAGACTATCTAAGTGGTTGTGAGAAAAAACAAATATCAGTTTAAAGCATTTAATAGTTTCTTACATGTTTTTTTTATTAACTACATACGTGGTGTAGTTGCTAAAATTCAATCAAATGCCAAGTTTAAGAGTCTGTATTGACGCACAGCAGTGCGGTGAATAGAAAGATATAAATGTAAAATGTTCACCTTCCTCTTTATTTTCTACAGGCTCTCCAATAACTAATATACTGTATATATATATTTAAATTCCTCTTGCTTTGCTTAATTAAATGAGCCAAAGAAAATGGACAAATTGTTTTTCTGTAATTTCTATATTAATAGAATAATGTCTTTGCAGAACTATTTTTTTTTTGAAAATCGCTCTCTCATGCAAAACGACAATACTGCAATATGACAAAATGATGAAACAACCAAATTCAGATTATTAACGTGTCTTTTTTTGCTTTCCATAACAAAAGAGGTCTACAGAAACTCACCTGGCGTGAAAGCTCTGTGGAACTGATGGAGGTCCTCCCCTCTGAGCTCTTCAGCGATTTGACCGATTTTCTGCCTGACGCCGTCCAGTTTCACCTCTGCTTCATTCAGAATGACCTCTGCATCTGGTACACTTCATATTCAGAGAGGAACACACACAGAAAAAAAGTAAGTAATGCGAGGTGAAAAACACTGTTAAATCCCCTATGAGACAGCAGTTACATTGTGTTATTCTGGACAGTTTGTAGCTACTAACATACACAGCAAAAGCTGGAAATCCAAAGCAGAAATACTTTGATTTGCTGACATCTTCAGGTGAACAGATCAATTCAAACTAAATGTGATAACGTGCAAATCATCAAATTAAGCAATTTTGTAATATTAAATCTAAATATATTGAATAAATCTATCATCCTTTCCAGACTAAAGTGTTTCCGTTAACGTGGTCTTCCTACAGCCGGCAGCACATACCTGGTCACTCTGTGTAAAAGGAAAATGGTCCTCTTGCTCTCAATGGTGACATCTCGGCTGATCTTCACAAGACGCTCATGTTTGTCGTGTTTAGTGTCGAGCTCCTGCTGGAAAACTTAAAAGGCAGGCGGGAAAAAGGGTTTGTTTGAGCACAGACACTGAAAACTGCATTAAATAATGGTGAGGAGGCAGCAGTTACCTTTGAATGCAGCAATGACAGGTGAGGACGAGTCATCGCTCATATCCTGCCCTGCATCAGCATTTCTCCGGGGACATCCTTCACCTGAGGAAAGGACAGGAACAGTTTGGTGATGCTGCAGGTTGCTGTTAATTCCTCTAAAAGGGGCCTTGTTGAATAAAAAAAAAGGTGCTAGCATCGATTTTGCACTTGCAGATTAGTTGGTCATTTACCTTGATGTCATGTCATCAGTGTTCATTTTACCAAGGCTGAAGATTTGAAATATTTAGAGGACATTTTACAAACAGTGGACATGGAATTTTAAAAGACATGGGAGTATAAACTCTGGGTTGCATTGTGGGAACGTGCATTGACCCATTTTAGTGACTAAAAATCAGGATATATTTGCTTCTGCTGTTTTTAATCTGTTTACAAATCGGTCCACAACCTTAATGGAAGTGTAACGCTACATCACTGGAGAGCATAGGTGTGAACTAGACTAAACGTTTTAGCGGATCCACGTTTTGGACAGTTTTTAGAAGCACATGGATAGTAAACCGACTTCAGTTTGAGACTGCTGATCAAACTAAATTAGATATGAAGACGTGTAGTTTGGCCTCTGGGATCAATCAAGAAAATAATGGGCTGATTAATAATAATGTGAGCAATACTTTGAAAGGAATTCGGTGTGGACCACCACTTCTGGTATTGACAAAATACACTTGGACAAACAGTTTTTTAATAAGAATATATTGGTCTGACAGTTCAAATATCAATACACCAAATCGTTTCTCTAGTCTGAGCAACTCAGACTTAATGTTTAGCTAACATGGTATTTACATGGCTCTGTTATCGCGTGCTTGTGATAACCTACAATACCAACAAATAGAAAACAATATCCTTAGTTGACTTACCTTCCCGCTTACTCATAGCTTTGCCGTTGCAATTTATTCAATTAATAAATGTGACTATTTTAGGCTCCGTTAGAGTTTATATTTTAACCGTTTTAGCCGCTGAAGTCCAGTCCACCTGGCTGAACAAACGTAAAGAGGCAGAATAGTTCCTTTCCATTCAGAGGGTCTTTCAAGGGAACCAGGCAAAACCGCTCGGTTTTCTCGTAAAAGTTACAATCTCTGACCGATAATAAACAGCCCGTGTAATGTCTGCATACTCTACTTTGCAAAAGAAACCGTGTTTACTTGTGTTTTCATGACAGGCATTCACGTGGTCCTCCTAGATCGTGGGGCTTCTGCGCAACCTAGACGCGTAGTAGTAAATGAAAAGCAGGGCATCATGGGAGATGTAGTAACATGGCGGGAAGGCATTTTTTTATACTGTTTGATTACAGCATTTCCCCCAACTAATTAACCTTTGGTGCATCCTTAAAACAAATCACACTCTGCCTCCTAAGGCCATTTGCCATTAATTAGTATAAATTGGATTTTTTTTTAGGGAGATTATAAGAGTGGGATAGATTTTCATTTCATTTAACTTTTATTTATCCTCGAGAGACCAATTGAGGGGTGACCCTCATTTTCAATGACGTCGAGTTCACACAAATTCCAAGGAAAAACAACAATGCATACACAATATTCAATGCAAATACATCAAATACACAACAACAGGTGAAGAGAAGAAAAAACAAAAAACAAAAAAACAATTGAAACATTTACATAGTGGTGAAGAGTGGCAGCAATTAAAATGAAATTAAATGGGTGAAAGTACAATATAGCCTAATTAAAACAGTTACAGGTAGAGTTTGGCAGATTTAAGATAGTTTGTTTAAATTGATTAAAGGATATGAAGGTATTTAGTTTAATTTGTTGCTGTAAGTTGTTCCAGGAGTCGGGGGCACTGAAGCTAAAAGCTGTCTTTCCCAGCTCAGACCGGGCTTGTGGGACATAAAGCATGAGCATGTCAGTGGAGCGGGTCTGATAAAGCCCATCTGAAATTTGTAACATTTCTGTTAAATAACGAGGAAGCTTCCCGGTCAAGGCTTTGTAAATAAAAATATGCCAATGTGCATCACGTCTCTCTTTAAGGGAGTACCACCCAACCTTTTCATATAAAAGGCAATGGTGTGTGTCATAAGCATCTCCTGTGATGAACCTTAAAGCAGAGTGAAAAACAGAGTCTAGGAGTTTAAGACATGAATGAGATGCATGCCGGTAAACCACATCACCGTAATCAAGGACAGACATAAAAACTGCCTCAATAATCCTTTTCCTACTAAATAAAGGGAAGGTGGTTTTGTTCCTATAAAAATAGCCAATTTTTTGTCGTAGTCGACAAACAAGATTTTTTATATGGAAATTAAAAGTGAGTTTATCATCTAACCAGATGCCGAGATATTTGTACTCTGTGACTCTTTCAATTAAAAATCCATTCTTTGTAAAAACATTAAAATCATTCAAATTTGTAGTTATTGCTCTGGAGAAACACATATATTTGGTTTTGTCTGTATTAAGAACAAGCCTGAGGTCTACTAGACAGTCCTGCAGAGTATTAAAAGAGCTTTGTAGGTTCTCAATAGATTGGTGCACCGAATCGGAAATGCAATACAGTACTGTGTCGTCAGCGTATAGATGGGCTTGACAGTTTTTTAGCGATGAAACAATGTTATTTATATAAATTGTGAAAAGAACTGGACCTAAAATTGAGCCCTGTGGGACACCATTTGTAACAGTTAAGAATTCAGATCGGTATCTTCCCAGTTTAACTGACTGCTGTCTATCAGAGAGATAATCCCTAAAGCCCCTATCTCACTGGGCTGCGACAGTGTGCGACAAGTTGGAGACACAAAATTGCGACAAAATGTGCAAATTAGCGACAATTTTCACTTGCAGTCTCACTGAGTTGGTTCCTCACGACACGTTTGCGAATGTCTTGCCCAACACTTGCCAGGAGGTCGCATTTATGTCTCGCGAACGTCTCACGACCGTCTCAATTTTGTCTCAAATCAGTCGCAATTTAGTTTCATATGTCGCCAACCCCTCGCAAAGTTGTCTCACATTGCTTGCACTTTCTGACTCGCGGAAACTAAATTGAGAAGGGTTTGCGACGCGTTTGAGACACATGCGACCACTCTGAGACTATTTTGAGACAGATTTGTCGCACACTTTTTTTGAACATGTTCAAAATTCATGCGACAGGACTGCGCGGCTCTGCGACTCATGCGAGGAAATCGAGACCTCCGCGAACGTTTGGAGACAGTTTAGAGACTCGTTTGCGAATGAAGTCTCCAACTTGTCGCAAACAGTCGCAGCCCAGTGAGATAGGGGCTTAAACCAGCTACATGCAGACTGATCAAAGCCAATGTCATAAAGCCTCTGTAAAAGCAAATGGTGGTCAACAGTATCAAAGGCCTTTGAAAGATCAATAAAAAGTGCTGCACAGTGCTTTTTCTTGTCTAATGCTGCAACAATGTTGTCTACAACCAAAGTCACAGCAGAGACAGTACTATGGCCTGCCCTAAAACCAGATTGGAATGGGCTCAAAATGGAAGCACTAGTTAGAAATGTTTTTAACTGATTATTAATAAGTGATTCTAGAATTTTTGCCAGGCATGGGAGTTTGGAAATTGGCCTGTAGTTATTAAGATTATTTTTGTCACCACCTTTATGTAAAGGAATTACATGAGCTATTTTCCAAATTTTAGGAACTATTCCAGAGGAGATGGAAAGATTAAAAATATGGGTAATTTGTTTAGATATTATATGTGTCTAAAGCTTGATTGAAAACGGATCCAAATTGTCCTCTCCCATGTACTTCTTGGGGTTGATGGCGAGGAGCGCATCTACAACAACACTTGTGGGAAGAAGATCAAGGCTGAAAATAGGAGTTTGAGAGACAGGCGGTACGTTACTACTGGTGGTAGAAGGCGTATATCCTCCATTCTGAAAGAGTTGACCAGCAGCTACAAAATGTTTATGAAAAGCTAAGCCAATCTCTTGGTGATGATGTCAATGATGTCAATAATTACCAATGATATTGATCTTAATGCATTTTTTATTTTTGCAGTCTAAGATTTTTAAATTCCTAAGGCCATTTGCGGTACATTAAGAATTGATATCTATATAAAAATAACATGAATGTATTTTCCCACCAATTTTTTTTCATAACTTTCTTTTTCAACTCACCATACCATATGTATCTTTATTTGGGATTTTAACCCTTTAAATTCCAGTTGCTTTACATCAAGTCACTACTTTTTCTTTATGAGTGGGATTATAAGAGAGTAGTAGATGTCAAGAATTAACAATAATATTGAATTGAATGCATTTCTATTTTTTATGCCGTTTAAGATTTCAAATGTGCCACCCATTAAGGGCCATTGTACGGCACACAGACTTTAATTAAAACCACACTTTTTGACCTTGCGGCCAATGGATGAGAGAAACCGATTTTTTTTATTATTCTTTTGGTTCCTTCACAAATTTTTTATTTTTTGTGTTTTTTAGTTGTTAGTGCTATTTTCACACATATGTGCCATAGTTACAGGCTATAATGTAATTTTGCACTCCCCTGCTACTTAGGCCACTGCAGGCCACATTAATAAATTATTTAAGATAAAATGTCTTGGTTCTTCATAATAGCATAGAATAGTGTTTTTGTGTATTTCAACAAATATGTGTGTGTGTGTGTGTGTGTGTGTGTGTGTGTGTGTGTGTGTGTGTGTGTGTGTGTGTGTGTGTGTGTGTGCGTGTGTGTGCCTGTGTGTGTATCTAATAACAGACATTACAGCAGAGAAATACAGCTCAATGTAAATCCATGAAAGCAGCATGTTTTGATCCCATGGTTAATTGAAGATAAGTTTGTGAATATGGTAATATAACACATTCATCCTGCTCTTATGACTTGAAATGTAATCTTTTTATGATTGTTTCAGTTGTTTCATGAATTGTGTCCTTGCCTATGACCTATACAACTAATAACAATACAAAATGTATCACAGTTCCCTCGTTTCCACTAAATTCACAAAACAGCTCAATGTAAATCCATCCGTCATCTTTTTAGGTCTGAAGAGCAAAGATACCCCTATGTTTGAATACACACACAGACACGCACACACACTTATTTGTCGAAACACACATATATACTATACTATGCCATGACTAAGACAGAGAGAGCATTTTAGCTGAAAAAATTTAATCATGTGGCCTGCAGTGGCTAGCAGAGGAGAGCAAAATTAAATCTCAGCCTGTGATTAAAACCAATGGTAGGGCCTATATGTGAGAAAACCGATGATTTTTTTTAAAAAACACTAAAAATGTAAATGTTCAAGACATTAGTGCGAGGAAGCCAAACAAACAAAAACTAATTTGGTTACTATCATCTATTGGCCGCACGATCAAAAAGTGTTGTTTGAATGGAAGTTAATGGGGCCAAAAATGGCCATATGGAGGCAGAGTGTGAGTAAAATGAATATACAGTGCATTAGAGTGTTCATATATGAATTGAGGTTAAAATTCAGAAATTGGTCAGAAAACATTAGCCTTGACCAAATATGAAGCCATTTGCATGAACGCTGTAAATGGCTTCATATGAGGCTGCCTCAGCAGTTGTAAAATGAAAACCCAAAATGTACCAAAAAGGGCCTAAGATGCACTGAAGGTTAAAGTCACATATGAAATGTTTTTGTTTTGTTTTTAATAAATCAGTTTTAAAGCAATTACAAATATTTTAAACAACAGACGACCACAACTAAGAGTTTGTTTTTATGTAGATCCCGTCCTGGAACTTAACTAATTGCATGTTTTATTTTATGAAGCATTCAGTGTCATAAATGATTGATCGTTAAATACACTAAATGCATAGGCCTATGCATATTCTAGTGATAAGTCTATTCAGCAGGGAGTTACACAGACGTCCGTCCTGCAGCCCAAAACTTTTTGTTTACAATCAAAACCACAGCGAGAAACCAGTCATCTCCAGTATTCCACCCACCCAGATCGGACCGTGTCATTTGTTGCTATTAAAGTGTGTTTCATGCAACCTTTCTTGATCAGATTACTCGCTTCTCTCCAGTAACCCCTCCTCCAGGGACTACTGCAGACTGTGTACGTGCCACACGACGGGTGCCAGCCTGAGCTCGCACTTTGCCTCTGCACAGCACACACACTCCCTGTCATTTAATCACCCGTGTCCCTTATACGCTTGGCGAGTGTTAGACAACCACTCATGACTTATTCGTCTGGGTTTGAACATAAGTTTAATGCTTCAAAAAAATCCAACTAAAGAACCTATTGCATTATGCATTCCGATAGTCGATTTAAAATGCTCTGAAATGCAACCATTAGCGTCATTAACTGCCCACCAACCTACTAACAAGTCAATTAAAAAAGCGACATGTTTATGCATTTTATTCTTTTGTTGTGTGAAAGGAATTTGACACATGCGAGCCAGGAATGAGGGCAAACACACTGACGTTGACGTTGACTGATGGTGCCTTCAGGTGCTCCCTTCAAGCTCCTACATTGAATCTGGTGTTTTGTTATCAACACAACTGTTCTTGTATTGCTGACCAAGAGATGATGTATTATTTCAAAGTAGCTGCAGGGAGCTACTTTGTGCTTCTGCAGGAATGGTAACAAAAAAAGTGCACCCACATGTCAGTGACGCTCTCAGCTGAAACGTATAGCCAAAGTCGATTGTCCTACAGAGATGCAGAAACACATTTCCACAGTTGTTTTACAAATACATGCAGTTTGGATAAATCATTTATAATAATGCTACCTTTATTGCCCTCTTCATGAATATTTGAAGACAGTGTCTGGATGAAGTGGCAAATACAGTAAGAAAGTATGTTTTGTAATACCATGTGGGCTGGCCTAGGCCTATACATTTACTAAATGAGTCCTTTTTCATTTCTACTAACTTATATGCAGTCGTTGATTGAGTATTTAGATTCTTTTTTTAAGTAAAAGAACAAGTTCCTAAAAATACTCAATTAAGGGATGCACTTAAAAGTTTGCTATAGCCTAGTAGGCTATAATTACAGATGTATTATGTAATAATAATAATAATAATAATAATAATAATAATAATAATAATAATAATAATAATAATAATAATAATAATAATACAACTAGCCTAGCCTACTGTATGAACAATAAAATATTGTTGTATCATTTTATTTATTATGAATATTATTTTACGTTTGGATAAATCCTCACCATTAATGTGTAAGTAGGCTATAGCATTATAATATAATGAGGTAGATATTTTTGTTATAGGCCTAGAAGATTTTTTATAAATGTGTAAAGTACTGTATGAAATTAAATAAAAGAACATATTTACAGAGAATAATTCCCGAGGCTGCACTACTAAGTGTAAATTACATTTATGCTATTACTTTTGCACTCCTTGAGCAGAGGTGGACTTTTATCATACGTGGCCAGGGACGTGCTCCCCATTGCTCGGACATGAACTCCACTATCACATCACCACGTGTTTCAGGTTTCAGGTCTATGGTTTGGAGACATGTCATGCACTGAACCGTCCTCTGTCCGACAGCCCCTGAAGGCAGCGCAGCATGGGGCGGGGCTTATGTGCGAACGTCAGAGCAGGCTGGACCAGAGACAGGCTGAGCACACACACGGAGCGGCGCCATGCACTACACTCGGACCGACGGCTAGCCAGCATAATGCCTCCCGAACACCACGACCCAGCCCGAAATGCTCGGCCCAGAGCACACGTTGTCGATTTTTTTCACTGATACAAGATGTGAAGAGGGAGTAAGAGTGATAAAATGGCGAGGTTTTGAGTCTTACTTTTCCGTCTCGCTCGGTGTAGCGTGGCAGAGGCAGTGGATCGTTTCCAAAGTTGTCGGTTAGCAGGGCGCGTGTGAAGGATCGGATTTAAAGGCGCAGCGCACCCGTTTGTAGCCACAAACATGGAGAAGGAGCAGATCGATTTGGACCGAGACCGACAGTACTGTGAACTTTGTGGGAAAATGGAGAACCTCCTCAAGTGTGGTAGGTGCCGAAGCTCTTTCTACTGCAGCAAGGAGCACCAGAAACAGCACTGGAAGGCACACAAGCTCATTTGTAAGGAGGCGGACAAGGCGCAGCTTCCCAAACACAAGTCCGAGCAGGCGCCGCTGTCGTCCGAAGACAAGGCACCGGAGAAATGCCGGGAAAAGATAAGCCCCGAGCGGGTGGACAGTGCCTCTTTACCGGTCACCACACACACAGAAGCCCCCGTGGTCGGTGACAGGCGGGGAGAGGACGGGTCCAACAACGAAACCGCCACACCTAACGGACAAACTAGCTCGTCGCCTCAGAAACTTGCCATGGAGTACATAGTCCCGTGCATGAACAAGCATGGCATCTGCGTAGTGGACAACTTTTTAGGAACAGAAATCGGACTGGGCATTCTGGAGAATGTCAAAAATCTGCACGAAACGGGCAAGTTCACTGACGGACAGCTGGTCAGTCAAAAAAGCGACTCCACTAAAGACATCCGAGGGGACAAAATCACGTGGATAGAGGGGCGGGAGGCCGGCTGCGAGAAGATCCGCTTTCTAATGAGTCGCATGGACGACTTGGTCAGACATTGTAACGGCAAACTGGGAAACTACACGATAAACGGAAGGACAAAAGTAAGTAAGGTGTAAACAAGCACTCGTCACTTTTTTCATGTTTTGGGGTGGCAGGGCTTGTCCCCCAGGAGCCAGTCAAACCTGTGCTGTTCTGCTGTCATACACCTGTCATACACCTGTCATGCAGCGCAACCAGCAGCATGTCGTGGTTCCTTAGGACAACATGTTTAGACAGTTTCTATTCTGTCACCAAGGCACTCATACTTTCAATATCGTATTGCTGTTTGCTAATTAGACCTGACCTCGGAGTGTAAGAAGCTAGTGAATCTCCTTTAACTCGAGGATAAAGTGTGGCTAATGCCCTTAGTTGATCAGGATAGGATTATTTCTTTAACAGCAAGCTTTTTGTGCAGATCTTCATAAGGTTTCTGTTGTTTTTTTTAAAGAACACATTGCAATTGGCATCAACACTGGGAGGGATGAGAGGTTGTTGAAGCCAGTTGTAAAGAGGCCACACACCCATAAAGTTGTTATCTATAGTTGTGTCTGCAGCAGCTTTACAGTAATAGACTAGAGTCAGTCATAAAGAGAAGAAGGAGTTCCTCTTACACGCCCTTTTTGCTGTGAAGCAACTGAAAGTATGTGACACACAAACACAGAGGTGTTTCATCTGGAAAATATGAGTCATGATGGCTCTATTTACAAAAAAAAAATAATAGGGTCAGAAGAATTGGGCGGTAGGGAATCAATGGACTTTCAGGGTGTGTTACATTGTAAGATGTTTTTTGAATAACGTTTCATCGTCAGGTCCTTTTTAAAATAGCAAAAATTCTTGAAACCCAACTTGAGGTCTTCATATTGATTTTCTTTCCCCCCCCCCCCCCTTTTTATCAACAACAGCACACACTCCAAATATATTCATTTCACTTTCACTGAAGTGACAGAGAAAGCAGCGAATCCCCACTGTTTGTGCACTATAAAAGAGATTTGTAGATCGACTAATTGATTAATCAACTAATCGTGTCAGCTCAACGGGGGCCGCTGGATCAGTTTCAGCAACTAAAAGGTGTACTAACTGAGTGTATACGCATTCACACACATACTAAATGATACAGCGGGACGGGGTAAAAGAACGCGTGCTGCTGCTAAAAGCACACAACAGAAAAAAGGAATACACCCAGATCAATCTTATTCAGTGTGCGTATTACGTTTCATATTCCACTTTCACTCTTATTTTGATTGAATGACAGGATGTGTGTGTGTCTGAAGGAGCTGCAGCCATTGGTCGCAGGCAGTATGAAGTCCAGCTGTGTCACTCAATCATCCACAGGTGTGGTTTTGCTTGCAAGTGATGAATTCATTACACTATCGCAAACAATTGGGTTAGAGAGGGCATTCAGTTGTTGAGAGAAGGACCTGTAGATTTCAAGGTTAGCGGGGAGAGGAAACTGTGGGCAGCCTCTGCTTCACTGAGGTGTGATCTCTATGAAAGTGTTATATGATGATAGGTGTTTTCATTTTCGAGCTGAGATGAGGAAAATCATTTGTAACTTTGAAGAGTTGTCCTAACGCCTTTTGTGGTCATTTCTAACTGTTGCTGTCACTCTAACTGCTGTGTGTGTTGTTTTTAAAAGGCAGCCTATACGTCAGCTCAGAGCAATGCCCACCACGCTGCTCCAGCCCGGCGCGGCTCTTGGGTTGCGTGCGACTTACTGCTCTCCTTTTAACCAGATTTGGTCACCATGACCTTATGACATGACACTGACCCAGGAGGAGATGAGCTGCTCTCAGCCTTCCTTCTCCTCTCCTCGGGCGAATACCCTGAAGTAGACACTGACAGTATCACTGAAGTTAGGCTGGGTCCCTTATCCAATGCTCCTTTCCAGTCCCTGAAATAAATCATCCCTTTGAGTGGGTTGTTGTTCTAGAGAGGTCTTAAATCTACTTCATTGTCATTATAGAGGCAGCCTACTTTGTGATGTGCTTTTGTCATCATTTTTTTGTCTTACAACCTATGTATACTAATCGAGGTAGACTTGTGTTACAACCTCCAAAATGACTAGAAAGTTAAACCAACGCCTCTCGAATAGTTCAATCAAAAGCTAAAGATTATAGCTGTCATGAAGGCTCGATTTATTGCAGGACTGTGGATGTTAACACTCTGATAGTGTCTGAAGTGTCTAATGTCTTCTCTAAAGTTATTGCCTGTAAAGATTTTTAAAAGTGTTTTAAGTGCACTACACTTTTAGATATTTATTTTTAGATCATATTAACTACGTCAGGTCCGGACTCCGGATAGACGGAGTTAAGTCCGTTCTTTAAGTTTAATTGATATAGATTACCACAAAATACACATTCAAAATAGATCCTCCTGAACACTAAGCTCACTAAGTCGTGGTAGTCACTGTTTGTCATCTAACCATATCCTTTTAATTAGCCACAGCACTTGACATTTAAGGGATTTAGCAATGAAAGAGCATACATTGGATTCAAGCCTGTGGCCTTTGCTTGCTTCAGGTATTTGGTTCGCTGTGCTGCTGCTGCTGGCACAGAGCTCTGCCTGCCCCCGCTGTTATTTTTAGGCTGCTCCTACTGTCCACTCAGTTTTTTCTTCCTGGCTGGCTCTTTTCGTAGCCATGCTAAGTTTTTCAGAAAGCACATTATTTCAGTGAGTGGTCAGGGGTGTGCAGTAGTAGATCCGCGCCACTGAGTCAAACTCTGTTGAGAACATGACTTCCTCACCTACTGCCCTAGTTGCCTTGGCACACACACACACGCACGCAAGCCTGGACTGTGACCAATGAAAATCAGCATGACTTGCACAAATGGAAGGCTGCCCCGTATCAATGGCTCAAAGGGACACGACACAATGTAAGCACAATTCGCTTTTGGAAAGATGGGGGGAAATGATTTTGCCCAAATAGTTGTTTAATTTCATTGTTTCCATTTCCCCCGTTTCACTTGATAACATTGTGGGAAGTCGCAAGCAGCAGGACGTGTTTGTTTCTCTGCAGCTCCAGCTCGTTGACTTCTGGCTGAAGCCATTAGAACATTATCATCACGGAACAAATAAAGAAGCTTGTGACTTGCTGCTATGGCTGGGTATCGTTTAAAAGGTTTCAATAGCGATACCGATACCTTGACCTCGATATTGGCGCCTGAACGATTCGATTTTATGATGGCAGTTTTAACAAGTGGACCTTATGCTTAAAAAACACAAGTTAAGTTTAATTCTTCAGCTCCTTGACAATTTTTACAAAATATCAATAAATAAAACTTTGAATGAGCTGAATTCATAGAAACTGTCAACAGATTAGCACAAATGCCCTATCTCCTGAGCCACTGCAGCCCTACTCGCTGCTCCCCACAGACTGTTCGTATGCCCAGCATTCTAAAACGGTCACTACTAAGCCAAGGCTGCATTATAAACATTCATACTGCTAGTGTACAAAGCTAGCATTTAAACAGTTATGTTGTAGTAAAACATAACTGTCCTGCATGCTATTTGGTAGCTCGGTATAGAATTTAAATACCAGCTTTAGATATACTATAGTACAGTCCCACAGGCACCAGCAGACTCCTAACAATGTCATCATGCAATTCTAATATTCTAATTAGTACATTTGATTGACAGGCTGCTTTGAATAGACCCCACTAATAAGACAACATGACATTCATTTAGATGGCAGCTGTGATTGTTTCAAGCACCACTCTCCAACATGAAAAAACAAAAGACATTCATGGAAATGTCAATTCCCCTATATTAGACATAACAATGCATATGGTGTGCCATGTTTCCAGATTCATTCACAAGTGGGTTATATATGATATTTGCAATTCTGAAAATAAGGATTGACAAATCAACAGAAACTTAATCTACAGGTTTACTGACATTGGAAATGTTTGATTGTCAATTGTTTGATCTCTCAGTACTTTGTTATATTTTATTGACCAATTTGATATTAATTGCAAACTGATTGACAACATTGCCTGGAATGGCAACATTGCCTGGAATGGCCTTGCTGCCAGTATTGAAAAATCCACATTATTGCACGGAATATGAGTAATATTGCCGTGTTAATCATCTCTAGCTCAAACCACCTGTTTGCTGCGGGACACTGAGAAGCAGTTTAACCTTAACAGGATAATTGTAACGACTTCACCAACCCTAGGTTTTGTATTGTTGACTTGAGTTATTTGTGGTATTGTTTATAATGTCAAATAGTGACTGCGGACATGTGTTCTTTCAGAAGGAAGTTGACCGTTGACCTAAATCCTAAAGTTATATAGAGAAAGAAGGCTAGAGGAAGTCATGTGCCGGTGGTGCTCTGAGTGTTGCAGCCGACTGTACATTATTCTGTAGTAGTCTGTGTGAGCAACTCGTTCCTTCCGCCTACAGTACCATCGTGCCCAAGGCCAGCGCCTCACATGCCACCTTTGACCTGCTTGTTGTTTCACCATCTATCCAGTAAATGAAAAATGTAAAAGTAGTGAGTCTCAGGAGCCAGTCCTTTCTTAAATGTGTAGTGTCAGTCAAAATCACCCTTTTTTCCCAAATCAGTGAATATCGATCCACTACCTGTCCATGATGTGTGTGTGCGCTGAAAAGAAAATCCAGTGTTGATACACAGTTTAGGCTCTGTAACAGGCATGTAGCTAGCAACGGTGGTCACCCTTTGTTTACATACTGTTTACCTAGGCTGTGTATTCATAAAACTGGACTTTTTTCCCCACTGTACACAAGAAAACAGATTGTGAGGAGATATTCACTCATTTTGACAAAGTGATTTTGACAACAAGCATTCTCCAGAATCACTAACTCCACCTTTTTAAAGCCCCGTTATAATCCACATGTGGGTTTGAGGACGCTCACAATACCTTTTGTCAGTATAATACACACCAGAGAGAGACATGAAGGCCAGTAGTTGGATGTGACATGCTGTATGTTATATGTTTCGGATTATTCGCATACTCTGAACAGGTATTCACTGGCAAAACGGAAATTTTCAATACAGTTTGATCAAATCCAGATGCATTTTATTTTTTCCTTTGAGCACATGTTTATCTCTCTTCGTTTACTATGCCGTGACTGTCTAAGCAGGGACCTGGCTGTGAGCCAAGTGGAGCTTTGAGAAACAGGTCTCCTGTGTTTGACTGTCCACAGCTGTAGTGCTGAAGACTCTTTTTAATAAGACTAATCGAAAGTAATTTTTCAGAATTAGTGACTTTAATCCTGTGCCTGTGGAGCTGTAAGCTGATGGTTGATGCAGAATTTGATACCCGTGTGTGTCTAATAACTCATCCAAAGCAACCTCTTTTCTGTCTAAACCAACCTTTGTCTCAAAATGGCTTTTGTGTATTCAATTTTTCCCAGTGTTATTATTTGCCGGAGGGTTCAACTTCGACCTTTGGCAAAAATAAGTATCGGTGACTGATCCAATTACAGAGTGAGCTCACTTGGCTCTCACACCGGCATGATGGAGCCATTCAGTCGGACTGAGCAGTGGCTTAGAAAGTTACTGCACAGAACACAGACACAGGATTGTAGATGTTCTTGCGGCTCTTGTTGTTTGTGCATGTAACTTACCACCTGACTGACTGTTGCAGAGTTTTGAAGATGAACAGATGCTCTCTGTCTCCCTTATCGTGTGGGCTAATCCTGTGTGATTTTATGACTTGTAAGAGTAGAAATAGACAGTAGGGCCGGCCTGTTTGTGAGAGGATCCAAGCATCCCAATGAAGCTTAAAGCAACTCAGAGTTGATCTTACAGTGCTGCTTGAAAGTTTGTGAACCCCTTGAGCATTTTGGAATTGTATTGTGTTTAACCATTATTAATACATTTTTAGCAATACCAGTATTTTTTTATATAAAATAACAGATGTTTGTTTATCAATTCAACATTTTTCTTTTCCAGAAATCAATTGTTAAAAGAGATAAAACAAACTATTTGCCAACTGTTGTATGTGCAAAAGTTTATGAACCCTGAGCTGCATTGCTTAAATTGAGCAGGTAAAACCATCAGGTGGGCCAAACTGATTGATGAAATGGACCAATGTAATGAGAGATCTTTAGGGAAGAAATTGGGTGGCACAAGGTAAAACAGAGAAAAAACCAAGTCAGTTTAGGCTCACCAAAGTGAACCCATACAGGTCAGACATGCTAAAAGGGGAAACAAATCTCAGAGGATCTCAAGAATAGTTTTGATTTTGCACATTTGTCTGGGGACAGCTATAAATTTATATAAAAAAGTTTGAGCTCCATCGGTCCACCGTGAGGCAAATCATCTACAAATGGAGAGCTTTAAGAATGACTTAACATCTGCCTAGAAGTGGACTTCCTTCAAAAATATCCACAAGCGCCACATGAAAAGTGATTTTTCTGGTAAAGGCCAACCCAAACATTACATCTGGAGATTTGCAGACCATTTGCCACCACCGTTCTTCACTTGGGATAAGGTTCTCTTGGTGGTAGGCAGAGTTGTGTTTTTGCCCAAACATGGTGGTTTTGGTTATCACCAAACAGTTAAATTTTGGACTAATCTGTCCACAGAATAATTCTTCAGACATCTCCAGGTGCTCTCTGGCAAAGTTGTGACAAGCAGTTTTGTTCTTTTTTGAGAGCAGAGGCTTCTTCAGCAACCCTCCCATGAAAGCCATGTTGACTGAGTTTTCTCCTTATTGTGGAACCATGCACATCTGTCCCAGATGCTGCAAGAGAGGTCTGCAAATCACTAGATGTAATGATTGGGTTGGCTTTTAACTGAAAAATCACTTTTTTGTGGTGCTTGTGGATATTTTTGAAGGAAGTCCACTTTTAGGCAGATGTTCAGTCACTCTTAAAGCTCTCCATTTGTAGTTGATCTGCCTTGAGCTCAAATTTTTTTAAATTAATTTATAGCTGTCCCCAGACAAATGTGCAGCATCACAACTCTATTCCTGAGATCCTCTGAGATTGTTTTCCCTTTTAGCATGTCTGACCTGTATGGGTTCACTTTGGTGAGCCTAAACTGACCTGGTTTGATCTCTGTTTTATCTAGTGCCGTCCAATTTCTTCCCTAAAGATCTCTCACTACATTGGTCCATTTTATCACTCAATTTGGCCCATCTGATTATGTTTACCTGCTCGATTTAAGCAATGCAGCTCAGGGTTCACAAACTTGCACATACAAAAGTTGTCAAATCATTTGTTTTATCTCTTTTAACAATTGAAATCCGGAAAAGAAAAATGTTGAATGGATTAACAAACATCTGTTATTTCATATAAAAAATACTGGTATTGATAAAAATTAATTAATGTTTAAAATAAATAAAATTCCAAAAGGCTCAAGGGGTTCACAAACTTTCAAGCAGCACTGTACGTTAACTTTTGTTCATTATTGGGAGACACCAGCTGAGTGTCCTGACATCTACAAGGACTTTACACAATACCCTTCAGAGTTATGCGTTATTATGATTAGGGATGGGCATTTTAAGAAATTCAATTGATCGATCATCGGAAAAATTAACGAGCAATTATCGATTAATCATTATCTTTTTTTACATATTAAAAAATGCCAACAGAACATCCAAAATACAGCGTTTTTACCATAGAATGTATACAAGAGGTTTTTACTCAATTACATCTTTATTCCAAGATCTTCTAGGCCAGGGGTGGCCACTAGGTCGATCGCGATCGACCGGGTAGTGTGGGTCGATCGCGTGGCATTCTTATAAAAAAAAATTATTTAATTTTTTTTTTTTTTTTTTTTTTTTTAACTATGAAAGAGCGAACGAGCCGTGTGAGCATGCGCCGACGTTCGGTGGAGGGAGAGAGGACACCACTTTCTAATTTGACATACAGTACATATCAGTTTGTTAGCCAGTGAGCTAACCACAGCTAATCCAAGTCAAGGAAATGTTGAGGCTTCTACACTGTGACAAATTCTACTATGTAAAATACAGCCAGAGAGAGGAAGACTGTTCAGACAAACAGACCACCACATATTCTAGTGGGGCAGAAGTGATCATTGAGAAGGATTTTTTTTGTATGACTCTATAAGTCTGCCTTTAAGATAAACCTATGCATTTGTGTATATTTCTTGCTCTTTTCAATTAGAATTGCTTAAGCCAGTGATTTTCAAATGCGGGGTTATGGCAGGGGGGGCGCGGATGAATATGTGAGTTTGTGTTTTTTATATTAAGATCACGGCATAGCTGGACAAGAGTTCTTCTGCTTCATTCCTCTCACTGCATTTAAATGCATTCATTATATTACAGAGAAATAGGTCTCGTTAAAGAAAAAGAGCACCAAGCCCAACCCAGAGGACCCTGCATGCATTTTTTTATTTTTTTATTAATATTTTTATGGAAAATCCATGTGTCTTTCTTCAATTGCTTCTAATTCATCAGACCCAGTGTCTCCAAATTATTTGTTCACACAAAATTCCTCATATTTAGCCTCTTAATTTTCCTCTCAAAGTGCACCAGATTCATGCATTTCACTTTAAAAAGGTGAAAAAAAATCTCCCGGGGGGGCATGCCCCCGGAACCCCCTAGGAGGGTCTGGTTCTCTGCTGGCTACTATTTTCCTCCAGCAGGACATTGGAGGTACTAGCGTGGCACTGGATGTGTGAAT
The DNA here is from genome assembly GCF_949987685.1 of Ammodytes marinus. Taxonomy (NCBI): domain Eukaryota; kingdom Metazoa; phylum Chordata; class Actinopteri; order Uranoscopiformes; family Ammodytidae; genus Ammodytes; species Ammodytes marinus. The sequence continues at coordinate 21,181,554 of NC_137215.1, read as the reverse complement.
GACATTTAACTAGGCAATAATTTGGGCAAGTCTGTCTGCCTATCTTTCTCACTCCGCTGATGTTTATTGGAGACTTTGGTTGTATGCAGCAGTTTTTTCTTTTCTATACTGGAAAATACCTTTACGCGCCCCACACACATCCTGCGTCTACCTCTGGAGCGCGTCGCGTTACCTTACTGCTGCCTCTCTCGGACTTTTCTCGGACACACATGCAACGTCTCAGCAGCTGCTGCTGCAGCGCTGCTTCTAAAAGCCCTATCTTTCTACATAGAATTTTCATAGATAATTCCCATTAAAAATGAAGTTCTTTCATGTCATCTATGATGCATATGATTTATATTGAGTCTGGACAGTAATCCGTGCGCCCCATTGCCATTTTTTTTCTTTTTTTTTGCCATATTTTCGCTTGTTGGAAGTTTTATTTTGAAGGGGACACACCAGGAAATAGTAGTAAGTAGTAGTAAAAATATTTATTTCGGTCCATCAAAGCACATCACATGCGATCAATAAAAAAAAGAAAAAAAATTAAAAAATAATGGCCGAAAAGGTCTAGGCTGAAGCCGAGGCTTGTTATGCCGACCCTTTTTACAATAATAGTAAGTTCATTATTAACACCTTCATTTACCATTATTAATTATATATATAAAAGAAAAATACATATACTGTATATATACTATATATATAGGGGAAGGTGGGGTGATTTGTGCATTTTGGAAGTTGCAAAACCCCTTGTTTCTAGAAAACCGTGGAAGAAATTGGAAATGTGACCACATATTTAAGAAGAGCCATCCATTTGACTCATCCTGTAAAGAAGGGAGACACAAGGAATAAGATATAAGCACATTTAAGCTAAAAAAACTGTGTTTTGCCTTTCAAAGTAAAATTTCCATGATCAAGGTTTTTTGATTATTGTGTCTGAACAATTATAGACACGTTTGAAAACATTTGACACATGTTTTAGTGCTTTGGTATGCTACACTTTGAGTCTATATAGTTAGCACAATGTCATCCCTAAATTGCTGCATCATGCCTATTATCCAAAATTCTGGGGCTGGGGTGATTTGTGCGCAAGGGCCTGGGTGAGTTATAAGTAAGTAAGTAAGTAAAATGTATTTATAAAAGCACATTTATGACAGTTTGCACTGTCCAAAGTGCTGTACATAGTGCATTCAGTAGGTAAACAATGAAGGTACAATAACAATAACCAAAATAAAAGACGTAAAGCCCATACATCCACATAAACACAGATAGTAGTGCAGAGGTAAGTAAGTAGTGCAGAGGTTAATGGGGAGGAAACACCAGGGTGTACATATGGGTTTTGAGCCTTGATTTAAAGGCAGAAATGTAGGGGGAATCACATTTGTCAGGTGGCAGTTGGTTCCACAAGCACGGAGCAACTAGTGCAAAGTACATTTCTGAGAGTTGTGCCAGTGGCATGGCTGTATACGCTGGTCACCAAAAGAAAGTGATTGTCTACAGTAGCTCAGAAGAGAGTGACATCTCAATTCCACTTAACGACACCACTGATGAGAGTTCAGATGGCCAGAAAGATGATGATGGTGACTTTGTCATTGTGACACAATGACGCACAAATCACCCCACTTTTTTTCCGAAAGCTATATTTCTTAAACAGTTTATTCCAGATCCAAAGTTTTTATTGCCAGGGATGCACAACATCCTGAAATATATGTACATATTTGAGTTGGAGACATAACTGTCAAGGCCTCACTTTAAAATCACTTTGAGTAAAAAGTTGCACAAATCACCCCACCTTCCCCTATATATATATATTTTTTTTTAACGTTTACAAATATATAACTCTCTGCAAATACATAATATAATATAATACAATACAACAAGATACAATATGACATAATACAATATAACATAATATAATATAATACTATAAATATAATACACTAAAAATATAATATATATATTCATATTTTAACCTCTAAAATATATCATTTTCTACGCTTACACAACATAGCATAACATAACAGAACATAATATAATATAATAAGATACAATATAACATAATACAATCTAACATAAGATGACACAATATTATAAATATACCATAAATATGAATATAATATACTATTAACATTATTTACCATGAATACAACATAAGATAAGATAACATAATATAACACAACACATAATACAATATAATAATTCGAAAAAAAGAAAAACAACAAAAAAACTAAAACAAAGCAAAAACAAAGTCATAATGACGCTTTATATCTTTCTATTACCTTGGTTTTGAAATTCCTTTTGAATTTTTTAATAGAGTTGCACGTTTTTAGTTCACAGTCCAATTGGTTCCATAGGTTGATACCTTTAACAGAAATGCACCTACTCTTAGTGTCCGTTCTTGCCCCTGCACTTCTAAACATATGTGCGCCTCTTAATTGGTAGTGACCATCTCTAGCCCCAAACATCTCCTGGATGCAGTGCGGAAGTGTTCTGTGATGTGCCTTGTACATTACAACTGCCGTTCTAAGGACAGCTAGATCTTCTAATTTCAAGGCGTGGAGTTTAATGAAAAGAGGATTTGTTGATGCATAATGGTGAAACTACAGCGAAAGCTGCCAGTATGAAGTCAATATGACTCTCAGCAGAGTATTTCAAAAATCACTTTACTGATTTATACGGGAGAGAGAGAGGGGGGTGTGGTCGGGGAAGAAGAAGGCCGTAGACACAGATAGAGCAACGGAAAACTGTTGCGCTCATCATGATCTTTTTTATTTCTTCACTATATTGGATCTCTATATGTGTCATTTATCCAAAAATGAAATGCCAGAACTAATTGAAAATTAGGTTTTTAAATCCCTCGGATTTTGATTGCACAATTAAATCGTGAAATAAAGGGATTATTCGCGTATATGACTGAGGGATGTTTTATTTTGAAATAAACACACCGGGTAAACGTGTAACTAGAGTGAATGCTGCTGGTATGACTGTCAGCAGAGTATTTCTCTATCAGTTAAAGCACAGAGACGCGAGAGAGACGCGCTGCTCTCAGAAAAAAATAGGCGAGCCTCCTGAGGTGAAGGGGAGCGTCGCTGCAGACGTGCCTCCGACGCGCCTCAGCAGTGCGTCTGAGGTTGGATGTGTGCTCGCTCTACGTTGATTTCACAGTCTGTGACCAAAAGTCAGACGCAGACGCGAGGTAGACGCGCAGTAGAGGTAGGATGTGTGTGGGGCGCGTTAGGCTGCAATTCTGCAGACATGTTTCCTCTTAACTGAGAACCGTACCGTACAGAACAGAACCGTGACTTAAAAACCGAGGTACGTACCGAACCGTGACTTTTGACCCCTAATAGTAGGTGGTAGCTCACTTTGACTTGGTCATTTTAAAAGTAGCTCACAAGCTGAAAAACAGTGGCCACCCCTGTTCTAGGCAAACAACAATCTATTAAGACAGGCAACTTTTTAAAATAAAATAATAATAAAATGCGGCGCTGGTTAAAGCCTGAGGCTATGAGCCAACAAGGAGCCAATGCTACGATGCCTTTTTAAAGTTTAAACACATATGCGCCTCCTAAGATGCTGCCAAAGACTGCATAAGGGCACTGCACGTTTCTCTGAGTGATAAAGGACCTAACGTTACTTCATCTAATCATCATCTAAAATGTGCAAATTAGTTCCCTGATGAAGGCGAAGTAGGAAAGCATAGACGCTAAAGTTAGCCGCTAATGCTAGTGGCGCTAACGTCACACGTTAAACAGAGTCGGATGTAGGCTTCAATGTACAAGTGGTACATAATTCGGTTTTAAGTGTTGTACTTATACAAGGTTTCACAATGCTTAATGAACTTAGTTATTTTTGGTTCTAAAGCTGTCCGGTCCGATGCCAAACTTCGCCTTAACTTCTTCCTGTTTATGTTTTGACATCTACGGCAGCTCGCAGGCTGCTGCCTGAGCCTGTTCTGTTGTCTCCTACTACTAGTTAAGTATCTCCCCCTGCTGGTAGGATGTTTAATTGCTGCCCATACAGTCTTCGGTGCTGCCACATAGTGAAACTCATTGCTGTGCTGCCGGACTCACACTGCGCAACACAACGGCTATATGATCGATAACAATTTCACGTGATCAACAATATTCTTAACGAGCAATGATCAATTAATCGATTAATTATGCCCATCCCTAATTATGATATAAGAAAATGCTTTTGTTTCCACAGTGACACGTTGAGGGTGAAGGGTAGCATTGCTGCTATGTACGTCCCTCCTATTGTTCACAGCCTACAGTAAAGAAGAAAATAATAAACTATGTCATTACTTTAAACAGGGACTTCCTCTTTAGGCAGCACCACTGTCCGACAGATAAAGCAGTGAGCTCTCCAGGCTTGGGGCCCTGGCCGGCTCGGTTCCCACACTCTCCTGGACTACAAGGTCTCCATCCCCACTGTTTGTACTGGTGTTTGGATAAGCATCTCTTCTGTGAAGTTAGCGGACCCCTTGCAGCTTTTCTTCTTTGTTTGCTCCACCCCAAGTTCATGGCCCACACATCAGTGCAGGAATCAGGGATGAACTGATTGTATCACAGTGATCAGGTGGAGCAACTCCCCTCCTTCAAAACCCCAACCCATTACGGGTGAGCAATTTGAGGAACATGTCTAGTCAGATATGTAGTGTTATTACATTGGTTCAGAGATTGTAGTACGTTATCGACTAAATAATTTAAAAAGTTTGCCAACAGATAAGTTGTTAATTTAAAAAGTTGGTGATTACATCCCTACATGTCTACTTAAGCCACGTTTCCACCGCAGGAACTAGTTCCTGGAACTAGAACCTTTGCAGGAAAATGCTTGTTTCCAGCGCAGGAACTAGGGTCTAAACTGTAGTTCCCGTAACCTTTCTTACCCCAGAAAAAGATCCTGTTTGGAGGTAGGACTTTGCAAAGGTTCAGGAACCTTTGAGGCGGGGCTGGGATGTTGATGATGTCTGATTGGTCGAGTTTTTTACCTATGATGTTCAAATCTCTGCTTAGCAAGCGTCTAATTTCCTTGTTTGAATTGAATCCATTTGCGATGTAATAAAAAGCGAACAGCCCAACATGAGCGTCAGAATATTTATCCACCTAAAATGATCCTGATTCCAAAATAGAACAAAGTGAAAACTAGACTAAGCAACATTTTATTTTGTAGTAACATTGGGTCTCAACTCTGTAAGAGAAGCCATGTGGGTGAAACAAGACACACCTCAGCCACATTTTCATGCTATTACATTTAGGTGCACATGTTTTATTAGGAAGGCTTTTCATTTAGCTTGTTGGTAAGAATGAAACACTGCATGTAAACATGACGTATTTGTCGACCAGGAAACCCCACAGGGCCTCTTCAAGCCATTTACCATTGATTGTGTGACTGATGGAGGTGGCAGAGGGACAGGACGAGTACATTATAGGCACATTTGTAGTGCCCAACAGACGTGTCAGACCTTTTGAGAAACATTTTTGAAGCTGTATGGAGTCAAATGGACACTTTTCTGGATTTTGTCCTTTTGATTTAAATACTAATGGTAATCACATACCATAATAGATTTAACATAAACATTGTCTACACACACACACAAATGGGGAGTCGCCGGGCTCGAGTCACAGCCACGGACGAGTGATGAAAGATAACCTAAAGATTAAAGTTACCCGTTTGATGCGAACTACGCGCATAAGTAGCCGAACTTTACAACATATGTTCAACATGCATAAACGTGGACATGTAGAAAGCGATAGGCCATATTAATCAGGAAATTAATGAAGGGCGATAATGACGGCGAACACATGACAGGCAAACGTGTGTGTGTGTGTGTGTGTGTGTATCTATGGACCTATTATAAGAAGTGTGTAAACTAGCGTAGTTCATGTCAACTGTGTGTTTACAGGCGAATGAACGCGTGTGTGTGCGTGTGTGCGCGCGCGCGCCTACAAGTGTGGGCGCACGAGGACAATGACGTCACGGTTAAACGTGAAAAAAATTCCGTCGTGTACACGGTTAGACATTTTTGTAAACGTTCACAACATCTCTATCAGAAATAAATATTAAGCAAAGTTAATACCAGCAACTGCAGCGAATGGTGGGTAATGTAGGAACACACTAACAGTTGCAACTTGACTTACTGAAGGCCTCGGTGATCTAGTGTGACGACCTCTTAATTCTCATGTCATTCACTCCTTGACTGTAGATGCCAGGCGCCTCCGAAGCCATGCCTTTTGGAATGTAAATTCGCCTGGCGAGTGGGGTCAACCTCCTAATGAGGAATAAGTGGCTGAGAGGAGAGAGGATGTTCAAATGGGGATAAAGGTCAAGGGGTGAATATGGCAAAGAAGAAAACCCTCCAGTGGTGTAAAAATTGTCATGTTGGGATGGAGAATATTTGATACTGGTGGCTCATTGAGGTTAGGTCATAGAATTAGAATGATAGAAGTATCATAGAATCATGTATGCCATGGTGCAGTCAAGAGAAAGGGAATATTAGGCATGAACACACATGATCATATACATTTATTTTATTGTGGAGAATCTGAGATTTTTCTTCTCGGTGCATGTTGCAATTTCCATCAAGGTCTATGCTCCGAGCCTATGGACTGATCAAAAGAGGTGTCTCAGTTCTACTGCAGGTCCCTTCATGTGAAAGGCAAACTGGGGTTGAATATCACTTCATACAAATTTTGCATTTACACATTTACTGCTCTGATTTACTTTTTTGTAAGGGTTTAGAAAAGGACTAGCTGACCTATTGGCATATTCATCTGCTAAACTTGCTTACCTGGCATACTCACGGATGCACCTTTTGAGCTTGTGCTTGGAGATAAGCTTCCCTGCAGTTGGATGAAGCATTATAGACTTTCAGCAGCTGTCCAGTCTGAGGAAATGAAAGGCGAAACTGCTGTGTCCGAATTTTTTGCAGAGTGCCAAGGCTGGCGCACCTTCAGTCAACCCCCACACACACATACTCCTCACACCCCACCCTAACACATCTGAAATCCCCACAACCACGTTTCCACTAGGCTGGGACTGTTTACCCTTCTCCAGCCTTGCAGCGTGAGCCGAGCAGTTAAGGGTTGGGAGGGGTGACATAGCGGAGGATCAGCCAACCTTCCTCACGCTCTGCACGTAGCACGGCCATTAAAAAACTGCTCCCTCTGGAGGGAGGCCAGGAGTCAAAGTTTACATCAGTTCACTCTTCTCTTCTGCTCCAGCCCCACCCCTTTGCTTTCACTGTCTGTGCCCCCCCCCCTCCCTCTCTCTCACACAGACACACACACACACACACAGAAAAGCTTACTATATTGCGTCTTACCGACAGGAAGCCATTCTGTCAGTTTGTGTGCCCCTCATCGGCGTGCTTTCCCAGAAGCTGTTTCTTCTGAGACCTTCCCCCTTTTTTAAGAATCGATGGGGCAGTTTTTGTCAGTTGCAGCAGAGGCAAAACTCCCCCCCCCCCCCAGTTCTGTTGTTTTGGGGCTTTGAAGGCCCTGGTACTCTGCATTCCAGTGGTAACCTGCATTGCTCCAAAGATGTGAGCACAATGTGGACTGACGCAGGTCAAATGGGCAGGAAATTTTGATTTAGACGTATGTTTGACGTAGATTTTTCTATTCACTCAATAAGTGTCCACAGACTTTGCATGCAAAGATTTTGCAATACAGCGACTTTAAAGTACAATATAATTAACATCTCCAGAAGGACGAGGAGCAATTCAGTAATCCTTGAAGTGCAACCATATCCTATCATTTGTATGCAGCCAGCATAGCTTTTTTAAGATTTAAACACATTATTTCAATGGGTGAAGGAGTTTAGTCTGTCGTGAGTGTTTATAATAATGTTGCCATGGCTTGTGTTGATCCAAGTGCAAGGAAGAATGTGGAGGAACTTGCCTTTTGTTTGTCATATCACTGCTTAGACACGGTGCATGGGGGCTGAATCTGCCCTCTGCATTTGTGCACGTTCACTCCTCGCCTCAGCTCCTCTTTCAAGTGTTGCTTGTCATTCTGCCAGTGCTTATGGTGTGGTATCTGATATGCAGTCTCATATGCTAGGGAGTGTAACCGTGTCATTTAAGGACAGAAAGAATCTTTTTAATCTTCAACATTGACATCACATCTTCCACGAAAGTCATGTTCGGGGAAGGAAAGACAACCATTTTCTGTCAGTGTGCGAGTCACCACGTGGGAGTGTGTGTGTGAGAGTGTGTGTGTGACCAATTCCCTGAGGGACTTTCTGCTCCGTGTGAGTGCATTCACTCTCTGTTTACACCAAGCAGTTTACAAGAGCTCATAGGGGTTCAGTGCCAACACGAGAGTCTTAATAGAGCAGGAAAAGGCCAGGGGAAGTCTACGTGCAGCACGATATCTCCGGTTTATTTTCTCGGTAGTATAAAGTTTCTAACGAGGCAGCTGTGTGTTGTAAGCGGCCACTGCTTGAACCAGACTTGGTGCAGGTAAAACAAGGACAATGGGATGTGGCTGTGCCAAGACAGTCTGCTTTTTTCACATCACGGGTCAACAAAGGCAATCTGAGCTACTCCAACATACTTGACTGGATCTGCACTGACACACACACCTTTTGAGTTTGACCTTGATTGCTCTGTTTCCGTGTTCATGCAGTTACCTCTGTTGGCTGGTTTAATGACACATTAGGAGATCTGCACATTTTGATTCCGTCACGGTGTGTCTGTTTTTTACTAATGATGCTTTATCATCTTCCCGTCTTCAGGCAATGGTGGCATGTTACCCTGGAAACGGGACAGGATACGTGCGCCATGTGGATAACCCCAACGGGGACGGACGGTGTGTCACATGCATATATTACCTTAATAAAGACTGGACTGCCAAGGTATGTGGAGCAAATGATGTCTTTGTTTTTCCATTAGCTTTCATGTCTTAAATATTGATCCAACTGTGTTTTGAAACCATTGCTGTAGAACTAAATCATTTGCAAAAAAACGGCCATGTGTCTTTTTGCCTGTCACATGTCACAACAAGTCAGCGTAGTTCGTCAGGGCCCTCGACCTCAATCCTGCTTTATTCCACACCCGAGTCAGTGATGGAGGTGACGTGTCAGTACGAGCTGTTTGGATCCTGTTTAATCCCATTTAAAATGCAGAGATCCTGCTAATCCAGCCACGCCCTATCAGGGAGAAGAGTGCCCCCCCATGCTACCTTCCACACAGCACATAGTTCCTGCTGCAGCAAAGTTGATTCAAAGTAGACAGAAGGCCACGATGTGTCACTTAGTTTATTACTCACATCTGAAAGTTTACACTATCGATCAAACAAGCATTTCAAATCATTCATTCATTGTGCACTATTGTGCTCTGTTTGGCTTAAAACAATGTGTGCTCTGGAATGAAATATCCATGCATCCAAATGAATCGAACACAACATCTGTAGACACCAACCTGTAATTTTTTATTTTTAACTCCCACAGAAGGTTTGACATTTTGCACAACATTCAGGCTTCACAAAATGTAAGCCACACTGTAATTTTTTAAGTGTTTAGCTGTCAATGTTATCAAGCTAAGAAACTCACCTCTTGAATATGAGCAAGATAAACAGGATGCTGCACCCTAGGAAGTAACGGCAATCTTTACGATAGAAAGCTTAAACTGTTAGGTTGAAGGATGGCTTTCATGCTTGTGTGACGCGCTGCAGGCATTACAAGACACATAAGTGGACGAGGGCTTCTCTTTCCAGACTTCCTCACATACTTGACCTCCAGACCTGCATATGAAAATGACGTAATTACAGGAAACTCTGTTTTGCTTGTGGATGCCGGTTAGTGGTGGAAAGCAGGTCATCGATGTGTTTGTCGTTTGACCATGCGTGCTATTAAACATAGGATGACTATTTTGAGCTGTCGTTAAAAAAATCAATAAAGCGAGTTGAGTGGATTATGATGGGGAGCCTGTCATCAGCTAACACAATAACTAACACCTTATTTACTGACATTACTGAATCACCATTGCATGCGAACACTATTATAAGAGTATTTTGCAGTCTACTACTAATGTACTGCATTTCCATCATGTCCCTGTTGAATAGTTTCAGCCTGTAACTGCAGTTCCTCTTCCCTTGTTTTGTTTTGCATGTGTTATCGTGATTTTCAGGCTGATTGCCCCCAACACTTCACATAACCAGCACATACAGTAGTACTGTTCTTATTTTTTTTTGACAAATGTACCAGCAAACAAATGACTTGGTATATGTGGTGTGTCTCATGTTGCTATAAAAGCAGTGTCGTTACCACACCACGCCTCTTCATAGCCAAAAGATGCTGATAAATGGCATTCAGCCTAACCTGTGACCCACTTTAGTAGCAGTGTTTTGCATTATATTACCTATCCCGTGTGTACGCCCCCAGCACTTGCTCAACACGATCATAGTTTTGGCTTGTGATGTGAATACTAAATCTCTTCCTGTTGATACTTGTAGTAATTTGCACCAGTTGGGTCAAGTTCCCCTTATTGTTAATCAACTAAGCTGTTGCATGTTCATACACAGGCTTCAATTATTCAAATGAGCCATGTTCTGGGACCCTGTTGGATGTGTGTGAATAATTCCAGCCTGGTCTCTGATTGGTTGTTTTATTAGGCGTGTGAAGAGCGGTCTTTTATAGAATGTGGTTGCCTGGATACTGGGGCTCCATGAGAGAATGACATGGCTTTGGAATGTTCAGGTTCAGTTGTTCCAGTTATTTACCGCCATATTTTCAACATGTCTCCTCAACTGCTCCACTTGTGCACAAAAGCATTAGGGAACTGCAATGTTTACTGTACACAAGAAATTAATATTTCAGCCCAAATTACACAGGAGGCCCATACAGTTCAGTGTGTGTAAAGTACCTTTATGTATCAACAAGTGTTAGCCTAAGAAGTCTATGATATTAAAGTATTGGTTAGATTTGTTGTGTTCTTCACTTCTGCTGCAGCATGACCAGTCACATCTTTTGAATGTTCCCTGTGCACAGGCCAAAAATAAAATAGAAAAGCCCCTTTAGTGGGAGGGAAAAGATGCAGGCAAGCAAAAGTCAAAGTGGAAGGAAATGAGTCAGCCGATGGAAATACTGCAGTGCACTTGATTCTGTGCAAATTCACAAGAAATTCTATTCAGCTTTTGAATTAAGAAAAAATAATTATCGAGTATGTAACTTTTCAGAAACATAGCACTGGAAAAAAAAAGTGGAATCAAATACTCTAAAGTGCAATACAGTAACAATTTTGATCCACCAAGATGTATAGTATCCTTCTATCCATTTATTTTGACATGGCTTAACTTGCTCAGGGTTGCATACGGTTAGCATTTCCCAGCAAGTATTGGGACCCTCCTGTTATTTCTGCCATAACTATCTACCCTTAATATTAAAACAACATGAATCAAATTCTTGGGAAGTAACAATTTTGCAATGTAAGCAAGTTGTAGTAATTACTTTCAACTCGTGGTCAAGCTCAAGGCCTGACACACAAGATGCTTTGTAAATAATGAGCTTCATGCTGTGATGTGTGGAAACATCATGTGACTTCCTTTCGTGAACAGTGCTTTCAGCGGGCATAGGGGTGTCAGTTTTTTTTTTTTTTTCAATAGATTTTTTGGGCGTTTTTATGCTTTATTGATAGTGTAGAGACAGAGTTGAAATGGGCCAGAGAGGGGAGTGACATGCAGAGAACGACCGCGGGCTGGAATGAAACCCGGGTCCGCTGCTGGCCGAGGCCCATGGGGGGGACGCCTTACCAACTGAGCTAAGGGCGCCCCAGGGGCGTCAGGTTTGGCTGGATTTTATTTGTTACACCTCGACAAGGTGTCAGACATCAAAATACATTTCGTGACATTCACTGTTTCCACCACCCACTAGAAACCAAACACTCTTCATGAGCTTCAACCATCCAACGTTCTGTGTGAGTGAAACAGAAATGCAACTTAATTGTAACTTGTCTATCCGTTTACAGTACAGCATAACAAATGTGTTGTTTAAATAAAAAGCCTGTCACTAATAATTGCAGGTGCTAGGCGTGGCACAAGTACTTTTCCATACAACAGGCCACAGTAACAGGAGTTGGTTCCATTGCAGAGGGGTTGGAGGGTGCGGTCCATCGACTGCAGCTTCTTGTTTTATTACTCCACAGCAATATTTAAAGCTGATCGGCTGTCAAGGAAATGCCAAAAAATGACATGTCTTGTTTCGTAGATTAATATTCATTCATCGTCTGAAACGCTCCGTTTTAGTGCCTGTCTCTTAAATCCCGCCTTCCAAACATCCCAGTCTGCTCTGATTGGCCCCTGAATCTGCCTGCCGGTGTGAATCTCACTGTGTGCTCATCACATGTGGAGGTAATGCTAAATTAGGTTGGTAATAGGGGGCGTGGCTTCTCCCCTTTATGACATCATATGGGGAGAAACAATTTGACTAGGGTTTTGAAACAAAGGTTTAGTAGGAGAAAATGTCTCGCTTCCATGTATGCCCACATTGCCCAGTGTTTATAATGGTATGGACAATAAAAATAAAAAAAGATTCTGATTCTTTAATAATGACTTCCTATCCAGCTCTGATATATACACATAGTAGAAAGAAAAGTCATTAGGCTCATATCAATAAGATGAAGTTAAAGCCACTTACCTCTAATGTCATGCATGCCTTGTTTCGGTGAATCTCCCAAATGTTTGAGTGCAGGAATGGTGTGATGCAGTTTGATAATTAATACTGAACTCTATACAGAGAGGTTATTCATAAATTGTATTGAAATGGGTTTTATTTTCTTAAAAATCTTGAGAATTAAACTTTAATAGTTAAAGAAACACATTCAAACCAGTTCCCACCTCAATGTCTTCTGTTCTGAGGTATATCAACTCTATTACATTTTTTATACAGTGTGTGCATTTTGCTTTCTAAACTCTAAAAATCTTTCAAATGTCAGTCAGTGTCCATTTGGGTGACAGCATAGTTTGACTGCACGATGTAGGTCAGAAGATCATCCTGTGCTTAAGTTATGGCCGTTTTTTTAAAATTATATCCGAACTATTGTTAAAATCATCAATCCCTGAGCTGCTCACACAGAAGAGAAAAAAGCCCGCCTTTCCCCTGTCTTCTTTGACCCTATTGTACTTAATTTAGTTTTGTCACACCTCTGGCATTCCCCTTCATTCAAAGTCGTAAAAATGGGAATAGCATAACTCCTCCGACAAAGGGTGTGAACCTTTTTATGCTCTGCTAGTTCGCGTGTGAAGAGAGGGGCCTATCATATCAGCTGTGTTAGAGTTTAAGCGGCACGCTTGCAGCAATCTGCATTTTCACTCTTCAGGTCCTTTATCCAGCCAGAGCAGTTTTCCTGTCCAGTTATTCTTCCTATCCCTCCACAGGAAAGCCGCCCCCCGCTGCCGCTTCCGATCCTGAGCTTTCCTCCTAGCCCGTGGAGTCGCACAAGCCTTTTCCTTAACATTGTCAGCCTATGTTGATCACTGAAAAAACCCTCACACGAGATACATTTAAGTGGATCTTTTATATTGTTTATGAACACAGTCTTCAGGAGACGTGATCTTGTTTAAATTTTTAATTGTTAACAAGACAGAAATCAAACCCACAAACGTGATCACTGCAGAGGCTTGGTTCACTTAGTGTTTGCTTCCTACTGTCTCTCCTTACCTTCCTGCTATCGCTTTGTCTTGATTTGTGGACATAACCGGTTTGTTTCCTCTTGTCTCTGCTGCTCCAGGAACACGGTGGCCTTCTTCGAATCTTCCCAGAAGGAAAGGCCCAGTTTGCCGACATAGAGCCCAGGTTTGACCGTCTGCTGCTGTTCTGGTCGGACAGACGCAACCCTCACGAGGTTCAGCCCGCCTTCGCCACCAGGTCGGCTTCAAGTCCTTTTTAACAGCACACACTCAGATGATCTGGTCCGTTTCACTATTTCTCATGGGTGTAATTCTGTCTCCCCAGGTATGCCATCACGGTGTGGTATTTCGATGCAGATGAGCGAGCCAGAGCTAAAGAAAAGTACTTAACGGGTAAATCTTGAATGTCTTAATTCGGTTTTGGTTGTCGGTAGGGCGGCGTATGGAAGTTTAAATAATTTTTTTTTTTTTTTCAAAATGCCAACGAGTATCAAAACATGTAGAGCATTTGAAATGTGCGGTATCGAATAAAAAGTATTTTCGTTCAACGTCAGGGAGCCAATAAGCAAGCAGCATGCTTGATGTGGAGATAGGGCATTTGTGATAATCTGGAGGCAGTTACGTCGATTTCAGATTATTTTAAATTTAATTTATTGATATTTAGTTCAAATGCCAAGGGGCTGAATAATAAAAAGTTTATTTTTTTTACCATAATGTCCAATGTCATCTTGCTAAAATGGATTTCATAAAATTGCTATTTTGAACTATACCCAGCTTTAGTTGTGGGTGTTTTTACGCTCTTTTCTTCATCTCTTGTTTGTGTTCCCTTTTGTGTGCAGGTGCAGGCGAAAAAGGAGTAAAGGTTGAACTCGACAAACCCTCGGATCCCAGCTAATGGGAAGCCTGCATCCACTACAATCAGCCGTTAAGTGCTTTGTCCTAAGAAAGTGGCTTATCGAGAGCGTTGTTTTACATGGCAACAGCAGACTTTGGCTTGAGTGTGTCGAAGAGACCCAAAAGTACAGCGATTTCTGTTCTTTTTCACCAAACCGGGGTTAACCCAGCGGACCTTGAATGTCATGACATTGTACTGAAAGGGATTGTGTGGATTTATTTTTTATTTTTTTCCTTCCACATCTTTTGTGGATAATGCTGACGTTACAGCAGACTTTTTCAGAAAATCACTTCAAACCGGAATTAAGCTCAGAGATAACCTACATCTTTTGCATATTGTTTTTTTGTTTTGGCAGTTAATTCCTTAAAGGTACAGTGTTCTGCATATGCTTAATGTGTTATGCTTTTCACATGGAATCAGCTGTTATAAGCTACTGTATGGCAAAATGTGCTTTGAGTTTGCAATAATATGAGGAATGATCTGAATTAAAAACACCCTTTTTCTGACAGAAATGCACTGGTGTTTTCTTGAGTCCATTCATTTGCAGCACTGAGAATGTTGATTTCATAATTTCTTGTGTTTGGGTTCTGCATACCCTCTCTAAATACCATTTATTTTTAATTTATCACCTTCTCCTTCTGTTCGCACATAAGCAGTATCATGATGCCATCTGCAGGACAAATTTGTATTGCACCCACTATGTTTCCTCATGGTCAAGGACCCACTGTAAATAAAATTCCATGATAATAAGAAAAATGCATTTAGCTACAGGACAAATTCAACTATCAACACGTTTTTTTAGACAATATATTATTTAAATAATTATCTAAACATTTTAGTCAATGGAGCAAGTGATAAATGACATTATGAGCCAGGAAATGATTCTGTAAATGGCTTTGCAATTAGATTTCTAAAGTTATCCTGTCCTACACTCTGTGCCGCCGCCTTGGTGTTTAATATCAATCACTCTATATTTTAACAGAATTAGATGGCAAATAAGTGCTCTGTAATCACATTTGTAACATTTTAAAACCAATGCAGACCTTTTTCCAAGACATCTCAATTTAAACCTGATAAGTGCAGTAGTGAGAATGTTCTACTTTAGCAACGTGAAATTCCCATGGTGCATAATCTATTGAGTGTACTCTGAGAACAGCTTGTCTGTAAAATGGGGAGAAGTCCAAAACATGCTTTTGTTCTGCCTTTCAGCTGAAACTCTAGTTTCAGTTTCAGCTGTGCTCAATTACCACCAGCGGTTTGAGTTATTTTTCCTCTTCTTGTTTCCTATCAAACTGGAGCAAGGCAAGTACTTGGCATCCAGCTCCCTACTGTAATGAAGAATAAAGCTCTTTCAGATGCTGATTGTTTGTTCAGAGATGCTTTTCTTTACTCACAGTTGGATCGGAGCAGGGCAAAATAGCTCCGGGCCGCAGAACCTTAATGTTTATTAAGCTGCAGTTGGTAAACATTTGATCATAGGGTTGATATCAAATAGTTTGATGTTAACTCTTCTAGTTGTGAGATCTATTATTCAAATGTTTGTTTATATACACAATGTGGCACAACATGAGAAACCAGCTGTCCATCGATCACTAGAGTATTTTATTAAAAATCAACTGCATTTTTCACAGCATTTGAACTTTTTTTTAAATATGAATTAAACAGATATCCTCTATATAAACACATCTGTATGAAAAAGACCATGTGTCCATAGACAGTACATAAAATAGTAATACAGTGCATATTACAGAGGTCAGTAAACATATTAAGCAGTATTCAATACAAACTATACAGTGTTTAAGAGCAGTGGAAATTAGATCAGTCTTTGTACAAGGAGTGTGCAAAATTAAGGTCCCATTAGTGGGCCTTCATATACTGCCAGAGAGCAAAGTTCATTACTTATTTTTTTTCTTTCTAGAAAAACTAGAAATCTGAATGTATAGAGGGCGACTCTCGGCCCCAAGTGCCTCTGTCGCTAAGAGAGAATGTGCAAAAATGTACAAATTTAAAACCACAGGTCAGCAGGAGTGTCCGTGAACTCCGGTCAGTAATGGCTGAGCTCTTCTGGAGGAGGAGGGAGCTGGAAGCTGTCCTCCCCTCCGATGTAGGCACTGATGCCGCTGCTCTGGCTCCCCCACTCGTAGCCGTCAGCAGCCAGACTGGAGAATCACAGAAACAAACACGCATTGATTAAAACTGACCACTAGACCTACTCCCACATTTCTATTTCATCTGCAGGGTTTTGAAGATTAGATAATGGTGTTTTTTTTTGTTCTTTTCATCGTTTTTTACCTGGCTTGAATGTTCTGTGGCATAACGCTCCACGCCAGGTCATCGTCGCTGTCATAGCGCCGTGGGTTGTCGAAGAAATAAGACCTGGAGGAGAAGACGTGACTGGGAAGCCCAGAGCCACTCTGCAAGACGAGACCACACAAACAATACTAGAATGAACAATTGTAGTTTTAATTGAAGACTGCAATAGGTGGAGTCAGCGATTCTAGAGAATGATTGTTGTCAAAATCAGTGAATATCTCCTCACGATCAGCTATCTGTCTGTACTGTGAGTGGACCAAAAATAAATCCAGTCTTAATACACAGCCAGTGTGATTATTTCTGTTCGATTTCTTAATGTGAATACATTTGAGAGGCATGAATCGACAAAACTGTCCAGTTTTTCGCAGGAAAACTATTGAACTATTGTATATTATACTGTATCTTATACATCATCTTGCGACCTCCTAGTTATCTAGTGACCCTTGAGAGGATCCCTGACCCCCAGGTTGGTAAGGTTGAGGGTATTTTCTGGCTCACCCTGTCTTGGTTAGGCTGCCGGACCCTGAAGAAGAAAACCAGGAGAGACGTGGGGAGCAGCTCCCACACAAACAGGATCACCCCAAAGACGATGTAGCCGGCGTCACCCAGAGTCGACTGCAAATCTGCCTGAACAAACAAACAAAAAAAACATGTTATTTGTTGTGTGTTATGGTAGATAATGGTAAACAATTTTAGTTAGTTTTAGACAGAGCCAGACTATCTGTCTTTTATGCCAAGCTAAGCTAATCGGCTGCTGGCTCTAATTTCACACTTCCGACATGAGATTGATATCAATCTTCTGGTCTAATTCTCACGAAGAAAGCAAATAAGCGTATTTCCAATAAATTGTCCTTTATATATATTAAGGCATTATGACCTCTGGTGGCTCACCTGGTCTGAAACGTTGTACCAGTCGTAGTCGAAGGAGTTGATCCTCTTGTTTGAGAGTCCCAGGACCACTAGATTGTAGCAGGCTCTGGAGGAGTACAGGAGGATGACCATGGCTCCTATCACCGTCACCTGGCACACTGATGTCCCCTGCACAATTTGAAGAGTTGAGTGAGACAGTCTTATTAAAACATTTGTAAAATCATATAAAAACAAAATAAAAACTTAAAGTAAGTAGAGCTAAATAGTTTTTTTTCAATCAATACTTTGTGTCTGAGTATGACTTCTTTTAAAAAAAGTAGCCTAACTTACTTCCTGTCATTTTGTTGTCAAGTGTGAAATAACATAGAAGCTAAACATACTCTACTTACAGCTTGCATATGCACCATAGTGCATAGTACAAGCAGTCATGCAGAATAGATAGATGCTGCGTTGCTAGGAAACAATCACTATGTGCAAAGCTTAGATTATCCAGAGTTGTGCATCTTCACATAAGGGTGCTGTAAGCAGCGCACAATACATTTTTATGTCAGATAGATACAGAAAATTACAAGCCATTTTGAGACCTGAGGAAGTCACCACAACTGCTATTCAATTTTGGATTACTGTCACTTTTCCTAATTATCACTTAGGCTGCGTTCCAACACCCATATTTCCCTGCTTTTTAGTATGGTAGACAAAGATTAGGATGTGCCAATACATGTAGTCAGATGAAGCATTCTTAAAATGACATCCGGTTGTGAATTTTCGTTTGAAAAATCTGCATGCTTTTTGGGCAATTCTGACCCACAATCCACTGCACACTGAAAGTTTAAAAACAACCAGCAATGCGACGGATACGCTATACAAGCAAGAGGCAGGTTCAATAATAAGTCTGTCCCAATTGTGTGCATACTGCATGCTTACAACATACCTTTCTTTGATGTTCAGCTGTAGTATGTAGAAAAGTAAAAAGAAAGATTTTCTGCGATTTGGAACACAGGGTTAAGTGTTTCTCACCTTGGATTCCAAGTAAATGTTGGCCAGTGACATCTTAGCGATCTTGTAGAGACACAGGGAGAGCGAGACGGCACACAGGACAAAGAGGGTGTCGTTGATGGCGACCCTCACCAGTACCACCGTGTGGATATCTGCAGAAGACGTCCTGGCCAGCAGAGCACACGCTAGATTCACAACCAAGAACACCACGCTGATGAACAGGAAGAGCAGGTAAAGCGGCAGCCTGTGGGTCAGCAAAAAGATGAAACATATTAACTCCCACCCGAAAAATCTCCAAAAGGACCAAAGCTAGAAGAACCATAGTTCCTTTATTTTGATTGGCAAAATAACAAAGTCTTGTTAATGCATGACCCGTTCTTACGAAAGGTCCAGGTCTTACCTGTATCTCAAAAGCTCTGGTGCATATTTCGACTTTGCCTTGAACACCACCTGTGAAAAGACAACAAAAAAATGACTGCATCATGCAAATGCGTCACGCTAACCTAACAGCCAATTTTCACTTCTGTTTTCTTGCACTTAGATAAAAAAAAACAAAGACATTCTATTGAAACAGGAACCTCTCAGTTGAATACAGGAGAGCTTTCAACTTTAAATACACAATATTCACACAGCACAGGGCTGTAAAAATCAGTCTTTGATTTTGTGTATATGTAATTAACCCACTTTGTCCTGGTTCTTGCTGTTTTTACTTTTAATTTTGTGTACACATTTTAATCTGCTCTGTAAAGGACTTTGTAACCTTGATTGCCACAAAAGGATTAAGTAACTTGCGATGGAGTTTACACTATTTTAGATAAATATAATGATAATTTGTTGAAGAAATTACAAAAAGAGTCATCCAAAAATGGGAAGATTTTGATTATTTTATAACCATTAGCCATTTTACTTTCTGTCCAGTGATTGCACAAAAGGTTTCCACCCCCGAGTTCACAGGAGGTCAGTGTGTCCAGACATGTCAAACCAATCATGCTACAGACTCTTATCTCCTCCCTTTGACACCACACATCACACATGTTCAGTAAACTTCACACTGTTAACCTTTGGACCAAAATATTGACCAAGGAACCATTCCTATGTCAACATTTGTATTTATTTTTTTATTGATGTTTCTTTTACTTTGCAGTGCTTGCTTTTTACTTTCTCATTTACCGTCCTTTTATTGTTATGCACCAATATACCAAAGGTAAATTCCTTGTGTGAAAAAAAACTCACTTGGCAATAAACCTGATTCTTTTTCTGATGATTTATGATATATTCAAAAATTGTCTGCTTGGAATAATAATCTATGTCTTTCTCCACACAAAACATACCTTGCTCATTTTCTCATAAAACCTACTTTTTGGGCCCTGTTGAGAAATCCATAAGATATGGAATGCAAATATGTGCGCAGGAGATTTCAAGTTCCACATCACACTTAAATCTAAGCTGCCTATTGGATGAAATTTGGACCCAAAAAAAACCCTGCTCCCAACACACAAGTTAATTGATTGAGATTAAAGGCAAACACATTCTTGTTTTTTCAAGCACTGGTCAGTTTTGAGAGTTTTGCCTATTCAGCGTCCTTAACATGTCTTAATTCATACAAGTATAAATAAAAGGTCCAAAATGTACATTTAAGGGTGTATTTAAAAAAAACTGTTCGCGTCTGTTCATTTCTCCCATTCAACCATCTTTAACTGATCTATTTTTTCAACATTAGCTTTTTTCAATACTCTGAAACCAAAACTTAGCCTACATCAACTTCACTTATAATCATTCTTAGCACTATTCTGAAGGTCATGACAGAAGGGGGTGTTTATGCGTTGTTAATTGTCTGATTAAAGATACATTTTGTTCTTAAAATCATGTAGAAAAATGTATTCGCGAACAGCCTTCTGGTGTGATGCTGCACAGTGAAGGTCAAACACCCAACATAATAAATGAACACCTTTTTGAGGAGGCGGTGGCTTTAAATCACAACCTCTTCTATCTCTATCTGACGCACTGTCGACACCACATGACACCCCGTGAATAACGGCTATACTGACAGCACTCACTCACCTGTGCAAAGTAGAGGTTCATGAGGCTGAGCGTAAAGAACTGGAGGCAGACGGGGAAGCAGTAGAGCAGCCAGAAGGGGAAGGGCCCCAGGGTGTTGGCTGTCACAAAGTTCCTGAAGTAGAAGGAGAAGAGCACGGTGCGCAGGGCCGACCACAGTAGGCACAGGGACAGGAACACGGTCTGGTAGCTGAAGCGCTTGTGTCGGTAGCGCAGCACCAGCCACAGCTGGACGTAGATGAAGATGAAGAGGAGGGAGTAGAAGACGGTGTAGACCACCGTGAGGCCCAGGGTGACGTAGGGGGGCACGGCCGGGCTCAGGGTGGGCAGAGGCAGGGAACTGTCCATCGGCGGCGGCTCCTTCTCCTCCACCACCGGGGCCTCCATGACTTGCTCTCCTGGCCGGGTGGAGGAAGAGGCAGCGCAGGGGCCTTTGCCGGTTGTTCTTCACCGGCAGCAAGAGTGAGGGAGAGGTAAAGCGGAGGAGAGAGAAAAAATGCTGTTCGTGGGGCTGTCAAGAAGAGGGAGAACGGAAAAGCAATGGGAGGAAAGCGAGACTAACTTCCTGCTTCGGAGCCAGAGACAGCCAGAGAGCGAGGCACATGATCAGGGATGATGAGAAAGAGCCGTTTGTGGGGAGCAGCGGCAGCGGGCAGGAAGCTGCTGAGAGCTGCAGCAGTCCAGGAGCTCAGCGCGAGCGCGAGCGAGGACCAGCCTCCAAACCTCCAACCCCCCCGCGCGCGCTCATTACGTGACGCTGCTATGCATCAGCTGACGCACGCTGACTGTACCTTTAACCCATGCTTTAACCCTGCGATGGGGCTTCCCACCACAGCACTGATCCCAAGAGAGCAGCTCCGAGCTGCAAATTGTGTTTACTTTCGTTTTACTAATACAAATGTAATAAATATACATATAGGCTACAAATCCATGATCAGGTAGCCCAAAACGGGGAAACAATCTCGTAGATTTAATAGCTATTGTATTTAACTAGCCTTTAAGTTATGGTTATACAGTAGGCGGCTACTGTAGGCCTACTATAAAAATGCTTAAAAGACTAGGATAAATCTTGAGCACTTGCAATAGACATAGGCCTCTATTCAGCTCCAATCACTCATTGTACCCCCTTAATTATATTCACTCAAGAAAATGCATTTAGGAAGATGAAATGGCATGTTAAAAAGTAGGGATAATCATAAATCATCCTTTTGCACAGCTGCTGGTAAAATAAACATAGCCTATAGTTGGAGAAGGCTGGCCTATCAGTTTAAGAAACAGACCTAATCACAGTTTGCCTTGTTCTCACGGTCTTGCCTCACTGTAAACCTTAAAAACAAAAGGACAAAATGCCAATACAATATCATAGTTTTTCAGAAGTGATCTCACTTAATATTTATAATTAATAAAAAAATCATTAATCAAAGGCTAGGATTTATTTTAAATTAGTATTTAAATATATTTGTTGTTAATTAAATCTATAGCATTTTTATTAATTGATTAACTCTTTATGTATCAACTAAAATGATGACACTAAGTGAACCTGGCCTCTTAGGAGTTCCCGAGGGTGAAATTTCAGCCTCTTAGTTCATTGTGGTGAGGCCCTGAGGCAGTTTTCAGCTTTGCCCAGTTGGTAATGTGAAATATCCTAAAACACTGTTTGCACGTGCTGAGTGCTCCTTGTGATGAATGTACTGACTTTTAAAGTTCTTCAGTTCTGATGAAAGGATCCACATTTGGTTTATCATCCATGAAGAACCTTATCTAATCTGCACACAGACCACAGTGAAGTTTTTCATGGTTAGGAGTGGTGGTTTTTTTGTTTTGTTTCACAGACCCGGTGCATGTGAACATGAGGAAGGCCAAGCATTGAGGTCACTGGTGCTCACCTTTGACTGCTGTGATCTATCAATCTTTGCACTCACAGCATTGAATAAGAGGCTGTAAAACTTCACTTTGAATATGGCCACATTATAAGGATTTAAAAAAGAAATGTGGCTTGTTATGTTTAAAGGGCACTAATTAATCCAATTACAACATCCTGTACATTGTTTCCCATGTTGGGTTTGAGTTAAGACACGCACTACATCTGCTATAATAAAGCTGGAGACTTGTCAGAGAACTAGCCGAAAGCCTTTTAGAAATGGAAGAAAAAGATTAAGTCAACATATTAAATGCCTTGTTTGTTCCCAGAGTTATAGTTTTGTTTGTGAATAAAAAATTAAAAAAACAACATAAAAAGACTGGTGACAAAAAAGGCACTTCAGTCCGATTACCAGGCTCCAGTTTCCAACCCCAGACTCATCAGATCATAACCGACTACACACTCAGAGAAAACAGACCAACTCAATCACTAACAAGTCAATAATAACATTATTGGCCCCAGGCAACGTATCCCATCAGCCACTTAGAGTCCAACATGGACCCAATTTGTAGCAACAGTTTTAGTGTAGTGAATATTGACAGTTTTATTAAATAGATAGCGTACATAGATAAAGACAAGTAATTTTTTTCAAATATTATACAAGTGCTATGGCAAGGAAACAACAAATACATATATATATATATATATATATATATATATATATATATATATATATATATATATATAAATATATATATAGTCATATACTGTATCATGTGAATTATCTTTACTCAGAAATCACCAATGCATACTTCATAATATGACCAGAAGGTGGCCCTGTTCAACTGCATAAAGATGGGAAGGCTGGCAGGATTCAAAGTGGTAGAGATAAAGTTCCTGCAATATAGACATAGGAGATCCCGGGTGGTAAAACTTGTAGCCACCAGCCTTAGCACCAACATAAGGTTTAGTGATCTTCACTATCTATTACTAGTATGGCTCAAAATCTGTGATGAAAAAGGATCTGAGCAAGACTAAATCTTACATTTAATCTGTGGCGTATCGTATGTTTATTTTGGAGTCTTAACTTGAAACCATTTGAATACACCATCAGTTGACGGCAGATTGAAAAATGTTTGGTTTCCCTTGTGTTATGTTTGAAACAGAAACATGTAATGCAAAAAGCCAACACAAATGATAACATTGTGGCTGTTTATGTTGTGTGTTTTATCAAAACATTTAGCAGCAAAATAAAGTCCAAATACATTTAGAAATTTCCATTACCACACAACTGTTGGCGTTAAACTCATCTTAAAGCTGTACCAGAGGGGGAGAGGGGTCTAAAAATAAAAATGTTACCCTGAGGCCACTGCTAAAGAAAAGGCCATACAATCATTAGAATCACAAGGATCTATCCCCTTGGAAGCATAAATGTCCCTTTTATATGTCACAGCAGTCTGGTTTGTATGTCCTGTCTCAGGGAAAAAAATAATCTTTGGCCTCAGGGTGGTGCAAGAGGGTAGCTATTGAGTGTCCACAAAAGACTCATCTACATTTGCCTAACATGGTTGCTAAATGTACTCAAATTACATTCTGCCACTGGGAAATTGTAGGTTCCATTATTAACACTCTGTACTTTCACTATTGAAATCTTTTGTTATGAAATCTTAGCCTGCGGGTTAACATCAAAAATGGTCAGGGGATCACCAAAATCACTATCAATTATCATCTGAGGATCACAATTGTCCATCGAAATCTAGTGGACTATTTTCAAAAATCGTCATGGACCAAGGAGTTGGCAGAATATATTTTAGGCTAATATTTGCACTAGGGAAAAGGTCAGCGGTCACTACACATCGTTAGGAACCATGGGGGCCGTGAATACTCACATTTAAATGTCACGCCAATGTGGCCAGTAGTTCAGTTGCTCAAATAAGTGGACCAAAGTGTTGGCCGGATGACTGAACATCCACTATAGCGAGGCATAAACAGCTCCAAATTGAACCATATTACCAGCATGCCCCTCATTATCCCAGCTGGAGGTGGAGTCTGATAGCCACAGCGGCATGCCTCAAATGATTAGTGTATGGTACAGTGCTCTGTGATATTGTCCTTTACATAATGTTTCAATCAAACCGGCCATTGGGGCTCTGTTGCTGGTAACTGGTTCATGCTCTGATGTCTATGCTCTGATGGCCCCTTGGCCTGTGTCCAGATCTGCCAATACAGCTCCAGTGTTGTCCTTCTGAAGACACTTGGACCTCCAACACAGTGGCCCCTGTATTACACTATGTTATAATCCAAACAGGGATGGCTGCTTTCTACTGTATTGGCAATACTGGAACACCGAGTGGCAAGTCAGGGTTTCAATCAAGGTGATATGATATGAAACTGAACTTGGTGCTTCCCAGAACCCATTTCTGTCCTCAAACAACCCCTAAACTCCTGTCCTGCCCCTTTTATTATGTGCCAAATGCCATCTCTGCAGATGTCTTGTAAACAGTGCCAATAAAACTGACCCAGAGCATGCCAGCCTTCAGGCAGTGCCACACCACTTCAGGAACTTGTTTTAGGTAAACAGCATGACAAGAAAAGTATAGGCTACCTCTCATTTTCTCTTTCCAGTTTTGGTGGGTTTATGACAGCAGTTCTCAGCGCCCCTCTCAACTCCGCCCCACGTTCAGCCAAACTTTATAACTCAACTTTCTTCAGTGGAGCCTGTTCCGTCACTCTCCACGAACCTGACTTGGACGAACCAGAGGACTGCTCAGCTGCTCCCGAAACGCGAACAATGGGTTGGCAGGGGCACAGATGGATCGTCTGTGCAAGTTTTCTCGGATTTGTAGCGTCGGTGCAGAGCATAACGCAAGAAGATTTCTTGCCTTTCGGTCCAATCGCATTAGACCAGCTACTGGAAGCAGGGAATGACCACTCGCACAAAATTGAACTGGACAACCCAGTGCTGTTTTATGATGGCACTTTCGGCAGCATCTATGTAAGTTAATTCACAACTTAATATTCACTATAGTAGTTTTTATACAAACGCGAAACATTGGTCAGGGTTGGACAGCCCAATTGATCTTGCGCAATTGCGCATAGAAATGCAGGAAAGTTATACTTGAAACGGGGCAAGTAGTTACAACCTTAAACAATGCCTGGAAGTTGCACGGTATTTCTGACGTTTTCTGTCGCTCTGGAGTATTTTTCAGATGTTGATTTACTTTTCACAGATGATGTTATATATTGTGGAATGCGCGTGTCCACGCATAGCTTCCCCTAAGGTTATCATCTTACTGTTGACTCTATGACCGGAGTGACTATCCGAGGAACCTTTTGCAATCTTTCCCAAAGCCTGTTTTGTTGAGTCCATGATGTCACAAAACTGTGGGGTCAATAAGAAAGTCTTATTTCAATCAAATGTTAAAATGTTCACACCCCGCCATATCTGAAACCCACCTCTGTTAACTATACAAAATAGGGAGTTTGAGGTAAGCCTGTTAAATTCGCAAAAATGTAATGTGGATATTATTTGCAATTTTCAGTTGCCATGTGGTGCTTTGAAATGACTTGAAAATAGCCAAGAGCAACATTTAGCTGAAAGCTGCACCATTGTGTTGGGTAGACAAACAGCCCTTTATTCTCTGTGATTCCTCCTTTTCAAAGAAAAGTGCTGCATCTCTGTTTTAATTGTGCTGCATTCGGATAATATATTATCGGAGATTGATTACAAACAAAAGCTATTTCCATTGAAAAGCAGGAACTTAACAATTTTCCATGTTCCAATTAAAAACAAAGTGAATAGTCAGTATTACTATATTTGTGTTTTGTCTTCAATTGGTTAATTTTAATTTGTTGTATGGAACAGTTTTGTGACCAATCCTTCCCAAGGAGCAGATCCATCTAAGGAAATGTGCAGGGGCTAAAGAAAGTGGTTAACACATGAATATATATTTCATTTATTGTTATCACTCCAGGGGATTTTCCCCACCGCAGACTACATCCACGTTACCCTGACATCACTCACCACAAACATATTTCTCAACTGCAGCCAAGAAGGCCTACAGATTTGAGTTGTCAAGTTATGAGACAGTCTCCCCTGAACTGTCTATGCCCTGCGGGGGAACAGTAATGCGTTTCACACCAGACATGGTAAGGCTGTTGAAAAAAGAATTCTCTAATCATTAGGAAGAGTTATTATCATCTCCTCCTGAGTGAGATTCATGTGCCACACAGTCCTAGTATGTTCGGGTCTCCACTTACCATAAAGAACTCACTCTTTCACTGCACTACATCTGTGAGATCACAATCACTGATCATTTTCCCAGCACTAACTTACATTTTGGCAGGAAGTTTCTGTAATGAAGATTAGCTTGCAATCTCAAGGCTCTCTGGGGCTAGCCGTCAGGGGCAAGGACAGGAAACTGAGTGGCCGGGGCCAGGAATAGTGAACTTGTTTTCCCTTGGTCCGGAAGTGAAGCCCCATGAGCAGAGTGTGTGTTTTCGACTCGGGGCCCCCCTTGTAGTTTTTAACAAGCCCTGCATGTGATCACATTAAACCTTTAGTGTGTAAAATGTGTGTTAAAATGCATCTTGTTTGTTCATTAGAGCTTTTGTAGGACATGGCAGCTGCTTCGGATCATTGGTCTAATGAGTTCAGAATAAAGATCAAAGTGGGTCAGACTGGGTTGGGTTTGCCTCTGTGGTGAAACAGTTCTTTACATGTCCTAGTTAACCCTAGTTAATATAAAGACAGTCATAACCGGTTACAGTCGTCTCATTTCTTGTTATACCCATTACCAACTTGAGCTTTTAATTTCAGATCAACACCAATGGTTTTGTTGCCATAACAGAGCCAACAGGCGAGTCGACATATCTTGGCAAAATGCCCCCAAAATTTGGCATGATTGCAGCTCTGCAAGGGGACCTGGACACAAGCGATGGTGTGGGGAAAGTTTTCTTCCGTCAGGACTCCAGTCCTGATGTCCTGCGTCGGGCAGCCGAGCACATCAACAGGGCCTTCCCCGACGACGATGAAGTCAATCCCACCCATGCTGTGGTCATCACCTGGGTCGATGTTGCCACCCATGAACCTCAGCGCAGAGGAGATAGCATTGAGAAAAAGGTAACCATTAAGTGCAGCTGGATAGCTCAGTAGGTAACACCATTGACCTAGTTACGGGAAATAAGGGTTTGATTCCCTGTCAGGGCATGGCAAGTAAAGAGAGGGTCCTAAAGCAAGAATAATAATGCTATACTTTACCTCCAGCTGAAAGTCTATTTGGATAAAATTAAATTACACATAATGTAAAATTGGGAATTCAAGTGATCTGTGGCGGAACTGGTCATTTACATGCTCTGTAATGTTTCCATACACAGAGAAACACCTTCCAGATGGTTGTTGCTTCCCTGGAAACAGCCTCCTATGCAATTTTCCTGTATGCAAGGAATGGGGTACAGTTTGCCTCAACACCTGTGGGAGACAGTAATGTGATCATGCATTCTGGATTCAGTAAGGGTCTGGTCCGGGGTTTCCTGTTTTCCAGTCAAGGACCATACTACCGCACCACCACTGATGACGAGGAGTCCGTCAGGGCTTTAGCAGAGTAAGTCGACCAAAATGCTGGGGTTGATGTGGGATGGTGTTTCAAGAGCAGTGAATGTGAAAGTTGTTTTCCTTCTCTGCTTCCAGGGAGACCAACTCCGGCCTACGGGGTGTATGGGTGTACGAGATTGGAACTTCTCCCTATTTCAGCAACGTGGCTCCAGGTGAGGTCACTGACCTACCTCCTGAGGATACAACACAGGAGAACCCTGACAGCTATGAGGAGGCCCCTGACACAAGGAGTACTGTGTATACTGATGGACAGCAAGAGGAGTACCCTCCTTATGACGATGGGCAGATCCAAGTCCACCCAGCTCAGTACCAGCCTCACCAGCCCGGGAACCCAGAAGTGGTTGTAGTGGACGACACAGACATAAATGTAGATGGTAAGGCAATTTTGTTCTTTGCATTTAGTTTTTTCTTATCATTGCTGGAAAATTGCAGGTATTCAATCAATTAGCTGTTTTCTGACACACCCTTATTGTTCTTTTCCATGTTTTTAGTATTCTCGTACAACCTTGGGACATGTGCAAACAACCCAAATAAGTGCTCCCAGTTTGCTGACTGCACGGACTACTCAAGTGGATACTGTTGCCACTGCAAGCCTGGCTATTATGGAAATGGGATACAGTGTGTGGCAGAGGGTAATATTATCCTTCTGCCTCAAGCGGTCACTATTAATTTTGAAACAAGATAGAAACTGTAGAATGATGTCATTTTATAATAACCGTAAACACCAATACATATGTATTTTTAATTATTTAGCAGTCATTATGCTGCCTATGCCTAGTTATCAGGCAACATTCTTACATTGTAGATTAATGAATTTACCAGTAAAGTTTTCCGTATTTTGTAAAATGTAAGGTTAGGTTAGCTAAGCAAATCTAAGTGCCTGGCATCGCTTTCTAATTTAAAGGCCAAAAGCTATCTTACGTAGCTGAAAGGGTTACAGAGACTCGCAAATGTTTAAATAATATCATTACACTTTAGAAAAAACACCAAAGGTAAAACCTCTGCAGAATTGTTAAAGTTACAGCAAAACAATGTAATGTCAGTAACACGCTGGGATTAAACAGGGTACTCACAGCATCAGCCAGAAAACACATTACTGCAAATTACTGCAAACCTGTGTGCTGGAGCTAACTCCTAGGTCCGTATGAAATAAACTATAACTGTTTAATATAACTATACATTTATAAAGGCTGCATAATTCAGAAGGCATTTAATGTGTTAGTTGTTCTTCTTTGTAGCTGGCACTGGCAGATGTGGAGATGTTGGGGAAAATCCTTCTGCATTTTAGCCATTTCACTCTAATCTATGGTTTTTTTGGTCTTCACTGTGACTAATTCTGGTGGTTTTGGTTTGGTTTTGCAGGAAAGCCACAGAGGATGAATGGGAAAATGTATGGAAAAGTATTTGTGGGCAACTCTCCTTCTCCAGTGGAGTTCACCGGCAACGATCTCCACTCATACGTTGTGGTAAACGATGGCCGTTCCTATGTGGCCATCAGTGACATCCTTTCCGACATCGGGCCCTCGCTGCTCCCCCTCTCAGCCCTTGGTGGTGTGATTGGGTGGGCGTTTGCTTTGGAGCAGCCTGGTTTCAAGAATGGCTTCAGTATCATTGGTAAGGGAAATATGTCTACTGTGCTAACAATATACAATAACGTGACATCCAGAGTCTTTTCAAATGACTTTCTCAGGCTTCACTTTGGTAGAAAATGACAAAAAAGTGAAGATTCTGGAAGCATACATTATGTAAACAAGTGTGAATGCTACGAGAAGCAGTTTGTCACGCAGCTGCTGTTTTACTCTGTCCAGCTGAATTCCCCTCACATTACCTCAGCTGAGACGGAAGGCGGAAAGCCAAAGTTCATCCACGGCCAGAGTCTTAGAGTTAACCTCCTGTTCTCTGTTCCATGTAGGAGGAGAGTTCACACGGCAGGCTGAGGTGACCTTTCTGCCAGGGAATGAGAGACTGACCATAGTGCAGGAGTTCAAAGGCATCGATGAGCACGACCACCTGGTGGTGAGCACCAATCTACAAGGCCGGGTCCCTGAGGTACCTCTCGGCTCCACCGTGCGGATCGATCGTTACTCTGAGATCTACCAGTACAGCAACAATTGTAAGATGCAGCTTGAGCAGAGAATGTCAATGTGTTGTTGCAAGGTTTTCTTTGTTGGGCGATTTGCCAGAACTCTTCTTCCAACATAAGTATTTGTTCTGCTTTTGTAATCATAACTTAACGAAATATCCAGTGCATAACTTATGTTGACCCCAAGAGGAAATCTGAGCAATTAATTGAATAATTCGCATGGATTTTTTTCCCTTCTGCTGTAGGTCCAGGTTTTTTCTTAGCAGTAGAATCAACAACTGAAACCTTTCTTGGGCACGTCTTGTGATTTTTCTGAGCTCTTGCGCCAGTGTCAGGGGGTGACACCAGTTTGTTAACGCTACAATACTGAGAAATACAGAGAGTTTTATGGAGCTGATAGGCTTAATCAATTATGTCTCTAGTCGTTTGACGATGGCTTGAATGTATCTGACATTCATTTACATGAAGCATGTATGCACTCAAGCTTTAAGACTTCCTAAGACAATAATGAAAAATCATCTTCTTGTTTCTTACCATCCTACCACAACTTTCAGTGATCACCTCATCCTCAACCCGGGACTACATAGTGAACTTGCCCGACAGCTCCACTGAAACCAGGACGTATCAGTGGCGTCAGACCATCACCTTCCAGAGCTGCCAGCATGACGAGACCTCGAGGGACACCAAACCCACTCAGATGCTCAGTGTGGACCAGGTTTTCGTCCTGTATGACGTTAATAATAAACTCATCCGCTTCGCCATGAGCAACAAGATCGGGGACGTCAATGGTGAGGTCATGAAGATTATTTATGTTTCCCTGTTTAGTCTGTGCTCACTTCCTTTCTTGAGTACAAAATATAACATCCTGATCAGGGACAGTCATACTAATCATGAGGGCTATTTTTGGTCGTTTTTCTCATGGAATCACATACATCTTTGTCATATACTGTAGTAGTGACATTTTTCTTTTTAAATACACGCTTAATTCACAGGAGGGCAGCCACAGGAGAACCCATGTTTCACTGGAAGACATGGCTGTGACACCAACGCTGTATGCCGACCTGGTGAGGGAAATCAGTTCACCTGCCAGTGTGCTGCTGGCTTCAACGGCGATGGCCGCACATGTTATGGTAAGAATAACATTATATACAAAACAAAAAAGGACCTTTGTTTGCCATTGTTTGTGTCAAGAGAGAGGGCGTAACAGCTTCTTGAATCACTAACTACTACATCTGTTTAAAGCTATCATTCAATTAAGCCAGACTTTCTAAAGCCTTCCTTCCTGGGGAACTGGGCAATCTTGCCAATTAGCAGAGGGACTCCCACATGGTAAACAGAGTTCCCTATATACCCTCAGACTAGGTTAAAATACCCCTTGCTCTAAGGAGAGTATAAGACATTTGCATTCAAGGCCAGACAGGAAGAGCTCTGAGGCACATACAGTAGCAAAAGGAAGGAAGTATTTCAGACAGATGCCATCTTAAAACATTTGTAGTTAAGAAATCTAATTAAGCTCTCTCCTCTCATCTCTCGACATCTGATAATGAAGGACACTAATTTGACAGATCTTAAGACTTCAAACTCTACAAGAGTTAAGCTACAAACTCAATCTTTGCCCTAATGTGGGAGTTATAAGCATATGATAATTGGCTCTTCTCTTTATCAGACATTGATGAGTGCAGGGAGACTCCTCAGATCTGTGGTTCCCATGCCATATGCAACAACCAGCCTGGGACCTTCCGCTGCGAATGTGAAGATGGATATCAGTTCGGCAATGATGGGCTGACATGCATTGGTAAGTGATGTTTGTGTGCTGCAGAGCACGATTACAGAGTTCAGGAATATCATCTGGTTATATGGATGTACCATTTTAGACATAACTTGTTTTACAATGCATTCAAATATGCTTTTTTGTCAGCCAGTATAGTAACAGACAAAACACATATTTTATTTATTAAATCAATACAAAAAA
Organism: Ammodytes marinus; assembly: GCF_949987685.1. Taxonomy (NCBI): domain Eukaryota; kingdom Metazoa; phylum Chordata; class Actinopteri; order Uranoscopiformes; family Ammodytidae; genus Ammodytes; species Ammodytes marinus. The sequence goes on along the minus strand of NC_137215.1, from coordinate 21,149,282 downwards.
AATCGGGGCTACTTGTTGCCCTGTTTCCATTATTTATGCTAAGCTAGGCTAAACTGACCCTTGTTTGATTGAGAGTGGAATCGATATTAGGCAAAAAGGAAATTATTTCCCAATATGTTAAACATTTGCCTTAACATAAAAAATTAATATTTACAAATCCCACTGTGACTTTATGAAACATAATTTACAACTGTTAAAGTTCAATGTGATCTCTGTTTATTTTGCCTTACTCTCACGTCAGGATCTCATCTTATTTTTTTGTCTCATAGACAAATACTATAACAGACTGTTTTTCCTCTCCTCAGAGGTAAATCGACCTGTGGACGCCTGCGAGGAAGGCACCCATACTTGTGACATTCCTGAGCGTGCTCAGTGCAGCTACACTGGAGGCTCGTCCTACATCTGCTCTTGTCTGCCAGGTTTCATTGGAGATGGTAGAACCTGTCAAGGTACTGCACAGAGACACTAAATATATAATTGTGGTAAAGAATGATCAAGTGAATTAACTGCTTTCAGTTTGTAGGTTACAGATTACGTTCCAACATTAATGAGTAGTTGTTGCATCTTATTAAACTAAGTTAAAATACAGTGTTCATAGTATATTATAAAATGTGAGGATTTAAATGTGTGATATTCCATATTCCTATTTGTCTACATTTCATATTCATTCTCACAATCCAAGCCAAGACTGTGGCACAGTCCAGGCTTTACAGTTGTTGATGTGTGCAAGGAGCAAGTGAAATCTGAGATTTGAGCGATGGCTGCCAAAAAGCTTAGCATTGATGGGCAATGTTGTCGGGGAATCATCGGATAGGAAAAACAAGTAAAAGTTATGTGATTAGTGTAGCTTCTGGCAATAAAAACGTTGAAAATTCCACCTCAAATCTCAAGTGTCTGTGTAGGCCTACAAGGAAAGTTTTCAAAACAGTACCTCTACACAGCTAGCTCATCATGTGATGATGATTAGATACAACGGTAACACAAATCTGTTGAAACTAATGGCTGCCTGCATGGTATGGTTCTGGTCAAAATCACATGACTTGTTTTGAAAATGGTTGGTTAATGGTTAGTAATGTCCTTTAACATAAAATAGTACAGATTTCAGATCCATTACATGGATTTTAAAGCTTTGATTGTGAAACCATCTGCTCAGGACTGGAGGAGGTGAGATTTCTTACATAATACGACTGACAGTAAAACACGAAAAACAGATGGGCATTTTATGTGTGGAGATCGTGAGTGGGCGTGTAGTTTTTTCCCTTTGTTTTTTTGGGGCTGGTCTTCAGTAGCACTCAATTATAGTTTCCAGTCTTTCGACGCCTCTGCTTAGTGCTGCCCTCCAAAGAAAGTCTTGGGCGCGAGCCGAGTCAGTTCACAGTGTGAATCCTCAACCTTAAAAGGACGCGAAAACATCGGACGCGTGGAAAAAACTTTTTAGCTCGTACAGTTGATGACTGATTCTTCTCTTATCCTCTCTCAACCTTTTTCTCTCCTGCCTGAAGACATTGATGAGTGCCAGGCAGGCAGGTGCCATCAGGACGCTGTGTGTTACAACACTGAGGGATCCTTTACCTGCCAGTGCAGGCCAGGTTACTATGGTGACGGCACCTACTGCTCTCCAGGTGAGTCCTTCAGAATGGCATCACTTTTTGACAAGGACACGCAACATCTGGCTTGAGCAGTGCAGTGTAAAGTCCTCGACTTGATTTTTACTTGAAGTCACATTCAGTGTCTGTGCTAGTACAGGTTTATTTCGGTGATCTGTTGTGGCAGCTCAAACAGTTTTGCTAATATTTTCATTTGATTTGTTTGAAGACTCAATTATGTAAAAAATGGAAAACAGATCCTTTTCATTCTCAACATTTTCTTTCACCCATTTGGAAAACGTTTTGGAAATGAATTCCTTTCCAGAGTATATTGGTGCCAGCTGGAACCCGTTTCTCATTTTTCTTTTGGATATCGAAAGGAATTTGTCATGCATCATGAAGGACGTGGGAGTGTGTGTGCAGCTGAATATATAGCAGGAAGACAAAACGAGATATAAATGAGCTTATGAATAGGTTTTAGACATTGTTGAAGGGTATTTGTGTTCAGCGTAGAGCTTATTTCTCTTTTTTCTTCTCTTCAGAGAAGACAAAAACACAATGTGAGACCCACAGAGACAGTCTGCTGGGTGGGACACAGTATGGAGGTCCACGAGGTCCCCGACCCCCCGTTGGACAGTTCATCCCTACATGCGACGAGCATGGTGCCTATGAGCCCACACAGTGCCACGGCAGCACGGGATATTGCTGGTGTGTGGACAGAAACGGGCAGGAGATCCAAGGGTCTCGCTCTGGACCTGGCAGCAGACCAATGTGTGAGTAAATCAAGAGACCACAATGTCCTCCTCTGTGTATTAAAAAAGTCCAGATATGCATGACCAACGGAGGGTTCCAAGAAGTTTGTGTTGGCCAGAAAACATTTCCATTGCTGATTTGGGGTCTGTTTACCTCCCACAAGATCACTCATTTTTCTGTGTTTTTCTCCGTAAGGTTTCGACCATGGCCATGTGCGACCACCTATCGGACCCACACCTCGACCCGACGTCCACCCCCTGCCTCTAGGAACGCACCTGTTGTATGCCCAGAGCGGCAGGATAGAGCACATCCCATTGGAAGGTCACGATATGAAAAAGGACCAAGCCAAGGCCGTCCTCCATCTCCCTGTAAGTAGAGATCAAATTTGTAGTTTTTTTGTTGTGGTTTGGTAACACCTTACAAGAAAGTTACATTACTTAACTCTTAGTAATGCTATTAACGGTAAGTTAATGTTTAGTTAATGCTAATTAAGCATTACATATTAACTAACTAACTAAACTAACAGTTAATGTACCCATTGTTACATGTGGTTTAGACTTCACACCATGAATTATAAAATTATATTATTAACATCTTTATTTTCTCTTAATACCAAAATTAAATTCAGAGAGATTATATTAGACTTTTCTGACTATGAGAATATCTTTGCCCAATATGAATTTTATGACATATCATTAAATGTCATATTTTACTGTGTCTTTTGAGGTTATGCAGATGCCTGTAAGATCCGAGAATCTCATAGCTACGCAATAAGCACATAACCTCAGGCACAATGTAAAGTCATCGTCTTTCGGATCATTCCGATTATACTTAAGAAAACGATCGCAAAGAAAAAGCTCAAGTATGTTTGGTTTTCTCGTTGGTGTATACAGCATCAGCTTAGCCTTGCACAAGTCGCTCCCTTGCTGGTAATAATACTTGCATTCTAGCTCTGCGACTTCCCCATCTGTTCCATGCATTCAAGGACTGCACCTTATTGGAGGCACATGGTGGCATTCACACTAATTGCTAACATCAGTCGGACTCCTTTGGAATTGCAATCCGCATTTCTTGTTACGCTGATTTCCACAGCAGCTGCTCTGGAATCTGGCTGAGTTGCTGTGTGGCTCTGTTTGTTTGGACTAACGTCTAGACAGCTAATGTAAAAACAAAAAAAGACAGCAACAAAAAACACATCTGCCCCGTTTTTATCTCCATGATGACCACTTTTTTTTAAACAAAGTGCACTACAGAGTTTGTTGATTGTTGACCTCATCTGCAGGAGAAGGTCATCGTTGGAGTGGCCTATGACTGTGTGGAGAAGATGGTTTACTGGACTGAGATCACATCCCCCTCCATCAGCAAAGCCAGCATCCAGGGAGGGGAGCCCACTGCAGTCATTACAACAGGTAGCGTTACTGTTCACTCAACTACTTCTCTTTCATTTTTAGACAATTGTGAATCAGGAGACTGTTTTCATTAAGCAAATAAACTGATTCACGCAATGTAACCTATCAACAGATCTGCTTAGCCCAGAGGGTCTCGCCATCGACCACTTGGGACGAACCATCTTCTTCACGGACTCTGGGAAGGATCGCATCGAGGTGTCCTCTTTAGACGGGTCTCAGCGCAAAGTCATTATAGATTCTGATCTTGTCAACCCTCGGGCTATCATCACTGACCCCCCCAATGGGTGTGTATAGTTTTTAACTCTTTACAATGATCTGTCTTGTTTCTTTCATATACTACAAATTAGATACCAATCACTAAGGAACTATAAGCTTTTCTATATTTTTTTCTGTGCAAATCTATCCCTTTTTGTATGGATTAAACAAACAAGATATCCAATAGTAACCAGTGAGCTTTGCTGGCAGGGGGTTCTGGATCCTGTCCTTGTGGTCTTTTTTCTAAATTAAGCTAACCAGCTGCTGGCTGGAGCCATATACTGTATTTAAAGGACAGACATGAGAGCCGTATTAAAATTCTGGAGAACGCTTGCTGTCAAAATATTTCCTCCGCTGCCTGTCTATAGTGTGTGTGAGAAAATAAATCTTGTGTTAATACACAGCCTAAGGTCTGTAAACTTGTAAACAAAGGCTATGTTAACAAAGGGGGCCCACCGTAGCTAGCAACATGCCTGTTTACAGAGCCTAGGCTGTGTATTTACACTGAATTTCTTTTCAGCGCATGCGCGATATGGACACGCAGCGATTAGTGAGATATTCACAGATTTTTACAAAAGTGATTTTGACCACAAGCATTATCAAGAACCACTGGCTCCACTTTTAATCTTCTCATCTAACTTCCTGCAAAGAAGCTTATGGCTGTTGAAATATCCCTTTAGTCTATGTGTTAGAGTGAACTGAGTTTTCATCTGTACTTTAAACAGTAATCTATACTGGGCTGATTGGAACCGCGATGCCCCCAAGATTGAGACCTCTTACATGGATGGATCCAACAGGAGGGTGCTGGTTAAAGACGATCTCAGCCTGCCAAACGGCTTAACATACGACTCGCAGAGCTCCATGCTTTGTTGGGCTGATGCAGGTACTGTAGATTTCAGACGGATGACTCATGATAAAATGTGTGATGCCTGCCTTGTGCTGATTGAGTGTAATCTCTCCCCTGCAGGCACACATAAAATGGAGTGCACTCATCCTGGCCGGGGCGACCGCAGACAGATCATGGAGGGGATGCAGTACCCGTTTGGAATCACGTCTTTTGGGAAGAACATCTACTACACTGACTGGAGGAGGTTTGACTATTTGTATTATCGTTGAAGTCTAGCTTTTAGTCTGGTGGGTACAACATGTGGACAAGGACATAATGGATGCTTCTTCCACTGGTCCACGGTGCCATGTTAGAGCCCAGTTCTGTCAAGGTAGAGGAAGGGGAGGGTAGGTTAGAGGTCAAAAAGCTACCCACACTTCAAGCATGAGCCCTTGATGTTCCTCCAGTCTCGGACACACCGGCTCTGGAGCCTGTGGAGCTTTCTTTCCATGCGGCTGATTCTGTATGTTACCCACTACGAAAAGGCGGGGGTTGGGATGTCTATTTGTGTGTGTCTGTGTGTACGTGGGGTTAGGAAGCATCTTAAAAAGTGGCAGCTGCTTGCAATTTCTCAGCCCCCAGTGTCTGGGAGTGACCTGCCCAGGGCCTCCCTCTGATCTTGCCAGGGCTGTAGCACTGCTGGAGAAGGTTGAGAGGTTGGTGGTGGGGGAGGCGCACAAACTATGTCAGTTAGTTATACTCAGAAACCCACCACTAACCCTGACCCAATCTTGACAGACTTTAAACAAAACCCACACAGGCGGAGAGAGAGATAACATTTCTCAAGCCAGGAACATACCAGATTGCTATTCTCTTTGTGTGTACAACAGGGATGCTGTGGTTGCAGTCGACCGTTATGCTGGCAAGGAGACAGACGAGTTCCAGCCGCAGAAACGCACCAAGCTATACGGGATTGCCACCGCCTATGCCCAGTGTCCTTCAGGTAAATAAGGGGCCACAAATTATTTTTGAATTTGCCTTCAAATGTTTGCTTTTGAAGTTTTCAAAATGTACAGTATATTTATTGATGAGGCCAGATATAAGTGAGAAAAGTATCTTTGAGCCCTGGAGTCACCTTTGTATTGCATCTAGCACTAATGTGCTTCCCCACCCACAGCCATTCCTAGAAATAGCTTGATCCTTCCACATGTGGGGGCTTCACCTTTGAGTCGGGCTTATTATCCGCTCCCTTAACACTTCAGGACATAGCGGACCTCAGTGCCCTGCGTACAATAATTCTAAAATGCAGACTGCGAACAAGAAGAAAACCCAGGTTCACTCCTCAACCCGAAAGCAACAAGAGGAACTCTGCAGCCAGTATTCATTAAGTGATAGGTTGACTAACCGTGCAGCCCCAGGCCTCATCCTCCCTTCTAGATAAGGATGCATGCGTACAGCCAGGGAATTTGTAGCCGAAGGAGAGGGGCCTCCTCTAACATCTGGAGTTTGCTATGTGTGTCCTTTAAGTATGTATATATCTGTTGCACAAACAGCGAAGAGCCTGTTTCCTGCTGCTCCATGCCATGGTGGCTTAAGATTTATTTAAGTGTCCTGGAATGTCCCGCACTCATGAGATTCTGTATGTTGTTTCTCTCTGTCAGGGCAAAACTACTGTGCTGTGAACAACGGGGGCTGTACTCACCTCTGTTTAGCAACCCCTACCGGCCCGTCCTGCAAGTGTCCCGACAACGCGGTGGGTGTGGACTGCGTGGAGAGAGCCGGCGGGTACTGAAAGAAGGCGTCCGCACTCTGAGAGTTGACACTGTTTGAGCGCAAATTAGGAGCCACTCAGCGTTACTAAACTATAGCTGCTGAAAAAGCCACTGAAAACCAGACGTGAACTTACTGTGCCCTTTATTGCTCAGTGTTATGCTTATTTACATTTTTACATTTCCCATTGCCTTTTTACAAAATCACAACCGCCTTTGAGAATTGTAAATATAAACAATATTATTTTGTCTCTTCCTGAGTGCACATAGACAGAGAGTAAAGCTCAAGGGATTTATAATTTAATGTGAATTTCATCACGGCAACAAATGACATCACGTGTCAGTCGTGTCATGTTACACTGTGGCCTGTTTGGATGAGCTTGTCTCGTGGAGGTATCATGGTGGAGTATATGACTTGAGTCCGGACGATCTGGTGGAATGAGTATACATGCTGGGCAGCAAAGGAATAAACATTTTTCTAACAAAGTTGGTCTGCTGTGTATGTGTGTGGCTTTGGTACTAGTATAGCGACATCTAGTGTTAGATAGAATTCATTACAAACCTGTATTTTGTGTTGTGTGCAGGTAGGTGGCGCCAAAGGAAACGTGGCCAATTGGGAATAGCTTCTACAGTACAAAACAAACGACCTAACCAAGATTTAAATGTATATCCTGCTAATATCCATATCCTACTATTCTTATATCGTTCTATATGAATTGTTGCCCTTAGGTAAATAACCTTTACATTTTAGTATTCTTCAGCCTCTTTGACATTAGCCTATGTATTAATGTATAAAATGTAGGCTATGCTGCATGTTATAATTTATTTGATTTCTAATTCGGATTACCCAATAACTGACTCAACCGCTTGTCGCAGTAACGGAACGTTACATGAGCTGGATTTAATTTCCCAGGACACTGGACTCATGAGCAACCCTATCAACCCTGGTATACTACCTCTGACAGACCTTTCAGAGCTGAAAGAAAGGGAGGCAGTTGGTTTTGTTGGTCTCACATAGCCTATTTCCAAAATGTTGTGTGTCAAAGTGATATCGTTTCTGCTTTGTAAATATGAAGGAGGCAAAATGCAGCAACCCCCTACTGTGTAGGTGTGTGCGCTGCTACAAAAAAGGGAGACACTTGCTGACATCAGTGGTGCATTGAAGGGCTTATGATAAACTCGGAATATGGTATATTGCCATATTGGCTGCAGATTGAACACACAACATTCATATAAGGGGTTGCCTCTACATTTTCCTTACTGAATAATAAATAATCTACTGGTTATTGTCGTCTACAAAATGGGTAAGTCTGAATAAGCCTAGATAAATAAAATATAAATCGGATAACTAATTCATCAGCCAATTGGTGTGTCTCTAGGCCTATAATTTAAATAGCCTAGGGACTTGTTACATACATGCAGCCTAGGCTACTTGTGAAATGCATTCTCTCCACACTAACAAACAACAAAGATGTAGGCTATGTTGGCCTAACATTAAAAATGTGAGTTTAAGATTTTCAGCGTATAGGCCTAATGTCTCATAACAAGATATTGTGCTAGGACAGTCAGTCGTGTCAGTTCAGGACAGTTCAGGACAGTTCAGGACTTGTATTGAGATAGGCCTACGTGCTGTGATGTGTGAATAATCATGTGAGCCTAGCCTATCTGTTCTGGTGGTTCTGATATGAAATAGCCTAGGTTAGATTAGCCTATAAAGCCAACCAAAGCATATCTTGTGAATTAGGTCTATTTTATAGGCTATCTAGGAATGTAGCATACGCACATTCATCAATTAAGAATGTTTCTAATAGGCTATTAACCAATCATGCAGATAATTTCCGTGTGAATGGATCTGACATTTTTCCAATCTAAACAAGCAAAAAAAAGCATAGGCCTAGATGAGGTCAAACTGGGTTACTGTGCCTGTCCACTTGTGATAGCCTACCTTTGCCGCCCGTTCCCGCCGTTTTATAGAGATTAATCAAACGCACCATGCACAGAAAGTTTTGATTGATTGGGGAATTATTCGTGTGTCACCCAATGGGAGGCACGACGGGAGCAGTGGGGATGTCGCCGGATGATGTCACCGGCTGAGAGCGCAACATGTGTTGTCTTGGCCCTGAGATTTGTCTTTGAGCAATACAGGCACATTTTTTCTACACAAAAAAAACAGATAGATTAGTCTTTTGGATAAATTATTATAAATTATTTAAAATGTTTAATCACTGATGTTGTGTTTTATCTGTGTTCTCCCTTTGCATAGTGGTGTTATCCAGACTTCAAACTCACATTTTCTCGTGGAAATGTGGGACGTATACCGTCAATACTACAAATGAATACTATCACCAACCATATTAACCTTAAATGTTTGTGATTTACTGACATTACACGGTATTTTCATCTGCTGAGGTTTTCAGCGTAAGGGGTTGTCTGGCAGTCATTGCTGAGGGCACATTCCACCCATCACATTCTGCTGGACGGAGGCTAGCATTAGCTGGCTTTCATTCATGGGAAACGTAGTAAGCTAATAGGTATGTATGAAAATTATTTATTCCACTCGAAACTGGATGTTGTAAATGTCAGAAATGTGCAGCTAAAGCCGGTCCTTCTGTGTATTTTTGTAATTATAGCTAAGGATGTGATGGTGTCTCTGCATTACACAGTTTTGACAGCTGCCAGACAGTGCGACAACCAGCAAAACAGCTAACGTTCTGCTTGTTAGCAAAATAACTAAAGTTCCGGATTATCAATTTTGTTTGGTAATTTTTTTTGTAAATTTCAACAGTTTTAGCGGCTGAGGAACGAATATAATATTCATGTAAATATTATGGTTGAAATTATAGAGCTATCTCGATGCCTTTCGTGGTCAAGTTATCTCTAGGACACAAACGACAGCTAACGAGAAGAACTTTCAAAATAAAACGCTCATTACAACGTTTTCCGAGAAGCTATGAGTTAGTAGCAATTCAATTAGAACTAATTAAATCAATTAATGGACATTTTCATTATAAAGAACGATGACGTTTGTGGTTCGCTAACACCATCGTATTTGCATGTGTAATTAGGCTATGTATGAAAGAAACCATGCTGATAAAATATCAAAATATAAATTGTCATGAAGGCGAGACACTGCAGATGAATAGGGTAACAATTTGAACAAAATTCTTCTTGTATTACTATTTTCTTTTAAAGTTTGAATAAATATGCATTTTTGACAATATCTAACTAAATAATAGAACTAAATTATGCATACATCTTACAAAAAACAGAAATCTTTATTTTTGATATAAAGCCAGAGTTAAAATCTGTATTTCATAAACAGTTTTTACAGAACAGATATATATTTTTTTTTTCATCTTGTACCTTATTGTAAAGTGTTACCTTGTAAAGTGTTACCACCAAAAATTACTATTCATATGTTGGTTTACCCATAAATATGACATTTGTGATGTGTGATGTTTTAATTTAAATGTAGAGAAGATAAATGTTTTGAATAGGTTTTAAAAACGTGTAGGCATGTGTATAATTATTGCTGCCCCTGAAGTAATTGTATTTGCCAGCATTGTAAGCCTTTTTTGTTATAGTATAGTAGCAACATCTAATTTAAATGTTTTGTTGGGGTTTCTAGTGAGATTGTAATATACTATGGTCCTACAAGTAGGCCTACACGTTACTGCTTTTATTCTGAAAACAACATCCTTTACCGGAAATATTTTACTTGATTCTACCTGACGCTTGACGCAGATAGCTAGCTAGCTTGACTGTGTTGCTTGAGCCCGTTTTGTTTTGGTAATGCTACAGTGTGTCGGCCTCCTTAGTCCGAAGTTTTGGGTTCACGTCAGGTGCGGGTGCGTCATATAGGTCCTACAACTGCATGTGTGTCTGAGGTCGTAAGCGAAAATTGTCTTGTCCCGCTAGTTGTGTGTTGCTGCTAACCCCTTTACACTTTTTATTTTTCCTGCAGACGCACAATTTAAAAGTGGGCAAAGCAGCGCAGTGAATCATGACTCTGCTATGAATGATTCAGGAGAACAGTTAGGGCTTCGTTCGGTGCTGTCTGGGGCACTTTCAGTCTCCTGGAGGATTCGGAGGGAAACTAAAAGGAGATATCTGTCATTCCTGACTTCCTCAACGCCCTGACCGGTGTTTGGACCTGGCGTTGTGGGCGACATGGCCAGTCCACAGCAGGCTGAGCTGTCATACGCGTGGGAAAAGTACATGGACTGTAGGCTGCAAGGAGCGGATCTGCAGGTAGGCAGGAGCCGGTGTAATGCAGGCTCACCTCACGGGGGTTTGTCATGGGTGGCCAGGGTGGTGATGATTGCTTTTTATTTCCCAGGATTATTAGGCATTGAATTTGGAAGTCTTGTATACAATTAGGTTTAACCTGATTATTCTGATGGAGACACGCATTTATTTTCATCGCGATTAAGTTGAATAACTGGTCTATTTATTATTATTTAAAATGAGAGAATTATAAAGGCTAGGCCTACTTGATTGCGAATGCAGCATAATTAACAATTACTCTTTTTTTAAATCCAAATATGTATTCCTTTCTGCATCTAAAAAAGTTGTAGGCTGTATAGTGTTTTTATGATATTTTACTTGACTCTAAGCTAAATAAAATATTCACTAAGGTAGACTAATATCATTCAACAATAGCACACATTGTTAGTAGACATTCTGTCTGCTCCTTTGATTTGATTTGATAATCTGTATTTTCCCCGAAAGGATAGGCCTATGTGGTTTGCATACAGTAGCAAAAAAACAGTGAGTGACCCAGTAGCTAGAAGAGCCTGCTGCAAAATGTTGAAGCTGTAAAAATCGATACAATAAAAATGTGTCAAAATAATAACACATTTTAATTCTGTAGTACATAGATTATTGAATAGAAAAACAGTATATTTTACGATTAGAATACCAAAGTGTTAGTTCAAGGGGACTGCAGATGTTTGTTTGTGCAGTATAAGATTTCCCCTTTCGGAGGAGACTGTTTGAGAGAGTAACCACAGGGTGGAGAGAGTCATTTTGTCATTGTGGTAGCAGTAAGCAGTAAAAATATCTCTGAAGTAAAGGATTCCGTTTCCCAGACAAAGGAAAAATTCCTCGTATGTGTAAACTAACTCAGCAATAAACCTTGTTCTGATTCTGCTTGGGACATGAATCTTGGAGGTTCCCCCTAGATGCCCTTTTTCAGAGCAAACAATTTCAATGATGCACAATCACATCAAACACGAGCAGTGACTCACTTTGCAGATGTGGAGGCAGGTGTGAACTACAGATTGCTTATTATGAGTGTAGTGTTGGTGCACTTTTGTTCCTGTGTCGACGTATGGCAGTGGTTCTGAAAATGTCTCTCAGCCCACTGCAGTTCTTTTTCTCTCTCCCCCCTCCTGCTGTCAGAGAACTTACAGCAGCCGGATCACGAGACTTCGGATTAGGATCAGGAGGGATCTGCCTTGTTAAAACACACACACACACACACACACACACACACACACACACACACACACACACACACACACACACACACACACACACACACACACACACACACACACACACACACACACACGCTCATTTATCATGGTCCATCATTTTGAATCTATCATGCGCAAGTTAGAAGAAGGACCTGCTATATATATTTTTTTAGAGCTAAGCCTGTAGGGTTATTTTATTTTTGGGTAATAACAATTTCTTCTCCTTCCTCTGTTGTTATTGTGTCTTTGTTTGGGTTTTATGCTCCTTTGCCTTGTAAATCATGTTGGTGTGCGACTGTATGTTAGGCTATCAGCTATAGAGATGTCTTGTTCTCATAGTTTTCATAATACTAAAGCTTGGACTCCGGCTCTGCCTTTCCATAACTGGTGCCATTCTATAACTGGTAACATTCTCTGTCACTTTGACAATTCTCTTGGGACGAACGTGTTTGCTCCACTTGACATTGTCGCAGTGATCAAAGTGTTTTGTGTGTGTGTGTGATGCAGAGAGATGGTTAAGTGAGCACAGCTGTACACTCTGGTTTGCTGATACTGTAGCTTTCCCTCCTGATTAAATCGGATGGGTTCACATCACACAAAGTGACACTCAAGTGGATACAGTCTGCTAGTTAGTTGCTGTCTGTATACAGCAAGTGATCATGGAAACTGTTCTGACGACTGAAAGGCCCCTGTTTTTAACACGCGACAAGACTCTGCTCTGCATCCAGTCTTCTTTTGTGTTCACACTTTACAGTCAGATGTAATGGGGGGGGGGGGAGAAACAAACACCTTCCCCTGCAGTAATCAATGAGGTTCCCAGAGATAAAAATTGTGTGAAAGTATGAGATTCTGCAGCCCTGCTGTTTTTCTCTACCTCCCTCATCTTTTATTCTTTACATTATTGTCTTCCATCTCTCTGCCTTTCTATAAGGAATATTCTCTCACTTGTATTGAGTGCCCCCTTATTCCCAGCACAGAACTGGGATGATTCATTGGGTGGGATGTGACCCTGACCTGACGTCCAGCCTTAGTGTTCCTCTTTTTGTGTACCATTGTGACTATCATTTTCACTAAGTACTTTTCTGAGAAAGCAGAAATGCCTAATATTTTGCATTGTTTTGTTTACTGCCTCAAGTATTTCTTTGGGGTCTTGTCAGTCTGAATAGGTTGATCTGCATTATATGTTCGTAAAGGAGGAGTGCTGGTTCAGTTTCCAACCTGTCTCACCAGTCAACCTTCTTGCTATATTCATTACATCCATTAATGCTGCTTAGATAACACAACATACATGGAATTCACTCATCACAGTACAGTATTGTGTTTTATTTGTAGTATTCACTTTACGTAAGTACATTCGTATGATAACTTCAGTATTTCGGGATTACTTGCGTCAGGCCTTGTCTTTCCCTTCTTAAAGAACTCCCTTTAAAGCCTCTGGAAACCTGGTCTAAAATAGTACAATCAATATATGATTTAAGTTGGGTGTCTCAACTTTAACAAAAATCTGATTGAAAATAAATGTTCATAAATATAAAAAAATTAGTTGTTAAACTGCTTTATTACTGTTTAGACCGTTTGACAGGACTGTGTGGGCTTGGCTGTTTCAAACTGTTTCCATGGCAACAGTCAAACGTTCGGGCAGGGAACTGCACTGATTGGTTCAAAATGACTATTGTGTCATAAGAACCGGAGCATAGCCCGCCTCATCTGGAAGATGGATTTTGTTGATTTGGGTTTGGTTTCTTGGAGTATCTGTGAGGACACTTCCCATGCTGTCCAAACTCTCTGAATCTCGATCAGCAGAGTCAGTGTAGTAGATGGTAACCTGGCCTGCAACCAAGCAAAGCGAGAACAGGTTTTCCTGCTCGTGGATCTTTTAGTTTCATTATGAGCTAACAGGAAATTTCAAAAGCTGATCTTTGCTGCCTTTATATATCCACTTATTTCACTTTGAATGCAATCAGTTAAAATCTTTTACGGACGTGAACTCTGAGTGAATTTTGCTTTTTGCATAAAAATGGATGACCTGGACTTTAAAAGACAATTTCCTGCAGGGTGATGGTGGGTCTTGTAAGTATTGTTCAGGAACTGCCGTAACTCTAGTTGTGTTTTTGAAAGTTTATTAGTATCATGATGGGCTGTAGTATAAATGTCCATTGACTGTACACTATACACTGTACACTGACTGTCACTTAATCTCTGACAACTGATTTGTGTGTGTAAAGCTGATTAAATCTAGTGATTGTATGAATTAGGACAACTCTGGACACGCATTCCTCCCACATTACTTGTCATTAGCTTTCCCAACTCTGTTCTGTGCTTAACATTCCTCCTGTGGCAAAGCCCCGCAAACCTTGTCTAAAGAAGATTAAACTTGTCGAGCTAAAGCAAAATGTGGTGAATACTGAGGAGACAGCAAACGGGGGCTCTGTTGCTTCCACCTTCAACCCCCAAATTGAATTGATAATGTTCGCATGTTAACAATGTGAGATGTACCATTCTTTAATTCTGTGACGTAAAAACATTAATGGTCATGCAGTGCAGTAGGGGAGAACGGGGTAATATGTCACACGGGTTGGTTGTCACAATCGTTATATCTCGGAACTAGAAGGCGCTGTCTGTGAAATTTTGGTATGTAAATATCCAGAATTGGGATCAGAGGTCACCTACATAGTCTTCCTTGGAGTTAGACTGCTGAATTTGAAGTGAGAGGACTGTTTGTGTTTTTCATGTCAAATTGAAAATATTTAGCTCCTCAGTATTTTTCTTCTTCTTTACACAATAGGTTTATAACAAAACACTTGTTACCTATAAAAAGTGTGAAGGGTAAACTATAGTTTAGATTGTGGTTAGCAGCAAGCTAATTAGTTGTCAGATGGTTGTTGGCCTTGATTCTGGCAATAAATTCAACTTGGGGTTGTTCGTCACATTTTTTGGGGGGTTGGTTGTCACATGTTATCCAAAGGCTGCAGCCAGAAAAGGAACCCAATAACGAAAGAAATTGTCAAGCTGTATCCTCACTGACACCCCAGAGAAGGAAAGAATAGAGCAGGAAAAGGCAGCTAGCATGCAAAAGAAAAAAGGGCAACAAAATCAAAACAACCCAGTGCGTCCCAAACTAGGCCAGCTGCCAAGGCTACAGTAAGTTATGTAGGCCTATTTGTCAACTTGACAATGCAATTAAACTTTCAAATTTAGTTCTACTTTCTTGCCTTCTTTTTAAGATTATTCCCATTAAGATAACATTGTGACAAACAACCCCCCATAGTGTGTGACAACCGACCCCTTGATGGGGTTGGTTGTCACAATGTGTAAGGGTGTCTTTGATGATTAATTTCTTCTGTATTACAATAAGATAGAAAAAGTGAGGGGTACACAATTCAAGCCACCACCTTAAGCTTCAATTTAATGTAGGAATGACTATTGAAAGATGTTTAGGTGATGAGCAATTCTCACTAGAGTAAAAAGTGTGCCTACTTACCCCGTTCTCCCCTACAGTGCATCACCTGTATCAGCAGCAGTTTGGAATCACTGCTTTAGTGCATTTTTGGAGAATGATGGGCCTTTTTCCAGATCAATAATTTCTAAAGGGAAAAACCCTTGAACTAAAACTGCATCCTCGGCCTTCAGGCTTTCAATGTGAGTAACGCCTGACCTTAAGTGACGAGGGAGTTTCGCACCAAAAGCCCTTCTTTCATAACTTGTGATCTCAAACCCTGAATAGTCTTCCTGTCCATATCCCATGTGCCACTATAAAGGTGTCAGTCACTTTGGTTCGTATGCGGCCCGTGGTCGTTCTCTGCATGTCATCCCCTCATCACTCCATTTAATCTATGTCTCTCTCAAACTGTCTTAATAAAAGCAAAAATGCCAAAAAATTATCTTTTAAAAAAAAAGAAGGTGTTTCCCATCTTCTGCGATTTATCGATACACTTTAAAAAATATATTTATATTATGTATTCCGCTGCCACCGGTAATGTTGATCTGCTTTGAACTGAATCAATAACACGATTTTGAATCGGGAATCGATTTTGATTCGAATTGTGACCCCAAGAATCGGAATCCAATCAAATCGTAGGATTCCAAAAGATTCACACCCCTAATGATGAAGCTGTAGTTTGCTATTAATATTCCTTCAATTGTTAGTTGATTCACAATGAATACGGCAAGCTTATTGTGCTTTGAGTGAAGTTCAAGTTCTGCAGTCCGAACATAGCAAAATGATGTCCTGTGATACTGTGTCACACTACTCTTACCAAAGTTTGTTGAACAGTTTAATTGTACAGTGTGTGGTGCGACTTTCATGATTTCTATTGTGTTTCTTCTGACATTGTGAACCAATGATTATATCAAGTAGGTTCCTCTCTTAGGCTTGCTGGTTGACCACTGGCCTTGTTTCACATGTGCATCTATTGTTCCGTCCTTAGTTTCAACCTAACACCCACTCCCTCTGTCCTCCAGGGCTGTTCGGAATGATTGGCTGAATGGATGAATAATTCATCCCTCTGCTTCTCAGTTGAGTCAGACTCCAGCCGTTGCTCTGTCTCAGCTTTTTTCCACCCTGTAGCATTTTATTAAGTCAAATATCTCCCTCGAAAACACTCCACTAGGGAAGAGACAGGCGGGAGCGGTCTGGTTGGATTGTAATTTTGACCAACAGCAGCTTGCGTGCTGTCTCTCTGGAGTGAAAACAAGTGAAGCGAGCAACACATTTTCATTTCCTCCACAGTGGCTGCGCTCGGATAAAGGTCACTGATTGTGACAAAAACACACACATGCTTTTTAATGGTCGCCTTTTTTAACATTTTGTCATGCGTCTTAAGGTTTATCTGTGAGTGTGTTTGAAGTGGCTCTGCTCTTTCAATCGTAGTTTGTGAGGAAATGTGGAACGTCAAGGGCTCCTCATGATGCTAATCACCCAAATGTCAAATTAGATCAGTAGGGATTTCAAAATCGGGGAAAAAAAACATTGCATAACCAAACGCCCCGCATCCTCTCTCACGAGGACAGGATCACATCGCTTTCGCTGTCCCTGCCAAGTTGTATTCCGGTTTGCCAATTATCCACAGAGAGAGCTTGAGAGGAAAGTCTGTGCGAGTCCTGGTGACTCAGCCGTCAGACTGCCATGACTAGGCCTCCCGTGATGGCCGTGTTGGGTAAAGGCAGTGTAAAAGACACAGGTCGCAGCCACCATGTCGGGGCATTTACGGAAACCTCCCTCAGGCTTTCATTATTTAAACGTGTTTGCCTCTCGTGTAAATCCACCCTCTGAAAACAAAAACAAGAAGACATGGGTATAGAGAAACGTTTGAGCAAGTGTGTTTCCCTTGCAAGAAAAAAGTATTAGATATTGTTAAAAGCAAGAGTGTTGTTGTTCTGTGAAATTCTGATGAATATGTTTGCGTCTCCCTTATTCTTATTCTATATGTTTGCGTCTCCCTTATTCTTATTCTATAAGTTAAAGGTATAGTGCATAACTAATTTGTATAATTGATGAAGCCTATCAGCTCCACAAAACCGATCTCCAAAGTTAAGAACTATAGATTAAAATTTCTATTTTAAAATCATTACTAAGTTGATTTTCCTTTGGCTAAGCAGCACCCAGGGGAAAAAAAGGAAAAGTCCGTATCATCCAAAATGACAAAAAAATTATTCTTCTGTCAATAAATGCCTGAAAATATCTTTGAACATACAGCGAAATCCATAGCTGTTTGTCTCAACAGCTTGATATCCAGTGTATACGTATATATGAAAAATTAACAAATGAAGAAGTTCATCGACGCAGAGGAAAGGTCAAAGCTTTTCTTTTTGTTTACAGCAATGTGTGGTTGGAGCTTTGTGAACTTTTGACCCCCCCACCCCCCTCCTCCCCTCAAAGCTGTATTAGTCAGTATTGGCAGTCTCTTCATTATCAAATCATCGCGGCCGGTCCGTGCCGACTGCATTGTAATATTGGATTAGAGCCTCGGAGGCAAAAAAACAACCCAGTTGCTGGGAAATGAGTGTTATCGTGAACCGTTCGGTTTCCCTTTTCCCATGTGAGGAACACAGCCTATACAACAGGTAACACTGATAACACAAGGACAAACCCAGTCATTAAAGATGCTCATTTTGGGAGATTAATTTTGATAGACTTGAGTGCACAGCTCTAGCATCGCCCCCAAGGCTTTTTTATCAAACTAATAATAGTTCTTCTTTGGCAACCTTGAAGCTTTGATTTCCTGCCAGTCACTCCCACTGTTTATCTTTGCTGTCATCTGTAACTGCATTTGTTTCTTTTTACCTATTTTTATGTTTACTGTCAGCTTCCATGTTTTACCGCCTGTCCTCTCCCGTCTCTCATGATCCATGCATTTCTTTCTCTTCCTCTTCCCTTTCTGGTGTGTGATGTTGTCCAGTCCCCCGGTGTCCAGTGACCCACCCCTACCCACCTACCTGCCCAGTCCACCCACCCATCCCCTCAATGCTTTGGTTGGGTTGATGCCTCAGCTGTTGAAGTGTCCCCCTCTCTGCCCCTCCTTGACCCTGGTGAGTGTGTGTTCACCTCTGCGCCTTCATCACCTGCAGCCTTAAAGCCCCTGCAAACCCAAATCCTCAAAATCCTTCTAACTATGTGATTTCGGGAGTTAGTTGCATGATAGTGATAATCTGAAAAGAGTTAGGCATATTTATCAATCCAAATTAAAGATATTGTCATTTACGTTTGATACGGAAAATTAGGTTGAGATGAGGCGGGCTATGCTTAGGTTCATCTGACACAATAAGTATTTTGAACCAATTACGGCAGTTCTCCTCCTGAACATTAATTCTATAAAAACCATTACTGTTGCCAAAAAAACAGTCAAACAGTCTAGACAGTAAAAAAAGTGGTGTTTTGTTTACTAAGTTCTATAATGTATGAACATTTATTATTAATCAGATTTTTGTAAAAGCTAATTGAGACACCCAACTTTGATATCATACATTGATTTTTTTTACTGTTTTAGACCAGGTTTCCAGAGGCTTTAAGTTTGAGTAAACCTGAAAAATATGTGTGTTGTGTTCACCCTTTAGTCTGCAGTATTGCATATTTGTACTGCTATTCATAGTGGTAGCAAGTTATATAGAAAGAAACAACACAGCTTTTGACAGTTCAAACACAGGAAGGATGTTGACTCACCACCACGTATCTTTACATAACGAGCCGCATTTTGGCCCTGTCCTCACCATGACTGTTTGCAGCGAAAAGACTGAGGTGTGACAACTGCAGGCATATGAACAACCGATTGGAAAGATTTCCCTTTTGTGTTTTAGTCACGGAGAGTGAGAAAATCAGTTTCACCGATATGCATAGTTGTTTTAGGACATGTAAAGTAGACGCAGGGAATTGGAATAGTAGTAAACACACTACAAGTTTAATTGAAGTCTTATTGTAGGTCACTTACTTTTACTTGTTTTGGTCACTTTATGCTTGTGTTTATGTAATGCAAGATAGAGTAGACGGAGTCCATGTACAAGTCATGTTCATGCGGCACAATTTTTTTTCTGTGGTGTCCATGTGACATTACTTTGTTATAGATATCACTGTATCTAAATTTCAAAAGATGTATGCGAACGGTTCGCTTAGTTTTTTTGGAATCCAAAGGTGCAAACTAATACTAAGTTGCAAGTTGCAAGCTCGCTTAAATTTAAACACATGTATTTTATTCTTTGTAGATGAGAAGTATTGGTTATAGACTTCTTGTAAAGCTGAGTGGCAGTGTTAGTTGATGCATACTTTTTCAAAGCAAAGTGGAACTAAAGAAGCTCTGTGATATTTTCTTGTAAACTAATTTGAAGTTTTATTCATTTAAAAGAAATTCTCATGATTTTATTTGATAAATCTTTATTGTCCCCGAGGGGTAATTTGTTCTGCATTCAGTAGTTAACAATGTCACACAACAAAATAATCTTAATAAATACAAAACACAGAACATAAAAACATTAAAGCATAAACGCATATGGGAGACATCATGGAATATAGGCGCATTGTTGAATCAATGTGTACTTTTATTATAAAATCGATGTTTGTAATGTTTTAAACCCTGCCATGTTCACATTCTTGTTTGCCTGCTAGCAGTCCTCTCCTTCACAGCTCCTTTGCTACACTTCTTTGAGCGCCACTAACTTTTGATCCGTAGAATAGCATGATACATTTGGCAAGAAGGCAGACTACTTTGTAGGTGTGCACGCACATGTGCTTTCTTGTTTGCATTCTCATTGATCCCTAGCGCTACTAACTAGGGTTACTTTTAAGAACAAAAGTGTATAGGTCGCAAGATTGAAATACAACTGCTTTGTTTTTGTTTTTTTCACCCAACCAACTTTAGGTCAAACTTTAGTAGAATCTAAACGGAGATGTAACTATTTGGTTGGACTGCTTCATTTGAGGATTTTTGAAAAGCTGGGCTTGATTCATTTCTAAAGATTTCATGGATAGGCTGACCGTTTTCAGCATACCATTTTGTTGCAGTTCAGTTAAAAACTTTTTGGATGAAATTGGCGTCTTAAATTGGGGCCTTTGAAAGATAAAATAATCTTTTGATAACAGACTTTATAGCAGTTTCTGACTAAACAATGTGATACCTATTAATAATTGAAAGGAGTGGGCATACTGTTGAGCGAGCACAGCAGCTTGACAGATTTAGAAAGAACCCACAGATTTAACAAGTTGAGCTAAATCCACTAATTTAAATACATTTTATTTACAGATTTTTTCTTTTTCCATCCTATCAGTATCCTGTCAATGTCACAGGTCAGACTGTTTGCAATGTGCCCGGTACTGTGCAGTGTCTTTTCTTCTGCTATGTGACCCAGACATCAGTCAGGGATCAGCATCGCCTGAATGAAACCAGTCAGTGGTGTCAGATTAGCAGAGGCGTTAGACGGCAGGACGTTGTCTTAGAGAATCGCATGTCTGCTGGGAAGGTATTAACAACACCTCCCTGGAAGCAGAAATGCAGTTAAAAGCAACCATATGGCTTACATTAAGGAGAGTCCCCATTGCAATGCTAACTCTGGTGGTGATAGATTCCTTCTCCTTGGCTGATTTATTCATAATATGGTCTTTGTTTTTCCCAGTAGTATTCTGTTGTTGCTGATTTAAATTGTTAAGTGCTTTGCTGTCCACAATAAAAAAAAAAAATAAATAAAATCAAGACATGTTTGTTTCAGAGGTTAAACGTAATGTATGAAATGTGGTTTTATGTATTACTTTGTGCATTAAGTAATAGTTCCGCAAAATGAGATTAATGTTACGTGACGTCACTATCTAATTGAATGCAGCACGACTCTAAACCATCCAATAATTTTGAGTAATGTCCTCCTGGGTTGTCAAGTGAAAGGGTACTCTTTATAGTCCTGATCTGACTATGATTGATGTCGCTGCTCTTGTGTCTTATCTGCGTCTCTCTTGTCTCTTTGGCAGGTCACCCTTCAGGGTCTGGAGAATTTCCTCTGTCTCTTCCACTATGTGCAGCATCACCCCAACCACAGCAAGAAATATGCACTGAATTTTTGGTAGGTCTTGTTTATTATTCTAACAACTGTGCTGTTAACTGTAGGGGTGTGCACGTATACACATGTACACGTGTAACCGTTTAGTAAATCCTAACCGTTTAGGAAAAATCAATAAACGAAAACAGTTTTTAATTTATTTTTTCAAAGTTTTTAAATATGTTCTGGAGACACACATTTATTGATTTTACATCACTAATAAACTAATCGGGGAAGATAAAAGCTAGTCTGCCGAATATGTCTGTCCCTTGGCGTGTGTGTGTGTGTATCGGCGCATACACACACGAGTCGCCGTGCTCGGGCTCGAGTCACAGCCACGGACGAGTGATGAAAGATAACCTAAAGATTAAAGTTGCCCGGTTGACGTGAACGACGCGCTTAGGTAGCCCGAACTTTATAACACCTGTTCAACCTGCATACACGTGGACATGTAGAACTTTGCGATAGACTATATTAATCAGGAAATTAATGAAGGGCGATAATGACGGCGGACACATGACAGGCGAACGTGTGTGTGTGTGTGTGTGTGTACCATGGACCTAATATAAGAGGTGTGTTTGTAAACGAGCGTAGTTCATGTCAACTGTGTGTTTAATGGTGAACAAACGCGTGTGTGTGTGCGTGCGCGCCTACAAGACGTTGTGCGCACAAGGACAATGACGTCACGGTAAACCGTGTACACGAAAAAAATCCCGTCTTGTACACGGTTAGACATTTTTGTAAACGTTCACACCCCTAACTTACACAATTGCACTCTCAAAAAGTACATCACTTCTCATGACAGTTTTGCACTTGATCAGTGATATAGTGGGTAACCAATAAAGGGACTTCATATACAGTATCTAAATGGTTGTATGAAAGTAATGTCAGGTTGTGACATTGACTGGGTGTATTCTCTAGTCCTGACCCAAGCAAAAGTAACTGCAGAAGTGACAGTTTAATGTCCATAATTGTTATGTCCCACCACTTTTAGTAGAGGCTGCAGACATTATGTAATCATGGTGCATTAGCTTTTGGAGTACTCTCGCTGCATAGATTTACATATTGATGGTGGAAAATTGTGGGACATCACATTAGGCACCTCAAGTGTCTCATGTTTGTATTCTGAGCAGAGTAAATAAGTCAAACCGCACACACTTCCTAGAATTAAGTGAGGGCATTAGCATTCGTGCGCTATGTGTTCCCTCAGCCGAAAAGTGATTGTTTGAATGGGGTTTTGGTTAAAAAGCCTGAAGTAATGGTCCTGGTTTGAAAGCAAGCTCGATGCAGCAATGTTTCGCTCTGTTAGATCCCCCAATGGATGTTCCATTTTATAGTTGTTTTTTTTGTTTAGCTTTTGCAATAATTAAGCACTTAATGCTATAGAAATGAATACACTGGGTTTGTAACAAAATACTGCATTCATTACACTGCTGTAAACTGTCTTGAAGTTTTACCATCCACCATCTCTTTTTGTTTATAAAGAAGAGATCCAAAGTTTTGATGTTCCAATTGCACTGCAATTTCATATTATCCGTTTGTAATTCGGTTGGTGTAGTGCCGTGTGACCCTGATGATCTCAAAGCCATCAGGTGTAGGTGATGTTGGAGGAACAGAATCAAAGATAAGCCCCACACTTTTTTCTCATTTATATTAATTGTAGTGTTGCGTAAAACTTTCACAATCGGCATTGATTTAAATGTCTAAAAAGCACATGAATGAATAATTATTATATTAATTGTTTATCAAACAAGCCTCTTTTGGCTTCAATAAGCCTACAACTAAAAATATATATTTAATTAATTCATTATCATGATATACTTTGTTGTCATTTGCAAGTGACCGTCACAGCTCATTGCAGTCACATGTGAATTTATTTAAACAGATTGGACCAAACAAACTACAGGAGTAAATAATCCACAGTGGAAAAAAATCACATCAAATTCACACACCCTGTGCGTGCACATTCTTAATTTTGTATTGTTTGCAGTAGACAGACATACGGATGCAGTTTATCAGAAGGATAAACCATGTTTGCCTCTGTGAAATCGACACTATATTACTCAGTGAACTGTGCACAGGGAAATCCTGGTTAAATAATAGTATAATGTACTCTTAATAGAGCTAGAGCCATGCTAACCGAGACAACATTGCAATATTACCCCTTGCTTAATGTGTTATTTTCTCTCTGGTGAAAACTGCATCTTTGGCAAAATGAATCTTTTCTTTAACCCACACAGAAACTAACAGATCTGAATACTGTGTCATTTACTCAGTTGGGGATAAGAACATCACAATAATTAACCAGAGGGGAAACGCAAAAT
Organism: Ammodytes marinus; assembly: GCF_949987685.1. Taxonomy (NCBI): domain Eukaryota; kingdom Metazoa; phylum Chordata; class Actinopteri; order Uranoscopiformes; family Ammodytidae; genus Ammodytes; species Ammodytes marinus. Next base: position 21,125,367 of record NC_137215.1, on the reverse strand, counting down.
GTGAAATGTGTCTTGTGCAGCAGGAGGATTGTCTCTGTTTACTTAGTCTCTAATCACTGTCTTGTGGTAATGATTAAATGACAGGGAGGACGCTGGCGCACAGCTGGTGAAGAACTTAGTCAGAATATTGGTTTAAATATCTGACAAGAAAATACTGAGTTTTAAAAGACTGTTGTGTGATTTATTTATTTATTTTTTTAATGTCTCATACAGCCTTAAATGTCAATATGTTTTAATTTTCTAATTCATTAAAACCCCCTGTTAACCCAAATCCACAAAATCCTTCTAACTATGTCATTTGGAGAGTTAATTGCATGATATTAAGCATCTGAAAAGAGTTAGGCATCTCATCAATCCAAATTAAAGATATTTTTATTTCGATAAACTCTTATGCTCTGGTTCTTATGACAAATTAAGTCTTTTGAACCAGTCACTGCAGTTCTCTGCCTGAACGTTCTATAAGACAATGAATGTTGCCATGGAGACACTTTGATACGCCCACGCCCACACAGTCCTGTCAAAGGTAACTGTGATAAAGCTGTTTCTTGGATTTCAGTTTTATAATATTTATCAACATTTATTTTCAATCAGATGTTTGTAAAAGCTTATTGAGACTCTCAACTTTGATATAATATATATTGATTTTAATTATTTTAGGCTTTAATTTACTTACTATCACATAATACACTTCTCCCAGCCATTAGTTAATTAAGTCTGTGTTTGAGCCTTTACAGGATGCAGTATGGGCCTTTTGATCACAGCTGTTAAAGGCGTTTACTGCATGTGTGTTTTAGATAATACAATGCAAACACTGGCTTTATAACAAATTAAAGTGGCTGTTGCACAGTAAGAAGTCAAACCTGACCGAGCGATAAAGTATTGTAAGGTCACATCGTCTGGTCGTTTCCCTCCCTATACCAAAACGTTTAAATACTGTGTGTTTTGTAAAGATAAAAAACAATTGTAATATTTTGCTAGTCTTAAGTAGAGATGTGGGCAGATGTGCATCTGGTCTGTTTGAGAGTAACCTCTGACCTAAAAAAGCTCCATTCAGTGGACAGACTAAATTCAGAATTTCATTCAGACTAAAGCAAAAGTTAATTATCATGGTGATTCTGGCTATTCAGTAGAAGTCAGGGTGAGTCAATATGGTTCAAATCGGTGATCACGTGTGCAGCAAACTGTTTGCTATTATTGTGTATTGCCTTACACACATTTCTTCACACATGTGAAACAAAAGCCGTTATTAGTAATTGTGTTTAAATAGTTTGTTCAAAATCTTTCATTTGGACAGTATTTCTCAGATTTGTCTTGTGCCACGCCATAATGGGTACCCTGACTGGGTACTTATAAAGGAGATATGCTGTGTACAGGAAGGGTCAACACATGTATGCATTGCATAAAGCATTGTTAGGGATTTGTTTTTGCCACATCCTTCTCATTATTCTCCAGCCGCTTCAGAACATCATCTTCCTCTTCCATGATCTGCTTCCGACCAAATTCTCATGAAGTCTTCTCCTTTTAAGTTATGGTTGAGAATTACACTCTTATTTAGCAGAGGCTGTTTTTTGGTGCGTACCTTCTCTCTGCTGTTTTCTATCACTGCTATGGCTTAGAAAATGTTCAGTGACTCTTTAATAAATGAAAAATGATCTCTTCCAGTCCATTAAAAAAACATTTAGCATAATGTCTTTAGCCAATTATTTTTCGGAAACCTTGTGCTCCCATTTTAAAACTAGAATAGAGCTGCAATGGTTTGTGTATACAGATCTTAATGAACTTTTTTTGAAAGCATAGTGGAGCAAATCAAACTTAAACGCAAGATTTTAAACCATGTTTTCAGAAACTTTGATATGTTATGTTGCTTGTTAAGAGATGAAAATTGAATTAGAAATGATGGACAGCGTATAAAACAAATCAGTATGGGTTTCATCTTGAAGTGCTTATACCAAGAAATGTATTCTTTATTAGGATTAACACTCTATTAGAGTCCAACACACTCTTTTTGGCGCTTCCTCCAGTTGTTCTTAGCTATTGTGCATTAAAACAGAAATTCCCCCAAGGGCTTGTAGTACTCCATGAATGATGGTGGGTTACAGAGGTCTTCTACAGGGCACCAGGGGCTTGCCAGTCCCTCACCATGTGACATCACATGCTTTCATGTGATACGCTGAACTGCTGCAAATCTGGAAAGCTTCCATTTGAAATTCCAATTTAATGGAATTTGCGCTGCAGAACAGAAAATTCAGTCAGCAGTCGTGTGAGGAGGTATGCAGACACAGCCAGCAGAGCTGCAGTCATGCTTGGAGCAAATGCAAGATGACCGCAAGGAAACTGGCCCAGTAACATTAGGTAAGATGAGAACGACTATGTATTGGTTACTGTGAGATTTTTTTAACAAAATACTTGTTTTAGACATCATTAACCGAACACTTCTAGCAATTATAATATTATGTAGTACATATGTTTAGATCAGAGCAGCATTTTAACAGCAGAGGATAAACATTATTTAATTAGTAAACGTTATTTGGTCCAGGACTGTCTGGTAGAATCAGTTATTGGTTCAGTCCTGAGGGACCGTCAAACTTATGTCGAGCTCTGTTACTAGGATTGTCCTGTAAAGTGTGTGTGTTTCTTTGATGGCCAATGGTGTGAGGTGTGTGTCTGAAGTTGAGACTTACAAGTTATTGTTTGGTACATTTTAGAGAAACACGTGGTTGTGGTGGACATAAGCTTGGAGGAGGAAGTACTTCTTACTAACCTTCATTTGACGTGATGCCATGTTAAGTTTAGACTAAAACATGCATAACTGGACCAGTGGTTGGTTTTGCTTATTGAGATGGAGATTGTGTAGATTTCAACATGTCAGCTTAAACTCTGTAACAGCTTAAACTGACAACATGTGAGTCTTTTTCAGGCATTTTCAATTGACCTTAACACAATAACTAATGTGATTGAACTGCAGCTTTGTCCCATTTAACAATTACAGGTGACGTTCCAAATAAACTAACACTAATACTATGCTTTTCTGCTATCTGTGTCTGCTTCTACCAAATTCCACATACGCATTCTAATTCACATCAGAAATGTTATTATTATGTTCGATGTGAGACTGAATAAGCTCTTAACTTACTGGTTTTCCTTAAACTTACATCCATATCTGTACCTTTCATGAATCCATCAGGGTTGACTGTCAGTGTGTTTAACAGAAGAGTTAAATCAGCCACGTGATACAAGCAAAGTGTGTGACTTTGTCTGATTTCGAGTGGGCCGTTTGGTCTTTAAGGGTGTATTCACACAGGGAAAGTCCGCTAGTTCACTTGCTTTGGTCCAGACCAAATAGTTTTTTTTTGTTTGATGTGGTCCACTTTCATATTGCCCCTTTTGCAGGTAAACCAGCATTATGAAGCAAAACCACAAGTGATCTGAGGTCATTCATTCATTGGACAGACATTCTGGGGTGGAGAGAAGCAGGAAGCACCAAGTAAAAACTGCGAAATATATCATTGATATAATATGGGGTTCAAAAATAATAAAAAACCCTACATCTAGCCTATAAATAAAGAAGAAAAACATCAAATTATTGTTGTTTCATATGGTTATAATATGTAGCCCTATGACAATGCCACGTTATGTGGCTTGAAGCCTACGATGTGAAACATCATGTTTACTGTATTTTTGTTGCTGGAAGTGCGGCTCGCGAGAAGAATAGGCTCAAGCTGACACTCAGATGATTAAACTGTGTATCAGCTGGGTGTCCGTTCGGCGCAGCTCAGCTCCAAACTGACACGGGGATAGTATTGACGGTCCCGTACATGGGAAGCAAAATAAAAACACACACTTCTTGCGCAGCGTGAACCTGTTGGCACTGTGCGAGAGACGCTCCCCTCTCCTTCATCTGATCGCTGAACACATTCAGCATTTTTACGCGTCCTCTCGATCAAATGTAATATATTGTTCTGGGCTCCCGGTCAAATCACAACTTATCGTCCTAACAATGACGACAACAACACTTTCCCATAATGTGAAGCTGACGGCAATTTATTAAAAATTAAAAGAAAGAAAAGGCACAGTGCCTCCTGCATTTGGGTCGGAACGAGTCCGGACAAATTCACAACACATACGAACTGCAGCAGAGTGCGTATGGTAGTGTACCGAGACCACCTCTTCAGCTGGGTCTCGGACCACTTGTTTGGTCTGCCCCCGAGTGCGATTGCTGTATTCACACCTGCCTAAAAGAAGCGCACCGACGGCGGAAGTGCATCTGAGTTTGTTTCAACCGACCTAAACACGGCATGTGTGAATACACCCTAAGTCTGTGAATTCAATTGACAATAGTTATTTTGAGCCTGTGTGTGTTTGTGTGTGGCAAGTGTGATTGTGCCACATCCTTCTGATGTCTTGCCTAATCTGTTGCAGCTCAGACATGAGTGGGGCCAGTAACACACTGGCGCGGGAGTTCCTGACCGATGTGCATCAGCTGTGCAGCGCAGTGGCCCAGAGAGCAGAGGCCCGGGAGGAAGACGAGGAGGAGAGTCACATGGTGGCTCTGGGAGAGTACCTGGTCAGGGGGCGGGGTTTCCTGTTGCTGAGCACCCTGGACTCCATCATTGACCAGGTGAGGATATTTCAACACCAACCAAGTCATATCCTCTTGAGAAAAAAAATCCAACACTTATCGGCAGTCTTCCCCTAGAAGCCAGCTAGTCATAAAGTACATGCATTTAAACTGTAGCTTCAGCACTGGGGAGGTTTGCTGAGTTTGTAGTTTTTCATTTCAGCTATCGAAAGCAACATTTCAGCATCTGACACTATATATACTATATATATATACTTATCGGCATATATATATATATATATAATATTCTAACACTGTGGTTTGCTTCAGTGATTTTCACACCACATTTGAAAGCCACTGCTTTTGGTTTCTCATTCTCAGCCACATTTTTTGATTAATCTACTGAACAGAGCATCTGTTCTATATCAGCATGACAAGTTCCTATTTCTACACTTGAGCAAGTGTAACCTCTGCTACATAAAAATATTGTTTCATCAAAAAGAAAATGCAGACAATGTTTAAAATATAGATACAGTAGAAAGAGAAAACAACAAAGATTATAAAACATCAAGCAGATGTCAGCAGGTTAGATTCAAGTGGTATTTAATTACCTCAGATCGATAAAACCCACGGGTGAAAAATAAGTTATGCAATGATATGATGCTTTATAATCTCATGTTCAAACACGCATAACACGTACATCGTAGGTTTGGAATTTAACAATAATTACATTATTCCCAATCTTTTCTTTGAGCAAGCTATTTTTCTCATATTCAGACAATAAAAAATTGATTGAAAGATTTTGATTTACAAAAGCTATACGCAAGTACTATACCACCATATGGCTTATATTGCTAATAGACTGCCTCTGCTGTTAATACAACTTGCAGGGTTGCCATAACCAAAGAGGAAATGAGCTCTGCAGCGCCCACACTTTGTTTGATATACTGCTTGATTGCACGTACTTGGTCTGTTCATTCTGCTGCTGTGGGCATGTGTTTGTCAGAATCCCCATTGCCTTGATTGTTTATATATTTTAGCTACATTTACACTGATTTATTATATAGTCTCTTTCAATGGGAGCTTTCGTTACAGATTTAATGCATTAATGTGTGAGTGTGTCATTCCAAGCTCCAGCTGTGAGCGTCAGCTGTGGCCTGGATAATCCTTTAGTAACAATCAAGACAAGTCATTTTATAAACATGTATTTATTTGTGGTGTGTGACGCTTGTGGTCTGCAAAACATGGTTTCAAATCGTAAAGCTTGTATTTTAAATGTAGTAGAAAGTATATACTTTTGAGTTTGGTTTCAGTGGAGTTTGGTTCCACTGTGCGTTTATTTTATTTTATTTTATTTGTTATTTTGATAGTGATAGAGCATGTTAATTAAATTACATTTTAAAAATACAAGACGTAAACTCGCTTAAACTCTCACCTTGTGCCACCCTGTCGCTTTCCGGACTGAGATGTTGTTTAAAAAAAAAATACTATTGGCCGGTTTATAAATCAGTCAGCCTCTCAAATCCTGCATTGGTTTGACTATAATTAAAGCTACAAAAAGTGTAATTAAATGCACCCAAAATGACTCATGCTAATAACCAGAGTAATAGAAGGAAATATCTAACACAAAAGCCTGCTGGATTTGTGGCATACAGTTGATGATTAACTCATGGGTAATTTCTGGCAGTTATGGCTATGCCAATACCACAAAACACAGACCCATTACCTTTAAAGCAACTACACCTTTTGTCATTCTCTCTCTCTCTTCACTGCCTTACAGATGACAATTCAATGATTGATGGATCTGCGTACCATTAGCAGTGTTACTTGTCTTCCATTATAGGAAAAACAAGAACACTTTGGCAAGATGTGGAGTGGAAATGAGCTTATATTTTCAATTAACACTTGAAGGAGTTGTTTCTCTCTGCTGTGAGGAATGCCCTGGATAGACATGAGATCCCCTAGTTCTTGGAAGTAAGGCTGTTATGTAGATGCTACATTGCTCCCTGATATACTTGCAGTGAAGTCCAATTAGCTAGCCAGCTAATTAAATACATGTTGTTAAATTACTAGTTCCGGGAATACTTTTTTTTTTATGTAAATTAATTCAGACCCAAACAAATCTTGAGAGTAGTAAATAGACACTAATAATACTTTGTGGTTGCAGCCGCCAGTTGCAGCCGCATTTTCAATGTATTTCCGCTCAGGCAAGGGGCGGTATTTGAGTAGGCAGTCCCTAATGTGGACAAAAGTCACATAGCTGTTTATACTACGATTTGAATGCGGACACATCGGAAACAAGCGACGTGAACCATCTCCGAATGTGGTTTTTGTGATCCGATCTCAATGCGTCTTCAATGCGTCCTGAGAGTGTTTCCACCTGTACTTAGAGCCGTCCACTTGTATTCAAATCTAAAACCACATGTTAGTGGTGCTAGGTGGAAAAGGGGTCTAAGAGACTATGGGCAAAGGGAGTCTGGAGAGGAGTAGGTCTTGGGTGTGTCTGGGTGTGACATAAGAGTGTGGCCAAAGGGAGAGGGCAGGCAGGCTTTCTAGTAACCACAGTGTGTTTTACTGCACTCTCAGGAATTGACCTGCCGCGAGGAGCTGCTTACTTTGCTGCTGTCTCTGCTACCACTGGTCTGGAAGATCCCTGTACAGGAGGAAAAAGCCCCAGGTCAGAAGCAGCAAAATCCTTTTCTATTACTTGCTTGTGTTCATGTTGATGTTGATATTAACAGCACATACCTCACACTGCCCAGCTCTAATGGCATGTGACTGTGTCTTTTTCCTGGTTTGTAACTCATGATTTCAATGTGCATACTTTATTTTTACGAGTATAACATTTTATGTGCATTACAGTTTTCTGTGATTTGCAGCACTGTACAGTAATATCGTTATTGACATGGCTAGAAATGTTCTGTGTTTATTAATATAGTTATTTTATCTCACAACTTTCAATTTATTCTTTATTAAGCTTGAGCAATGTTTTGAGCATTAGTTTTGGCAGATTTATGTAAATGCAGTGCAAGTAGTAGTTTTGACTGGAAATAGTGTCCGATGATCCTAACATATTTCTAATTTTCATTTTTAATCTAGTTTAAGTTTTACTTGCTTAAGACCGCACACTCTGTCCTGTCCTCATTTTGAAATGGATTAATCCGTTGTTAAACATTGTAGTCAGTGTCTCACTCTTCATTATGCTGACTCAACATAAGCATACAAAAGGAGAAGACTAGTGTTTGGTGAGGCAAGTGACCTCAGGATGACACTGGTATTTAGTACAAGACTGTTGATCCCCTCTAACAAGGACCCTAGACATTTTTGCTTTAATTAATTCCTACTCACCAAGTGTGTTTTAACAAACACAATATGACTGCTGTCATACAGCTTAGCTTGATGTTGCTCATCTTACACTTACTTGACTTGCATATACTTTTTATGGAGTTGAAAATTACAAATGGCTGAAGTCTCCAATCCTGAAATGTGATAAAAATGGATAATACATTTTTCCAATATTATTTCAGTATAAAACTTAAGTTTGGTATGACTCAATATAACAGTATGTATGTATATGTGCCATGTAGGTCTAAATGTATATCCTGAATGAAACTTAAAGATATCTTGTTGCGTTTGCCAGATTTCACCCTGCCTTCCTTACTGGAGGTATTCCTTAGCCGGGAGGTGAAGGCCGCCCCTCTTAGAGCAGGACAGAAGGCTGCGACTGATGAACCGAACTCTGGGAAGAGGTCCCGTGTCGGCAGCGGCACCTGGAAATCGCGAAGGTCGCGCAGGACAGCACAGAGATACTCTGTAAAGGATGCTCGGAAGTCCCAGGTCTCTACCTCAGATTCGGAAGCCAACCCCGAAGACAAAGCTGTCCTGGGCCCTGGTGGTGCGAGAAGCCGTAGGTCACATGGCTCCACCATCAGGGTAAGCTGTCAACATCATCGTTCAGAGGCCTCGCAGTTAACATCAACCACCACCACTACCGCCGCCACCAGAGAAACCATGAGTGCACCATACCCCCACCCACGAGCCCCCGGGTCCCAGATGGCGGACACCGAAACCCTGACAGACCCCGCTGCAATATCAATTTTCAACCGCATGGAAAACTCGCCCTTCGATCTCTGCCACGTGTTGCTTTCCCTGTTGGAGAAGGTTTGCAAGTTTGACATGAGCATCAACCACAACCCGGGCCTTGCGGTCAGTGTCGTACCCACTCTCACGGAGATCCTGACTGAGTTTGGAGAATGTTGTAATCCAGGGGCAGGGGGAGGAGGTGGAGGTGGAACAGGGCCAGAGGAGCTTGCCGGAGGCTGGACAGAAGAGCCCATCGCGCTGGTCCAGAGGATGCTCCTACGCACCATCCTGCACCTGATGTCGGTGGACGTGAGTCAGAGCGAGACCCTCCCGGACAGCCTGAGACGAAGCCTGACGGACCTGCTGCGGGCCACCCTCAAAATCCGGAGCTGCTTGGAAAGACAGACGGACCCGTTTGCTCCGCGGCCTAAAAAGACCCTGCAAGAAGTCCAGGAGGACTTCTCGTTCTCCCGCTATCGTCACAGGGCGCTGCTGCTACCAGAGCTTCTAGAAGGAGTGCTACAAGTACTACTGGGTTGCCTCCAGGCTTCCACACCCAACCCCTTTTTCTTCAGCCAGGCACTGGAACTCATCCACGAGTTTGTCCAGCACCACGGCTTGGAGCTGTTCGAGACCACGGTGCTGCGGCTGGAGGGACTGGGCAGGGCCATGGACTCTGAAGTGGTGGGCGAGGCTTCGGAGCGGCTGCGGGGTCTCATCGCAGGCGTCTTCAAGATCATCAGCGCTGTCAAGAAGGCAAAGTCAGAGCAGCTGCATCAGTCGGTGTGCGCCCGACGGCGTCACCGCCGCTGTGAATACTCCCACTTTCTCCATCACCACAGAGACCTGTCCGGCCTGCCCGTCTCTGCTTTCAAGCAGGCTGCTCGACGCAATCCCTTTGAAGAGGACGGAGAAGGCAAAGACGGGACGGAGGGTGATGCGGTGCGTTACCCAGAGCGCTGCTGCTGCCTTGCTGCATGCGCTCACCAATGTCTGCGGCTCTTGCAGCGATTGTCTCCCAGCGGGCCGGCTGTGTTGCAGGTACTGGCCGGGGTACAGGCTGTTGGAATCTGCTGTTGTATGGATCCCCGCTCAGTTGTAGGACCCATGCTGCATGCCTTCCAAGCTCCAGGTCTGCGTAGCTACCAGTCTCACGTTCTCAGTGTTCTGGGCAGACTGATCCTAGACCAGCTCGGTGGAGAACAGCCCTCGGAGAAAGCCAAGCTTGCCTCCTGTAACATCTGCACTCTGGACAGCAGCCAGCTGCCGAGCCTGGAGGAGACCCTGCAGCACGGGGACCCTTCGGCCGTTTCTACCAGTCTGTGCTACCGCTCACAGGGCATTCTGCCCAGCGGAGGCGGTGCAGAGGACATGCTGTGGAAGTGGGATGCTCTGCAGGCTTACCAGGAGCTAGTGTTTGGTGAGGACTGGGCGCTGAGTCAGCAGATAGCGGGCCACGTTTGCCACCTGACCCTGAGGGGCAACGCTATAGTGCAGTGGCAGCTCTACACACACATCTTCAACCCTGTGCTGCAGAGAGGGGTGGAGCTGGCCCACCATGCCCAGCAGCTGGGCGTTTCAACTGTCTGTACTCAGGTCTGCAACTATCACTCGCAGTGTCTACCTCTGGAGGTACTAGTCATCTACATGCAAACATTGCCTGCCCTTCTCAAATCAAGGTGAGTTGTTTCATCTATTCATTATTTATTATTCATTTTTTGCGTGTTGTTGTTGTTTCCAATCTGCATTCAAATTAGTCTTTTGTTAAATTGAAGTGATGACGGTCGTTGTTTTGAAAAAAAAATTGCTCAAACCTTTCACTCAAAAATGGATTATTCACCTTTTTTAACCATCGCATTCATCAAATATAATCAGGCAGGCCAAAGCAAGACACCTAATCCACTTGGACATTATTTGCAATAGGATCCGTTTCTCCACGTCATTGCTAATTGATGCTAATCCATTATTTATGATAGCTTTGTCGACTGAGCGAGAGATGGAAGATAAGTGACTGTTTATGTAACACTGTTATGAGTACAGTGGTGTGGAAAAAACAGGTGCTTGTGGTTATTGTGTGGATACACTTAAGAAAATGCTGACAAAATTGAATTGGTATGGTACCGTATCAATTAGGTTTTAGTTTTGGTTTAGATATAATCAACTGAATATTGACTGGTTTACATTAAGACAAGCCAGTGACATGCAGGTTATGTGAACAGTGGAAATGTGTTTGTCTGTTCATGTGTTAAGGCTGGTGACCTGTCCAGGTTGTATTCTTTCTCCTGCCTAATGCATGCTGGGATAGGTTGAATCTCTTTGTGACCCTAAACAGGATCTGTGGGTATAGAAAATGGATGGATGGATACTTTGTGGTGGCCTGTCAGCAGTGAACTGATGGGGTTCCTTTTTAAAATTCAGAGTTTGTTGTTCTGCTCTCTGCGGGTTTGACTCATTTTGTACGGCTGAGATGTTTGTTATCCAAGCCTTTTCAAAAGACACTTCAGAGGCTGTTCTAGGCCCTTGTGACTGTTTAAAATGCATCATTATACAGCACAGGTCTTCATATTCAGATAAAACTCACCTTCATGTACCTTCAATGTATTTTAACACCAAGCTACTGTTGATCATTCAATCATTTTGTAATTTACATACATGAGGAAACTCATTAATATAATTGTAGTAACGGGGATGGACATTTGAATAGCACTTTCATTTAAGATTCATTTTGAATTATAACAAAATACTTGGTCCATTGTTGTATACAATATAAATGTGAATAAGGTTAGAGCCAAGAGTCGATTGGCTTGGTGTCAGGCTTTCAGGGACAGGTTTTCACTCGATAGACTACAATATCGGCTAAAATGTCTACCACACTGTGAGGGCACGAAATAGTATTGGATTATTGTCCCTATGACATATCGCATTATTCTCGGCTTAGTTTGTTGTCAAAAACAGCTTCATGCAGCCTAAATGTGATGTACTCTTTTTTAAATTTCTCAGTTTTGCATGGGACACAACCAAATAGCACAATTTACTGCGCGGCAAGATCAGAATGACTTATATGAGCATACTTACTGAGCTGTTGCTTCTGAAGAGAGCGAAACCACCCATCCTTGCATATATTGTCGCTCTTACTAGGTGAGGCTATACAGCTCCATCTGGTGGGCCAGTGACATTTTTAATTTTGTACTCTTTTTGAATATATGTACAACATAAGCTAACCCAAATAGAATATATTATTTGTATTGTTAACTTAAGTATGACTGACATAAATGCCCACGCGGATAGTGCACACTCCCAGCTTGTATATCAGTACATGATCCATATTTATGTTTAAATATTCTAATGATTGTATTTGTTCTTGCTAATAAAGTATGTGTGGGTATTTGAAATAAGTTCCACAGGATACTTTCTGATCTCATCCTTATCTCAAACTGTTATACTATGTAACCTAGATAAATATCCCACCATGCCCAGTAGTATGCCTTATTTTAAACATTGTCCTGGCCTTGGTCTAAGATGAATGGCTTGTCAAGTTGGAGATCAAATTATTGTCTGTGAGGGCAAATAAATTGCACCTTAAGTGTATTCATAGTTAATTACATTAACAAAATCAGAAATGTTATGATCCCCAAGGCGCACATGTGATTTTTGGTAGTTTTGGAGGAGATGGCTCAAACTGCTGGTCTCATAAACATTAGAAGGTTATTGAATGACAAAGATGATAACAGAATTTGTTATGCCTAGGTGATCTTATCCTTTGCCTGAATCTATCAACTTATACTAGAGGTTTCATTTGACATTTCCTTTTTATAGAGTGTACACGTTAATTTAAAAGCATGCCAACAAGAGACATTGTTGTTGCAAGATAACTGAACATACATGTTCTCTACCTAAAGACTACATCATCTGACATATCGCATGTCATCTTCAACTGTTGTCAGATGAGCGCATCACATATTTAGGCTAATGAATAGTCACCATGATGGACTTGCACACTATGAAATCTATGAAATGTATTATTTCAGGCACGGAGCCCAAAGCTCAATTGAACATTGTTTACGGGTCCTTAACATACCAAGCACCAATACAATGCTGTGATTTAAAGAGTTTTTGTTTTGAATCAGTGTAAAATGGTCGCTCTTCTCTCTCTTTAGAGTGTGGTTCTGTCTTACCAAATGTTGATTAAACCTTCTCTCGGAGGTGACAATTTATTTCCTTGAGGTAATTGACCCTGTATTTTGATTGAGTCATTTAGGGTCAGTTGTAAGTTAAGTAAGTCAATTTAGTCAATTGTACACAAGGCACATTGAAATGAGTCTTTTCGCATATCCCCTCTAACATTTTCCGTGTGGGTATACACAAAAGTCTTGAGATAACAAAGCAAATGCAATATGAAAATGGGAACTTACATATAGCAGGTGTGTTCATGTGCAACGGCAGCGTGTATCATCCTTCAAAGGGAATTTATCATGTTAATAGAAGTTGATTTACTTATTTAAAGGCGCTTTTGTGCCCAGGGGGGAAATTATATGTGCAGCCTGATGGAAAGGAATTAAATAAGTGAAGTAGTCTGAAGGGTTCTGGGTGATTGGCTTTTCCTTCTGATTGACTAGCTGTAGAGTTCATAAGACTGAGCGATGCCGTTTATTGTTATTGCTGGAAGATCGACAGTTTAATTGCATTCACATTGTTCCCTTCTGTCACCATATCAATCCTTTCTTTGTTCCACCACACACATAGCTGTATTCCTCTTTGTTTTTTCAGGGTGATCCGAGACCTTTTCGTCAGTTGTAACGGGCTCAATCAGGTGACGGAGCTTGTGTACCTAGACCAGACGCGCTCTTTGGCTCTGAAGGTGTTTGAGACTCTGATCATCGGCGTTGGACACCAGCATGCTGACGGCGTGCTCCAGGAGCTGGAGAACGCTGATGCTGAAGAGAGGGAGGCCAGCTTGGGCCTGGCTGAGGAGCTGGGGTCCCGCGGGGCTGGAGAAGGCCCGCAGAGCCTCACTAAGTTCTACGAAGGCCTAAAGGAGGCGTGTCCGCGGCGTAAGGGCCGTGGTGTGCAGGGCAGAAGCCGAGCAGAGACCCACCTCCACGTCATCAACCTCTTCTTGTGCGTGGCCTTCCTCTGCGTCAGCAAAGAGGCCGATTCAGACCGCGACTCAGCCAACGACTCGGAGGACACCTCGGGTTACGACAGCACGGCCAGCGAACCCCTCGGCGGGCGTTTGCCTTACCTGTCCCCGGACAGCGTGGCCCTGCCCTCCAAAGAGCAGGTGCGACGCGCCGCCGACGTTTGGTCGGTGTGCCGGTGGATCTATCTGTCCAGCCCCCTGTTTCAGAGGCAGTTCTTCAGGCTAGGAGGGCTGGATGTCTGCCTGCGGCTCATGGCCATGGTTATTCAGAAGCTTTCGTGCAAGACCAAGGATGGGAAAGCAAAGAAGAAGAGGGACGGAAAGGGCAAGGGCAGCCCCGAGTTCACGGCTCCCCCAGCTACCACACTGACACTCGGGGAGACAACGCAAGATTCAGCCGACGCCCTAGGCACCGGTCCAGCCGACGGAAAGACCAAAGATCCAGCCAAGAAGCTGGAGGAAGAGTGGCAGCTGCAAAGTATTCGTCTCCTGGAAGCCCTGCTGGCTATTTGTCTGCACAGTGCTAACTCAGCCATGCAAAGGATAGAGCCTGAGCTTTCTTATCAGGTATGTAGATTGCTAAGTCACTGATCAGCTTATCTTTGACCACATTAACAAAACAAACAAACAAAACACTTGTAACCTGGCTTTACTGTTGTGTCTCTTGTGGTCTGTAGCTCCAGTCAGTGGAAGAGACCTTGTTAGAGGTGAGGGACCAGCTCTCTCGCTCAGGTGTGGTGAACTCTGAGCTCGCCGTCCCTCTGTTCGACTCTCTCCTGAGGGTGGCGTTGGCGGAGGTGGCGTCCGTCCCTGATCCCCCTGAAGAGAAGTCAGACAGGGTGAGTCCGGCCTTGGGAGAAACTGTGAGTGAAGCTACTGAATCTTTTTTTATATTCTCAAGTTTTTTCTTACTCGTATCAAAAAGGCAAGTTCAGGTTATTGCAGGTTATTGCATGTCAGCCATCAGACACTTGAATTCCTCTGCGGCTATCCTGGCGAAATGTTACTCTACTGCCCCATCTTTACTTTCCTATGTAACTTTAGTGCGCGACACAATGATATTAACATTGATGAAGCAGATTGTGTTCAGTCACACCACATATCGTTCTTTGGCTGAAACACCACGTGAGAATATAAAGAGTTGTGGTGTTTATTTTAGGAGGCAACTGCACAATGAATGAAAACCCTTTTTCCAGCGGCAATTGCGTCAAGCTTCAGGTCGGCTGTGTATGACCACTCAATCTATGTTGCTAAGCAACCGTTATCTGGTTGATGTACAACAAAACAGCACACGTAAATAATGGTAACCTAGCAGGGGACGCAAACACAAGCATGGCCTCATTGTGGAGCCCCAACAGACTTCTGACAATAGTTTTTTTTTTTAAAGATGTTTATGTGTGAATGTATCATAAAAACAAATGAAGAATACATTGGTTGAAATATAAGCACAAATCTACCATACTTAAAGACCTGCTGCACCGGTGGTAATATGAAGGTGTATTGAACTCTGAGATCCTATGTAGTATAAATGTGCAAACATTTTAGAAATCGGTTCATCCTAGCCTGAGAAAAGGCAGAAAGAGAGGTTTATGGTCTCACTGTCTAACCCTACATTTGACCATGTGTTACATCACATGTGGTCAAATATAGGGTTAGGATTAACAGGACAGCTGGACCAAGGGAAGACCTGAGGGAAGAAAAACCTCATTCATTATATTATAATAGCGATTTTATAATGATAGAAAGCTGGTTCCGTATGGGTGAAGTATTCCTTTAACAATAAGGAAGAGAAGGATGAGAAAGAAAATCGTTCAGTCACACGACTCCCGCTTCCTCAGCGGTGTTACTATCCCTGTGAGCTACATCAATGAATGATCTTCAGGACCATATATGGTCAGGACAGGGCAAGCAACTATTTGTTTCCGGGAAGTGAGACGAATATAAAAATAATTGAAAATAACACTTTGAAAATAATTTACTCCTGGCTAAAATGAAATCCCGCCTGTTATAGCGGCTGCCTCCTATATCGCACAGCCTTAAACGTGTTTTTCCGCAAGTCTTAAAATTCCCTGCCCAGCTAAGCCTGTTCCAACACAGGAGGATTTAGCGTTTTATATAATAGATTTACCTATTTCATAAGAGCTTAGTTCTTTCTCAGAGACTCCAGCAGAGTGTGATGTTCACTTAACCATTTGAAGTATGTGCTACGGAGCTTGGAGATTAGTCTTCTACCACAAAGTTTGTCCACTGAAGACCTATTCTTTGAAATGTTCACTCGCCCTTAGAATTGAATATCAAAGCTGCCAGTGCACAGTATTACTGTGTATGTACATAGGAGGAGAAGTGTTTATTACAGTAAGCCTTTTCTTTGAACTAGTAAACTGGTTAAAGCTCGACTGTTTGCACGAGGGCGAGTGTGTGTGTGTGTGTGTGTAGATGTGTGTCGATGTGTGAGTGTTTTTGCCTACGTGCACACTGCACATATGATGACTGACTGTTCACGTCAAGGAATTGGGCTGTGTGAGTGTTCTGCAAGTCAGCTGATATCTGTCTTATGACCGAAAATCTTGAACTTTTTTCCCCCTTCGTCCCGTGAAAACATTTCATTGGCAATTTATTCACTGTATTAGCAGTGGGTCCGCTGCCTGTCATTCTCTGTATTATTTTAGTCTGGGACAAAAACAAAACAAAAAAAGGATAGGGTAAGCTCTTGGGAAATTAATGTTATCTTTAAGCGAGTTAACCATCATCTTGGTTTGGTTGCTATTCAGACAGTGTTGGATTCAAACCACTTTTTCTCTCTCTCTCTCTCTCTCTCTCTCTCTCTCTCTCTCTCTCTCTCTCTCCGTCAGAAGCTCCAGGTGTTGGCGGAGGGGGCGGCACCAGCAGGCGATCTGTCTGAGGAGGTAGACGAAGTGCAGAGCGCTGGCGTCAAGCCCCCGGAGGAGGAGGAGGGCTACGACGCTGACAGCGAAAGCAACCCTGAGGATATGGCCAAGCAGGAAGAGGGTAGGTCCACACTTACTGACACACACACACACACACACACACACACACACACACACACACACACACACACACACACACACACACACACACACACAGTCTCTTACTCCCATTTACTCCTGACTACTCCAAATAGTAGTAGTAGCTTCGACTGGTTAAACGTTACTTGCTTCTTCTTCTTTTTTTACACTTTTTTCATCCTTGGAGTCATTTTAAGAAAACTGTAAATAACTTTTACATGCACTCTTACATGTTTTCTTTAGCTTTTTTGTTTTTGTTGGTGATAAATGTCAACAGACTAATCTTGATGGATTGAGAGGTCATGTATTCGTCTCAACCTCTGAACCTGTTGATTTTTAAGCCATGGGATCTCTTGCCTCTCCCACTGTTGAATTGATAACTTAACACAACTTGCTGAATGTATCATCAATGTCATGGTTTTTGAGCAATTTGCTGTGTAAAAAGCCACATCCTCATTTTGGTTTAGCTGTGGAGGATATTGGGCAATAACAAGTGGTTAGTCCTTATTGCGTACATATGACATGGCAGAAATGAGCCTGAGCACTCTTTTCTCACAACAGCCTCTTGTGTCAGCTCTGCCTGTCCACTCTGGTCTCGCAGGTTGAGAACGTTGCCTGATTAGACCTCTTTTTCCTTTTTCATCCCCCTTTCAGAATAGAGTCATTGTTAGACGTATTACATATGCAGGCAGCTACGCTCTGGTACCTCATGAGCTGGGTCTTGTGACTATAAAATTCCCATCCATTGGAGACTTTAACTTCCTCTAAGATTTTACATCCGGGAAAAACTAAATAACCACAACAAGTGCGGTATTAATTTATTCTGTTAACACGCCTCTCTTTCCTTCCTCTAAAACAACCTCTCTATGTAACACGAAAAAAGTAGGATTTTCAGCAGCTAAATGTATGTTTTGCAATGTTTTGTTTATTAGTAGTGTTTTTGAAAAATATATCTCATATACAACCTTTGGGAGAGGGTACACTAAACTGATTTGTGAATGAAAGATTACATTTGGCAGTGAACAAATTGCATAAGAAACAAACTGTAATTAATGGTTTACTGTAATTTAATTCAATCTTAGACCAAACACAAGCATACAGTATACATTTTCCACAAAACTGTATTAGGGAACAACAATGACTGTAGGTGAACACTTTTCAGTTTCTATTTACCGAAAGCACTATATGGATGTGTGGGTGTTTCGATTGAGGCAACCTGTGTAGCTGTGTGCATAGGAGGAGAGAGCTAGCTTCATTAATAAAAGGTGGTCCAACAAGCTGTGCGAGAGCCTGCTGGGCTGCTCTACTGTAAATCATGAGGGGACTCCCATGCTGCTCGGATGCTGAGCACAGGGCTGAGGCTAACTCATTTTTATGAGCTGCCTACAAGATGGGAGGTTGCAGCTGAAGCAGGGAATTCTTGTGGATCACGAAGCTGTTGAAGCAACACAACACTGCAAGTGTGTGCCTGGGCTAGAACATTTGCCGTGCCACTTAACATAACATTGGTGTGTGTCTGTGGTTGTCATCTTTAGGGGTGAAGGTGGAGTCTTCGGTGCTGCGTGAGTTTGCGGTGGTGACGGACGGGCCCGGTCGTGGCGTGTTGCTGTTCCCACAGATCTGCACTATGGAGCTGCAGCTTCTGGCCACAGGCTCCCCGGACCTGGAGGTTCTGAGCCATGTCTTTCACAGCCTGATGGGGGCAGTACACGCCAACCGCCACAACGCTGCCTTGCTCTATGACCAGGTCAGACCCACCACTTTTTCCTGTCTTTGTACTACTCTGAACCGCCCTCAGCAGCCTGTATTTGTTCTTAAGTCTTCTCTTAACCTCTTGTTTCTGCTCCACACAGGGAGGAGTCAAAACCATCCTGACTGGCTTTCACAACATTCTCAGCCAAACAGACCCCTCCTACATAGGTTTGTTATTACCGCTGGCTTATTTTGGCCCCTATCTGACACCGTTGGATATTATTCATGTGTCTGGATACACTGGGATTTAGTTTTTCTTGCCCTTGACTTTGTGACTGGCTGGGTCCTCAGGGTTCAAACGTCATACTATAAAAAATCCATGGGAAAATCTGTACCCTACGGATGGAAGTTATATTTTATATTTAATGTCCATCTTATTTGACATTGTAAGATGTTGTCATTTATCTTGGGTGTACCCTTCTTGAAGTGCTTATTTCCCCTGCTCCTCACATTTTCACTGGTTTCTAATGTCTAACACAGTGCATACTCTGCGAATTATATCAATAATTCTTAAGATTATTTGTACAAAATCTTCAAACTCTATATCATATGTATTATTCTCTATCTGTTACACATTTGTACCTTTTTGTTTGTTGAGATATTTTTTGCTGAGATCAAAGCAGGCAGTGATGCTGTGATGTTGATGCTGTCTTTTTGCTTTTCACTGGTGCATGCCCAAGTGAATGAGAGACTGTTTACGTAATCTGCTCTTCATTGGTTCTACATTCAGATTGCCAGACTGTGCTAGTGGAGCTGCTGGTTGCCATGGTGAGCCAGCGAATCACGTCGGAGGAACTGGCTCTATTGATTCGCCTCTTCCTGGAGAAGACCCCACCTACTGTAAATAGCAAACGCACATCAGTCACTCAACAAATGCGCTGTTAGCTTGGGTTCAGAGTGTTGACACTCATAGCATGTGCTCACAGTGTCTGCCCATTCAATTTTTCAGCAGGAACAAGAACCCATTTGTTAGACATCCTTCCTGTCGCACACTCCTCTCACTTCTTTGTTAGATAAAGCTCATCAACACGTAACGCTCCCATGGGCTCACTTCTGTCTGTATACAATTAACATGAATGTTCGCGGAACAGATGTGATGCTACAACTTATCACCACTAGTGTTTAATTGGAATCCGGCAGCAGACGTCATTAATAACCTTTCTCCAAGAAATAGGTTCCCAAAGGGGAAGAGAAGCGGTTTATTTTGAACCGTGTGAACATAATGACATGTGACCTCCATCACCTTTCTATAAAAATGAGTCATCTTAGTTAATGCAGTGGCCTTCTATAATGTGTAGATCTTTTTGTACTGCTAACTAAGTTTTTCTATTTTGGATGTTGTGTTATCCTACATTCTTGTGTATAATTTATGGCTTCTTTATCAGTTCTTAATTTACCCTCAAAAGGTTACCACAGGTTAAACTCTTGAGTTATTTCAGATGGCTCACACTGTTAAAGCAAGTTAATTTTTCTTCAGAGTTAGCACATACTGTATCTGTCAAGTATTTACTTTATCAAACTTAAAATAATTGAGACCTTCTCACTTCCCATTGACTTTACCTGCCAGGTGATTTTACTGAAAGGCATCCAACAAATCGTCAAAGCCAACATGAATATTGAACCTCTTCACTTCCTGACCTTTCCCATAATCCTCGGGGCTTTGACGCCAGGGGGCGTGTCCACCGGCTCCAGACAGAACGGTGCCGCCGGAGGGAAAAGTGTTGGTTTGCTCTGGAAGGGCAAACTGTCTCCTGGTCGCAGGGAGGGGGACGCCGAGTATCGACCCAGTCACCTCCGATCCTCTCCTTGGCACATTGCTCCTCTCCACTTGCCCCTGGTAGGGCAGAACTGCTGGCCACACATGGCCAGCGGCTTCAGTGCCTCTATGTGGCTGAGGGTGGCAGAGCAGGAGGAGAAAGACGGGGACAAAGGCGAGGGTGAGCACCAGATCATTCACTATAGATGTGTTAATGCTTAAAGTCCATAACATGAACTTTTTTTGAGATTCTTTAGTCTCTGTTGTTTTCCAGAAGAGAGTCACCCTCCTGCAGCTGAATCTCACCATGGCTCCTCACAGGCTAGAGCCAGATCAGTAGAGGAAGGCCTCATACATATTCTCTCCATGGGCTCCAAAGCGCTGATGCTTCAAGTGTGGGCAGACTTCTCCACAGGCTCTCTCACATTCAGGTGAGCTCCAGCATAGAATACAAGAATGAGTTACTATTTATGAAGTATTTATAGTTTATGGACCTTGAAGTACTGTAATGTGCTGTCTCCCCCGCAGGATTTGTATAGATCCAAATGATGAGATTAAAGCAGGGCTGCTGGCGCAGGCAGAATCTGGAGAAGAGCTTCTCAGAGCGGGCCAATGGCAGCACATTGGCCTCACTTACAACCAGCAGCCAGAGGGCAAGAAGAACATCCACGGCCACGTGGTTGTCTGGGTTTGTGGCATCAGGTGAGGAACATTTGAAATAACAAATGTAAAGTATGTTCTTAAGGGGTTAGGTCAGTATTTTTGAGGTGGGGTTGTATGAGGTACTTATTCATAGTCTGTTACCTTTATAGAGAAGGCGATCAGCGCAGTCACTGTAGCAGAAGTCAGCATTGTACAGTAGAAAAATGGTTTTGCACTTCCCAAATAAATGTTTGCCTTAAAAAATAAATATAACGGGGTGCTCCGGTGGCGTAGTGGATAGAGCGCGTACCATATCGGCTCCGGCCTTCGTTGTAGTGGTCGCGGGTTCAAACCTTTACTGCATGTCATCCCCCCTCTCTCTCTCTGTCTCCCCATTTGAAAATGCCAAAAAAAAATCTTAAAAAAAATATATATATATATTAAATATTTCAATTGTACACTAAATGTATGATTTTTGCTCCCGGTTTTAGGAAATGTGAGGTTTCTTTGGACTACACCCTACCCAGAAAGTCCAGTTTATCATCCGACAGCAACAAAACCTTCTGCATGTTGGGCCACTGCATGCCGTCCTCTGGGGAGCTGTTGAAGCCATGCGGACGGTGGAACATGGGCACTGTGCTTCTCTTCAACGGTGGGACTCCTGAAAACTCTTATCTCCTTTATCTGACTGGAGTCATGTGTCTATAAGCTCTTACAAACTTAATCCCACTCGGTCAATCATCATCTTACTCTACATGCATTTGTGCAATCTGTTTTAATCCTTTATATAATTGTATCTGTTAGGCCACAGTGCTGCTCCCTTGTGGTGGACTGATTACCACATAAGCAGTATACCCTGTACATAAATGTGCATTGATAGTTTATGGCTGATTGTATTCTAAAAGCGTATTCAGTCCACTGGCCCTAAAAGGTTGTTGCTGGTGTGATGTGTGGCATGCTGTAGATTCCCGGCATTCTCTCGGGACTCTTACTGAATACTTCTCTTGTTGCCTCTAATTGGTTGTGAGTGGCTAGCCTCTGGGTGAGCCCAGCCTGAGAACCCAACTGATGGCTTTAGATGAGCTTGAGCCCATCTCCCCTGTTGTTGGAATTCATCAAAGGTAGCAGTTTCATGAAAACAAGAAATAAAACATTAAGGTGCATCATGGCTCCTCAAGGGTCTCACTTTGCATCACATTAAATATTATTACTCTATAGATTCTTGATAGAAAAAAGACAAATGTTTATTTTTAATAATAATAATAATAATAATAATAATAATAATAATTGATAGGTTTTATATAGCGCTTTTTTGGAGGTCACTCAAAGACGCTTTACATCACATAGTATATACATAAAGAAAAGAAAAAACACGAAAACAAGATTCAAAAACAAATTCAAAATAGATTTTTGGAGTTGATTAATGGACAATTTTGGATTTCGCCCAATTCTGTTTTCCCGGCTTCTAGATAACATAAATTTGCAGTGTTTTGTCCCATTAATTGCAACTCTTTTTGCCGCCATATTTCAGGATCTAGAATAGGGTCTGAGGAGGCTCTCTACCTGTACACCAGCGGGCCCGACCTCACCTCCATCATGCCCTGCAAATATGGCAAGCCCAGTGGGACATTCTCCAAGTTTGTCACTGAGGAAGGCCTCAAGTGTGAGCATGTACGAGAGCTTCTGATGAAGAACAATGATGTGGACACGACAGCTTTGATCGTAAGTTTTTGTTTACATGTTAGAAACAATAACCCAACATCCCAATCACAACACCAAACATTCGCTTGTAATAAAAAAAAATAAACAGAGAAAGATTGATGTACAATCACTGTTGTTCTGTCAGTTATCAATCTCTGCATGTCAGCCAAAAAGCAGATTGACTTTGCTGTTAAACCCTGTACTTTGTGATTCAAGTGCAAATTCCCTTCTATGTCTCCTTTATTGTTCCATTTCACGGTGTATGAGTAATGTGCTGTTCCAATTAGCTGTCATTAACGACACTGCACGGTAGGAAGTAATTTTTTTTCCCCAATGGTAAAAGCTATTACAGTTAAGCTGTAACTATTTCAGTGAGGCTGAAAATAGTTTTTCTTCCATTAAATGCTAATGGCTTTGTTGATAATAGCTCTGCTGAAGAAAAAGAAAGTAAGACAAGAAAAAAGAATAATGTTCCATCCGTCACCTTTATAACTTCTGTTATACCCAGGTCCAAATCTATGCTGGGAAATTAGAGCCCCAAGCTAGCTTGGCTCCTTGCTTGAGTCTAATTGAATATCAACAGTGAGATCTACTACATTAAATACCTGAAACTTTCAATGACTAGAAGTTACTGGATGGAATTCTTTGCCCTGAAGACTGTGTACATTGCGTCTCTGTGCAGGAGAGCCTGGCCGTAGTGTATGCTCCCAGCAGCCCCAGACTCTACACTATCTATGAGCCTGTGATCAGGATGAAGGGTCAAGCCAAGACGGTGGTCACCCAGCGGCCATTCAGCTCCAAGGAAGTGCAGAGTGTTTCGCTGGAGGCAAACTCTCTCCGCGCTCTGCTCCCCACAGAAACCCAAGGCCTGCAGAGCGTCATGCACAAGATCGGTGGAACGGGAAATTTCGTCTTCCTCTTCGCCCAGGTAGGGTGGATCTTCGGATTTGAAATGGCTCTCTAGCTGAGTCAAAGAGTTTGTGATACCCAGTTGTGGTGTTATTTCTGGAATGATGCTGATTAAGATGGATAGATTCCAGATAGGGAGAAGTTACAATTAGATTTTTGATATAATACAAATTTTAAAAAATTGAATTTTGCAACAACAACAAAAAAATATATACAAAATTAATGGATTCCATTTAAAAGTCTTAATGCTTGCTGGTAGGATATCAGAGGAAAGGAGGTTTTACATCAGGACTTGTTTATACAGTATAGATTTGTATTTTAATTGATCTTTTAAGTCATGGTTCAGAAATCAGAATCAGAATCTGATAATTTGCTGCTTTTTCCTGTGTTAAAATAAGTTAAGGTACAACATTTTATTCTGACAATGTGGTCTAATTATTGTGTTAGTTAGACCACAATGTCAGAACAAGACAATTCTTAGGTGTTTATATGAGGTTGGTGTGTGCTTCTGTGAGAAAAACAATAACCAGCAGGAACAGCGTCAAACAAGGTTTTAGAAAAGGAAGCGCATCACGCCACCTTCATGCCATGTAGACTTTTTTTTTACTCTCTGTTCTTTCCCGTCCCTCGTTCCTGTGTGTGCTGCGGCTTCCAGACGGTGGAGCTGAGTGACTGTGAGAAGACCCAGGCTCTGGCCCTGCAGGTGCTGCTGTCTTTGTCCAAGTTCAACCAACACCGCATCCACGAAATGGACTGTTACCATGGTTACTCTATGATCCATCAGGTCCTCATCAAGTCCAAATGCATCGTGGGATATCATATGCTGAAAGTGAGTCACACACCTTGACCTCTTTGCTGCCTCTTTGGCACCCACGGCCCTCCGCTGATCCGTGCTGTAAAACATATTCCCCTGCACTTGTTTCTTTTATTACCGTGAACCTGATCCGGCCCGGCATACACCGGTGCCTCTCTGTGTTGGTGGCCTTGCTGTTACTCGAGCCCTCTGGCTGTGTCTGTAATCGAGCCATTTGATGGCTGTGTGCAGGAAATGGATTCTGTCTGACTTGATGAAACACTGAGCCCCCGCAGAGTCACGCAGCACCTCTGATTGCCTTTTGGCACCTTAGACTTTCCACATACTGTATTGCAGAGCACAAGACTGCACTGATTAGTGATATTAAACAAATAATCATGCCTTTATGAAAAGGAACATGCCGTGATATAGTGTTTTTTTATTTAATTTGTGCTTTCTATTTATGCTGCAAAACTTGAATTCTGACAGATTGATAATGTACCTAACCGTGTATAAAATAGCATGCCTCTATCTTACCTAAGTGTAGAGACCCGAAGGACTGCAGGATTTATCACCACTGCAGTACAGCTGGTCACAAATGATGGACTCTGATTAATACAGTCAGGGCTGCCCAAGCAGAAAGAGTGATAAGAACTCCAAAAAATCTACAATTTATTTTTTATTGATTCTCATGCTGTGTGCTTCTGCTTTGTGCGTTTATTTCTGGAGAGTTGGTTTTTATTTATCCATATGTCTGGTGACAGTGACTTGCACTCTATTATATATTTTAGTTTTTCTCAAGTGGTGGCCATTTTCTTTCTTTTTAGACTTTACTGGATGGATGTTGCAGCGCACCCATCCTCATACTTGGGGAGGACGGGCAGTTCCGTTTGGACACAGAGTCAGTCGCTGTGGTGCTGGATATCATGCTTCTCTCAGACGTCCTGTTGGACTGGAAGATCTGGGCCAAGGCTGAGGTGAACACAAACATCACAGGATGCATCCTATTTCATTAGTGACATGGGACCTAACACAGTGTCTAACAAAAGTAGACAACACATGACAAAATAGACATGCATGAAGCACACACAAAAGAAGAGCAGTCATGTCGAACTAGGTGAATTAATTTGATTTTGGACAATAAATAAATGTTTCTTTATATTTCAGTTAAAAAATTAATAAAACTAGTGTTGGGATATATTACTGTAGATGAGGTAAACTTCAAATATTCTTTCAAGTTTGGATATTTGGTTTTCCAGTCAGACTTGATGGTACAGCAGCACAGAAAAGAGGGCTTTACTGAATATTCCCACTTATAATTTCTCCCAAGGTCTATTATTTAATTGACAGCCATTCATCATGAGGGGATGAAAGGTAAAAACATCATCATCTAATGATGGGTCATAATATATTCACTCACCTCAGGAGATACTCTCATAGGCTCATCAATTTCAATTTCTACCATGGTTCTTAAATTATACCCTGAATTTAAAAGACATTAAAATGACCTGAACTCATTTTCGCCTTGATTTTACATTATACAGTACTTTTCTGCCAATCACACAGTCTGGATTGATAAATAATTAATGGTTGAACTTAAGTGTTTGCAATGCAAACGTTTTTTTTTTAAACTATAGTTTCAAACCACATTTATTATGTAAAAAAAAAAGAAAAAGAAAATAAGGAGTCCTGTATATTTTGCTCTGCTGAGGAGTAATGGCACTCTCAGCTCCACTGTGTCTGCATCTCATTGTCATTCACTGTTTGTGTTGTTTGTGTCAGTGTGGAGTGTGGGAGACACTGCTGGCTGCATTAGAGATCCTCATCAGGGTTCACCACCCTCATCAGGTCTTCAACATCCGTCAGTTCCTCAAAGCTGAAGTGGTGCATCGCTTCCTGCTCACCTGCCAGGTGTTACAGGTAGGTCGCTCTCATTAATCTGCTGTAAACACTAGCATTGATTCTCCCCAGGGTCCATTACTAACTGCTTTTGTCTTTTCCTTAAGGAGCATCGGGACGAACACCTGACCGCCATCCCACAGGAAGTCTGTATGTCTTTCGTCAAAATCATCCAAGAGGTGCTCGGGTCTCCCCCGGACATGGACCTGCTGAAACTCATTTACAACTTCCTGCTGGCTGTTCACCCACCCACCAACACCTACGTCTGCCACACTCCATCCAGCTTCTACTTCTCACTACACATAGGTGAGAGGACGCAGTGCAACTTAAAAGCAGCCTCCCCTCTCTGTATCAAAGTGCCATTCGTCTCTTTTGTTCATTTCGTTGAGTTCTTTTGATGTCTCCTTATTTGTCAGATGGGAAGCTGTACCAGGAGAAGGTGCAGTCCATTATGTACCTGAGACACTCCACCAGCGGAGGAAAGTCCGCCAGCAGCTCTGTGATGTCACTCTCCCCGACTGTCTTCACCGATGCTCCCCATGAAGGTTCAAAAACATTTCTCTTTTACCACTTTCTTTTTATTTTGTCTTGTTCTGTTCTACTCCAGTTTTACAGTAATAACCCTATTTTATTATCATAACCTTTTCATTTAATTGTATTCTTTTCATTTCTTGTAAACCACTTTATAACTTTATGAAAGGGCTGTAAAAATGAAATATATTTGTCCACAATTAATTGCAATAAATTCAATAAGACAAAAACAACTGACATTTCCTGCACTGACCCTCTTCATACCAAGATATTTGTCTGTGTCTCGGCGCAGTTATTAAATTTACAATAATGTGAATGAACAGCTCTGCAGCATCTTGTTATTCATTACAGCTACCAGTACATCAATATTTCTATTTGGACTGTGAGTGTTGTTAATGTTCCCTGAAAACAGAAAAAATCCCATTGCGACCTTAGGTTATAAAGTCCAATAATGCATACGTGCTGAATCGTTTTGTTTTTTGTTTTTTTCCAGGCCATCTCCACGCCCCCTCCCCTGAACACGGAGGGGATCACGACCGGTCTTTGCGGCCACCCAGTCTGGCGCCGTCCCCGTACTCCTCCCCTCTTCTCACACCTCGACTGGGACACGGTAGCCCCAACGAGGCAGGCGTGGGCGACGGGGTCTCCCTTGCCACTCAGCAGGGGCTCGGTAGCACTGAAACGCTCAAGAGGGGCGGGGGAGGTGACGAGCAGCTCCTGAGCAGCTGCGAATCGGCCGTGACCATCTGTGACTCTAGGGACGTAGGCGAGGCCGGGCCACTGCGCCCTCCCTCCATCAGTGTGGAGGAGGACCACGACGAGGCGGCGGAGGTGGACAGCCTGGCTGAGGGCAGCGTGGGCGTGGCTGAGTCCGAGGACAGGTTCGACTGGGCTAGTGACGAGGCGCCGCGCCGACCTGACAGCTTGAAGGGCATCCAGTCCTTCCAGAGGAGCCACAGTAACCTGGCCAGTCTGGGCCTGGCCTTCCCCGCTCCTAACGGCTCACTGGCAGTCGCCCGCTGGCCCAGCACGGCCGACCGAGGCTCCGTGCCCGACGACTGGGAGAGCTACACCTACTCTCCTGGCTACGAGAGGGCGCACAGCAAGACTGAGTCCAATGACAGGTATGCGTTGCCATAGTACCCTTTTGTTTGATATCAGTATCATAAGTTATTATAATATTGATAAGGTCTGCCCATACTTAACCTTTGCAAATCTATAGTCTATCAGTCTGTTGCAGCATTCCATCTAATTGCTTTTCCATCTGGGGTTTTTTTCTGCTACATACAGTAACTAAATAAAAAAATCATATAGACCTCTATCACACGTTCTCTTAGATAAAGACCGTTTCAGTTTATTTCTACCTACCAGCAGAATGCTAACTTGGTCTGACATTAGGACTACCGTACTTGTGAGATTTGTTGAGAAATGTTTAAGCTGTGCATAAAACTTTATAGAAAAAAAAACATAATGGGTTCTCATCAGAATTCATGTCGGGTGTTATTTGTGTCCAGATTTATTTAATGGCTCTGGCAGTGTTAATAGAAATACAGTAGATCCCTTTTTTAAAGGTCTCTTTACTGGACAACAGGTTGTTGTGTGTTCATTGATAAAAAAGCTTCTCATCTGAACGATGCAAGTTTTATTACACTTGGGTGAACAGAAAGTTCAAGCTCAGTTATCAAAACAAATGTCTGTTGTAGATTATGTGTGCAGAATTTTTCTTTTACTAGTCTGCATTCATAAATACAGAAATGTGTCTTTGTGCCAAGTCATTGAAAACCTAAGCTGCGTTTCTCAGGTCCAGCACTGAGGACTGCCTTGTGCTGATCTGTTGTGGACTCTATGATCTTCTGAGGGGCATCTTGCTGCTGCTGCCTGACCTCATGCTAGAGGAGGTGATGGACAAGCTCATCCAGCCAGAGGCTCTCATTGTCCTGGTCAACCACTCGTCTCCCCTAATCCAGCAAGGAGTCATGAAGGTTGGTTCATTTTCCTCTCTAGTGAGTCTAATGTACTGTTGGAGTATTGTACTCTCAAATTGGTGCCAGCGTGAATCGTTTCCACTGAGCAGTACAGTTCGGTTTGCTATGGTATGGTTTGGTGCATAATGGTTACAGTATTGCTACTGTAGATCTGGCTTGTGTTTCCACTGCTGACAATACCCTTACTTGGTAAGCAGGGTATATGCTGTATTGCGATGGACATAACCAGAGCATGGGGCCAGAGCCGCACTGGCCGCGGCAGCTATGTAAGTATCGAGACGATCACATCATAGTAGCCCTGACATTCTTCTCAAAACACAAGACTCTTTCCGATGTGTCTACACACAGCGCTAATGGACTGCACTGGTACGAAAGGCTGGGTTGTTTATTTCTGGTACCCTTCCCAACTTTTGAAAGTGGAAACGCTTTACTGTACCGAACCAAACCGTACTGCTCAGCGGAAACGTAATTTGCTATGGCTGTGCATTTCTGATGACTCACCTCATATTAATCTGCCCTCTGTCCTAGCTGCTGGATGCCTATTTCAGCAGAGCCCTCAAGGAGCAGAAGGAGAAATTCCTGAAGAACC
Organism: Ammodytes marinus; assembly: GCF_949987685.1. Taxonomy (NCBI): domain Eukaryota; kingdom Metazoa; phylum Chordata; class Actinopteri; order Uranoscopiformes; family Ammodytidae; genus Ammodytes; species Ammodytes marinus. The sequence goes on along the minus strand of NC_137215.1, from coordinate 21,096,003 downwards.
ACGGCTTCTCGCTGCTCGCCAACCAGCTGTACATCCACCAAGGCAGCCAGGGGCTCGTCGAATGCTTCCTGGAGATGCTTTTCGGACGGCCTGTGGGCCTGGAGGAAGAGTGAGTCCATGGACAAACTAATAATAGTATACATTATGCAGGGTTGTTTACTGTGTGACTGGATTTGCATGGTGCGCGTTGTACCACTCATTTTTCTTTTTCTGTGCTTCTTTTCAGTCTGGACTTGGAGGAAATGGAAAATATCTCACCCTTCAGAAAGCGCTGCATCATCCCAGTGTTGGGTCTAATTGAGAACTCCCTGTACGAGAACTCGCTAGTGCACAACATCCTGTGTATGCTGCTGCAGCTCCTCAACGCCTGTCCCAAGCTGGCAGACATCCTGCTAGACCACGGGCTGCTCTACGTGCTTTTTAACACCCTCTCCACCCTCAATGGCATGGAGAACGGGTACGGCTGCCAGGAAAACAGAGGATGATTAGTTAAAAACGCCTCCATTGGTTCACGGGGTTTTGTCTCGAATCTTTTGAGCTGTGAAACAAATCATTAATCCTGTCGCTGTTCATTGATCGAGTATATACCAGCGGTGTACTCACTTCCTGTGCTTCACATTTCCTTTTCTTTTTCTTTATCCTCTTGCAGAATTCCCCTAAACGACTACAAGCTCCTGGTGTGTGACATCCAGCAGCTGCTAGTGGCTGTGACTATCCACTCGTGCAGCTCCTCAGGGTCCCAGTACTTCCGCATCATCGAAGACCTCATTACCTTGCTGGGTTTCATGCAGACCAGCAAAATGCGTCGCACACAGGGTGAGGGGGGGGAACAAGATTCCTGAAATTCAATACACACGCGGAAAAAAAACACATCAGCGTTGTTCATCAACGGTGCTCTGCAGTTCTGGATGATGTCAAGCTGACATGCTCTGCTGCAGGAAGAAACTGTGCTGTCGCTTCATTATCTACAACTGCAGAGGGGAAAGTCATTTGATGTAACAAATGTAATTTGAGAAATATCTCACGTCTCCATCTTCCACAGCAAATGGTTTTCGCTCATTTGTCCCTAAACTTGCTCTCTGTAAAATATCTCTTCTCCATTAGCACTTATTTCTTTATTTTTTCTATCTGATTCAATCACTCTATGAACACAGAAACATTACAAAGGCTCTGTAAATGGCCCCTTTTTCTGGTAGTTTGTCATTATAGTTACTATACTTGACAGGCCTCATTGGGCCTCGTGCAATAACAAACTCTTACTTTTTTACTGTTCTGTTTGATGGGAAGTTTCATTGATGAAACTGTTAGCCAAGAGTAAAAGAAGAATTTAAAGCTCCTACAAGGAACTTTTAATTGTTTATGATACAGTCTCATTTTTCCTCTGCTGATCATCAATGAAAAATGACCTGTAACAGCAAACGAGTCCATCAGCGAAAATGCTATTTCTACATACTGGTAGTAATTATAAATGCCTTTGCACAGCTACAATTTCTCAGGAAATTACACAAAATGATTTGCGTCATGCAGACCTGAACATCCTGTGTTTCCCGAATGCTCCTTAATCAAAGTTTATTTATCTTCACCATCATCTTGATAAGTTACGTTTGTACATACTGTAAGACAGAATTCTCTGCCACCAATCAGTTTGAACATGTCGTTCTTACATGAAACTCATCACCTGTCACAAATGAAGAGCATCAGGTTCACTTCATATATGACAAGTTCATTGTCTCTTCTTTTTTTCTTTTTTTCCCAGAGATGGCAGTGGCGTTGCAGTTCCGCGTCCTTCAGTCCGCGATTGAGTTCATAAAGACCACAGCCAATCAGGAACCCCAGAAGCTGAGCAGCTCTGTCAACGCACTCAGCTCTCCTCACCACGCCATATACCAGAAGCGCAAGAGCATCGCGGGTGAGTATTTCAAAATGATGCGGCAATAAAAATCTCATCTGCAGTTTTTCTGATCCTGTATGTCGAGTTGGAATTGACCACCATTTGTTTTCAGGCGTTTAGTTTCTCCACTCTCACCTTTCTGTTCATTGATCCTCTCCTCATCCCAAATCTGAAGGTTCCATTGCCATTGCCATGAAAGACTCCATTATCCCCCGCATCCCCAGACAGCACTACTGCTCCTATGGCCAGATCCCTATGCCCCCTCCCTTCAGCTTCCTGTCCCAGGACTCCCCTCTCCCCTCCCCCACTGGGGCTCCATCCTACATGCTCCACTGCGACGCAGGTAGCAGCGGAGAGCATCCTCCCTGTCATGGGGGCATGCCTTCCATTCTTTGCTGTGCACTCAACCTTTTTCCTTGGCACTTAACCTCTGGGCTTAATTTGCCCAGTACCCCTTGAGCGCTACTGGTGCCTTTTGTGTGTGCATGTTTGAATGCTGAAACTAAATCCGTGCTAAGCATGTGAGCACAGATTGCGTTTGGATCTCTCAATCTTTGTAATCTTCTCTGTATTAAATGATGTATGAGATATTTGCATAACCCTAATTTGAATTTGAAGCAAGAGTACTTAAACTTACAAATGGCGTACCATCCCCCCATCACGTGTACGCACAACTAATCGCAGACCAATGTTTTGCTTGTAGGCCGGCGCCGGTTCTCTCTGGCCCAGACTGACTCTCTCCTGATGCGGATGCGCTCTGTAGCCAGCGACGAGCTCAACCAAATGATGCAGAGGAGGATGAGCCAGGAAAACCCCATCCGCGCCAATGAGACAGAGTTCGTCCAAAGACTGCAGAGGCTTGTGGTCCTCGCTGTCAACAGACTTATTTACCATGGTATCAAACTTCTTAACACTTCTTATACCATCTATTCTGTTCTATTTTCTCCTTCTCCTTACATGGACATTCACCAAATGTGTTGCTTTGTGTGAACGTGCCTCTGGTTTCAGATGTGAGTCAGGACTTATTTGACCTGCTGAACATTCCCGACTCTCCAGACCAACAGTTTCTCACACCAGATCCAGGCGATCCATCGCAGGACGAGAGCGGCTCTGCCTCAGTCCCACACTCTCCTACTCCATTCACCCTGCCGCCTGCCAGCAAGAAAAGCTTTCAGAAAGACATCCTCCGACTCATGATGGATGGGATCAAAATCAGCCTGGTATGGCAACAGTCATTGGCTGGGTTTCTGTCACACACAAATGGGAGATGGAAACGCTCAAATATGGAGCAAAAAATATTAACGCTTACATGAGTTGTTTTTTACATTATACGAAACATGGAACACAGGTGACTGATCAGCTGTGTTGTCTTCGTAATAACTTTCCAATTACCAATTCCAGCAAACTTTCAAAAGACTTGATCACATTTAGATGGAAACCTCAGGCTACTTCTTTTTTTTTGCTTTAATTGCGAGACCTGGTGTTAATGGTTGTGATCTCACAGGGCAGCACGGGTCGAGGAGGGGCCCCCAATCAGCAGTGGCGGAGGATCCTGTGGTCGTGTCGGGACACTTTCCGGGTCCAAATCGGTCGCCTGCTGGTGCACACGCTCAGCCCCTCACTCCCCCTGTCTGACAGGAAGGAGGCGCTGGAGTTTGTGTTTGATCCCAGACATTTGGACATCCTCAAGGAGAGCCTGAGCCCTGGTCTGGAGGTGAGTGGCAAGAAAATGCATCATCAACTTCTATTTGCTTCCTTGGCTTTATTTTTTAACTCCCAAATTAACATATTTCTGCTCATTTCTACCTATGCAATGTAGCAAAGATGTTCTTCTTTCAGGGGGTGAGTGAGTTTACAGTAAGGCAGCATACACTCAGTCCTACAGGCAGGTTTCCGAAAGATCTGTCTAACCGTGGCATTAAAATAACTCTGATGGATGTTTTCCTGCTACTTCTTCAGCCCCCCTTTACATTGCTATGGGAGTCTTCTTTCACTCCGCTTTCACTGCGGATCAACTATCCAGATATGTTTCTTGTTTATCATTGTATGCGACTTGCTTTAGATTCTCCTTTTCTCTGCTCTTTCACTCAGCACGGACCCAAGCTGTCACTGTACCTTTATGAGATGCTACACGATCACAAGGACAGCCTCACCAAAGACGAGCAGAACTCCGTGGGCGTATTCATGACCTCGCTCAAGCTTTGCGGCCATCGCTGCATCCCACCCAACTCTCCACACAAACAAGACTTGCTCAAGGCAATAAAAGAGGTAGGTCCTACAAAGACACACAGCTGTTGTTAAAGGGAAAGGAAAACTGTTTTGAAGCCTTTTCAGTCAAACTCGACATTTGGTCGTCCATAAATGCTTCTTTTTAACCAGAAAATACATATACATCTTGTTTACTTGTAATTTTATTCATACAGGAAAAATTCAAGTATGAAGCAGAAGAGAAAACAAGCAAAGGGGCATGGGAAAAGAAGACGGTCAACACTCAAAAGAAGTGAGTAGAGGCTTTTTTTTGTCTCATATGAGAATCCTTTTAAGAATCGTGTCTTTGTCCCGCTTTTATATCTATTAAATTCTTAATTATTTCTATGCAGTCTTATCCAGAGGCTGGACGGAAAGTCCAAGGACATATCCAAGATTGCAGCTGATATCACTCAGAATGTGTCTCTGAGGCAAGGCATGGAGAGAAAGAAAGTCATCCAGCACATCAGGGGACTCTACAAGACTGACCTCAGCGCCAGCCGCCACTGGCAGGAGCTGGTACAGCAGCTCACTCATGACCGGTGGGCATGGAAATGTTACTCTCGCATACCTAAAATTGGAACAGGGAACAGATTTTTACAATGTGTTAAAAATAAAATAAGGCAAACTTTTCACGGAAGGGCCGTACCCAGGACTTTAGAGTCAACAGCCACGCCCACAGCTCTCTCCCTAATCGATATGAGAGTTTGAAAGGTTTCTTTTGTTCTGTTTCAGTGCGGTTTGGTACGACCAGACATCGTACCCAACGTCCTGGCAACTGGACCCCACTGAAGGTCCCAACCGGGAGCGGCGGCGGCTCCAGAGATGCTACCTCACCATCCCTAACAAATACCTGCTCAAAGACAGACGCAAGGCCGAAGGTGAAGAAACCCCTTTATGCTTAATCGTCGCAATACAACAAAATTCTGTCCTACTACTAGTGCGGTTGTCTACTGTAGTGTTCTTATTCTGACCTCCATGTCTTGTTTAGATGCAGCAAAGCCAGCGTTGTCATTCCTGTTTGAGGATAAGACCCACTCCTCCTTCTCCTCCACTGTCAAAGACAAAGCCACCAGCGAGTCCATCAGGTATCATTGTCTTACCTCTTATGCTGGCCTGTAAGCCTTAAGCTAGTCTCGCAAAGCCAGACCAAACTACAGCAAGTAGTATGGTCTGGAAGCACTCCGTTTAGAGCCGTCTATTCGGGGGGGAAACTGGGCTGGCCTGTTTTTATTTCTTTAAACCAATCACAATCATCTACGGCGGGGCTAACCCCGGGAAGCAGCCAATGGAGGCGTAGCGTTGTTTGCCGACGCCAGCGCTTAATAGACGCTGGCGGAAGTGGTCAAGCCAGACTAGCCTTAAGCAAACATCATATCCCTCTCAGGAAGCCAGAGCAATCTAAAGAAGGAAGCACACAATAAATGTATTTTATAAACTTATGTGTACACTGAGAAGTGTGTATGCTTTATTCAGGTGGTGTATTTTATTGTTTGAGAAAAGTGTCTTTTTGTCCTTAGGTTCACCAGGCGATGCATCAGCGTGGCCCCCTCCAGAGAGACAGCGGGGGAGCTACTGCTGGGTAAGACACTGGACCACTTCACCTCACACAGCTGCTCCATGCATAATATCATATAGTCAGCTGCTCACAAGGAAGAAAGAGTAATGCGCTCTATCCGAGGCACTAGAGAATATTGCTCTCTCCCTCCTCGCACACAGGTGTTAGTCATTCAGTGGTCAAAGCTTTTCGTTTGCATTGCTCTTAGTACTCCAAATCTCACTCACCACCATGTGCTGTCTCACAGGAAAGTCTGGGATGTACTTTGTGGAGGACAACGTTGCCGATGCTCATGACAACCAGGTAAAGACCCAGAAGCCTGATGGGGATTATTCGGGATGCCAAAGTGTTACGTGAGTCTGTGTGGGTACTCACTCAACAGCGGATGTATTTATGTGTTTGGACAGAGCCTTCACGGGGAGACGGAGGCACCTTCTTTCTCCTGGACGTACGAGGAGATCAAGGAGGTGCACAAGCGCTGGTGGCAGCTCAGAGACAACGCTGTGGAGATATTCCTATCTAACGGCAGGACCCTGCTGATAGCCTTTGACAACACCAAGGTAAGGCAGGATCACAAATCACATGAAATAAAATGTAAGAAGCAATGTTGTGACTGGAGAGCCAGCTACTTGGGAAACAATTGCTGACATTAATGCAGAATTTGCTCAAAGAACTGAGTTGACTTAATCAGCCATAACTGGACTTCCCAAAAGATTACAAGTTGGATAATTCAGACCACGTTTCAATTGAATATGATAATATTGTAATCAGACAGGATGGACAAAGAAATATATCTTTATTCATACATGTTTTTCTTTGAGCATCAGTACAAAATCACAAATATTGCAAAAAGAAATTGCAATGGGAAATATTTGTTAATTTACCTTTTTGGTATTCTGTCTCTTCCCGAGCTCTGTAGTGTTCGGTGCCAGGAATCAATCATGATAATAGGATAAAGGACCATTAAGCTGTTATTATTTTACTTTACTGGAGAATATCATGGTTTATGATTATGACCAATATCTGCCAAACTAATGACATTTCCATCAGTCACACAGCTGTACTTCGGTTTTTTTTGCCAGTAATATATGCATAGACTTTATTAATAGTCGACTGCAGAAACATTACAGGAAGAAAAAGGAGAGAGTGATGGGGAACAACTAAAACAAAGGTGGACAGAAAACCCCAGACATTGTGTTTGTAAAAGCTGCCATACTGAGAAATACAGTGTTTTCAACTCAAAGTCAAAGTATACAGGTGAAACTCATATTATTAGAATATCATGGAAAAGCTCTTTTTTAAGTCTAATTTCATTCAAAAAGTGAAAGTTCCATATATTCTAGATGTATTAGACATATAGTGATATATTTCAGGCATTTTTTTGTTTAAATGTACAGGATTCCGGCTTACAGCTCATGAAAGCCAGAAATAAAAAATATTAGAATATTCCATAAGGCAATCAAAACAAATATTTATAATACAGAAATGTCGCTCTTTTCATAAGTATTTTCATTCATCTACTATATACTTGGTCTGGGTTCTTATTTTGCATGAATTATTGCATTGATGTGGCATGGCATGGTGACGATCAGTCTGTGGCACTGCTGAGGTGATATTGAAGCCCAAGTTGCTTTGATAGTGGCCTTCAGCTCATCTGTATTGTTGGGTCTGTTGTGTATCATCTGCCTCTTGACAATAGCCCATAGTTTCTCTATGAAGTTCAGGTCAGGATAGTGGCCATTCAAGTACAGTACAATACCATGGTCAGTCAACCAGTTACTAGTGGTTTCTGGCACTGTGGACAGGTGCCAAATCTTGCTGGAAAAGGAAATGGTCATCTCCATAAAGCTTGACAACTGACGGAAGCTTGAAGTGCTCTAAAATCTTCTGGTAGAGGGCTGTGTTGACTCTGGACTTGTAAACCCAGTGGACCAACAGCAGCAGATGACATGATACCTCAAATCATCACTGATACAAATGAAATGTTGTGTTTCATTTTGAAATCAAGGTCCCACAGTCTAGAGGAAGAGTGGAGAGGCACAAAATCCAAGTTGCTTGAAGACCACTGTCAAGTTTCAACAGTCAGTGATGATTTGAGGCACCATGCTGGTGGTGTTGGTCCACTGTGTTATCAAGTCCAAAGTCAGCCATCCATCAGGAGATATTAGAGCACTTCAAGCTTGTGTCTGTTGATTAGCTTTATGAATATGCTGATTTCCTTTTTCCAGCCAGACTTGACACTTGTCCACAGTGCCAAAACCACTAGTAACTGGTTGACTGACCATGGTATTACTGTGCTTGATTGGCCAACTATCCTGACCTGAAACCCATAGATAATCTATGGAGTACTGTCAAGAGGCAGATGATACACACCAGACCCAACTATACAGACGAGCTGAAGGCCACTATCAAAGCAACATGGGCTTCCATAACACCTCAGCAGTGCCACAGGCTGATGGCATCCATGCAACGCCGCGTTGAGGCAGGAATTCATGCAAAAGGGGCCAAAACCTAGTACTGAGTACATATGCATGATTATACTTTCTAGAGGGCCGACATTTCTGTATTGAAAATAATTTTTTTATTGATTTCATGTAATATTCTAATTTTATGAGATTTTGAATTTGGGGTTTTCATAAACTGTAAACCATAATCATCAAAATTATAACAAATAAAGGCTTGAAATATCTCACTTTGCATGCAGCGAGTCTATATAATATTTTAGTTTCACCTTTTAAGTTGAATTACTGAAATAAATGAACTTTTGCATGATATTCTAATTTTGAGTTTCACCTGTACTTTATAGGCATACAAGTAGGTACCCCACACACACAAAACAAACACAACCAAATTTAGGAATAAATAGTTCAGTCAATCAGTAGCAGGCTTGAAACACATAGGCCTAAAACAACATTCCAAATTAAATTAAAGACAATAAAAAGAAAACCCCAGTGTTGCAAGAGTGGACAAAACAGTTCATAATTTTTTTTTAACATAATAACTTTGCTGCAGCCTGCTACTGCCACGGTTGCTGAGTTGGAACCTCCTATATAAGGGGTGGGTAGGATCACTGAGTATCTGCTCAGCTTTATTCACAACGAGATCTGACCGTAGCTGAGTGACTGACGTCTGACTACATCCAATAACCAATCATTTTGCTCGCTGTCTCTTTGTGTGCCCACTTGTTTGGAAAAATGGATTGCATGTATTCATTCATATGGAAAAGTAATGCATTATAACTTTAAGGCAGCAGGCTATTTTTTTTCCAGAAATGAGTGGCACACAACAGGACTTGCTCAAACAACTGTCTCATTCGGATTACATTTGCGAGTTAGAGATAAAAAAATAAATAATTAAAACACCTCATGGTGGGGGCGCCTTTAGCTCAGTTGGTAAGGCGTCCCCCTCCCGGGCCGGGCCCAGCAGCAGACCCGGGTTCGATTCCCACCCGCGGTCGTTCTCTGCATGTCACTCCCCTCTCTGCCCCATTTCACCTCTGTCTCTCTGCACTATCAATAAAGCATAAAAATGCCCAAAAAATATCTTTAAAAAAAAAAAGAAAAAAAACACCTCATGGTTCTCTGTTGTTGTTCCCGCCTCAGTTCCGGGATGACGTCTACCACAACATCCTGACGTCTGACCTGCCCAACCTGCTGGAGCACGGCAACATCACAGCGCTCACTCAGCTGTGGGGCTCTGGGCAGATCTCCAACTTCGAGTACCTCACGCATCTCAACAAGCACGCGGGCCGCTCCTTCAACGACCTCATGCAGTACCCGGTGTTCCCCTTCATCCTGCGCGATTACACCAGTGAGACGCTCGACTTGCAGGAACCCGGCATCTACAGGTCAGTGCTGGCCGGAAGCTTTGTTCCATATGTTTGGAAAGGTTGTGGTTTTTATTTATTATGTGTTTTGAAAAGGAAATTAAAAAAAAAATGCCATTGTGAGATGATTTAAAGATGAAGGCATTTTATGGAGGATTTTTAACATTTACCTCCTCTGTCATTCATCATTGATCCGATCCTAAGTGTCCTTGGGTCACCTATTATGCAAAATGCTCTTTTTCATGTTTTTTCAACATTATTATGGGTCCGTGTTGTGACTAGAAACTCCCAAAGTATGAGAAATAACAACCTTCTTTCTTTTTCTCCACCTCCACCTGAAATCTGAAAACCTGCGTTTCTAAAACCATTGTCAGATTTATCTCCCCTTATGACGTCATACAGGGAGAATCCACTCCCCCTTATTACCAACCTACCTTTGCACTATCTCCACCTGTGATAAGCGCACCTCCCGATACCCTTGAATCTACCTGGCAGTTAGATTCAGGGCCAATATGATCAGACTGGTCTTTTTGGAAGTCAGGGCTTAAAGAGACAGGCACTCAATTGGAGTGTTTCAGACAGAGCCTGAAAAGAGGAGATTCAGCAATGGCACTATGAAATATAAAGGTTTTTTTGGGACACTACTACAACATGAAAACAGTTTTTAGTAGAAACACAAATTAGTTAGTTAGTAGTTAAGTTTGAATCTGAAAATCAGCATAATTCACGCAACAAATTACATATAGTGCTCCCAGATATTTTTTATAATTGCTGCTCTTGTTAACACCAGATCTATACCCCACCATAATAACATTTGTTTATGTGTTATTGTAAAACTGGATAACAAATAGGGTCTCTCTGAAGTCAAGATTTCTTACACCTAAATCATTTTTAATTGGAAAATGTATTGAATTTGTCACTGTACAACAATATGGTTCATCGCTGCTTTGCTGACATTTTATCGTCACGCAGGAACTTAAACAAACCCATCGCGGTCCAGTCAAAAGAGAAGGAAGATCGCTATGTGGATAATTACAAGGTAAGGGCCTGTTGTATATTTTAGATGGTCTTCCATGACTGTGCTGGATGTTCCGGTAAGAAAACACTTCATCTTATGTGTGTGTGTGTGTGTTTGTTCAGTACCTTGAGGACGAATACAAGAAGGGCGTTCGAGAGGACGACCCCATGCCTCCCGTCCAACCTTATCACTACGGCTCACACTACTCCAACAGCGGCACTGTGCTTCACTTCTTGGTCCGAATGCCTCCGTTTACTAAGATGTTCCTCGCATACCAGGGTGAGTCACGACTTGGCCAATGTTAACTAGTCAGTCAAGGGCTCTTTAACAGCAGATAATTATCACACATCTCCAAAGAGCTTTTATCTGCACACTGACGGCTCCATCTTGGTGGATGCTTTGAGGCTTTTTAGTACTAACATTCTGAAACATCTTGCTATTAGATCTAACTGAGCAGCATGTTGCGCTGTAGCCGTGTTGCATCACACGTTTTAGCCATGAAAAGAGCTACTCCATCTCTATACTTCTCTCTGATCAACTCGGCGCCCTTCACCTTCGCTTCTCTATCTCTCCCTTTCTTGTTAATTCTTTTTTTCATTTGCCCGTCTCTCTCCTCTGATCCTCCGAGGCGGCGTTTTATGTGATCGTAAATGTATTCAGCGGGCGTGGCGTCTCAGGTCATGAAAGGGGATCTTTTCAATCAGTGAGCGGAATCTGTAATTAGATTGTCTTTGGCCCTAATTAGACCAGAGCTTTGATATCCCGGACCGGACGTTTCACTCCATGAACACCACTTGGCGTCTGTCCTCCTTCGAGTCCATGACGGATGTGAAAGAGCTCATCCCAGAGTTTTTTTACCTCCCAGAATTCCTGGTCAACAGAGAGGGTAATTATTTTCCACTCCATTTCATTTCTGCACCTATCGTTTGTACCCATATACATTTGACATAGGTTCTCATGAGTAAAAAATAAATAAATAATAATAATTTGCACTTCACAGGTTTTGATTTTGGTCTTCGTCAAAATGGAGAGAGGGTGAATCATGTGAATTTGCCGCCCTGGGCCCGAAACGACCCACGTCTGTTCATCCTGATCCACCGACAAGCGCTGGAGTCGGACCAGGTTTCCCAGACCCTGTGCCAGTGGATCGACCTGGTGTTTGGGCTCAAGCAGAAAGGCAAAGCCGCTGTCCACGCCATTAACGTCTTCCACCCGGCTGTAAGCACCTGACTATTTCATCACGTTTGCTAAAGAATTCAAATCTTGGGAAAACAATAGAGCTAAAGTTTTGCTAACATTTTTCACAGACCTATTTCGGCATGGATGTTTCTGCTGTAGAAGACCCGGTGCAGCGACGGGCCCTGGAGACAATGATCAAGACATACGGACAGACACCCAGGCAGCTCTTCAACGCCTCTCATGTCGGCAGGGCCGGCCCCAAACTCTTGATGGAGGGGGAGCTGCCTGCAGCCATGGGTCTGCTGGTTCAGCTGGCCTTCAGAGAAACCCGAGAACAGGCCAAGGAAATAATCTGCCCGGTAATCTATTCTAAAGTATATATGGCAGTCTGCTGTGTGCTGAGTTGACTTAATGTGTCGCCCAATTCAATAACGCACTGCTCAACTGGCCATTTCCTTTCCACCCCCGCCCCCCAATAGAGCCCGCTACCGTGGATCAAAGGTCTGAAGTGGGGTGAGTACGTGGGCTCGCCCTCTGCTCCGGACCCGGTGGTGTGTTTCAGTCAGCCGCACGGAGAGAGGTTCGGTTCGCTGCTGGCTCTGCCCACGCGGGCCATCTGTGGACTCTCCCGCAAGTTCTGCCTCATGATGATTTACAGCAAGGAGCAGGGTAGGACGCTCCACCAATCAGTTCACAGGGCAGCAACCTGGATGCATAATGTCTTGCTGACTCCATTAACTTGTTAATGTAAAATGTATTATCTCACATGTAAAGACAGATAATTGCATTCAGTTTGTGGCTCAAACAACATAAGACACAAATAAAATCACACAAACAGTTCAATAAAACAGTAAAAGCACATGTGTAAAGGAAAACTGCATTAATAGGTAGTCTCTACTTGGTCTTGTTTTAAAGTGCATATTTGCAGTGGAAATTAAAGAGAGTTCCCTTGACCCTCTCTGCTCCGTAGGCGTTCGCAGCATGCACAGCACAGACATCCAGTGGTCGGCCATCTTGAGCTGGGGCTACGCCGACAACATACTGAGGCTCAAGAGCAAGCAGAGCGAGCCGCCCATCAACTTCATTCAGTGTTCGCAACTTCACCAGGTGAGCACTAAGTTCCAATCCTGTGCAACCATACCGGCCCTCGCTTCAGTGTTACTCTATTGTTTAGGACTGGACCGATAAGCTTTAAGTTCTGGTATGGCGTGTTTCCATCTCCATGTCTCCTCCAGGTGACCAGCTGTGCCTGGGTGCCCGATGGCTGCCAGCTATTCACGGGAAGCAAGTGTGGAGTGATCACCGCCTACAGCAACCGCTTCACCAGCACCACGGTGGGTTTCCATGGCTACGTCCCACTCTAACCTTCCGCCTCCACATCAACACCCAATCCACCCACCCACCTCCCATTACCCAGCCACCCCCCCTTCCCTCTTTAGACAGCCCCACCATGCTCAATCGCTCAGCTTCATTAGTCACATCACAGTTGCCCTTGAAATGCATTTCCACCGAGCGAGCCTACAAGTGGGATTAGAGGTCTGGGAGTCAATCATCACAGAGGCTTTCAGACTTTCCATCCGTCCCCACCAATAGGCATTTGCATTTCCTGTTTTCTCCGTCTCTGAGTGGTGTTTACGTAGTGATACATTTGTGCTCTTTGGAAAATTCAGTTGAAGATTGATTAGGAAATTTGCAAAAACCAAGTTGCCTCATCCCTGCTAACACTGAGCCACATGCAGCTGTTCAGATCTGTATGCCCGCTATGTGTATGGTCTCTAATGTGTGTCTCTAATGTCTCTCCCTAGCCATCAGAGATGGAGGTTGAATCTCAGGTTCACCTGTACGGCCACACAGGGGAAGTTACCAGCCTGTTTGTCTGCAAACCCTACAGCATTCTCATCAGTGTCAGCCAAGACGGCACCTGTATCCTCTGGGACCTCAACAGGTGTGTGTGTGTGTGTGTGTGTGTGTGTGTGTGTGTGTGTTTGCGCATGTGCGTGAGATGCTTTGATCACATCTTTTATGCTGCAACATTCATCATTTTTTCCAACATTTAGAGCGTGCACTGTCTTTCAGCTGCTCTGTATTTTTTTTCCTTTCAGGCTGTGTTATGTGCAAAGCCTCACCGGCCACAAAAGCCCGGTGACAGCGGTGTCGGCCAGCGAGACCACGGGTGACATCGCAACGGTTTGTGACTCAGGTGAGTGAGCGGGTTTGCTCTGTGTCCTCTCAGAAGGAATTACATTGTGTTTTCCCAGACTTTGAGTTTTACCGTCTTTGATTTAACACATGATTCATTGTATCCAGTGGGCGGCGGCAGCGACCTGCGACTGTGGACGGTGAACGGTGACCTTATAGGCCACGTGCACTGCAGAGAGATCATCTGCTCCGTGGCGTTCTCCAACCAGCCCGAGGGCGTGTCGGTCAATGTCATCGCAGGCGGCCTGGAGAACGGTGTTGTCAGGTGAGCAGAAACACATTTTTGTTGTTGTTGATTTTTCTCTCTCTCTCTCTCTCTCTGAATACTGAATTATTCACACTGACACCCGAAATATGTTTAGGTTGTGGAGCACCTGGGATTTAAAACCAGTGAGAGAGATCACCTTTTCCAAGTCAAGCAAACCCATCATCAGGTATCTTGTCAGCTCTACACCCATACTGTTCTTTGCATTTTTTGTGATGACACTTTCCACCATTGCAAAAAAAAAAAAAAAAATGCAGTTAAATTCTGATGAGGCTATCTCCCTCTTGTGTGCCTCAGCCTGACATACTCGTGCGATGGCCACCACTTGTACACAGCCAACAGCGAGGGCACGGTGATGGCGTGGTGTCGGCGGGACCAGCAGCGCATGAAGTTGCCCATGTTCTATTCCTTCCTGAGCAGCTATGCCGCAGGCTGACGTGTGTCTGTCGGACGTTCACAACCGTCCAGTTCCCTGCAAGAGGAGACTGCCCATCGCCCTCCTCAACCTGTCAGCATGGCCTCAACTTCCCAGAATCCTCCCTGACGTTTGACTAAAGCCATCCCCAGCTCTACCACTGCAAATCCCAGCATCAAGGAATGAACATGAAAATAGTATTATATGTATATAAATATATATTTATAAACATACTGAAGTGGAATGTTAGTGTGGGGGACGATTGGCTGAGGCTGCAACAGACACTTTATACAGAATGCTTTCCTGAGTGTGTTTGGTTTGTTAAGTCTTTCATGAAATTTGTTTCTTGCTGTTCAGTTTTTGTTGTGCAAAGATCTTTTGCCTGATGTTTATATTGCTGTTTTTCCCCTGGTAAGCTGCTATGGTCTGGGCCAAAGGCCAGACACTGAAAGTGTGACGCCCTCCCCCGTCTCTCACCTCTGCGATGCTCAGATCTCCCGCGGCGTGCCTCCTGACAGATTGTTGCCTGGGTTCTGCTGACGCTGCAGTAGCGCCCCTCCTCACGTCTGACACCGGGAGACGTGCCGCTCTGTGGGAGTGAGACGCCGCTCTGCTGGGCTTGTCTACTCCACTCACGTCTGAACACTAGTGTCGAGGCCCTGCATCACTTTGTATCTGAGCTCAATGGAGGGATTGAGTGTGTGTGTGTGGGGGGGAGGGGTTCTGGGTGGAATGTGTTCCTTGTGTTGCCTGTTGTTCGGTTCTACCTTTTGCATGCTTGAATGATGCTGACCTTGACTGTGTGAATGTGGGTGTGACATTTTCTCATGTCATGATACTGTTATGAAGGCCTGCCTTGGTTGAACCTTTCTTTTTTTGCATTGAGCGATGTTGATATTCATTTATTTATTAGAAACACAGTGGAGGCTCATCTCTGCTTCTCTTGTGTTTTTGCAGTCTTTAACTTTCTGCCAATCGAATGCACTAAAAGCTTTTCACTACTTAATATTGTATCAACAGCATTAGACGCCTGAAGCCGGAGAAGAAGCCTGAGAGGAATCTTCTGAATGCTGATCTACGAGGCTTCGCACCAGTGCAGCATTGCTAAGAAGCTTGTAGAGGACTGGGGAGGGTGTGGTGAAGAGCATCATGTCCAGTAAAAAAGCTGAGGTTGAAGCATTTCACTTCTCCTGCACTGATAAGGTTCACAAGCTTATTTTCAGAATCTTATACACTACACTGATCAATCCGGGTAAAAAAAACATCAAACAACCATTTCTGTCCTCAGCCCGCCAATGGATCCATGCAGCTATTCTTTTACATTCCCTCTTCACTTCCAGCACTTTGTCTGTTATTATGTGTGAAAAGGTGGTTAAAGCTATCAGCTACCATGTGATTCAAGGAGAGACAACGATCTGTGGTCTTAACATGAACTGAGCTTTTGCTTTCATTCCACTAATAAATCTAATCCTGAGAGCAATATCAGAAAATGCAATAGTTGCTTTTTTTTCGCGTTTCATATGGGAAGAAAGACCAGGAGTTTGTTTTTAACACAGATGTGAGGAAAAAACTGAAAAAGTAGTTTTTGCCCATGTGGTCACTGCATCGAAACCTTCATTGATGAAAAATGATGTCTTACGTTTTCCGGTTGGTGTTTGACTTGTTTACGAGAAAGGGAATATTTCTTCTTATATCATGACGTCATTCCTTCTGTGTTGGTGTCTCTTGCTTGTCTTCTTCTCAGTGCTCAGCCTTTTGTTGTGTTCTGTGTAAGGCCTCTACAAGACCTGATATTACTGTGTTTGTTTACTGCGTTTCATGCCTGCATGTGTACATACATTTCCTCCTTGACATTTATAAAAGTCATGGACCTTCCTTTTCTCTTGAAAATCCATGTGTATGATTGGACGAATGTTGTTGTTATTTTCTACCCAACCCATCCCCTTTTTTTCTGAAGAAATTGTCAAAAGCATTATAGGAAAAAGTGCAAACGGATCATATTTTTGTGTGCCTTTTGACACAGAAGGAAATATTGTTTTTCTGTTGATAACTTAAGCTATGCATAATTTAAGATCATTGTCTTTGGTCACTTAAATAATTGTGTCATTGAATCACTGACTTGACCTCTCTGGGCTGGTTTTGGTGGTTTTGGCACTATGGACTGAGAGGCTCTGGAAGGTCATGTTTTATGTTTCATTTTTGTTTGTATATATGTCTGTGCGTGTATGGATGGACAAACTAAGTGATGAGTATATTATAAATATATAAATATATATAAATATTTGAAGAAATAATACTACATGTCGTTTGAGTCAATTTATTTGTATCTGTTGGAGAGTAAAGGTGCGTTCAGGGGCATTTGCAAGCAGGAAAACACAAAGGGGTTACTGTGTGGCACGAATATGACAACAATTATGATACCAATGGATGGATTCCAGTAATTATTATTAAATAGTATTTTTCATCCGGATGGAAATTCCCCCAAACGCTGTGAGGGATGAGGCCCATCGGCTAGATGGTGGGAGGGGCCCGCTGATGTAAAAATTAACCGGGAAGCCTGCAGATTTCGGGTGCCTTGTGAATCAATAAAGCATAACCCATTGTAAAAATCGGCAAATGCCAAATTTGAGTAATAGCCTTCCTCGGTGCGTTTAGGGCCACCTTGTACAGTGGAAACGTGTCCTCCTGGCTCGTTGCTGCTGCAGCTCCTGGTTCGCTGATCGAGTGCTCCCTGCCCCACAGCCTGTATCTGTTCGTCATACAGAGGTTTCCCCCCCTGCTGCATGCGTAACATCTCTCCAAGTCCAGCCGCCGTGGTGCTCGCCAAGACCTCGCCGCTTGGATCTCATCATCTTCCTACACGGAATACGCACTGAGCGAACCGCTGAGAAGAAATTTAAAAACGCCTGGATTCACCTCCTCGAGTTCATTCCAGACCGAAACGAGGCTGGGATTTCCTCTTACCATTTGATATTTGACAGATCCCCCTTTTTTTCTCGTGCGTGTGTGTGTTGGGTGGAGTCAACCCGGAATTCTCCAAATTGGAAAACCATTGGCACATATCAGGTAGGTCGGCTGCTGTAGCCTATAGTTCACATTAATCTGCACATAGCCGAGCGATGCAGCGAAGCTTTTTTTTAAATTATTTTGTATTAATGTAGGCCTAATTCCTTCATGCATAATCGTTTGTCTTGTCTTTTAATGATGTGTGGTTTTGCTGTTTTCTGCTCTAACCAGGGCCGCAACTCGCACGGTGTGTGTCAACGATTGAATCCCCCCTTAGAAATAAAGAGTCGCCCATGTATTGACAGATCCGTATCAACAATTAGCATCGTTACATTCGGATAAAAACGGCGTGGAGCCCGTCAAAGCCCTAGGTGTAGCCGCGTGAGCTCCAGGCTGGACGAATCAATGGGAAACCTAAATGGAAAAGAGGCCTGATAGCTTCATACGAGGGTGGGATTAAAGGCTATAAATTGGCTTCGGAGCCAAGAAGGGTGGGATTGGGGGAAATTAATGCACCGTCCGCATCCCCCTTCTGCTTCCCAAACATGCGTTTAAATCCAGTTAAATTCGAACCTGATGCGACTGAAATGCAATAAACAAATCGATGCTACAAAAAACTAGAAATATCCACATTGTTAGTGAATGGATTCAACAGCACCCCACCTCAGTGAAATGCTTCACATCGTCTCCATGCACATCATTGCAAAACACATCTCTGTGGCAAGGTGTAGGCTAACCATCTATCTCCCTTCTGTGGCTGGCTGCCACACTGGGACGTGTGTCAGGAGTGAGGGGGTCAAGGGGCCTCAAAAAGAGATCAAGGTTTAGCCATTTAGATACACAGTAAGGCTGAATGCAATGGAGCTGTTTGAATACACTGCAGTGTCATTGATGCACAAGCAGGATGAGGGTGAAGAGTGGGGCGGATCTGCTCCGGTCTGGAGGTTGTAAAGGCAATCCAGGGCAAGTTTATTTATCTGTAAGAACAATACAGACACAAGGCAATTCGAAGTGCTCGCAGGGGCAAAAGACTGCGGTCAAGCCAGCCGAAAGTTGCAGGTAGGCCTATATGGTTTACCTCGATCTGGTCGTATCAAAAGGGAATCGGGCTACAAGCGTCTGCTGAAGTGCCCTTGAGCAAAGCCCCCTAGCCCTAATGTGGTGAACATGCATCTCCAAAGATGTGTGTGATGATGTAATGCTCCCAGCCTCTGTAACTTCTCAACCAAAAGAAAATATTTGTGAAGGAGCACTGCCTGAAAAATGGCAACCCGCTGTCCAGCTGCTGCCTCCAAAGCTTTTTCTTTATAGAAAATGAAGCTGCTGTAAATCATAACCCCCCCCCCCCCCCCCCCCCCCACCCACACACACACACACACACACACACACTCCGAGGGGGGGCCAGAGACACCGCCGGGGGGGATGCTGCTTTGTGGACTTAATGTGATGTTCACTGACTCTATGTCCCTCTTTGTGCCTGTGCTCTGGCGTCACAGGAGACACCATGAAGGACGGGATCGCCAACAACAGCACAGCCAGCATCTCCCACGCTAGGAAAGCTGTGGAGCAGCTGAAGATGGAGGCCTGCATGGACAGGATAAAGGTACACAGCTATTCATTCATTCATAACATTTTTTTGTTTTTTGTGTCTGGGTGTCTACTGTGACTTATATTTAATATTTAGATTTATAAATCGCCTAGTCGATGTGTTCATTCGTCTCAAAACTCACTCATATTGCCATTTCACACAACTACTGTCTTTGGTAGTTAGTTTACAGACAAACATATACATGTTTTCATTCAACATATGATTGAAATAGCAGTTTTTTGCTAAACATTAATTAAAAATCACATAAACTGAGACACATTTAATATTTTCTCTGGCTGATATCAATTGCTGTGAAATAGGTCTTTGAATAAATGTGATACCCGCTGTTTATTTATAACGTCTTCAGATTTCTACAAAGTGTTTCGACCAGTGAGAGATGTTTCTTATATTACAGCAAACATTGTATGTTTATCCTTGTTATGTCAGAACAAAGCTCAAAAAATTGTTTCGCTCATGTAGAATTGACAACAGTATTTTACTAGGCTTATCTAATTTAATGGGAATGAAAACATCCCTTAGCCTTCAACTTAACTGCCGGTCAAAAACACTATTAAGTTAATCAATGAGCTGCACCCTCGCACTAGCTGACACATTGCTTCGTCACGTTAGTTTTTAGTCAAGCACACGTCCACCCCAAATACTCAATAGTGCACCGAATGTGTATTGATGCACCGTTCAAATGAGTCCCATAATAAAACGCTCTTAAGTCCTGTGACAGACTTTCACACCATTGATTTTGGTTGTTTCATGGGATTTATAACAATAACAACAATATAGAATTGTGCCAGCTTAACCTTTTTAAACCTTCATAAAGGAGAATGGGCTTTGTGCCTGAACATGGCCTCAGCCATCACTTCCTCTGCGACAAACTCCATGTAGGGCCTTCTGCCATCTTGACCTTTTCAACCTAAAAAAATAAATAAAAGGAGCAGTTTGAAGTCTCTGGTTATGCGCTTATTTTTGCTGAGAGTCAATAATGGTAAAATAGTAGTAAATATTATTATTATTATTATTATTATTATTATTATTATTATTATTATTATTAATATTATTATTATTATTATAAATATTTAGCTACAGTTTGTTTACAGTCAGTTAGCTTAGCATAGCAAAAAGACTGTAAACACAGATATCCTGGTTCTGTCAAAAGCTGCCACAATCTGCATGCTATCACCTCTAAAGCTCCCAAATGACTCTATTATTCTTTATTTGTATCTAGTAGGCTATCTTCCCAGGTAGGCCTAAATATATAACCCAGTAGCCTACACAACCCCTCGAGAGTGCTGCTTTTGCCCTTTTTTTGTACAAGTTAAACAACCAAGGTGTAACAATGTTGATGAGTGAACTTCACGTGTGTTGGAAAGGTGAATTTTGTTACCTCCAGCCTCAGCTAGGCTACCTGTTTATGCTAAGCAAAGCAAAGCTAGTCGGCAGCTTGTTCTAGCTTCACAACTCTCTGTCAGAGAGCAAATAAGCATATTTCCCAAAATCTGGGTCTACTCCCTACATTCAAAGTCAGAAACCGAGACTGTTTCCATTTCACACTCAAAAAACAGGTGTGTTTTGCTAGTAGGATGCTAAGCATGTAGCCTGGAGCCGCTGGCCTCAAGCAGAGATGAGGAGTGGGCTTCGGAGGTCACTTCTTCCTATCTCCACTTTATACAACTTGTTTTCACTTACATAAACATTCCCGATCTGCTGAATTCATTACAACAGCCGGCTGCGACACATATTAACAAAATTAGCTTTTCTCAGCTCTTAGTTTAGCGTTTACCATCTTCTGACAAGCGTCACATGGAATCTCAGTTAACCTTGAAAGCTTTGGTATTGACGGTGCACGGCTGTGTATCTGCTAGCGACAAGCCCAGTGGGCCGCGGTGATCGCTGACCACTTCTGACATTAGTTATCTAATTTGGGTCATCTTTTCTGAGGTCTTAGGTCTTTCTCATACAGGATTCTTCTCATCTTACGTTGCCCGTGTTTGATTCTGGCAGGCGTGCAGCGGGTTCGCCAGCTGGAGGTTCAAATTCCTCGTTGGAGCAAAGAAAATTAGCCAATGATCCCAAGTTCCATTTAAAAGTCATATTCCTGATACCAATAACCTCCTGCAGCTCCACCCGACTTTTATTGTGAAGCAGTTCAGGCCTCATTAAGAGAATGTGTTATCATCTAACAACACTTGGTTAAATATTGACTCTTTAGCCTCGTATACTCTTTATGGCTGAGGTCAGTTGCCATGGTCTAATTAATGTCATAATACTTTTATAAATAGAGATTTATGTATTACTTCCATTCATTGGACAGATCCATTTATAAAATGCATTGCTTTTACTGTGTGATGTCTTCACTCCTATAAAAGATGATTTCCCATTGATATGTTTCCGGAGGGGTGGGCTCGTCTCCACAGCGTATCATGAGCCACTTCCTTGTGAAACTCAGAAGGCCATGTCATCATCTCATTGGGTATGCTCCTCATGTGCTCAGGGAATGATTGGCCCACAGCCCTGGAGCTGTTTAGCTCAGCATTATAGCCGGGGCCTGGAAGCGTGCCATAGACCATCCTGATCATCCCAACTCAGCACAACAACCGCTGCTTAACGGACAACCTCCTCTAGTTAAAAAGGCAACGTGATTATGTCCAACTTGTAATCAGGGATCATAAGACACAACACCAAGACCCCGGATTTAACCTACAAGGCACAACAACAATTAAAATCTTTCCATTACTTTGGCAAATTTATTTTAATGAGAGGAGGATATGATTCATATCATATCATGTCATATAAATCAAAAAGTCATTTGTTGCCCTTAAATTAAATTGTGGCCACTCTCCAAATATGACGTAATCTTGAAGCTTCAATGTGATCAGCGGTGTTTGTTATAGTTTTATAGCTAGTTGATATACACCGTAACATTGACAGTGGTTTTCTTTAAATGCAGTTAGTTAAGATTCAACATTTAGAGGACTTTCAGGTGATCAGACACAAACCTGGATGTAATTCAGAGGTGTGTGCACAAGACAGAAGTGTCAACAGGCTGAAGGCAATATGGTTCCAAAGGCGTACTCATTATCATTATTCCGGCTGATATGCAGCCACCATAAAACTATTAAAGGAGTTTGGACATTTGGACACCAATCTGTCTAGGTGCCATCATATTGGGTATAGGCTTTGTTTTGTCGTCAGTTGCACATTCAGACAGATCGTTCAAGCCACTATTCAGTTCTCTAGCTGTTTCACATGATGGTGCCAAACTGACAGGTGACACAGCTTGAGGAGCAGAAAAAAAAAGGTTGAGAACCACTAATATGCATTTTCCATCTTCAGTTAGTTTGGATTTGGAAATAATAAAAATGATGTTACTACTAGTGGTGGTCGCCATCATGGATTGACAAAACAGAATATCCAAGAAGTATGGGTCAGCGAGCAAGACCACATAGCAGCAGCCTCCAGCATAACAAGGTTGAACTCCAATCACATCTTAAGCCATATGTTTATTTTTGGAACAAAAAACTAAGGCATGCTCGCTCAATGCCTTTCTGTCATGCCCAACATAGTGAGCAAGGTAAACTAACTGTTAGATGGTTAAACGATGTTAAGCTGTAAATGTTAAATGAGCTGAGCTGTCCGGATCACGTAGCGTCGGAAGACATTTGCCACATCAGACTTGAATCTTTTTTTAAATGTCAGGTCTGATCTATATCTGAAAAGCTTTCACTCACCTCCACAGAGGGTCTGACAAAAAGGTAAGATAGTCTGAATAATTGACCTCGAACGTCTCATTTGTCTGCAGCATGTTGCACTATGTGAGAAAAAAACAAGTTTTAAAGCTATAGTGCATAACTTTGACAGGTTACATTCAATCCATTGCCAAATGAGTTGATTAAAAAGTTGATTAAGACTATCAGTTGGACAAAATTCACTGTATTGCTCAGTATGGCAGCATTTAAAAACTGGTGTCACCCCCCGACACTGGGGCAGGTGCTAAGAAAAATTCCAAGAAGCGCCCACAAAATGGTTCAGTTGTTGATTCCACTGCTGAGAAAAAACCTGGACGTTCAGCAGAAGGTATAAAATCCATGCGTGATCAACGAAGGCTTACCTCACGTAGATGTTCCGACAGTGTTGTTTTAATTCCTCAGAATTCCTTATTTGAAACAGTACATTTATGCACTATAACTTTAAATCATGTGGACAGCATACACACTTCTTAGATATCTCTTGTAAAAATAGTAATTCCTCTCAAATTCCCAGCCCAATGACTAGCTCAAAAATAAAAACTTACTGAATGCAACAAGGATGGAAAACATTTGTACTGATTAAGGCCTCGGGTCTGCTTATAAAAATTGCATTCTATGTATTAATTTAAAAAATGTGGGAAAAGTGAAAAACTAACTAAAGTCCTCAGAGGATGTATTTGTTCTTTTTTCTTATAGCACTATTTCACAGCTGTATTATTTCCTCAGCAGTTGTCGGATGATTGATAGGCAGGCAGATGTTTGTGCTTCAATACCCACTTGGCACCTCAGACGTGGAGATCCAAGTAATTCTTTATTAACAGCCCGCCCCAGAGCCACTGAAGTAGAACGTGGCCGGGGGAATGAAAACACAGGGAAAAAGTACAGAGAAAAAAGAAGCGAAAGCAGACAGCCGGCAACGTCTGGCGATCTCTTAAATTTAATTAAGGGAAGAGTGTGTATCAGTGACGAGAGCGGCCTCTGTGCTGCTGGTTGAGGGATTTACACATTCTCATTAATTGCTCAATCAGCCAAAGGAATGTGATATGTGCTAATTAGAAGGACTCTCCTTCCATCATGGGGCTGCAGTGTAATCACAGTCAGTCAGGGCACGACACACGCCGTGCAGTAGCACTTTTCCTCCTGCAGGGCTGTCGATTTTTTTTCCATAAATCCAAGCTGCAGTTGCGTGATAATAAAATCATTGCATTTACTTTAGTTGTGAGCACAATAAAGCTGTTTACTTCAATTGTAATAGAAACCCTTTGCTCCTGTATCCACTTTGTGCAGGCTTGGTTACTTGCTATTAGGGCTGGGATTAGTTTAAATATTGTTTTCAAATGAAACGTTTATAATATTTTGTGTATTCTGAGTCAGTGGATACTTTTTAATATGACTCACTTCTAATGTAACTAATGTAGGGGAGAACGGGGTAATTTGTCACACGGGTTGGTTGTCACAATCGTTATATCTCGGAACCAGAAGGCGCTGTCTGTGAAATTTTGGTATGTAAATATCCAGAATTGGGATCAGAGGTCACCTACATAGTCTTCCTTGGAGTTAGACTGCTGAATTTGAGGTGAGACGACTGTTTGTGTTTTTCATGTCAAATTGAAAATATTTAGCTCCTCAGTATTTTTCTTCTAGGCTTTTACACAATGAGTTTATAACAAAACACTTGTTACCCATACAAAGTGTGAAGGGTAAACTATAGTTTAGATTGTGGTTAGCAAGCTAATTAGTTGTCAGATGGTTGTTGGCCTTGATGCTAGCAAGAAATTCAAGTTTGGGTTGGTCGTCACATTTTTTGGGGGGTTGGTTGTCACATGTTATCTCAAGGCTGCAGCCAGAAAAGGAACCCAATAACGAAAGAAATTGTCAAGCTGTATATTCACTGACACCCCAGAGAAGGAAAGAAAAGGCAGCTAGCATGCAAAAGAAAAAAGGGCAACAAAATCAAAACAACCCAGTGCATCCCAAACTAGACCAGCTGCCAAGGCTACAGTAAGTTATGTAGGCCTATTTGTCAACTTAACAATGCAATTAAACTTTAAAATTTAGTTCTACTTTCTTGCCTTCTTTTTAAGATTATTCCCATTAAGATAACATTGTGACAAACAACCCCATAGTGTTTGACGACCGACCCCTTGATGGGGTTTGTTGTCACAATGTGTAAGGGTGTCTTTGATGATTAATTTCTTCTTTATTACAATAAGATAGAAAAAGTGAGGGGTACACATTTCAAGCCAACACCGTAAGCTTCAATTTAATGTAGGAATGACTATTGAAAGATGTTTAGGTGATGAGCAATTCTCACTAGAGTAAAACGTGTGCCTACTTACCCCGTTCTCCCCTACCAGTTCTCTGACTATGACCTTAATAAAATCAAGCAGTCAGGTCCTCAGAAGAGGTTTTATAGTGAGTGTTTTAGTTTTAGCAGGTTTATGACCAAATCCCTGCTGAACGAATGACATTCCAATCGTCCTCAGCAAATGTTAAGCATGACTGTGGACTCTTAACTTTAGTTTCAAACTTGCATGAGGTGCCTCAGTGGTTCCCAAACTTTTTGCTCTGTGTGACCCCTTGAGATGAAGCAATGACCCCCACATCACAGGTTATGGCTTTCAATTGAAAATTTTCTAGATGCCCTGAAAGCATTCCCGTATTTCACAAGAAAAAAAATAACAACTGTGGACTCCATGGGGGAGCCCAGAAACCCCAGGTAGAAGAGGTAAAAGATACAGTACAGATACCCAAGGGGATTTTGCTTCAGAGATACAAGAAAAACACATTTAAATGTGTGGTTAAGTATTCTTTAATAGCTGTATATTTTGACATGGAAAGGTGTCTAAGCTGTTAAGGTTATGCCTTACATTATACCTTGGGCCAGATTCACAAAGAATGTACTGTGCTCGCTGGTAGCACCATGAGTTGAGTAGAAATTGCATTACCAATCTGCTCCATTTCAGCACCATATCACAAAATAATTTGCACTAATAAATGCTGGCGCTAACATTCCCACCAAGTTTTGCAGCTGAGTATAATATACCCTCCTTTTGCGTTTAAGTGAGTATGCAGAACTAGTTCCAGTGTTTCCATTTGTTTCAGGTGTTGCACTGAAGCAATTGTGTACTGCAGGCTCTAAACATGAAAACAAATACCCCTCCTCTAAAACAGCATAGTGCACCTGAATTGAATTGAAGAAATCAGCTGTTTTGGGGATATTTCTCAATATAATCAATGTTTCAGGCTAAAGCTTATGGGCAGCGCGATGGATTGTTTGCGTTTTCTCTTGTGAGGAGATCAGGCAGGCAGGAGATCAGATGGCTCTGTCCTCCATGCAGAGCCCTCACCTTCCCTCTGATGCAGCTGCTCCTCTGCAGAAACCTACTTTCCGTTTGACTTTGAACAATACAATATGCAACTTTTGGCCTTGAGGCAGGAAGAGTATTGTTAGCCCCCCTCCCCCCAACCCCACCCCCACCCCCTCAGCTAGTCAAGGTCCTGCCTTCACACCTGTCACTCATCTCCACCAGCTGTCTCTTCCTATTTCCCCGAGGCTCAGGCATCAGTGCACTACCACAGGCACCGACAAATCGGTTACACAGACATCGTACAATTTTAAAGAAAGCAGAGCTACGCAGCATTCGCCCACATTTTGGACAGGAGCACGTTTAGCTTCAAATCAAGTCCGTCAAAATTAAAGCTCAGTCACACACAGCTTCTCACCAGTAGCTACTCTCACCTCCGAAAATGTGCATCACCTTGCATCATCATAGCACAAAAACAGCACTTTAAAATAACTAACACGCTGAACCAAAAAGGTCAATCAGCACGCTAGCATCGTAAGCATGTTAGCATTCTAGTTAGCCTCAATGAGCTGCTAGAGTGCCTCTAGACATAATGGCTTTACATCTAGTGCTTATTTGAATCTGTTGGTGCTTAAAAGTGCCAAGTTGGAAATCCAAAAGTCCTCCCTCTCCTCAAAATCTCTCTTTGTCTCCCTTTCCCTTGACAAAGACACTTTCTTAATTCCTTTATGGTATGTTGGAGGGGAGACACAGGTTTTATGTAGACTGGATTTCCATAAAGTGTGCAAGCTCATAAATCTACTTGCAGCTCTTGCATAGTGCGGCGCTTCAATACAACTATTTTTTACTATTCATTAGATAGCCACAGGGGAGAGATGTCAGAAAATAATGGGGAGAGAGAAGTGCAGCAACAACTGGAAAACAAAACGTCAGACACCGCCTTGATATATAGAGGCGAGATAGCTGATAATGAAGGACACATCTACAGGCCTTGACGTTTATGCAATCATAAAGTATCACAGTCATTAAGAACGTCTGACCACATTTTACTTGTCTGAACATTTCAGGTGTCCAAAGCCGCTGCAGACCTGATGGCGTACTGCGACGCCCACATACGTGAGGACCCCCTCATCATGCCCGTCCCCGCCTCTGAGAACCCATTCCGGGAGAAGAAGTTCTTCTGCACCATCCTCTGATGACCTGCCAGTAGAACCGTACGGGTTCAGGCACGGCGTTGCCTGGCTTTTTCTGTCTTCACCACACCTGAAGCGACTGGCCGTAGGCGTTGAGTTGAGTGTTTTGCCAGGTGGACACACTATTGTAGGTCAGCTCTGTCCTGCTGGCTGAAGGTTTTTGGGGGAGTCAGCTACCAAACTGGCAACCCAAGTGAGAGTATCATGTCTTGTTAAATAGGTTTGTTATTGCTTTGTTATTAGAGAACAGCCTTGCTCAGTGCTTAATGAGAAGAGAGATGTTTTCTTTTTTCCCTTTTTTCTTTTCTCGTGCTAGATCTTAACCTGCCTCAGGAAACAGAAATTTGCCCAGTGTCTACGACTTTTTTAAACATTTATTTCCCCTTGACCTTGGACAGAATGAAAAAGCATCCATCTTTGTATTATCTTGAGCATAATTTTAGTACATTTTTTTAATTGCTTTCAGTGCACAGGTTTGACTATTTGGAGCAACACTGACTGAAAGTATCACTGAGATTCAACACCTCCCCCACTTGTTTCTATTCTAATTTGCATCCAGAGCCACCAACAATTAACCTGCTCATTTTAGTACTGCAGTACAGTCGAATTCAGATTAGAGCACGGACCAACAGGACCCTTATCTTTACAGAGTAAATTATTTCATATTACGCCAATGGCTCTTGTAATAAGAGGGTGGTGGCTGCCTATCAGCCCCGCTGCAAATAAATAAATCTTCTATCTATTGGAAGGGTCATTCTATTGGAAGGGTCATTCGCTGATGATGTTTCAACAGCGTACATTTGTTATTTGGAGTTATCACTGTGCAAATGACCCCTTAAGTCAAAAAATGATTGATGATTCTGTCAACTCCTCCCAAGGCCCGCTCTTGTGCTTTCTACCTTTGCAGCTCTCTTTTGATTCACACTTCATACCCGCCACCCACTTCAAATCTGAGACACTATCGGTTAATCCCGCAGCCCCCGACCGGAATATTTTTTAAAGTGGCAGGA
Organism: Ammodytes marinus; assembly: GCF_949987685.1. NCBI lineage: Eukaryota > Metazoa > Chordata > Actinopteri > Uranoscopiformes > Ammodytidae > Ammodytes > Ammodytes marinus. The sequence continues at coordinate 21,067,539 of NC_137215.1, read as the reverse complement.
GATCTCTTCCTTAACGGTCACATTTGTTTTCTGGGCATGTTTCCTGAGCCTGATTCTTTTTTTGCCTGTCCTAGAGTGAATGGCAAGGCCTTTGACATTAATGCCAAACCAGAGGCCTGCATGTTTTCTCTGCTCCTTTTCGACAGCCACCTCCGTTTCAGAGGGACCGTCAGTCTTTTAGAGTGTACAGTATGTTACAGTGCCAATTTCTGTGAGGGCGGTGCGATCTCCACACTTAAGGCCCGCAGCCTTTTTTCTCTCTCTCCCCCTTCCTCCTCTGTTTAGTTTGTTTTTGAAGAAAAAGCACACTGTCGAAACATTTCTTTACATGGTAGTTGAATAGCATTTGCTATTTTTTACGATGAATTGTTATGGTCGTTATCAATATTGTTATTATCAGTAGTATTATTGAATATTTGTTGCACAGCACTGACAGCTAAATGACGTGTAGTGCTACTAAGTTTGTATGATACCTATGGAAGAAGAAAAAAAAACACATTTATAAATCATGCAATTATTGATACTATCTGAGTATTTTTTTTAAATAATGGTAAGGGTCGGTTTACATAATATGATCCCTTCGGTTGTTCAGGCTTTTTTGCATCATCATCATCTCTAAATTGAAAAGAATATCCTCTTGGTACTTGAACAGCCATCGCATTAAAAATCAAACTGATACTGAACTCTCACCAACACAATTTATCGGGCTCAAATTGTTTTCAGGATGATTACTGTCTTTATTCCCTATCTGAAAAAACCTGAGACTGACCTCAGGGCGCTCTCACTGACCTCATTTTAGGGATGGTGCCAAATCCAAAACAAGAAATATAACGGCTAGAGATGAATATTGCATGGATTTATTTCTATCTATAACAGAGAGAACTATTATGATATGAAATATTGCCTCTTCAATGACTATATGGGTGCTACTCTGCACGTAATTGGAGTCCGGATGTGTCGACAATGTGCAGCTGTATTCATGAATGGTATTATCGTTTTGGTTAAAAAATAAATAAAAATAAATAAAAAATAAATAGCATTTAAATAGCAGGCTTTGTAAATCATTTGATGAATCAAATGAATAAAAGGAAAACGGCAAATCCCAAATGTGCTGTGTCTGTAATATTTCTGGTGTCTCTCGCTGACGTCTTTTCGTCTGATCGCACTGACGACATGAAAAAGACGCTGCCAATCGTTCCGGGTCTCACAGAGGAACATGATATTGTGCTGTGTAGTGGAGACCTCCTGTGGCTAAGCTGAACCACAGGCCATCTGGATGCACTGTTCCTGCCTCCTGCCAGTTTTATTTTATTTGTTTATTTTTAGGTTTGCGAGTGTGAATCACTTCCACCTCAGATGGTTTGTCTTTGTCAATTGAAAAAAAAAAAAGCATCAGGCGACACCACGGGTCTCATGACGAGAGACCCTAATGAATGATGATCCAGACTTATATCAATATTTAAAGTTTCCATTGTGGGAATAGATAGACTGAAATTACTGCTTCCGAGCAAGTTTGGTTGTTGATGGTTATTTATTCTGAAACTCTTTTCAGACACTATCTCACTGCACTTTAAAGGTGCAGTGTGTAATATGACATCATCAAGAAAGTTCTACAAAGTTCTAGAATGCAACACTCCCTGGGTAGTCTCGCAAAGCCAGACCAAACTACAGCAAGTAGTATGGTCTGGAAGCACTCCGTTTAGAGCCGTCTATTCGGGGGGAAACTGGGCTGGCCTGTTTTTATTTCTTTAAACCAATCACAATCATCTACGGCGGGGCTAACCCCGGGAAGCAGCCAATGGAGGCGTAGCGTTGTTTGCCGACGCCAGCGCTTAATAGACGCTGGCTGAAGTGGTCAAGCCAGACTACTCCCTGGGTAACCCCAACTCTTTCGAATTATAACAGAAGCTACAGTGGCCTTCAAGGACAAGAACAATTCTAAATTTTAAACAATGCACCTGATGACATTCCAACTATGACACTTTCAAGATGGCGGCACTAGGCCTTGGTCCAAAATATGCAGAAATATGGACATATATGAGACCCTTTCTAAGGGAAAAAATTATAATTATAAACATTTTTTTCAGCTATTATGCACTAAATTAAATGTACTTATGGATAGTATAATTACTTTCTACAAAATCTGCTAGGAAATAAAACCCAAAATTCTACACACTGCAGGTTTAAGATCCGGTAATAAAATCAGAGTCATGGCCCAAATGAGTCAAAAAGAAATCAAGCTGCTGATTTCCTATCATGTAGGTCCAGCTTGAAAAACTGTCAATAACTGAACACACTCTATAAGACTGTGTGGACACTTTGGATGAATGACATTGATAAGAGGAGTCACGTATCCCTTATTGATTTCTCTGAACCAATTCCAACGGAGCAGGATGTAATCAAAGATTTTAATGCCTTGGCACAGCTTTGGTGTGGATAATTTTCAGGCTCCGGACACTTGTTTTCTCAGTCAGCTGCTTACTTTGAATGATGGGCTACTACATGAAATCAGCCTTGTCTCCCCCTAACAGATCACTATACGTTTTTTTTCTCATGAGGGATTTCTGTATTTGTATCTCTTCAAATATGCTTTAAAGTGGGTGGGGCTCAGTGGGAGAAACGTGATGACACAAACTTCCATGCACCAATCAGGATTTAACAACATTTGATCAGTATCAACAGTATGATCAAGGTGTATTGGTTTGGTTGGTCAATATCAACACATTTGTTGAGTTTTTTCAGAGAGTATCAGAGAGTTATTTTCCTAACTTTAAATTGAGTTGCTGATCATTCAGCCATGACTAATTGAGGTTGCAGATCGATACATCAGTCAAAAAAAATCACACATTTTTCACAGAAGGCTTTGCAGTCTTTCTTTAGACCCTCACTTGGGATAAGAAGGAGAATTTCCTGGGGGGGGGGGATGTAGGTAAAGAGTTTTATTTACCAAAAACTAAAATGAGAGATTCAAGAGGTAGGTTTAAATATTATGCCGAATGCACATGTTTCTTGAATAGATCAAAATATATCTATATAGATCCTAGGGCAGTGAGTGCTTTGAATTCAAAGCAAAAAAAGGAGAGCAAAAACAGGTTTCATCATACAAAGTTTAATCAGAGTTGAGAACATGAACAACCAACTGGGATAGACGCAGGTCTGATATCCGGTGAGAACTGTGTTGCAGAGGGAGAACTTAATCATTGTAATGAGTATATTTATGAATGTGACAAAAAAAAGAAGGGTTGGTGTAGTCTCTAAGGTAACATTTATGCAACAGTGGAACCATTCAAAATAACAGAAATTAAATGTTTACAATCCTGGCAGCGGACAATCTTGTTTGCTTGGCCCACTCTTCCTCTACAGGAGAAACACTGGTGCTCTCAGAGTCAGAAGAAATCCTCTTCAAACGTCCCTCTCCATGCACAATAGATTCCATATAAATGATTTATGTGCAGCACAAACCAACAGGCTTAACAAAGTTGCGTTTCTAATCTTAAAGCCTCAGCGTGTCACCTGGGTTTTAAGGGGCCTAACATTATTCATATGTTCATGTTTTTCTATGATCTCACTTCATTAGAAATGTAGCCTACAATGTGGACCGAAGCGAAAAAAACCTAAACAAAAAACCTGACACTTGGTTTGTATCAATGTTTTAATGTTTCAATTTACTTCTAGGACATGTAATACACTATTTATTGTGCTTCTATATTCTCACCTTAACTTTAGCTGGTTTGAGAGAAGAATGAAACTGCATGATGCTGCTCAATTTTAAACGAGATGTGAAAGAATTGTTTTAATTATTATTATTATTCATTGTATTTCTACCTTTTCATTATAGGCCTACATAAAAATTATTTTAATAACCATTATCTATTTTCAATATTCCAAGATGAAAGCTACTTTATTTAAATGCAAACTCAGATTGAACCTTTATGTTTTTGGCATCTTCATTTAATTTATGTATTGTTTGTTGTTCTACTCCCCAAAATAACATTACAATTAGTAGCCTACTAGTTCTATTGCAAAAATGTAATAATTACAAATGAGCGTCTGGAGGTCAAACATGTAGGCCTAACTATTTATATATTCATATTTTATTTTATCATCTATCTATCTATTACTGTTCTGTTCCGATCATAGATAGTTATGTATATTGGCGAGAAAGCGTCGAACTTCATCTCCCAGAGTGCACCGCGGTAGGGCTCCTCGACCTCGTCTTCAATTGGTCCGTCTCTCTCCGAGCAGCGGAGGCAGACATGAAGCTGTGCTGTGGTGAGAGAGAGCCCGGCGGAGAGCGGCGGAGAGCGGCGGAGCTGAAAAGAAGCGCACACACACTGAGAGGCTCACACAGTGAAGTGCCGTGCGGCTCAGGAAGAGGCTCCGTGCCGCCAAAGCTGAAGGCTGCTCCGGCTGAGTGAAGGGCTCCGTCCATGCGGAGGCTAGCGCTCATTCTGCTGCCCTGTGCTGTCGCCGTCCTGGTGCACTTGTGGTTGGCCCAACGACCCTCCTCCACCCCGCTGGACAACAACACACACTCGGGTACTTTTTCAGACACAACCCCGGGCTTCACCTCCTCCAAAACCTTCGCAACTTTTTCTTTTCTACACCCTGAGTGGCGAGCTAACTTTGCTTCGTCTGTTCGGTGGTGGTTGTTAGTTTGAGTGAGAACAGGTAGTTTTTGCTCGCTCGTGTATATGCGCGCGTGCCTTCATGTGTTTCAGTAGGGAAATAATGTACAATTCTGTAGTGTTTGGGCGTTGCTGGGATAATCTTTTAACGCCTGGAAACGGGCTGAAAAAGGGATACGGGCGCGAGCTCTTCTGTGCTGCTTTCAAATTGACTATCACTGATTTGGAGGGGGAGGCTGGAGGGGGGACCCGGTTTTCCCGTTATTTTATTTTATTTTATTTTATTAAAATGTATTGACAGTTTAACCATATTTTCATGCATGAAGACAATTGACATTGGGGGGCAGTCATAGGATGCATCACAGTAAGTCAGTGCAAATGACATATGAGAGGAAAAACATCTACCAGAATCAGGAATGTGAAGCATAAATCAAACATGCAAAGTGTTCTTTTTTTCTATCTCTTGTTGCTGCCTTATCATTGTCGCCGACTTGTAGGTCATACTTCACCCTCCTCCTCCTCCTCCTCCCATTAAACACCACACATCCTTTTGTTAGAAAAAAAAATTAAATCCTGCTCTTTTAAAATATTTAAACATGAATTTCTGTGTCCGGTCCAGATGAATCGTTACCTTTCTATGAAGTTTTGGTGGGAGTGCTGTCAGCGAGACACCATCATGAACTGCGGCAGGCGATAAGGGAGACCTGGCTGGGCTACCTCCGAGATCACCCCCACTTCCAGCACAGGTCTGTGGGGAGCAGCTCCAAACTTCACTCCTTGTTTTCTTGCTTTTTTCTTTTTGCTGTTCCAAGGCCAGATACATACAGCTGAAAAATATAAACCTGGGGCTGACAGCACAGAACTGACCGTCCCATCGGAACACCCCTTTTATCTCTATACCTGACCAGTGGCAAATATATTGTTCTGTCTTTCATTCTTCCTTTATTTTTTTTGTTGGTCCCTTTCCTTCTCATTCAACAATCCGTTCGCAGATAAGGTGTGATGGCCTTTAAGCAAACCCTTGGTTACTACGGCAACCAGGGGTGGATAGATGGACAAGCCTTTAGAAATCTTTGCAGCCCTGCCCTAATATTGCACACACACACTTGCAGCAAGACAAATGCAATGCAATTGTGTTTGTGCTTATTTTTTTCAGGGTGGGGGTGAAGTTTATCGTGGGCGAACATGGATGTCCCATTCCAGAGGAGGACAGAGAGGATCCGTACTCCTGCTCCCTCCTGAACTTCACAGAACCAGGTAAAAAACATTTTCAGCTGTATAATGGAAAGATGTTTCCGTGTGCTGTATGCTGCTTGCTCTGTGCAATTATCAGTAGTGGTGGAGGTGATGCAGAATGAAATAAAATGCAATGAAGTGAGAGAATGAGAAGAATCCGTGTTCAGAGACAAAGTGAAGCTCCTTCTATTCCTGTTCACCCACATCTCAAGGACAGCGCTCTTTTCTTCCTTTCTTTCTGTACCCAAAGCCAGAGCAGAAATCTCTCGCAGTCAACAACACAGCTGCTGTGGCCGCAACTAGAGCTGCTGTACTGACACTGGGGAAAAAAATGAAGCTGTCACACACACTCACAAAGGGAAATAATTGTTACAGGCTCACTTGTCACAATGAACGTCCACAGTAATTGTTGTGTCTCTCACCTTCACAGAGCCCGTCCATCTCTAAGCCGTTCCACTACTTTTTCCCGGGTTGCCTCTGTATGTTTGCTGGCTTCACAAAAAAAAACATAATTGCTACTCAATCGGAACAGGCTTTTTCATGCGATGGCCTTTGGGGTCAAACTGATGTTTTATTTTTTTTCCCTGTCCATTCCCCATTCTCCAATGGTTGTGAAGTGTTGACGTGATTTGATTCAGAATTTGCAGGCGTTGGTGTGAGATGCTCGGTGTGATTGGAAGAGAAGACAATGGCTGCTTTTGCTGCAGTGGATTCTGGTCATAGCGTGAATTAAGTGGACAATTAGCTGTTGTGAAAATGTGTTTGTTTGCTGCATTCATCACAGGGATTTGGGACTACATTAAGGTGAATGCTAATTGCCTTTTTTTCACAGTTTCATGTGCTTTGGTGAGAAAGTACAAATCATAATGTTATTTCGATTTAAGGGCTGATATAAAGCCTTTTTTTTACAACGAATAAAACAATAAATATACTGGTTATTATTTAAGAAAGTTCTATACTTTTCCCCCCCAGAACAAACCAGTGATCTGTTGCTGAAATTAGTTATAACAAGTTATCAAAATGAACAAGTAATTTATATTTAGTAAGCATAGGAATATTAAATATATCCTCACTGACTTGTAAAAACATGCGGCTCGATCCGGCTCGGCTCAATGTGATAAAACCACGTTTGCGTTGATAAAGTGCTTCTTTTTCATCGTCTGTGCATCCCGGACTCTAATTGTATTTAATTTTGGAGTCAGCAGCAGAACTCGCGTATAAGAAGAACGCATATAAAGTAAAAAGCCTGCTTCCCCTTTTTAACAGCCTTGATCTTTTCATTGATCTCCTGGGTAATACACTGCTCTTTTGTAATTAAGAAACCACACTCACGAGCAGAAGGCCGCTTTTTGAAGACGTGCAGTCCTAAAGAAGCAGCTCCTCAAAGTGCTGATGCTGTAGCTTTATCATCTTCTCCACTCGCGCTCTCCCCGAATCTTCATCACTGAAAACAGGCGGTCAGCATGTTTTGAAATCGTCATAAATTGTGTATTGGCCTGCGCAATAATCTGTGCCTTTCTTCTGTGCCAGTGGAGGGCCAGGATGCAGAGATGGAGATAGTGACGGTGTCTGACCCCTTGGAGCTGGTCCCCTCTGACGTCTCTGCCATCGCCCTGGACTTCAAGGTCCTCCACCCGGTGGTGATCACCAGGCTGGGGGTGTTCCCCTCTGGGAGCCAGCCCCAGCTTCAGAGCAACGTGACGGTGAAGCTTCTCCAACTAGACCAGGAGGTAAGTGAGCCCCCCCCCCCCGACCTCTGAGCATAATGTGTCCCGTATGCTGCTTCTCTACTGTGGTGTGCCTCGCTACTTACACAGCCTGGGGGCAGCTAGAGGACTGTTTACTGCCACAGTTAGATACACACAACTGGAACTCCTTTGTGTTTAACATAACAGTTTGTAGTTTCGAGGAGATGAAGGTAAAAATGGGTAAAAATTATTCATGAATTCCTATGGTTATTGCAGGAGGCTGTGGTCACCGCTCGCTTCAGTGCCATCAGCACTGGAACCATGGTGAACGGGGTGTGGTACAAACCAGTGGAGCAGTTCATCTTGCCTAAGGTCAGTTTTTAACTTATGCCCAGGGCCGTAGCCATAATGCACCTGCAAATCACACCCTAACAGTGTCCTGGAGTACATCTGTACATCACTGCTGCAAAAAAGGAGTAAAACCTCAGCAAAAACTTTTTTTTCCCAGGGGTGTTTGGTTAATTTTTTATCAAATTGCGTAGGAGAAATACTGGAATCAGCCTTATAGAGGAGTGCATTTTAAAATGTGGAATACGTTAAATGTTGTAGGTGAACTACCGCAAGTTTGCTAATACCAAGGGCATGACATCAATGTCTTCACAGTGGTGGCTACGGTCCTGCGTGCTGTATAATGTTGAGTTTAAATAATGTTGGATTAGTCGTACGACAACACTGCTACACGTGCATAGATGGAAATGTCTATTTTGTTTTGTTTTTTTATCCAGGGTTTTGAAGGGACTCTGGTTTGGGAGAATTTAGACTCTGCTGGACTGACCACAGTCAACGCCTCCTGTGTGCAGCTCAGTGATGGAGGAGGTGTCCTCAAGATCTCCTCTGTACGTACTGACGTGCTGTCAGACATATAAAGAATGTTCTCTCTCAAGTTTAAGGTCAAGCGACATTTCAGTAGGTTGAAACTTTTGCTTTTTCCTTTTAATTGCAGATCGCAGAGGGCACCTTGCCTCACAGGAGTGCGCTTGGATTTCCTGGTTTGGCTGGAGGGTTCACATTTACTATATATGGTTGGTTCAGAAACGGAATGAATTCTGAGCTCTATGTCCCTATGTAAAATATAAAATAAAAAAAAACACTGATTCACTCTGGCAGGTTACGAGAGTAGCTTCCTTTTTTGTTTTGCCTCAGGGCTCTTGTGTAAGTGCCAAATGGAAGTAACTGTTTTAGTTATCCCTCTCTGCCCTGTTGTGTTACATTATTGATCGGAACTCCTGCATGTGTTTGCATTTTTCTGTTGATCTGAGAATGGATTTGTAGCCATTTTGGGGGGAAAACATAATGAAATAACCTTATAATATCTCTGAGAACAGAACTGATAATCCATTTTGTAAAAGTGTTTAGATTTGGTGGACTAGTTTAACCAGTCAGTGATTGAAACCATTATCCCTCAAAGTTGCCTTAATTTATTTCTGACCTCAGGTGGGTAAGAAGTTAATGTTTTTTTTAAATCTCATTTTGGGCAAAAACTCTTTCCTACAATTAATCAGTTTTTTTACGTTTTTTTTCTCTGTTTTTTCCGCCCCATTACCTCCATCATTGCCTGCCACCACCACCACCACAACCACCCATCTTGTCAGATGGAGAGGGCCTGTCGGGGCTCCTGTGGGGCCGTCCAGCCAGGATGGAGCACCATGCCTCGGGGCTGAGGCAGGAGGACGCTGCCTTGAAGCAGGAGAGCCTCAGGCACGGGGACATGGTGTTCGTGGACGTGGTAGACACCTACAGGAACGTGCCTTCCAAACTTCTTCAGTTCTATAAATGGTATGCCGCCGAGTAGCGCTAATGACTCGATTTTCTTTCTCCAAATTGCCTGGGCCCTCTGAGGAAATCAGCCACCTGAAATGAAAGTGTGTCGTCGTAGTTGCCTCAAAATGTCTCGCTTTAAGAAGCACGGTAGTACTTGCAATCAGTCATCAGGTAGTGAGTGAAACATGCAGTGGTCTCCGACTTTGACTTTGCAACTGTATATTTAACTTTCTCCTCAACTTCACTCTCAGTGGAGTTGAAAGTAAAAAATCCACTGTGGGGATATTGCCAAAAAATCAGATGGTAGGTTTTAATTAAGTTTGCAAATTTTCTATCTGGCAGGTCCGTGGAAAACATTGACTTTAATTTGCTGCTGAAGACGGATGATGATTGTTACATCGACGTGGACTCGGTATTAATGAAGATTGACCACAAAGGTCTCAAGCGCAGCAATTTCTGGTGGGGGAAGTAAGTAGGCTACAAGTTGGAGTCCGATTCTGCTACCAAAGTTCATATTTTGCTGTTGTTGATAGAAACTGGGAAGCTCTTGTCAAAACAATGATGGGTCAGGCGAAAGGGAGGCAAAGAAGTGATGATAATGTTTCTACTGTCCTGACCCAGTTTCAGGCAGAGCTGGGCAGTGGACCGCATTGGGAAGTGGCAGGAGCTGGAGTACGCTAGTCCAGCCTACCCGGCGTTTGCCTGCGGCTCGGGTTACGTGGTCTCTCATGACCTGGTCCAGTGGCTTGCCAGCAATGCAGATACACTGAAGGCCTACCAGGTATAGTAACACAAGAGCAGTTTGTCTTCTCTTTCTTTATTGTTATTACTCTTAAAAATACAGTGAGTTATGACAATAACAGTATACATAAGGATAAAACCCAAGATGGGTACGGTGGTAATGATCAAATGTCTGGATGTGTTGTTTCAGGGAGAAGATGTGAGCATGGGCATATGGATGGCAGCTGTGGGACCACAGAAATATCAGGTAAAGTGCTTGAAATAACATCCAGATTTGCAAACTGAAGCGTCCAATTATTTCATGTCATGCATTTGTAAAATACAACGTATCAGTCAGGGATAAAATGGTCATGTTGTACACTTTCCATCCACCAGCATTTATCTAGAAGAGATTCAATATCTGACACATTTTAACATAGTAAAAAACATTAAGAAAACATGTTCATTGTAAGAACTGTAATGTATTTGTGCCATCTCTTTTGTAAAAGTTAATTTGGTTCAAAGTGACTGAAACAAGATAAGTAGGACAGCAGAAAGAGGTGCATTTTAACAGTGGAACACGAGTCAGGCCGGTCCTTGCATATTAACACAGCCAATTGCCCTGCTCCTATGCTACTGCTAGGACCCTGGCTGGCTGTGTGAGAAGGAGTGCTACCTGGACATGCTGTCGTCTCCCCAGCACACGTCCCAGGAGCTGCACACCCTCTGGGACAGGAAGAGGGCCTGTGGAGACCCCTGCGGTTGTCCCTGGGGCCACTAACTAAATCTGGCTCACACCACACTCACCAGGTGGCGCTGGGGGTAAAATGCACTCAACACTGGTCATCAGTTCAGCTTCTGTGGTTTCCTTCAAAAACCCAAACTGAGTCGTTTCAGACTGTTATGAAGTATTATGTGATTTAACTTAACTTCTGGGACTTCTGTTCTCAAAAAATAATCTTAACATCTTGGAGAATCCATCTCTTTTTAATATCAACAAAAAGGCTGTGCCAACATTATAATCCATTTGCAGCTTCGAAATAGGTTAAATTCATATTTAGCTGTAGCATATTGTCAGTATTTGTATCAGGAACTCTGGTTATTAAACTTGAGATTGAAAATATCTTCATTGGAACAGACAATGGTGAAAAAGAGTGTGGATTTGAAATATGTTTTAGTAATGTGAGAACAGATAAGGGACCATGTGCAATACCGGCATGTGATGGTCATCATGCACACAATCATTGCTGTAACACTTAAGTACTTGTTATATTATACTTATTGCTACTTATCGCTGATACTTGAAACAAAAACTTTTGATTCAAAAGGGATATTTAATGGGATTTTAAAGATGACTGCTTGACATTGCTATATTTTGTAAATCACTGTCATAAGCTTTTAATCCTCTTCACTGTTTGTAGGTTTATGACGAACTTTCACACTTAAGACACACAATCACCATTTCTACCGTACCTGTCATTGTGCAAATAGTGATGTGGCCTTACTGTACTTGCTAGGCGTCATACTGTATGTATGTTAACACTTGTGATATCGACGCAGATTTACATTAGTGTACTTGCAACAAAGTTTTGAAACTTTATGAAGCTGTGGACGCGACGGAAATAGACTCACAAGTTTAACACTGGTTTTATGAAACCTTCCTCACAGGTAATAAAGAAAACTTAAGGAGAGACGAATCGCTTCCGTGTTGTTTTTAAACTCGCTGGTGCCACAGATTTGGTGTCAGAATCTACGTGTTGGCCATTAATGCGGCTCTGTCGGCACCAGAGAGACGCACAGTTCCTTATTGTCCATCTTACCAAAACATCTGTCCCTGCAAATTACCTGACATTGGAGCACACACTTCCTCAGAACCCCCTCTCTCCATCTTTCGCCTCCCCTGTTTCAGCAAGCTGCACGATAGCAAAGTCATATCCGCATCTGTTCCACTCTCCTGCATAGATAAGCACGGCATTTTGCACCCCATCAGCCTCTCTCGCTGATTTGGCTCCGAGTCCTTTTATTGTGAACCGAGAGGGAAGCGTGGAAATAACACAAGTTTCTACCCGGCTGCTTCTTTTGAAGAAGTTATTGAATTTGGACTTTGATGGGCACTCCGGGGATGTTGTTGTCAATCACTGAAGTAATATGTTTAAATTATAAGCATTTCTTATATGCTTCAAACCTTCTTTCCCTGCTTTATTCCCTGTGCATGTCCGCGCACTGTTCTCTCATACACAGCCATTCAACCAGGTGATCGAATCACATCAACCACTTATCCGTGATAAGTTAAGACAACTCTACTGAAAACAGCAGTGATGTTATCCGTCTTCTTTGGCTTGTAATTTAGCTTCTCACAACTTTTTGATGTTTTCTCACCTTGGTCCCTGGCTGCATGCCAATATGCAATGTAATGTGGAGAGAACCATTGTGTTGAAATGGTGTCATATTTGGAGGAAAAAACTGTTCATGCATTGACACTAGCAAGAGCTGGAAGGTGTAAAATAAGGTAGTCATAGCAGGGGAAACCACTCAAGATTTATTTTGTTCTCCGAGATCAATATTTCTCAACCTGAAATTGCTCCCAAAGCTGGATGGTTAAAGAACTAGAAAAAAATGACAACAAAACTAAACGTAATGAGAACATCTCAGCTCATGTAGGTGTCCCAGAATATCTGACTCATCCATATGTTTAATATAAATAAAAAATGCCCCACACATTTTGAATGGTCTCTTTGCCCTTAAGGCGGTGTGTAATCTTTTCGAAACGATGACAACGGTACAATTCCCTGAGCCACTGACTTATTTTCACTCTATTAATATTTGGCTATGAAAGTGCAATCATCCATTTAGCCTGTGACAAGCACTGCTCTGAGAATATGAAGAGAACTCAAATTAAATTGTTGAATTAATTGAATTCATAAAGTCCTTTTCATCTGGAGTCTTCCCTCCTTTCTGAAACTCTTCTCGTGCTGCAGATTTAATACCAGAATGTGTTGACATTACAAAGTAGATTTTTGATGCTTTGGCAAACAGTTATTAGGGATTAAGAATAGAATGTCTGGAGCACAATTATCCCCTTAAATTTAATTTTATCATTATTATGTCAAATATATGGCACTTGTTATCTTCTCACGATGTCCAAAACATTGTGTCCTCAAGAGAAGGTTTCAATCTTTCATATGCAATTAAACCTATTAAAAAATGTACTTTAATGATTAAAAATATTTTTTTCATCAAAAGCAACTCTAAATAATCTCTCATATCAATAAAAACAGGTTTTCTACAACACGTTCATGTTTTATAAGGATTCTAAGTGGTGGGACCACTTAACTGTAAGTCAACACTGTCAGACATTTCATTGTGTAAAATGTAATAAAATCAGGTATAATAAGGGGCAGCTGTCACTTTGAAGGACCTCTTGTCAAATTCTACCTCTGCAGAGTACATTAGAGTCAGACAGGCTCTGATAAGTGTTGTAGTTTTAGAATATTTTACATTCCGAATCTTGAAAGTCCTGTGTCACAACCACGATATGTCAACACTGACAATTTCTGAAGAAGTTATTTGATAATTTTATTTTCCTGAAGTAGTTCATACTAGCACCTAACATCAACAGAAAAACCAAATGTCTACTAGATAAATTCCATTTGTTATGTTTAAGAAACGTTAAATATGTCAACACCGAATATTTCAGTTATTCCTTACTTTGAGCTATCTATTTCCACTATTTACTTATAGCTAACTATTTACTTTCAGCTAACTTCAGCTATTCTTTAATTTAAGCTATTGCAACCATTTACTTTTAGCTATCTATGTCAAAGGTTCACTACTTTTAGCTAAAGATTAAGCTAACCATCATAACTATTTATTCTTTACTTTTGACAAACTTTCATCTGTTTATTTACTTTTACAATAGTTAACTATTTTAACATCTGCTTGCTAAAACTAGTGACAACTGACACATAATGGGCAGCTGCTTATTAAACTTAAGATTTGCATCACACCAATTTGATACCTTATTAATTATTAATATCCTTATTTCCTTCAAGTGCACATATTATTGTTGCGCTAGTTTAATTGAGCTGAGTTAAAGGTTCAGTAAGCGGAATGGTCAGTTTAGCTAACTTCCTGTCACTGACTGCAGTTAGCGGTCCCCTCCCTCGTCACCACATTAATGCACTGACATCTTCAAACAGTGAGTTATCTAACACCATCTCAGATAAGTAAGTGTGATAAAACATAATAAAAACAGACATTGGGAAGGATTTTTACCTGCTCCGCCATTGTAGGCACATTCACATTCACCCGTCTGTTGCTCTGCACGTGCACCGGCAGTGAGACGGGTGTCGGTTTGTAGCGTTCTCTCTTGTGATTGGTTATCCATTTTGGGATCCCCGAGAATTGTATTTGCCGATTACATGCAGAGCAGCTGACTGAGAAATCGGCTTTATGAAACGTGCACACTATGTAAGTGATCACTGTATGAATAAAGAGCGATTTAATACTTATAACATAAATAAATCGCTTACTTCACCTTTAATTAATATCAGGTAGCATATTCTGCAACTGCAGAAGTACCCTGTGGGGTACAAGTACCACTTTAGGGATTCTCTGAATTAAACAATTCACACAGTAACAATTTAGACAAATTTACATTTTATAGATTATATTCCACTAGTTGCAGGCATGTGTAGCAACTATGTGTCTGATTTTTACAGAACCATGTTAATATGCATGATGGATAAAATTAAAACTTTCCTGTTTTGTCAATGTGAAAACGTGATGATTCAGATCAGGCACAGCTGTCCCAGATCCTAGAGGAGCTTACACTCTGCTGAGTGCATCTGCATACTCATTCAAACAACTCCAGATTCACTCTCCTCCCAGAGCATTACACATTGCTGTCAATCAGCCTACTCTTCTCCAACACTCCCCCCTCCGTCTCCTCAGTGTGCACCAAAATGGGAAGGAAATCATTTATTCATGACATCCGGCATCTAAAACCAGTATTTCTGACAGATTCAGATTCCCGGGAAATGAGTGGGTATTGTTAGACACACAACTATGCCCTAATGGGGCAACATTTTCACTCCCTAGTTGAAATCGCACCCACAGAGCTCTCGCTACTTTCCATATAAGCTGCAGTGTTGCAGCCTGGTACGGTAGTGGCTGTCCCTTTTTGCAAACATTTGCAAAACACAGCTGTAAAATGTGGGATTTTGTGGATCGGTGTGATGATACATTTGTTAGGATTATGAAACCTGGTCTAAAATAGTTTAAATCAATTTATTATAACAACGTTGGGTGTCATCTTTAAAGCTTTTACAACGATCTGACTGAAAATGAATGTTGATAAATATTATAAAACTTAGTTAAACAAACAGCTTTTTTACTGTACTGTGGGCGTTGCCGTATCAAACGGTCTTCATGACAACATTCATTATTTTTATCGAACATTCAGGCAGAGAACTACCATGATTGGTTTAATTTGGATTGATATATATGTCTGACTCTTACTGATCCAAAGTTACATAGTTAGAAGGATGTTGTGGATTTGGGTTTACAAGGGCTTTAATATAGGCTACAGTGAATGTAATTACACTTGTCTCTCACAAAGTGATTTAAATGAGTGAATCATGGCGTTAAATTAGCCCTGCTGCAGTGACATGGCAGATATGAGTGTGCCTGAGTGTTAGTCATTTAGGCATTATTGACAGACGAGAGGATCTTGAATAAGCTCATCGGTCAAATCATGACATTCCTTGAAACCACTCATCATTTGATGTGACCTGATGCAAAATATATAGAAGAAATGTGTCAGCTAACAGAAGTAATTTACCCTCAGTCCAACATTAAAGGGGTACTCCAGCAATTTAGCATTGCACAAGTTTGGGAGACTTGCAAGAAACCACATAAACTATAAACTAAATAAACAACTATATAAAAGTAGTGATGCAGCTAAGGCAGAGATATCCTGGTGATGTAAATAGTACGGTTAAAGTTCCTTTACAACAAAGGATCCCTGTGTCGACGTTAATGTAACCCGAAAGCATTTGCATTCCTTCGACTTTCCTACCTGATAAACTCCCACGTCTTTTCCAACTCCACATTCACAGTTTGTAACACAGGAGTTTTGTTATAAAATTCTCCAAATACAAGCTGAGAAACCCCTAGTGGTTTCTTTTTTTTCCATTCATGTTTTCTCTGACATTAGAAAGCTGGTTATTATTCAACAGTTTTCACAGGCTGAGTAGTTCTTACTCCCCACAATGAATCAACTGAGCTTAATGTTTTAAATCACTGGAGTGCCCCTTTTAATCAGTACACAGTCACTTTAAAAACCAAAGACTGTTTCATGCGGGTGCAATGAGTGCAGGTGGAAAGAAGTGAGTACATTGTTATTCCTCTTTATCCCCAGTGGGAAATTAGGGCAGAATAATGCATGAGAGAGCATGTGTTCTGGGAACAGGGACATGAATATCACAACCACACTTGCATGAGTATCGCAAACTGCAGGGAGATTTTTAATAAGTACGAAGAGACCAAACCAACAATACATTGATCCTGCTTATGAGAAATGTGTGTATTAAAAGCCCGACTTAGCTCATTTGTTTGTACAGTAGAGCTTCAAACATGTCCAAGAACTATTTTAAAAGTATTATGTGCAACAGGTTTGTACATTACATGTCACTCTGTACACACTCCTGCTGTCATTGATATTCACTTGTGCACTTTTCCGGGGTTGACATGGTCTCCCAACAAGTGTCCAGCTTCTTTTTATCTTTTAAATACATTATGTATTTTTTTGTAAAATTTTAGGATTAAATGGCTTCAGTTGGAATGAATGGGTTGAGATGCACGAGCTGGGGAATTGGGGAAGCGTAAAGAATTGGTTTTGGTCTTTTGATTGCTTGTGTTGACCATATAACCACCTTAACCTTCAGTGTAGCTGCAACCACATGAACAATTCTCTCCTTAAAAACATCTGTCATTGTGAAGCATGGTTCGATTATGAAGTTTAAGTCACATTTAAAGAGTTCACCAGCCATGTCGGTGGGATTCTTCTTGTAAAGGAATACAACTGTTTTTATAATTGTCAATGAGGTCTTCAATAAGTTGTTGCCCCAAGAATATTTATGAAATATCTATTGGAGTGCTACCAAGAGACACAGCGCAGCCCAGTGATAAATAATCCAAAGTTTGCAGAGGATGAGTGAGCCATGTCGCTCTGCACACAAAAGCTATTCTGTTTTGCTCTCAAATCGTACCCAGACACTGTGGGTGGAGAAAATCAATCCGTCAACATAGAGAGAGAGAGGGAGCGAGAAGAAATGAGAACCACAAGAGGCTTTGATTATTTTTGATGGACTTAAGTCAGCTCTGCAAAAGCCACCACTTCATACGTCTCCACGCTGTTTATCAAATCAGAAAAGCATTTGCATCACATTTTTTATCTGCACTTGTAACGGCTGCCTAGAAGGAAAATTAACCAATTTTCAAGAATTTGACATTTTGATGGAAAAGATTTATTTTCAGTGATGCCACAATTCAAATCGGAAGGACACATTATCAATTGATATTCAGCTGTCAAAAGCAAGAGCTTCAGTCAGTCAACAGAGCTGTCTAGGACAGATAGCCTCTGTCAGTAGGGCAGCGCCTCTTTTCAGCAGCGGTTGGGAGAGCTCACAACAGTATTAACAGAAGAAGCAGATCATTCAGGATTTAGATGTCTGCTGCCTCGTATTTCAGACGAAAACTTCCAGTAAAACACCAACAACCAAGTACATAGCAACCAGCCTGTGTGAATGTTCAGTCAAGGTTCCTCTAAACAAAACAGAGGCAGGCACTTTAATCAGCCGGTTCCCCTCACAGCCTGTACTAGTCAGCACAGAAGTATCACATGCCTTGAAAAACAAGCACACCGACCTGGTGTGACAGGAGGATTGTGATGACATATACTATGGCTCAAGATGGGTCACTGTTTTGTAATGGTCGGGCCATGCGTGTGTTAGGTGTGTGTGTGTGTGTGTGTGTGTGTCTGCGGTGAATGTTTGGTAGATCCTCTTAGAGACAGGAGCTCCAGCGGAGTAAGAAGCCGGTTACTACTGTGAGGCAGAGAAACATGTGGTCACTTCTTGATTTTCAGTTCCTCTCTCCTGTGTGCTCAGTAGATGGTGCTGCTTGTCCCTTTCTTTCCCATTACCTTACACATATTGAGAACAAAATAATGAACCACACCTGATGCCATAGGGACTGGGAGACGTGCCATTTTGGTTTACAAGTCAAACAAGCCACAGGTTATCTTTAACAAGTTGTATTCAATTGATGCAAATCAGTTCTTAACCGCACAGTGACTACTTACAAATATCATAAGTGAATCACCCTGATATATAAGATGTGAAGAGCTTTGTTGAATCAGAACCAGATGGAAACACAGTCTGCTGTAAACCAGTATCAACTGAGTATTTATGTACAGCAGAGCACAAACAGCACGAGCACTACTTTGCATATAATGATAGCGTGTTACATAACAAGTAGACAATTGAGTTGTCAGCGGTCTTTTCTACAGGATTGGCACTCTGGCGACACAATGATTAAGGATCCCCAAATCACACATCATACACTCAAGACATCCACATCTTATTTTATAAATGGGGACTTCAGCAAAAATACCCAGCATTCACTTGGCCCTAGATAAACAACTTAAATCATTTAAAAAAAAACATTTATATGCACAGCAGTGCGCCTTAAAAAGAAGGCTTTTAAGCTTTGTTATTTTTCATTTTCAGAAAAGCAAACCTTAAACCATAAGAAGTTTTCCTCTTTTAATTGAATTCTTCCACCGACTGCAGAGCTACACTTAATACAAAAAAAAAGGTGCCGATGTGTGCGTTTAGTAACACTTGAAGGATGCCATCAAGAACACAGGAGAGAGGCAACATTTGCTGTCAAAGCTGACTTACAGAATTCACGTGCTCAAATGTAATGTAATGTATGTTGAGTTCATGCATAAATGGAAGAACACATCAGTGTCTTAGCAAAGCGTGTGTGTCTCATCGTAGCCCTGGGAGTCATGCAGCAGTGAGAGGTGGGTGAGGTCAGTGGTCATGGCTGGAGTGTGGCTGGGTGCAGGACTCAGCTGCTGTGGCTTCAGCCTCTTGATGCATTTTGCTCAGGTGTTTGACCAGGCTCTCCAGCTGAGGGTTTCCCCCAAACTCTGTGATGAGGCGGTAGGCCTCCACCTCCAGCACCCGAAGAGTCTGACGGGTGTATGCGAAGGAGCCCACCTTCTCCAGGTAGTCCACGCAGTACTTTTTGATGTCCATGTTCTCCGTGCGCTGTCTCAGAATGTTCTGTACCTGGGTGCTCTCTGGACAGGACCAGATGGCGTGGATAGTAGGGAAAGAGAACTTGCCCTCGGTCAGGTCTTCGCAGAAACTCTTGTTCTCGCTGTATTCGCGGGAGCTCAGGTTGGCGTAGTCGTCGCGGATCTGGAAGAAGAGGCCCAGCGTGTCCAGGAGAGGTTTCAGGTCCTGTTGAAACTGGGAGAAGAGCTGCATGAGGCCCACCGCCAGGCCAAAGAGCCCGCCTGTCTTCTGCAGCACCATGTTACGGTACTCCTGCTCAGTGGGACAGGTGTACGTGTCCCTCCAGTGGATGTCCAGGCCCTGGCCGCGGTGCAGCTCCAGCAGCTGCCGTGTGAACACTCGGACGGCCTCGGGGTGCTCCAGGGTCAGCACCTTCTCCAGGCCCAGGAAGTAGACATAGTTGGAGGAGTTGATGACGGAGGGAATGCCATAGATGCTGTGGGCCACCGGGAAGCCTCGCCGCAACTTGGAGCTGTCCTCGATGTCGTCTATGAGCAAGCTGGCGTTGTGCAGCATCTCAGTCACCTCGATGATCACCTGACACAAAAAAAACGCATTGTTTAACTGTGCGATTGTGCAGACATGGACAATGCATAATACATAATACACTACGGGAGAATTATTGTGCATGGAAAAAAATTACTCGCATTCACATTCCAATTTCACAGTAACTCATTTTTTTTTATGTCTTGCTGTACTTACTCTCAGGAACTGTTCAAATATTGCTAATAATGAGAAAACATCCTTCCCCTATCATCGACTAGAAAGACCCACAGTAAAAGGTTCTCAGGAGCTCTGTGTAAAATATGCATTACAGCTTGTATACAGCAGAGGGTGCCATGTTTACACTCTTGACTGTGCATCAAGTGGGAGTCTGCATCTAGTGGGAGTCTCCTTCAGCAGACAAAATAGTTTTTGCAGGAACAAACAGGGCAGTCAAACCGAAAGAATGAGGAGTTCAGCAAAGACACACACCCGCTTGGAGCAGTATCAGTGTATTCAGTGTATTGAAAAGCTCCAACGGCATTAATTATGTATGAGCCTCTGTCAAAATGAACACACATGCGCTGCTGTGTGAGTCGAGGGTTATGTGGACAATAGATACATTCTTGTTAAGCCCTTTTTCACCAACATGAGGCAGCACCGCGCGACATAGATACTTGATTATGTGCATGCCAGAAGGGCAGGTGAGGCACATCATTATTTGCATGAACTGAAAGTTATTTAACAACCACTTTTCTCCCAATTGACACCAACTATTTCACACAGCCTTGGAGGCCTCAAAAGCACGTCTCTAAAAAATAAGCAAGCTCGGTTGGAAAAAAATGGCTGCAATCAACAAAAACTTCTTCACAGGGGTGGGGGCTTAGCAGCTTTTTGCCATAGCTTATTGCCCATAACTCAGTGAACATTCGTCCAATCATCATGAAACTTGGGGGATATCTCCATGTGGTAGGATGTCTCCCAGAGCTTTTTGAGTCCAACCCATAGGGCGCAAACAAATGCCAAAACCATTTACCTAAAAAGTGATTTTATCTCATTTGCATAAACTGAAATACAGACATGTCATGTGTCAACCAGAATGTGCGAAACTATGTCTTTAAAGCTTAAATTAAGCGCCACAAATGCAAGGCTAGCGGTTAGCAACAGGCCGCAGACAATTTTCAAAATATCCACTGGAAAATTTCTAGATACATTTTTGGCCATCGGTTGAGCAAGCAGTCATTTCTCAGTGGAGCACACAGCCATCATAATTGTCCTCTGTCCATAAAGGGGAGCCTAGACCTGATAACCAAAAATGGCTTTGTCTCAGGTCCACGTTTGACACAGAACAGCCAGGGTTGCCATCAGGTGTCTGCTGTCTTGAACTAGTCGTGCAGCCTGCTGGAGTGCTCTGCTGACTTAAAAGACAAGTGGTGTGGCCTGGTAATGAAAGCTGTTTGCATGGGGCTGGAGGAGCACAAAGAGAGGCTCAGTGGGTCAGGCAGATGGCCAAGGCTGGGCCAGTTGAGCGCTATATCTGCCAAACACAACCTTTTCTTCGCTAGGGTCCCGACACTTGCTCACTCTTAAACCTCAGTGAGCCACTCACAAGAGACGGCGGTTGTGGGTAAAGCTACAATAAATAGGGCTGGGTATCGTTCAACAATTTTCATTATCGAAACACATACTAGTTCCCGAACAACATTTTTTTCTGTAGCAATTTTATTAAATCGGTTTTCAAGATGACATAACACATTATGGTAAAACAACTGAAATCTAACTAACTGGCTGCCTTCGGGTTACCACAAATGACCTATTTCCTGAGCCACTGCAGCTCCAACAAAATATACGAGCAAAAAGGAACAAAATGTAAGCAATACAATGAATCAGTGCAGATAGTTTTCGGTGCAAGTCAGTAAGTAAGGCTCACTGTTGCATACTACGCAATCCATGGTGTAATCTATAATGTATTTTTCCTGAATGTCGCAGCCAATCACCAGCACTTTTAAATCTTGGCACATCAAGCGTGCTGCATGTTTACTGCTGTTGATGAGATTAACCCCTCAGGTGTTGAAATTTGGTTTTGAATGAAAAGACAGTATTGAACTTCAAAACCCAGCCCTAACAATGAATGCACAGATTGATGAGAAAATTGCATATAACTCAGCCAAATTTCATACTTAAGGATTTAAAGGTTCATTGCAAACTGGGCTGTGGCCTTTGTGAATTACGAAGCAAGGACAGCAAGGCAAATAATTCACCTCGAGATCAGCCTCAGATAACAGCAGCAGCTATCAAACCAAACAAGCACCTGACCAAAGACAGAAGTTCTGGACTTTGAGTTCCTGGGTCCTGCTGTTTAAGTGCTGAGTGCCTTCACTGCTCTGCGAGACTTTCATTGATTACCACAAGAGTTACCGACCGAGAAACTTCCTATTTGCCAAAGCTTGAATCAGTGATCCATTCAGAATGCAGAGACTCCTTCCAACATAAGTAAGTAATGGAGTCCAATATATCGATATAAATTCTCAGCTCTGAAACAGTTACGTGGACTCATTAACCTGTCTCACTTAGAGGTACTACAGTAGGGTGAGGGTACAAACACAAGTAGGGGAACAACTACAAGTAAACCTGAATCAGACTGCAGGACTGTTGAAGTCTGGCCAACGTTTTTTAACTGTCATCCCACATGATCCCACACCATGGATACTGGATTGCCTCATTCAGAAATGCTCATCCAGAAGAGCAGTTTTAGAATGCAAATGTGACAACATTGATTTTTCTGTTAAATGCTCAAGAAACCACAGTATAATCTTAATCCGGGGTTTATGTTTTTTATGCTTTTTTAAAATCATTTTTGTGAAAGCTGCCATGTCTCATGATTATCCTCATTAGTTGACTTAGTATTGTTGTTGATGCTGTGTGGTGAAGCGGCCAAAAACTATCATTTTCCACAATGTGGATAATGGAGCCTAATTTACAATACAGGGTTTTTCACACAGGATTTGATGGGTCACCTCACCAGACACAAACAACACCTTCACTGTTATCATACATAAATTGATACGCTTTTATGAAATATAACAGCAGGTCATGCATTTATAGGTGTGGCAAGTGATCTCAAGGAGAACTTGTGTTTACGTTTATACAAACCTAATGAGTCTACCTGTTTGGTCAGTGGTGTGTGTCCTAACTGAATTAATCACAACATGAGATGTGTTATGATCTGGGTGACTAGGCCTACTGCACCAACAACTGTATAATACAAATGTATAACATATGTACTGTCTAGTCTGATCCAGGATTTACTGCAATGCAAACAGCTGTTGTCACAACCTCATATCTGCTCCATGTAATAACACACTAACACATTACAGAAATGTAACCCGTTTTAAAGTCGAAAACTTTTAATATTACACTAGCCAGCATTTTATGAGTTGCTACTCATCAAATTTGATATGCTAACTTGCAACGCACTGCCTACTTTGTTTTTTGTAATAGCAGCAGCTACAGTCTCACATCAAAACCTACAAGCTCCGAGCCCGAGGCAGCAGACACTCTCATAAATGACACGTGTTCAAAGTAAAAGAGAAGACGATACACTATATAAAAGCCAACCTTTCTACATTGTCACAGAGAACAGGAGGAAGCCAGTCTACTAAAGGTCGCAAGGCAACGTATGTGTGCAGGGGGGAATTTCCCAAACCTACACGACCTGCCCTGTACTACACTGTAGAAGCACAAATGAAGGGTTTGATCAAATATTCATTGCAAAATGAATGAGACATTGTGCCAATGTCATTGCCTCCATCTATCTGAAGGCATGGCTGTTTCCATGGCACCGACTTCTTGGCAGCAGTGTGCTCATGATGAAGGCGACAGGAGTCTGCATGATGGGTTCAGCAGGAGTTTACAGAGCTGCTGCACAGAGAGGAGGAGGGGGGTGGTTGTTTGATATGTGATGTATTTAAGCCTCAACTACCCACTGTACCATAACAAGGAACTGAGGTGGAATTATCAAGAGAACATCAAGTTGATTTTGTTACAATCTGTATATTATGTATGTGTGTACCACGTGACGCGAGCCAACAACTACCCTATACGAAAAAATTATCAGTCGAACTGAAAACCCAAAAGTTACATGCCATTGTAGCCTCAAAGAGCATTTGTGCTCCAGGATTGGAAATTTGAAGATAATCAAAAATGTCACTTTTGAATGTTGAGTCGCTCCCTTTATTACATTTTGCAAACCATACTCATTCATTTGAAGGCATACAACCGGCTGCAGTGTGAAAGCCCTGATTAAATATATCTCAACTTATGCAAAGTGCGAGATGGATGCTGTAGCGGCAGGGGGAGTCACATAACAGGATTGATCTGTTCAATTCAATAATTCCTCAAAAGAGACAACATTATTACCGTCTCACACGCACACACCTGTTTCATTTAGTGAGGCCTGTCAGTCCTCACATCAGGGAAGAGGTTTTATAGAGCATTAAAAGATGAAATGACCACGGGAAGCAGCAGTGTGACCTCGGAGCCACGCTGCAGGACTAAGATTCCTCTATTTGGGACGGGTTTATAATACATTAAGGACAATGGGAGACCTGTTGAACAGCAAACCTAATGAGACCTGACAGGCTCAGAATGTAGCATGCTGCACTGGCCCTGGGCCATCTGCAACAAAACCAATAAATGCTACATGGCTAATTTGAAATGAATCTGACTGAAGAAAAGCAAGAATGCCAATCAGTGTGCTTACTGTACATGGGCTTCAATATGTCTGTTTCAAATCTAATCAGGCAGCATCAACAAATATGTAATGACACTAATGGATGAGTGGGAGCTAGGGGTTTGCCTGGGAAGCGGTCTGAGATTTGAATCACGCTAATGCTCTGCCTGCAGAGGCAATCAGGAACACAAGAAGCTTAAAAAGTCTTTCACTGGAGATGCTAGTACAAATATGTCTTAAAATACACAAACAATCCCTAAATGCTGCCAAATATTTCCATCTTACTACCATTTATTGCACTAGTTGGATTGTATTATACTGTATATTTATATTGTATCATGGCCAACCCATTTTCCTTCAAAAAGCAAAAAATATCACTTATATGCTTATATGTTGAAAAGTAGCCCTATTGAAAGAGGGGATTTTGGGGAAACCCCTGGATTTAGACAATTATTTTATCTCTGCATGGTCTCTATTAAACTGCCATACCTAATGAAAGCTGCTGTCAGTGCACTGATGAAATTCATGTCAGAATATAAAATGGATTTTAACACGTTTTAGATGACTAGGGGAATATTCAAGAGACAAAAGTGGAAGTTATTTATGCCAGTCATCTGAGTAGTAGTAAGGATGGGGGTGGGTGCCACCTAACCAACATGCATATACACTCAGAAAAGACAGAGTCTATTCCTGAACTTGAAAGACAAAGCAGGAAAAAAAACATTAATGAAAAACAGAATACAATCAAATCATAATGAAGTTGAGAAAATGTTGGTTAGGTATGGACACTAGAAATTGTTAGAACATACTATAAAACAGGCAAAACAAAACTACAGTCTTGACAAAAAACCTCATGATTGGACATGGAAGCTATCTGAAACTTGATGCAAGATTTAAAAGCAGAAGTGGGGAAGTAGGGAAAATCTAGTTCGAGTGGACAGGGCTCCTTCACTGAGCATCTTAAAACCATGACAGTCATGACAGTTTGAAATAAAACAGAAATAAAATTCCTTTAAATAAAGATTAAAGAGCAAACAGTGGAAGTGTTACGAATACAACCATAGTGGGCAGGACTTCTTGAGGGACACAGTGTATTATAGTTGGTCACATCAACTTTGATATTAACCCAAAGCCTATGATGGGCTCGTTTGGAAGCAAGCTAATGGACTATGCCTGTAAGAAGCAAAACAACCTATTTTTCTACTGTTAATTAATTGACTACATACATGTAATATAAAACAGGATCACTCACTAGTAGTGACAAGCCCACAACCAATTTTTGGACCATCCAGCTCTACACAGCTGCCTGAGTTTCTTGTTCTGGTTTAAGGCCCCACGACTGTACTGTATGGCTCAGGCTCACACCAGTCTTAAAGTCGTTTGCAACAGCAGAAGTGGCCATTAACGATTTAAGCTTATCAATTTAAATAACCTCCCCAGCTGAACAAAACCACAGACAAACGTAGCAACAAGCGGACAAATACATCCAGGGAGCTCACGATCCATTCTAAACCTTCTCTCCGAATTCAAGACAAAAACTATAGTAAAATATTGTATCTATTCTAAAATGCCACAATATATTAAAGCAGCTTAAAATGCATCCAACTTCAACAATTCAACTTAGCTGTGTATTTTAACCCACGGATCGAATAAATATGGTAAAGGGGAAGTGTTCTGTTTTTTGAGATCACCGATCTGGTTCCACTTCACCCTCAGCTGCATTAAAAACCTCCTTAAATAAATCATGCTTTACTTATACATTCAGTTAGGAACAACAACTCAACTCTATAATTGCGTTACAAAATAAATTGCCTGTTGGGAATTCGCACAGTATTATTTCACCTTTCTGGACCCATCTGCAACAACAGATGACCGTGAATGATGTAAAGAGGCTGGAAATTGCCAATTTCTCACCTGCAGTTTGTCTTCTGGAACATTCAGCCAATGGTTAAATGCCTGGGATAGTTTAGTCCTCACCTGCTTTCCTGAGAAGAAAAAAAAGTTAAAACATTTGAATAGATCAAGACATAAGCACTGTAGAACGCAAATGAAAATGAAAGAGATATAACCTTTAATGGCATCTTTCACAATAACTATTGCTGCAAATCAACAGCTAAATATGTGGTCTTACTGCCATTAGCAATAATGCACATTTTGTTTAGGTCTATATTAAAGCTCACATATTATGCACTTTGCTGTCAATTTTATGTGGTCTAAGTAGTCCCTAATACTTATTTTTTTAGATGTTTGCTGAAAAACCCGTTCAGATCATTTATTGTAGCAATCCTCTATACCCTGATTGTCCTCTGGTCTCAGGATGACCTATATTTGTGCGATCTGGCTGGCCCCTCCCACCTCTCTGCCAGGCTTTCTTTATATGTCCATGGGGCTCTCCCACCGTCTCTGCCGTGCTCTCGCGATACTAGAGAGACAATGCGTGACTGAGAACACAGTGTTTACCCGGAGCTAAGCCATACTTTTAACAATTTGACATGACCTGACATGATTAAAACCAGTGAAAACAGTAGCTTCAAAGTTTGATTTCTACATGAATATCTTCCCATCCTTTGTCATGTTAAAAACGAGTCATTTTCAGACTGCTGTGGGGAATATAAACAGCGTGTTATGAGCAAAAGCTGGTTGCTTGTCCCAAAGCTAATAGCTACACCAGTCAGGCAAAACTACCAATAAAAACTATTATTTTAGTTTTACCGTTTAAAAAAAAGCACAGGTAGCTTCCTATCCGTTGTGTTATTAAAAACGAGGCATTAATAGACTGCTGTGGTTAAGATAAATTAGTGGAGTATGAGCAAAAGCATTCTGTGTTGGTGTATGTAACATTCAGGCTGTACTAAGGGCATCTTGTCGCTTAGCGGGGAAAACAACATGGCTGTCGCTCGGAAAATTTTCCATCGGATCTCGGGGCCGTGGACCAATAAGAAATGGGGGGGTGGGGTTATCATAGACTACTACACGGTGGACATTTCTGGGGGGGAAGCATGGACATATAAAGAAAATATGGGGATGCGGCTGTGCCGACTATTACGTAATAGTCAGCGAGAATTCTGACTGGAGTATATTGGGGGGAGGGGTGGGGGTTTCAGAAAGGGGGAGAGTGAGAAAAGGAGAGATTGTTATTTTTTCTGATATTTTGGCAGTCTCTAGGCACACCGTGGACCCATGGATATGTTAGAACACATTTAAAAAGTGCATTTAGCATAATATGTGACCTTTAAAAGGGGACATTTCCAAGGTCTACTAGAAAAGGTTTTCATGGTTTATTGTTCAAAAAACCCATTCGTTTTCTACCATTGCCCATTTCTTAAACGCCTTTTCTGCTCTCTATCTCAAAAGGTTGGTTTTGACATCTACCCCCCTTTGCAAAAATCCTAGTCTGCTCTGACTGGTCAGATCTACATGGGCGTGCATGCACCGCCCTGCTCATTTACTCTATACCTACCTACATGGGCATGGCTCACGCCCAGCTGTCAGTTTTGTTTACTTTTGGCCAATGCAGCATGGAGACCAATGTAAACATGTTTAGCTTAATTTCTACCACAAATATCGGCACACTAACCAGTTCTAAACTAAAATATGTACAACTGAACCGGTTCAGACAGGAGTCTGAGCTGAAAACTGTGAAAATGGCATAAAGATTTCTGATTTCCCTGACATTATCCTCAGGTAAATACCGTTTAATTATGTCTAAGTCAATAACAGAATTTGAGCTAAGTATATATGCATGAACTCTCTAAACTGGTAACATACACCCTGTTTTACGTTTGTCTTTACAGGTCTGTGGAATGATCTACAGCCCAGTGGAGTGAAAAAGCTTTGGTTGTGAACCGATACTGAGTTGACATGTAGAAATGTACAGTAACCATAATGGAAAAGAATGTATCCTGAATCATGTCAAGATTCACTGGAAAGGCATTATCTTTTGTAAAATGTATGGTTGAAATAATTATGCTTTAGGTTTGTCATAGCTGCAAATGATCTGACAACAATTCAATATCTAGTAGATAATGTATCATTTGTATTGTGATCACTCATTCATAATAAAGTTTTACTGTTAAAAAATGTATTGTGTTGCTTACTGTCACTGTTTGCTACCTGTAGTAAAGGATTACTTGAAACTCACATTTTCATCTCACTGAAGATTTTCTCTGATAAAACAGTATCATTCATTACATTTTAAAAAGACCAAAAACATCCTTAAAAATAAAGCAGTTTATTCATAGCCAGTGGAATGAAAATGTGAAGTGTACATATCAAACAGAAGCAAAGCCATAACTTTTATGTAATTGTCCAGTTGTTGTTGGGCCCTGAAGAAGACCACCTGTCCCACCCAGTGAACACATCCTCCTCTGAAGGAACGGATAGTGTGACTGTCTTGGTGGCTCCATCCGGCTCCATCAGGTCACTCAGATACCTGTAAAACATGGCACATTCAATAGCCCCTTTTACACAGCCAGTGAAAGCCTGGAATATGCCGGCCTTTCGGCCCTCCCCCCAGCTGTGTAAATGCGACAGTTGCGGAACGAGGGAAGAAAGGTGCGAGTGATCGTTCCGGGAATTTTACTACCTCGGGGGGTAGTAAGATTCCCGACACGATCAGTTCCGCCTCTCTGTTTAAATGCTCCAGCTTGTTGTTGCGGAACAGGGGGGCGTTTGACGTTCCATAGTCTACGTTCTAAACATGCGACCATGTTAGCAGTTGAAGGACGTGTGTTTAACATTAACCACGGCGGCCTGATGTCCCGTAAAAATCACCAAATAAAAGGAACGGTGTATAATCTATCTGATCATAAGGTCCGTTGCTCAATCCAAACCCCCGCGCTTCATTTTGCAGAGTGTATGAGTCTATTTCTGCCCAGGAGAAGTTGTACAATGGAAAGCTAGGCTAGGCTAAGTAAGGGATAAAGTATAGCGAACGGGTCACTTGCTAGAAATAAAGACCGACAAGCTGAAGCAGGAGCCCGACGCGCAGCGGAGGGCTCTTGTTCAGCTTGAAGGTCGACCTAGTAACGGGGGAATAGTCTGCTCGCCCCGCTAGACTGTCTGCTTCAGCTGACTGAAGGCTCCGGCTCAGCTGTTAGCCACAGAGCTACTGTTTTGCTAACACATTCCGCCGCCGCTATTATTATCCTAAGTCTGAGCGTATATCCACACTTTATTTCTGTCTACAGTAACGTGACTTCACACACTGTGTGTATGTGTATGTCTGATTGGCAGATCGCTGCCCTCACAAAGAGACTCGCTCACAACCAACCTGTCACACACACACACACACACACAGAGGTGAAGCGGTCGGATTGATTTAGTCAGTTTGGTTAACTGTCCCAGTGATGTTGGACTCAGCGCGTAGCGAGATCAACTGGCACATCGTGGGGACAGTAAAATACGGCCCTCTTACTGCAAGCTCCAGCACTTCTGCTCTCAATTCACCGGCCATTGTTGTTGTTGTAAAGCAGCTGACCGGCGCGGCGCTAAATGTTTACGTCACACCTGACGCTGTTTACAAGCACCTCTTTCATTCCGGAGCGCTGTGTAAAAGGGACTACTGATGCGCCAGCAGGCCGGCGTTGCTTGGTTCTGTGTAAATAACACAGAAGCAAGCAAAGCCGGCATATTGGAGTGATGTTGTTCCGTCAATATGCCGCAATCTCTGTGTAAAAGGGGCTAATGTTACATCATGTAGCCTAGCTGACATGTATAGGCCTACATCATACATCTGTTATGGCAAAGCTACAAACTGATGAAAATATATTTTTTCTTCCATTATAAAATAAGATAGGCTACTAATAAATTCAGTATAGCCCTTGCTCAAGAAGCAACAAGTTCTGAGTGATACTGTGTGCTGTTTGAAATATATCAGACAGGAAACAAACACCAGCAGAGGCAACTTACAGTATTCCTGTCTATGTGTGCATTACACTGGAGATCATGTAATAGGCCTACTGCAGCTTGTACCACACCTGCTTATAACTACACACTGTCCGCAGACTTATTGCGGTGTGTACTTGAGCTATACAATCAGACAGCTAGAAGGTAGCAGGATGAAGCTATTAAAAAAAATACTCTTCAGTTTCCAACACACCATACAGTTTCAGCATCTGTTTTTCACACAGGGGCTGTCACGGCAGAACTAACGTGAGCTCACAAAAGAGCCAAATAACAGTCACTGCGAAAGGCTCACAGCTCTAACCGTTAGCATAAAGCTAACGGTAAAGCTAGCGGACGCTAATGCTAACGACTAAACCCTGCGGCATTCTCTCATTTCAGTCGGTGTTGGTTATTATAGGAGGGATAAAATAAAGCACATTACAGACATTGAATTAACAAACAGCCAGAATTATTTTTAAAATAGGACTACTTACATTTCGGACGTATGGTGTCTCAGTCTTCCTGGCACAGTCTCCTCCACCGTCCAGTAAAAAGGCTTTGATCACACTAACAGATTGCAAACCTTTGCTGGAGATAGCCTAACAAAAAATTAAGTAAATCCATTCAGGCCTAGTGTGCTTCGAGGCTGGGGTGTGATGGTAGCTTGAGGTTGAGCTCACACTGCAGCTTGCTTCTACTCCGTTGTTGCATGAGCGAGTGGAGGCTCAGCCAGGTGTGTGTGGTTACCAACGGGGGCGTCTTGATTTGCCAATCAACTGCCGAGTTTCTGGTGAGCTTTCCCGTGGGAATATGATAATGAAAACCGACCAATTTCGTCATCAGTCGGTGTATTTTGGAACAGACCATCAAATCCCCCCTTTTTCTAAATAAGTGTCCCAGAAAAAACTGACAAATTTGTCTTTTTGAAGCTTGTGTGTGCTGGTAGTAGGGCTGTGTCAAAAAATCGAAATATCGATATATCGCGATACTTAGTTTCCCGATATCAGTATCGATTTTTATATCAAAATATCGATTTTTTTTTAATTCATTTTTTTATTCATTTCTTTTTTTTTTATATAATTTTTTTTTTTTTTCAAGGCTTTATTGACAGTGCAGATATACATATATGAAATGGGGCAGAGAGGGAATGAAACAACCATGGGTCAGATTGAAACCCATGTCTGCTGTCAGGAACTGAGCCTCTAGGATACTGACTATTGAAGTTAGATCAGTTTTGTTTATAAAAATTCTTAATTAAGATTCACTGTGTCACAAAAGCACACTGATGTGTTTTCATTTTCAGTGTGTCCTGTACAGTCAGTACAAGAGTGAATTGGATTTGTTATTTTGATGTTAAGCAGCTGCAGCAGTGTTTGATAATTTGCCATAACCAAAAAAAAGGAAGAAAAATAGTAAAGGAAGTTGTGAATGAAATAGTTTTGACTTAATTTGTCTGTGCAATTATCAATATATTGTGCTGTTATGTTTGACAAGGTAACTTGTTTATGGAATATCGCAATATATCGTGATATATCAAGATACGCAATATATCGTGATATATCGTATCGTGACCAGTATATCGTGATACGTATCGTATTGCGAAGTCCTTGACGATACCCAGCCCTAGCTGGTAGGGACCCCAATAACCTAAAAAGTGTGCCCAAACACCGGAAATGTTTGTTTTTCATAATATGTCCCCTTTAAAAGGTGCAGTGTGTAATATGACATCATCAAGAAAGTTCTACAAAGTTCTAGAATGCAACACTCCCTGGGTAACCCCAACCCTTTCGAATAATAACAGAAGCTACAGTGGCCTTCAAGGACAAGAACAATTCTAAATTTTAAACAATGCACCTGATGACATTCCAACTATGACACTTTCAAGATGGCGGCACTAGGCCTTGGTCCAAAATATGCAGAAATATGGACATATATGAGACCCTTTCTAAGGAAAAAAATAATAATTCAAAACATTTTTTTCAGCTATTATGCACTAAATTAAATGTACTTATGGACATGATAATTACTTTCTACAAAATCTGCTAGGAAATAAAACACAAAATTCTACACACTGCAGGTTTAACACAGCTTTGTGTGGTAGCTATATATCCCCAGAGAAACATTATGTTAAAAAGGGAAATTACATTGTTTTAGGACCCGTGTCTTATTGACATTGACAGGTGCGCACAACACTAGTTTCACCCCGAATGTTGAATATGTAGAAGAAACAATAAAGTTCAGTGAGCCTGAAAAATATTCTAAAAGTAATACAATCCTACCTAATGCAAGTAGTTATTTCAAAAGTCTAAATAAAGATGAAATCTTAAATCATAACATATCATTCCCATTTTACCCCAATAGTCCATTCATTCAGAGTTAAGGCCTATGGGTGCACAACTCTCTCTAGGCAACAGTGGAAGTGGAAGTGGGATGTGATCTGGCTAGAGTGACAGAGAGACTCTCAGGACATGTCCTATTTACCCAAATAAAGTTCTTATGTCGGGGAAGTCACTTTTCCACTGACAAGATGTCAATCGAACTAAATCAACAGATAAAGTAGATGTGTGCTAGTGAGCTCTCAACTCAATAGAAATAGGACTCAACAAAACTAGGTTGTTACACAGAACTATGAACTGCCTTTAGACATATTGTAATGTCTTCAACACTTCCATTCTATTACCATCTGGATTAATTGGTTTAATTACCATATGTAAGAGTTTGTGCACAGAGGGGATTGTCGGGAAAGAGATGGCTGCTTGAGAAAGCTCCCATTTATTAACATTTCAACAAACAAGTTGCATATTTGCATAACGTACGTAATAACGTACCATTTAGAGCAATAGTAGCTACTAGGGATGGGCACGAGTGTTTTTGCTACTCGTGTGATCGCTTGCATTCCTCGAGGATCAATCGATTCCTTGTTAAACTTTTTTCTATTTTTAGAACGCAACGCATCTGTCTACAGAACAACGGTTGACCGCAATAAAGCGCTCAATGCTTATGTCAAACAGTCACAGTTGCCATATAATATTAAGGATTTTTTTCCACAAGTTTAAAACACATTTTCCTCACTGAAATTAATTAAATAGACTGGCCACAATTTAAACCGATCGAGTAGGTCTGCGATGGGGAGAAAAAAAGCATGGGCTGTAGTTGTAACAAAAAAAAATAGCCTAAGTCACCATTTAAAATAAGAAGGGCAGCAGATAATATAAAATTATTGTCCTACAATTTAAATACATATAAATAACTCACCAAAGCAGATAGTCCAACCGCGTAATGCTCACTCCGTGTCCGTGAATAATTACCGCGATTAATTCCTCATTAACGGAACGTTACACCGGTCGGTTTTTGAATCTTGTCCCCATATTCCCTAATGAAGGCTTCTTAACTGTTGTTGGCTCGGAGCGAATGTGCCTGAAGTAAGCCTTGCTTCTTCTTTTCTTTCCAAGCGGAGAGCACCTTGCATGCTCACCTGGAGTCTACTCATTACTAACTGAGAGTAACAGGTGTCATCTCCCCTTTTTATAAACGTAACTTTATCATCTGCTTTGAAATAATTGGACAGTTATATTCCTGAAAATGTTCTGGAGAAGAAAGGAGAGACCGTGTTCAGCTCCGCGGTGCTGTGGAGAACACAGGCTGCGCTGCGGTGGCACGGAGGTGGCAGTTATTTGCAGTTGATGTTTGACACAACGCTCAGTTTATTGCACTTGCATCAAAATATTTAATTTAGTTAAACTTTATTTTATCCGTTTTGTACACGTAGGCCTATATAACATTTTAAAATAGGGGCGGCCGCGGCCCGCCGGCCTAAAGGCTGCAGACAAAAAAAAAAAAAGATTCTCATCTACCAATCGAGTTCATTTGAACCGAGGAGTACTCGAGTACTCTATTACTAACGCCCATCCCTAGTAGCTACAGAACATATACTGTGCTGTGTAATAACAGGGTCGAAAAATGGGGAAAAAGTTGCGGCTTATAGTCCGAAAATTACGGTACACATGATGCACTTATATTAAAGTAAGCATAATAACACAAAGCCAGGTGTAAGCGTTGACCAACAAGTCTCACCTGGCAGTTGCAACAAGTACTTGTATGGTTCCAGCAGAATTCGCTCAGAGGTGGCTTGCGATTTCTCGTCCATTGTTTTCAAGTTGACACAAATCTATATTGGAGGACAAAGAACACAATAATGTAAACAATCCAGAAACCCAGGTGTTGACAATTTTCAAGATAGATAAGCAACCTCATGTGTGCGGCAATCTCATGTTTTGTCCACAGATGTATATGCTATAACCCTTTCATAATGAAAATGTCAAAATAAACAGATCTACAAATAAGATATAGTATACTCTTTTAAAATGCCCAGTTGATTGTTTTGAAGGAAAATAGCATTTTGTTTTGAATATTTAAAAAACAAAAAAATTGGAATTTCGATTTCTTTAATTGATTAATTAGGCATTAATATATTATGAGGCCACATGTTCTACTTTGCATTTACTCTTAATTGTAGAACATGTAAGACACCTGAAAAACTGACAAATTAACAAACTAACAGTGAAAAGGAAAACAGACGCAAACAATTAAAGGTTTATATTCTCATAAAAGCAAGCAGTAACTGACAAAAGATAAAAGAAAAAAGAAAGATTGATAACCCTACACTCAAAATAAAGTAAGAGATAACAGGTGACTTTCTGAAGTAGCATAGCAGCAGTAGCAAACAAAAGTGAGTCATCCCTCTGGCTTGTTGTTGGCTTAGAGCTGGCTCACAGAAGAAATGGCGTATTAATGAGCTCCAAACGTTAAAAGGTCTTGGTGCAAGTCCCCATTTTACCGGAGTAAACAGAAATGGTGAAAAAGTGTGAAACTGTAATTACACTGCTGTACATGTATTATGGGTATCCGTTATTGGATCTACACTGACAGATTGGGGAACCAGCTTTTTTGTAAACAGTCGAAGAATTTCAGAAAGGAATGTGTCGCAATGACAAGAACATTGTCAGACTCAAAGGCCGCCTGAGTGTAACACTGACATCCAATACATAACTGCCAAATGATGCTTCACACTCAGCCTCGCTCAGAAACTGTGTGGGTAGAATTTATATGCAATACTTTTACCTAATCACTCAATGAGAAATTCAAAATGTTGTATTATTACAAGTGCATTATTTGTAAAGCCTTGCGTTAAAAAGGCTCTAACTCAAGGTTGACACATCTACTGATTTATGTCATTATGTAATGCACTGTTTGCTAGACACATGTGCAGAGCCATGGAATTCCCTTATTCATGGTGACACGCTGATCACATGAATTGACATGATTCACAGAAACTGGTGATGAGTGATATAGAAAACATCTGAGCTAGTGATCATTTAAAAAAATATCCCTTCCTCAATAAATCAGTCATTCTTTACATAAAAGGGCAGTTTAGGTTTTATTTCATGAAAAGGCCCAGACTACCTGTACTTAACTTGTAATGTTAATGCACAGCTTCACCGCTGTAAGTTATAAGACTGTTGTGACATTTTCTATAAAATAACAATACAGCCTCCCATTTCCACCAAGGGATGGTGCAGTATTATATTTGCCTGATATACTGTCAGGTAATACAATTTACGGAGTCATCAATATAAATGTTGTTAGTAGTTGAATCTAGCACAGCCCTGCACTTTATAGAACTCGTAAGTCAGAGTACAGTATAATTCCACACTTTATATGCACACTTCACATTGTTTGACATGCAGTAAAAAATAATAATAAAATAAATAGTACACGTTTCTTCTTGTGTGCAAAAAGTTCCCAGCTGAACCATTATTTCACATTGGATAGACTTGTCAATTTTGCTTTAAAACAAAATATTTTGTTTCAATACCACAATGAAATTTGGTCAACCAAAGGCCAATGTAGTTTATTAAAAGAAAAAGGGAAAAGGTTAAACCAGGAAGGTAGAACCATAGACTGTAAATAGATGGGGTATAACGAAGTTGTTGCAGGAAGTTTTGCCACCGACAATCCGCTTCCTTTTAACCGATAATTCAAACGACAAAACATAGTTACAATGTATATTGTGATATTCCCATCATTACACATAAACAACAGAGCTTGAAAACATAAAATGATGCTATGACACTAAGCACTTATCCAGCTTCCATCCATGGACATATTATAAAGCTTCCGTCATGTCCCTTCCACACTGATCTTTACTCCACCCACCTTGGCTCGCCGGTCCTGTGTTCCTGATAGCCACAGTGCTAGTTAGCTAGCGTTAGCAGGCTAACATAAACGCGCCGGTTCACCACCGTTAATCATGTATTTCTTTCATCTAAACGATAAAACTTCTCTTTCAACGCTAGTTGAATAAATTACACACTGTGACTGTCACATCCACACTTTTATATAATTTAAGGTCCGAGTGACAGAGGCTAATTCACCACATGATATGCTAAGCTAGTTCCGTTACTGCTACGCCCCATAGACACTTTTCAATAGGGTGTTAGTTTCGATGAGCTACCTATATACGCTTCCACCTCGTCACAGGGCACGCGCAGAGGAGGTGGGGGATGTAACATGGGTGCCTCGCGCATTGTGTGTTGCAGTAATATCTCTATATTGCCCGGTGAAGGCTTCCTACTAACAAGTAAATAGAAAAGGAACACACCTCGGTGATGTCGGGCCTTTCTGTGATACATATCGAGCGCACACATGTTCCAAATCTGGGAGTTGTAGTTTACAAGCATTTTTTCTACTGTATTGTGAGAACCTTCCAGTAGGAGTACGTCGATCGCCTCGCCATGGATATTTTTCTCCAACAGCAGCCAATCATATGCTGCTAAGGCGTTGCCCGTCGCCATGTCAGCCAATGGGCGAACGTAGATGTAGGAAAGGCGGGGCTAACATAACCGTCAATCATCCACAGAGGCGGGGGGAGGCTCACAGAAAGAGCTAGGCTAGAGGAGCTACTCAACAAGGCAAACAGCAGCGCTCTGCGAAAACCACTTTTACCCATCCGCATCCAATATTAACCTGGGGCTAACGGACGACGTTAAAACCTGCCATATTTCTTCCATAAATGTTCCTATGGATTACTGATTCACTTTCGTCGAAAAACAGGAGTGTTTCTCAACTTGAAAAGAATAGGTAAGCCTGCTTTTGTTCGGCAAAGCCATCGCAATTTTGGACATTTTTACTAGCTTGCTTCCCCGCTGCTACTAAGCCAACCTTGACGTTAGCTAACTTGTTAACTAATGATGTGGTGTGTTTCGGGGAATTTAAGGGAATGAATGAATTAGGCGAATGGGCAGCAAAAAGCTGACGTCCGAGAATAGAGAAAAAACTTGGTCAGCTCGATAACAAAGTTATGCTGTAGCCAGCCAAAATAAACTGATGAGCACACAGAGAAAGGTTACGCTGCTCCAGGGATGAATAGTTTTGAACCTGCTGGTCGGGCACCGGAGTGTTGTGTTGTTGAGCGGAGGAATCCTCTGAGGCTTTCGTCGAGCAGTGCCTGTCATGGTGTTCCCTAATAGCCGTCAAAAGTGACATTAGACGAAGCCAACGGCGACCTGTATACGCTTGACGTCGCTGCAGGATGTGATTTGTCGACCCAGCTTGTAAACGGAGGTATTTAACAGGTATATTGCATTGTCAGGCTTTTCTTTTGTGCCACCAGCAACGTCAACCTCTCTCCCGATTGACTTGTCCATTCGTAGGTTGGACCAGGCTACCTTTTCATCAAGCAACTCACCCGTTTGATCAGTAGTGGCTATATTACCAGATGCGAGGTGGACTATTTATTTCCCTCTGCCAAAGAGGGGACCTATGTTTTAGCATCACCACTCACAAACTGTACCTGTGCAGGAATCATTACTGACGAGCTTTAAATGGTCTCGACGCTTTTAATTAAACACGGTACCGGGGCTTAGGACGGGATGGGGATGGTGGTGGTGGTTGGGGGAGTGGGACGGCCGAGGCTCCGGCTGCGTGTGTGCATTATTGTAGATGGTGGTGGTCAATCACTCACTTGCAGCGGCTGGTCTAGCAAATTGTCTGGGGCGGATGACATTGTATGCTGCGTGCTCCGTTCGCCGCGACCGAGAGCCACAAATGAGGGGCTGCGACCTTGGCTCCTCCCGTTATAACAATATAATGTTGTAGGTGTTAACGCGATGTTGCAGCGTTACAAGTCTTCATCTGGCTTGACCTTGTTGCGAACCGTTCCGTCGACTTGTTTCTTTGTCAGAAGCAATCCCCACACTCAACGTTACTCGGTGAACAGTCAGCGAAATGCCAGACCAGCCGAGAAAGAGAACATTTTGTGAAGAAAGTGACTTTTAAAAAGAGCCGCACGACCCATTCTCACTTTGCTCCACTTAACGCGGATGAGTTTGAATATGACATGTCTATACATTTCTTGTTTGGTGGCTGTGTCGCTTGGCCGTAAGCAGTGTTATTATCGCTCTATTTTCTGCTGTCGAGTGCACTCTCTCTGCAGAGAGCCGCGTACTGAGACAGGGGGGGGGGCGAAAATTAACCGTGTCGGGGCAGTTTTCTTCTGTAGAAAACCAAGAGTTACCTCTCCAATAGAGAAATGGCTTCGACACGGGCAGTTGAATTGCGACCATTGTTTTCACCGCAAGTTCCAGTGTTTGTGCGCTGATGTGTTCTCCTTTTTAACCGACTGTCAGCTACAGAAATGGCGTCATCCTCTGCCGTGGCGCTGGTACAGTCAGTGCAGTGCAGACAGTGGGCACACCACGCTGCCGGACTCGGAAAGAAACCGAGCAGCACCGCGCGAGTTTTACTGCATCTTACCATTCGATCCCCAAAAAAACACTTAATTATTTGTGGATTCCTAGGGAGGGAGTGTCGTATCTTTGGGCCAGAGACTAGTTACTTCTGAGTGTGCTGCTGGCCCATTCGTAGCCACAAGACAAGTGTGCCTGCTGACGGGACTGGCTGGCTGTGCTACAGTGCACCGGGCATTACATAAACGGTTTTAAGGGCTCTGCGAATGAGTGATCAGCCTGCCTCGGTTTACTTTGCAACACAGATATATTTTTTGTGTGGTAGGGTGGGAGCGAGGAGGGGTGGCAGGCAGCAATGTGGTTCGAGCACACATGCCATTCTAGCCTATTGCGTTTGTTAGGATTATTGAAGCAGAGCAACTATTCTTAAACCGATTGCAGCCTCGATGCAGTATTACAACTAGCAAACCCCTTAAGAAGATTCCATGTTTCATTTGCAGGCGATGTGCTTGTGTCTGCCGCCCAGCTTTTTTTTTTAATGGCACCCACTAGTGTAGCAGAAGAAGTGATGTCATCATAACATAACCGTGTGTTGTTGTGGCAGACTCAACTGTAATGCCTAACAGCTCCTTCAACCTCTGTTTTCAGCCTCCAATTCGTCACACTGGTCACCTAGAGGACTCATAGAGAGATGAAGGTAGGTCCATTCTTTTTTTTTCTTCTGCTTGCCTTCAATGCCACAGGGTTGAAAACTCTATTTGATCATCACTTTTGCAATTAAAAAAAAAAATTAACTCCTTTTATAAGCCTGCCTTAACCAGGCAACTAAAACTGCAAATGATAAATGCAATATCTATATTTTTATTTTATCTGCCTGGCCTCCTTCTTTTGTTCTCATGGATGAGGCTTTTGTGAACTTTTGCCAAATGTCAATTCTGTCTTGGATATGAGGCAGAGTAATAAGTGTATTTGATAAGCATGATATTGAGTTTTCAGTTGTTACAGCTGTATTTGCAAATAGAAATTGGAAGCTGTTATTTTGATGTTATGCTTTGTTATGCAATGTTATTGAATGCCATGCAAAGTTATTGAATGCCATGCAAAGATATAGACCCTGTGGAGGTGTGGCATCGCATGTGGAATTTCTTTGATTATTGGGAAGTTAGTTGTGTGATGCAAGCTTTTCTTTATCTTTACCTATACTTTCAATGGATCATATTTGTTGTTATGCCTGCTGTTGATGTGTCTTAAGTTGTCGTAATGTTAACTTCCACAATCGGCAGAGGTGTTTCTCCTTTACATTAATAATCGTGTCATGTATTGAATATTTGACGAGTTGTCCTTGTAACTTGTAATATATATATTTTTTTAACTCATATGTCATCTAGTATAACAGGATCACGGAGAAAGAGTAAAGCAAGGTGTGAGCTCTTTTGTGAGCTCTGCGATTGGTTATTGTGGACAACAATGCTGTAATAAGGATTCGTAGTCCGTCTCTTTTGCCCCAATTATGTTTTGCTTTAATAAGCTATGCCACCACCGACTAATAGAAATGTTTGCAGTCCGAGTCTACCAAAGTATATTTACCCACAGTTTGTTTTTGCATTCTTCATTAATGTGATGAAACTAGGGAATTGATTTGATTGTACAAAGCTTCACTTTGGCTCACTAGAGTACACATTTCGGTCAACACAGACTTGGAACTGCTTGAAGGTTTGGGGTTATATAATGAATTGTTTTGTTCGACAGTGGAAGTCCAATTGTCATGACCAGAAGTGCTTCTCACTGAACAGCGAGCACACAGGAACAGGCTGATATAGAAACATAAGGGGTTAGCGGATACATTCACCCATTACGCTGGCTTTGCTGCTTACAAGGGTCTCTCAGTAGGCGTGTATTTAATGTTGTTAATGTTCAGTACTGACGGGAATGATGTTTTCACATTGACATTTCTGCTTTAATGTTGAAGCATTTTTTATTTTTATTTTTTTTTCAAAGAGTGCTCTGAGTCATCTGGCTGACTTGATGCTCGGAGGAGTGTTCACTTATTTGACTGCTCTGTATAGAAGGGCCCCAAACTGTAAATCACTCTGCAGTTATAGGACAACTTTTCACTGCGATCACTTAGCATTTAATGTCACTATGGCTTATGCTCCACAGCCTTCCTTCATCAACGTTACATGCTGCTTTACCACTGTGTTCTGGATAAAACTCTTTGACCGTTGACATCCTTAATGTGGACAGTTTGGGATTTGAGCAGTAACTGAATTCTTAATGAAATGCCTTTGCTTAAACTGGGATTAAGAAAGTCCTTGTTAGTGCAGAGCTAATCTGTTAGAACTGCACTCTGTCTATGACCTTGGTAACCTATAAAATATGTAATAAAAACATCTCAAGCAATAATACCAGTAGTCAAAGCCCATACAAAATATATAACTACGTCTACAGTATATGTAACAGTTTGCTAAGCGTTACTTTTAAAAATGCTTAAAAGCTTACACTACAAAAACTTAAACTTAGTCTTAAAGCGGCTACGAGTAACATTTAAATATCTTTTAAACAGCCTCATGTTTCCTCTGATAATCATAAATTACCTTTAACAGCAAACGAGACCATCAGTGCAAAGAAAGACGTTTTTATATAGTTTTTATTACTGCATTTGGTCTGGTCGCACACCCAGTCCGATTTTCGGTTCGCTCGTGCAGGCTCTATGGTCACATATTCGTATTGGTCACAGATTTCAGTGTGGCGCTGCAACACGATTTGAGAAGCCTATCCCTCCAGGTGAGGGAAGGGGAGCGGGAGCCTTGTTTGAGACAGTTATTTGTCATCATAATGACTGATAACGGGGCTGAACCATCAAAGAAAAAAAAGAGAAAGCAATGAAGAAAAGCTAAAAGGGAGAGTGATATAGGCTACGGGCGGGACGAGGGCGTTGCCAAGCAACGTGTATACAATTTCACGAGAGCGAAACTAGACTGCAGTGTTTACTCCTAAATGAATGAGCGGTTGGTACTAACACAAAGTTTGCTTTGCTTCACCATCATCAGATAACCATTATCTGAAATAGTCATTATTTACATCAACAACACAAACACATTACCTCATCGTGATCCATACTAACTGCCGTCTCTCGTTCATTCGCTTTCTGTGAGGACACGTAATCCTTCAGCTCCGTGAGAGAGAGTAGTTAGGTGACGCTGCTGCATCAACTCATTGCAATCAGGTGTGTGTAGCACTGACTGGCATTAGTTGATGCAGTGTCAAAACCACTCTCACGGAGCCGAAAAGAGTCCTCACACTTTCAACACACGGCCATGCACTATATTGCGCCCTTCTCAGTTCACACTCGCACGCCTGGCACGAGCTAGAAAACAGCTTTGCGACAGCGGGCGTCGTCAAAATACTACCGCTTTTGTCCAAAGGGGACGCCAACGTGCCATGTTACTCGTAGTGGCTTTAACTTAGTGGTAGTACCGTAGTTGATTTAAAGGGCCATGACTCCACCTATTCTACACGTGCAGTTTAGCTTACTTGTCATAAGAGTATACTAAACATCCTGTAAAAAAAATAAAAATACGTCATAAGGGTTATCTCAACTTGGATGTTAGACTTGGATGTCGCATGAAGCTTGTGTAAGAAACTAACCGTGGGGGGTTTAATTAAAAATGCTATTGAGTTGCAAAGTGGGAAATGTTGGTTTTTAGACATTATTGACTGATTTAACAGACTACAAGTCATCATATGTCTTTCTCTGCTGATTCAATTTGGGTCATTCTGTTTTAAATCTAACTCGTGAGCTCTCCCCATCTTTATGGAAGCGCAATCGTAAATAACTGGCAGTCCAAAGTGGCTCCATAGTGTCAAAACACTGAACAGTAACCCCTCTGACGGCTTTGATTTAATTTATTTTGTAAGGAAAACTGCTGTGGGATAAGTAAGCAGTTATTTCCTGCATTTAGATGATTTGACAGTTTGTAGTGATGTGGTAGTGTGGTACATATTTAAAGCATGTTGGAAGAGACCCTTGGGTAGTAAGCTGCCGTACTTAAAAGTGAATCTTGCAAGACTTCAGACAAGTTAGGTGTAAATACCGTCTGATTGATGACTATGCCAGCATGCTAGTTTGTTTTGCTTAAGGAAGCTGGAGTTTTTTTGCAGTGTGATTACTTTTGAATTATAGCTATTGCAAAAATGACACCCACTGAGGCAACATTGCAAGTTGGATAGCTGCTAAACCTCAATGCAAACAGGTTATTTAACTTAATTTAACTTTGATTTAGTAACAGGTTATCCATACCCATCCCCATGTTTGTTGATGGTCAGTAAATTAGTTGGTTTAGGGTCATAAACATAAATGATTTATTCAATTCAATATGTATACAAATTCAAATGCAGAGAGGTTTCGTAACAATGTCCAAAGTAATACACGACTTGAATTACGTGTACTGCGTAAGTGGTGGTTTCGCTGGACCGACCCCCTTAAATTTTGAGGACCAAGTGTGTAAAGAAAAGCTATTAAAAATGTGTTTTATTTTTCTAGTTTAAAGCTGCCATGGCATTGCCAAGGCAACTCCTGCTGATGCACCAGTCACTGGAATTGTGGTGACTCTGGTTTGGACAAAGAGGTGATTCACAGCAGGATTATTGTACGTGTGAGCGCGGCTGGGAGGGAGCTTAAT
Source organism: Ammodytes marinus (assembly GCF_949987685.1). Taxonomy (NCBI): domain Eukaryota; kingdom Metazoa; phylum Chordata; class Actinopteri; order Uranoscopiformes; family Ammodytidae; genus Ammodytes; species Ammodytes marinus. The sequence continues at coordinate 21,023,545 of NC_137215.1, read as the reverse complement.
TCTTTCCTGCATGCCTCTTGCATGTTCCTTTGTTTGGCCTGCAAGCCTATTCATTACAGCACAGTATAATGGGTCAAAATCTATTGTTTCTAATATTTCAATAACGCTGCTTAGTGCCAGAATGGCTATGTTTAACCCATGCGTTTGTGGATGCTTTATTATACTGACTTTGATACTTTGTAATTGTCAGGCTGAAAAGAATAGATTTGTTACACTTGATTTCACTTTTGTGTTTTTGCATGTAATCCTGTTTCCACCTCCCTCACTTAAACCAGCTAGTTACAAACCAGTTTATGTTCCTAACATCATCTTGCGATGTTGTGTATCTTGATACCAACTTGATACTTGCATAAAATGATAGTGACACATCCATGCTGGTCTGTCATCCTAGCTTTGAGAGGCACACAATCTGTATTAAATCCTGTACAAAGCTAAATGTACTGACCTAAATAATAAGACTGCTATAAAACTACAACTCTGATCTGAAGGGTTGTACCCTGATGTGAGTTTGACATATTTCTGCTTTCTTAGCGTTAGCTCGACAACCTAAAACCCTAATCAGAGATGTGTTTCTAATATAAGCATCATTTTAAAGCTATACTGTGTAACTTCTGTCGCCCCCATGAGGAATTCTGAGTAATTACAACAACACACATGGGGTAAGCCTTCGTAGATCGAACATGGATTTATACCTTCTGCTGTACATCCAGCTTTTTTCTTAGCAGTAGAATCAACAAATGAAACATTACTTTGGCGCTTCATGGGATTTCTCTGAGCTCCTGCACCAGTGTTGTGAGGCGACACCAGTTTGTAAAAGCTGCAATACTGAGAAATACAGAGTTTTCTGGAGCTGATAGGCTTTATCAACTTTGTTTCAACTCATTTGGCGATGGCTTGAATGACATTCATTTATATGAAAAAGTTAAGCACTATATCTTTAAGTAAACGTTGCAGCTGGTCTACATGGAGCAAATTGTAACTTGATATTATACTGTTAGTAATAATAATAACATATCACATTTCCTAAAGTGATTGTACATTTTCTATGTAAAATCCTAAAATGCCTGCAGTGCACACTCATGGTCCATCACGCCTAATTAGACTTTTTCTCAGGTCTGTGTCGTGTGCAAACTGTCCTTGATTTACATCTCCCTTTACTCTTGTTGTAGCCGTCAGGGCATGATGACTTATCCCATTATCATTTTATTAGTACATAGAGCAGAGGTGGAGAACATTAAATATTGCTCCTAGCTAAAGCTGTCAAAATAAATGTAGTGGAGCAAAAAGCTGAATTTTTCCCTCTGAAATTTAATAAAGTAGAAGTGTAAAAATGCACAACATGGAAATAGGTAAAGTCTACTTTAGTACAGTGCCTGAATAAATGTACTTGCCGTACTTAGTTAAACTCCACCACCGGTTATTTGTCTGTTATGATGTCAGTGAAGTATTTGACATCATCATGACATTTCTGTCAGACTTGGAATCAGTCCAGACAATGTTGTCCTGCGCTCCACATTAAAAGGGGAAATGAAAGATTCTGACGCTCTGAGCAGTCGTGTGCTGTAAATAGTTTACGGCAGTGGTCCATGATTGTGGACGAGATGGAGCTAGAATATTAAGACTCCTCCAAGAAAGCATCACGAAACATACGAGACTCATCATGAAAACATTGTTATTATTCAGCAAAGATGATCTTTGACTTCTGATTCACCGAGTTCAGATGTTGCAAAACAGCTGACTGTTATTTGTGGATGTGACATATCATGTTGGCTTCAATGACAGAGAATGAGAAGTAAAAGGAAGAGACTGGTGCAAGTGTGTTTAAAAACATTACTGCAACGGGTATCTCTATCTCCTCCAATAAGCCTATGTCCTGTTGAGCAAATAGGATTCCTAGAGACCCCCGCTGATGACTGTCATTAAGTGAGGCCTTACATCATAACAACTTGCAGTCCAGTTTTTTTTATTTTCAGAAAAATAACATCACTTTGAAAATTACAAACAGAAAGCAATGCACAGTTTAGTTTGTTTCAGCCTTAATCATTTGTTAATAGTAGTTATAGAGTTATAGTATGAAAATGTAACTGTCCAAGAAGTATATAAGTCTATGAGCAGGTTTTGGTGCTTGTACTGGTGTATCATCATTTCTAGAATTAGTTTAAGATGGTTTCTTGGTGGAGGGAAAAATGCTTTCATGGAATGAATATATTTAAGTTGTTTGTGATAGGCGAATGCGAGTGCACATAAGTCTGTCATCATCGTTATTATAAATTACCAGCATGTTTTTTTTGTTTTCTCTTACATGGGATTCAATGCCAAGCTACAGTTTTTTTTATAACGTGCTTAGGTTTGTTTCCTTCCCTTCCAGTCGCAGGTGTGTTTGGTCACCTTATGCCAAGTCAAATTAGTATGTGTTTAATAAAGCGCGCGTGCCTGGAGAGTGTTTTCCACATCAATGGCACTAGGTGAATAGCCAGAGAGCTGGTCTTGATTGTACCACTGTTGCCATACAGTTGACTGTGGCATGCTCAGGCAGAAGTGCTGCGTGTCTGAGGCCCTTGATAAACACGGTTTTGCTCCTTTTTTTTTTTTTTGCAAGAGTCTTAAATGAGAGCAGCTCTTGTGAGGTGCGTGGCGTTTTAGCTTATTTTGACTTGGTGAGCGGATGTTACGCCTCCCCAAGGCGCAGGAATTCCGCCTCTCTGAGCTAAATCATCTCGATTGGTTGAAAGATAGAAAAAAAAAGAAACGAGTGAGTGTTTTTCTCCAGACATGTGAACACTTATTGGCAATCTCATCCAAAGAATGGAATTTTCTTTCATAGTTTGAGCTGAATGCAGGGAGGTGGAGCTTTATCAGTGGCTACAACACACCGTCCACTGTTTGTTCTGGCATGTGAGCGTGGCAAATGTAAATCTGGTCTCAGCAGTGAGTTATCACCCCCGCCTTGTTAAGTTTGGAAAGTTTGGCAGCCGCAGCTGTCAAGATAACCCAAGCTGCCCTCCCTCCCTCACTCACTCAGTATTATAACTCTTCCTCTAAGAAAAGAAGAAGAAATGATCAGACTCAGAGAAGGGGGAAGCAAAAAGAGATGTGTGTTAATATGACAGGAGGTTGAACAGCGGCGTGCACAGCGGCAGTCCAGCTCTGTGTGTGTTTCAGCCATGACTGACAGGAGAGTTGGTTAGCCAGTGGAAATGGTTTCTGCGTCATGTAAACCTGCGGTGTTGGCACGGACAGCTGGTGCTGTGGCCAGACTGCACTAAAGACTAATGAGGTGTTTATCTGAGAGGTGGGGAGGCTGAAGTGCCCTGGACTCTGCCCCCCGAATCCCATCTATCAGGATCCCACAGACACTGGAGAAGAGGCAACTTGTCCTGGCTTAACTGCCACAGTGTCATGATCGTCTTAACACGGAAGACACAATTTGTCCATCTACTATCAAACATGTTTGCAGCCAGATTGAGTTTTTTTTCAATGGATGATTGTTTGATGTATTAGAATTTGCCTTGTCAGTGATGCGAAAAAATTTAAACATTGCTTTAAGTCAACGTAGCATCCCGATTCCTAACAATTTTTTTTTCTTCTCGAAGCTGGATTGAATTGTTACAGTCGGCAAACCACCCTTCTTATTTTTAGTACAGAGTACTGTATTTTGTTCATCTCATAGTATCAATCGGAAAATCCTATTCGCTTAACAGCCAAACTCTGCATGTTAACTTGGCTGAGAGTCAATGTAGCACCTGTTTGATTAAAGCCACTACGAGTAACATGGCACGTTGGCGTCCCCTTTGGACAAAAGCGGTAGTATTTTTTACGACGCCCGCTGTCGCAAAGCTGTTTTCTAGCTCGTGCCAGGCGTGCGAGTGTGAACTGAGAAGGGCGCAATATAGTGCATGTCCGTGTGTTGAAAGTGTGAGGACTCTTTTCGGCTCTGTGAGAGTGGTTTTGACACTGCATCAACTAATGCCAGTCAGTGCTACACACACCTGATTGCAATGAGTTGATGCAGCAGCGTCACCTAACTACTCTCTTTCACGGAGCTGAAAGATTACGTGTCCTCACAGAAAGCGAATGAACGAGAGTTGGCAGTTAGTATGGATCACGATGAGGTAATGTGTTAGTGTTGTTGATGTAAATAATGACTATTTCAGATAATGGTTATCTGATGATGGTGAAGCAAAGCAAACTTTGTGTTAGTACCAACCGCTCATTCATTTAGGAGTAAACACTGCAGTCTAGTTTCGCTCTCGTGAAATTGTATACACGTTGCTTGGCAACGCCCTCGTCCCGCCCGTAGCCTATATCACTCTCCCTTTTAGCTTTTCTTCATTGCGTTCTTTTTTTTCTTTGATGGTTCAGCCCCGTTATCAGTCATTATGACGACAAATAACTGTCTCAAACAAGGCTCCGGCTCTCAAATCGCGTTGTTGCTCCACACTGAAATCTGCGACCAATACGAATATGTGACCATAGAGCCTGCACGAGCGAACCGAAAATCGGACTGGGTGTGCGACCAGACCAAAAGCAGTAATAAAAACTATATAAAAATGTCTTTCTTTGCACTGATGGTCTTGTTTGCTGTTAAAGGTAATTTATGATTATCAGAAGAAACATGAGGCTGTTTAAAAGATATTTAAATGTTACTCGTAGCCGCTTTAATGGAAAGTGAGGGTTTTCTAGGCAGATCACCAGCCTGCTGATCCAGATAATCTTCACCTCGGCTAATGTCTCATATGATCAGCTTAGTTTGAGGGTCTTGTGCTTAGAGTGTGTGGCCCAACGTTGCTGCATGTTTGGGTTAAAGAGCTTATATGTTTATCATTATTGCTGTTTCACCTGCTACTCCGAAACCCCTTTGTTGATGTGTGTGTGCTGAATTTCCTTTAGTATTATTAGCAGTTGAGTGATGACGCAGATCAGGCATGTCCTGGTCATGTTCATTTGACCTACATAGATACTGATCCCAGCCATTTATTATTGAATATCTTCCAAGTGCAAATCCTCATTGAATATTTATTTCCTAACCTTTAGCTGTACTGCTACTTTTGATGGACCTCCAAGAGTAAACCCAATACAGCTGATGTCCCTGATACAATATGTATAGTGTCCATGGACAGAGAAGTGTTGATGTGAATTGGTTTTAGAAATAAGGAATGAGCAGCATATGGATTACTTATTTTCCTAGCTAGAGCAAAAAGCTAGAGCAAAAAGCAGTTTTGGATCAATGCTAGCCTTTTAGAGGTTGGTCAGGATTATTTATAAAGCCGATACGTTGTTACGAAATGCCCAAATTGGAGCAGTAGAAAATAAAAACTTAATCTGCAAACAGTTGAAACATGTCAAAGGTCTCAAATTCCCAGATGTGGACTTTTTAACATCTCATGTCCTGAAAGTGCTTCGGTCATGGCACAAGCATGTAACACAGAGGCCTGCAGCAGCTGGTCGCATTGATTTAGGTTCTACACCACTGGCATGTTTTTTTTTTAAACCGGATTCCCAATCTGTACACTATTTTTATTTATTTTTCCTCCACATGATAATATGATAATGAAAGTAAATACAATGCATGATAAACCTGGGGCCTATTGCATAAAAGTGGAATAAAGATATCCAGGATGATTGATAAAGCCAGCCTTGACAAAGTCTAGCCTGGGCACTTTGGATCAGTCAGAGTTGCATAAACGCCAATCCAGGATCAAAAGGGGCAGATTTGTCAAGCCAGGTGTAAGTAATTCTGTTAAGTGCCAGCACAGGTTTCAGAAGTAGACCCAGAGATCGAACACAGATTTACTGATGTAAAAATGGAAAAGACGGCCCATTTTCCCACAATGTCTTGCTAGTTTAAACCGTAAGTCAGGGGGCAGTTCATTTCATACAGCAGATGTATTCTCTGCCGACTGATCTTGATGTCCCTGCATTGTTTTATGATAAAATAGTTGACAGTGAGTAGTCTGCAGGTGCATCTAAAAAATTTAATATCATGGAAAGTCCATTCAAAAAGTGAAACTTTCATAGATTCATTACACAAAGTGAAATATGTCAGGCCTTTTTTTGGATGATTGATCATGGAATAAAAAAATCCAGTATCTCAAAATATTACATACAACCAATCAGAAAAAGGATTTATAATACATAAATGTCGACCTTCTGAAAAGTATGTGTAATGAGAAAAGTACCACGTTTATTCTAGATTAATTTCACTTCGTGTAATGAATTTATAGAATATATTTAAGTTTCACTTTTTGAATTCAATTACCAGGGTTCGTACAGATGCTTGAAAGTCTGGAAAATGCTTGATTTTCAATCGAGTGTTTTCAAGGTTTGAAATGTGCTTGAAATCTGAACACTGTGCTGGAAAATGCTGGATTTTCTCTTTATTGACCAGTGTCGTAATTCATCAAATTCTTTCATTTTTTCATTCTGTAAATTAAAAAAAAAATTTGTCGCAATGTTTTCTTCGCCGCCGTCTTGTATGCACGAGTGCAGTTGCTCCCCGTGTTTTCTTTCCTGGGACACGCGCCACACCTGGCGATCGCTCCAGGAATTATCCAGAACCACGAGTCGCTGCTCATGGACCTATTGCTCCCGATACTTCCATATCAGATATCCGTTTCCATTTGGTTATGACGAGGCCCTAATAACGTAAGTTATGAACATAACTATGGATCTATGAGACCGACCGATGACCGTCACTACGGTCTAACCGTGAATGATACCCTCCATTCTACCTATCTTTCGAGACCATAATATCAACAGAGTCGTATGACCGACCTTTAGAGGCGGGCTCGGAGTGCATAAAGCATCCGGGGGAGCACGCCTCTTCCTCCTGCCTGGAACGCCTCAGCCAGTTCCGAGCGACAAGAGATAGTGACGGTCATCGGTCGGTCTCATAGATCCATAGTTATGTTCATAACTTACGATCTATTTCGACCTCCCTCAGACCGTCACTACGGTCTAACCGTGGATGAGTCATATCAACAATGTCGCGAGGAAGAAAATTCCTCGTCATCAGTCCGCTCGGTGGCAGACCTGAGAATAGTGGAGCCCATGGTTGCGGACGCAACATTGACCCTATAAAATCTGGTGAAAGTGCATGGAGTGCTCCATGAAGCAGCCGCACATATATCACCTAGGGCAACTCCTTTTAAAGCTGCCCATGACGTGGCCATACTTCGTGTAGAGTGAGCCACAAGGCCACCAGGCATCGGGAGTCCCTGCGTGGTGTAAGCCTGGGCAATCGTCTCCACCAGCCAGTGGGAAAGACGCTGTTTAGACACTGGGTGGCCCAACTGTCTATCAGCATAACACACAAACAGCTTAGTATGTGACTGCCTCAGTTGCTGAGTACGGCTGACATAAGCCCTCAATGCTCTTACTGGACACAATGTATGAAGAGCAACTCTTCCTTGGCACGCTGGATCAGGGTGAAATGCCTCCAGCTCGATCGCTTGATTAACTGTATCTGGCCTTACCACTTTAGGCAGGAAGCAAGGGTTTGGCCAAAGAGACACCCCTGCGTTCTCGGGCTTCCACCTTAAGCACTCGTCACTAACAGACAGTGCGTGTAGCTCACTCACCCTTTTAGCTGAACATATGGCCAAAAGAAATGCAGTTTTTTGTGCCAAGAACTTTAAACCCGACTGCTCTAGCGGTTCGTATGGGGCAATAGCCAAAGACCTCAACACCAAAGGGAGGTCCCAGGATGGGGCTCTCAAGCTCCTGCTTGGCCGCAGGCGGTTAGCGCCCTTGAGGAACTGAGACACCATGGGGTGCTTTCCCACAGAAAGACCTCCCACTGTCTCGTGAAATACAGAAATAGCGGCAGCATAGACCCTCAGGGTGCTTGCTGCCCTCCCCAGGTCCAGTAGGGACTGCAGGAAGAGGAGCACCAAAGCCACCGGACAGGTGACCGGGTCCAACTCCCTATTTTGGCACCATGACGAAAAGAAATTCCATCTTTGTTGGTAATTGGCTCGTGTAGAAGGTGCCCTGGCATTATTTATCGTCTCCAGGACGGCTTCACTCAAATCCTGAGAGATGGACTGAGGAGGGGCCAGGCCCATAACTGCATCACAGACGGGTTCGGGTGCCAGATTTGGCCCCGTGCCTGAGAAAGAAGGTCTGCCCTGCGGGGCAAGGGCAAGGGTTGACCGTAAACAAGACGGAGGAGGGCCGGGAACCAATGCCTCCCCGGCCAGTGTGGAGCCACTAACAGGACCCTGTAGCACCCCTGGGAAATCCTGTCTAGCACATGGGGTACCAATGGAAGCGGAGGGAAAGCGTATAGTAACCCTTCCGGCCACTCTTGAGACAGTGCATCCAGGCCTAAAGGGCTGCACGGCTGCCTCAGGGAGAACCACCTCTGGCAATGGGTTGTCTCCCTGGAAGCAAATAGATCCACCTGGAGCCTTCCAAAGTGAGTTGACAAGGTCACTACAACCTCTGGGTGTAGTCTCCATTCTCCCGGGAGAGGTCCGGACCTGGAGAGGAGGTCCGCCGCTATGTTCAAGACCCCTGGTATGTAAACCGCCTTGAGTGAGGCCAGGCGTGGGAAGGCCCACGTCAGAAGCCTCTGGGCCATCTTTAGGCAAGAGAGGGACCTTGTGCCGCCCTGATGGTTGATGTTGTACACCGTGGCAGTATTGTCTGTTCTTACAAGGACATGTCTGCCCTGTATGAAGGGAATAAGAGCCTTGAGGCCCAAATAAACTGCCCTTATCTCCAGCACATTGATATGTTCTGTGTCCCAAGGAGGCCCCCAGAGACCCCTCACCGCTCTGCCTTCCCAGACCGCCCCCCAGCCTGACTGGGAAGCATCCGTAGACACTATGGTCCGCCTCGAGGGGAGATTGCCCAAGGGGGCTCCTTGTGTGAGCAACCTGCTGTCCCGCCATGGGCGCAGGGCTCTGAGACATGAGTGTGTTATCCGGAGCTTTACATGCCTGTCCCTGTGTGGGTTTAGGTTGAAAGCATTTAGCCACCGCTGTAGAGGCCGCGCCTTGAGGAGACCCAATGGAATCACCACCACTGCTGCCGAAATCGACCCCAGTAGTCTCTGAAGGTGGATTAGTTCTAGGCGCTTGCCTAGGCGAAAGATGCGCAGGGCCCCCAGAATTTTTGCCACTCTCTGAGGGGTGAGTGATGCCCTCATCGTGAGGGAGTTCAGACATAGTCCTAAGAAGACTGTCTCCTGCCTTGGCATGAGATTGCTCTTCTTCAAGTTGACCTGGAAGCCAAGAGACTGAACGTGGGACAGGACTGTCCCTGTGTCCTGCACTACCTGCTGGCAAGACGGAGCGCAGACCAACCAATCGTCCAGGTACGGCATGATTTTTAAGCCTGCCCTCTGTAGGGGCATCAAGGCAGCTGCCACCACCCTGGTAAATACCCTGGGGGACAGGGAGAGGCCAAATGGGAGGACTTTGAACTCGTAAGCCTGTCCCCGAAAGGCGAAGCGTAGGAACTTCCAATGTTCCTGACAAATAGGGACGTGGAAATAAGCGTCCTTGAGATCGATAGTGGTGAACCACTCCTTTTCCTCTATTGCTTCCATGATGTGCCTTGTGTGCAGCATCTTGAAGGGTAAGGTTTTCATAAAGGCATTTAAGCCCCTGAGGTCCAGAATGGGGCGCAGCCCCCCGTCCTTCTTTGGAACCAGGAAATATATTGAATAAAAGCCAGTGTGCTGTTCGCTGGAACTTACTTTTGCAATTGCTCCTTTTTGTAGCAGTGTGGCGATTTCCTCGGCCAACACATCTGCCTGGACTGGGTCCTTCACGGATGTTATCCGGACCCTGGAAAAAGGTGGGGGCCGCCGCCGAAATTGGAGCCTGTAACCCCTGGCGACTGTTGCCAGTACCCAGGGGTCTGAAACTTTCTGCTCCCAGCTGTCCAGGCGTAGCTGGGAGTGAACCCCGGCGGCTGTCCCACCAATCCTATTCACGACCCTGCCGGGGCCTTTGGCCCCTCGGGGGACGTCTATTTTGGGGAGCCCCTCTTGATGTTGAGTGGGACTGAAACCCCCGCTGCAGTGGTCTTACTTTAGCACCGCTGTAGCCCTGGTTGCCCGGGCTCTGACGTCCGTTACGCACCCAAGGATCCTGACGGCCCTCAGCAGTCTGATATGGTTGCTGCCGGCCAGTAGGTCGCTGCCTTGTCCTCCCAGGGTGAGTGAACGTGCGTTGCACACTCTCCCTGGCACGTGCAGTTTGTTCAGCCTTCTTCAGCACATTCTGGGAGTCTGAATGAAACATTGAGCCCGGCTCCACTGGCATATTGGTGAGCTCGCTCTTAATACTCGCTGGGAGGTTCGTTTGAGCCAACCAGATCTGCCTGCGGGTCATCATGGCTGATGACATAGCCGCCCCCACATCCCGGGTGAGCTGGGAATGGGTGGATAAGGCCGCATCTACCAAGTTCCTGGTATCGCGGTCAGCTGCGCTAAGAGTCTTCCTGATAGCTGCCAGTAGGATAGCCAAAGCATTTCCTGAACAAGCTGCACGAGCAGCTGCATTGTAGGTCCTGCAGACCAAGCGGTCCGTCTTGTCGCACTCCTTTCGTGGACATCGTGGGTCAACTGTGACCTTCTCTGGGCTGAGAGAGGTTAAGGCTGCCATCTCCTTCTCCACCGGAGGCATACCCCCCAGTCCTGTCTCCGACGGGTATTGTGCCTTAGCCACCCTCCTGCAGCCTGTATTAAACTGAGGTGCTTGGCTAGGAGTACTCCAAGCTCCTTTCAGCATCTTGCAGTAGTCTTCTGCTGCTGGAATAGCCACTGAAGGACGGGGTTGTGGAATGCCAGCCCAGACCCCCTCTGTCTGACTTGGGACTTCCACTGGGGTGTCAAGTCCCAGGATCTTGGCAGCACTCAGGACCCTTGAGAACACACTATCTTGACCCGGCTCTTCTGAACACTCATCTGCAGAAGCAGATCCCTCTGGATGGGATGAGCTGAGGCCGTGTGGCTCTGCAGCAAACTCCTGTTGTCCCTCTTCTGCGAAAAGGGAACCCCGGGCATAGAGGGATATAGAGTCCGGGTGGTTGGCTTCTGGCTCCTGGTACGATGACATATGTGCGGAGGATGTTGGACCAGAGGTGTGAGTCTCAGAGATAGCTTCACTCTGAGAGCGAGTTTCAATTCTGCCCACCCTGTCTGTCAGGCCACGAATGGCAGACAAAATTTGCAGCTGTATATCCTCCCGTCCTGCCGCCGCCACCGGGGTGGGGCCTGGACCTTCTGGCTGCAGAGCCCCTCTTGAGGCTCGTCTTTTGCTACGGCCATGGGAATGCTCACGTTGGCGTTTGCGTGATTGGCTGCTCTTAGAGTGGCGGTCCTGTATCCTACCATCGGTGGGAGAAGGAGCACCTGCCGCAGCACCGGGGGGGGGTTCTCCTAACCAAGCCCTCCGAGACCTCTCGTCCAGCGGTAGGTCCAGTGCAGCTGGGCATGGGGACTCCACATCCTCCAAGAGGTGAGCCCTGCCCAAGCATGGGGGACACTCTCTGTGACCATCACGGGGGTCCATGGTCGCTCCACAGGAACGGCATGTCTGGGGGGCCATAGTGCCCAATTTCACCCCAAATGTGTACGCGGACGTACACTGGGGGACAACTAAAGGAACCCGACCATCTGCGCACAGAGGTTAAGGGAAGCTTTAAGTTGATCAGCAGCCTCCTAGCTTAGCTGATTTTTCTCTTTATTCTTTTCTTCTTTTAATGAATCAAATTCACCCACAATGTGTACGCGGACGTACACTGGGGGACAACTAAAGGAACCCGACCTTCTGCGCACAGAGGTTAAGGGAAGCTTTAAGTTGATCAACAGCCTCTTAAATTCACCCACAATGTGTACGCGGACGTACACTGGGGGACAACTAAAGGAACCCGACCTTCTGCGTACAGAGGTTAAGGGAACCTTTAAGTCGATTAACAGCCTCTTAGTTAAGCTGCTTTTTTCTTTCTCTTCTCTTCTTTTCTTTCTTTTCTTTTCTTCTTCTCCTCTATTTTCTTTTTCTTTCTTATTTTTCCCTACAATGGGGAATAAATAAAGAAACCCGTTTTCAGGGAAATTAAGTTGACCATCAAAATCAAAATCAACTCTGAAATAGTACGAATCACCACTCTTGGGACGTACGAGGAAAATATATAAATAAAGCACTTCTAACGCCGGCAGGCAAGGCTTTGTTTATTGCTACTTATTCTTAGTATTTAACAAAAAGTGTATTTCGCCCCAACACTGCTTTTTCCTTGCAGGCTAAGGGGAGAAGCAACAGGTGTTAACAATCAACAACAATCAAACACCATGCGCTACAAAACTACTGGAGACCTTTCGGTGCGCCAATAGTTACAACCTGTAATCACAGGGAAACCAGTTAAACAATCCTCAGGGACACAAGGCACCTGCACAATAATGTGACGGATTACCAGCTTCCTACATTTTCAAACACAACTTACCGGTCTCTCAGATGAGGCGAGAAAGGCAAAGAGGAAGAGGCGTGCTCCCCCGGATGCTTTATGCACTCCGAGCCCGCCTCTAAAGGTCGGTCATACGACTCTGTTGATATTATGGTCTCGAAAGATAGGTAGAATGGAGGGTATCATTCACGGTTAGACCGTAGTGACGGTCTGAGGGAGGTCGAAATAGATCCGACAGGCATAGGCTACTGTACGGTCTGCTTAAAGTACCTCCAGCTGTACACAATGGGGGAATCGGCACTTAGAGTTCCTGCCAAAGGTAAATCAGTTGAGAATTTTTTTTCGTTAAAACGTATCGGACTATGTCACTCTGGTTGACTGTTCAATCATGTTCTTCTTTGCAAGTTACACCAAATCCCGAGTTTGTATGTGTAATTGACTTGTTGATACAAATAAATAGCATGCTAAATTGATGCTCAACACCGTTAGCAATTAGCTGACCAGCTAGTTTTCAATAATGTATTGCTCCAAATTCATGTTGTTAGCTAGATAACGTAAGCTTGGGGGTTACTTCATTGTAACGTGATGTTACACTCATGCGAGGAAATTGAGACCTCCGCGAACGTTTGGAGACAGTTTAGAGACTCCCTCGCGACTGCAGTCTCCAACTTGTCGCAAACAGTCGCAGCCCAGTGAGATACGGGCTTAACAGACATGAGTGCCGTGACTTCCTCTTTCTGAACGCGCATTAACGTTATACTTTGATGTGCACTGTGCATTCGAAGCGTGAGGCGAGCCCCCTCCCTGCACCTTCTCTATGTGTGTTGATAGCGTGCCAAGTTTCCGCTGATAAGAATTGTGTCCCCGCCGGCCGGTGAGCGCGCAATCGCGCATGCATCAAACATATTAACGCTTCAATTTCACTCTAGTAAATTCAGAAGTTCTTTGGATCGTTTTGTACATTGTTTTTGGTACATTTGTTTGAAAATTAGGTTTGCAAAGTTATTAATGGCTCATCCGCCAATAAAAATGCTTTTATTCTTCTGTGTAATTAACTGTATCCTATGTATTGCACATTTATAGCACTTTTCATAACACAAATTAAGGTAGCATAGAGGAGGGAGCCTACTAAAATAAAATATCTGGGTTGGTCCCCAGATGTTTTTATTTTAGTAGGTTGGTTTGCATTGGTGTTGAACTGTTCCCTACTTGTTTTCTTCTTTGAATAAAGCCTAATGCTGCTAGTAAAATACCACCAGCCACTCAACCCTCAATAGTAGACATGATATAGAATAATTACCTTTATTACAGTTTAACCAAATGTTTTAACAATAGGCTACAGGAGATATTTGAAAGCACTACAGTGTTTCCCCTAGAATTGTTTTTAGGCCCGGTGGTAAAAGCTGATAAAGAGTATGCGCGCGGCGTGCGTACCAAATTTGTAGTAGAAATTGACCAAAACTAACTGTATTATGGATGAGCCTCTTTTGACAGCCCGCTACAAATCAGGGCATAGGGTTATGCCTTCACATTCGGTACGTTTGTACATTTTGTGTTTCCCTCATGATTTTTTTAGACTGCTGGGGGAGAATGGACCTTCTAGTGGGGTCTTGGGGCATGCCCCTGCGGAAGAAAACCTTTACCTTTTTAAAGTTAAATGCATCAAACTGGTGCACTTTGAGAAGCTAAATCTGATTTTATTTTTTTTGCTCTGTAAACAGCTGTCATATGTCCTGCCTAAAACAATTTTATGGAATAATTTGGAGACACAAGCCATATAAACTATTGAAGAAAAACACATAGATATGAAAATAAAATACAATAAACACGAAGACCTAATATAGACAGGTATATCCTGTCTAGTATTAATTTCTGGAATAATCTGGATCATGAAACATTTTCTTTAATTTATCAAATATTCATTTAAAATAAATGAATTAACCTAGGCTACACATCATGATTAGCCTATCAATCAAAATGTGTGCAAAATAAGCAACATTTTGTATTCCGACCCATTATATTTCATGTAGCCTAGTTCTCAATTTAAAACATAAAAATAAAGTAGCATTGAAAATACCAAAAAATAAAGCTTGTAGGGCTACTATAGCCTGCTGTTTTCAAGATAACTTGCTGCGCTGTCTCAGCTGTTGATACAGATTGGTTGCCATGGCGACGTAGCAACTTTAACTTTCTAAGTTTTGCTCATCACTTTTTCCTGTTCAACTCCCTGTTACTGAGTCCTAAATATCTCCAGTGTAGCCTATGCCATGGACCTATAAAGGAAGGTTCTTTCTCGTCAGTTTCCCTGTTTGACATGTGAGCTCCGAATGCACACGTGCATCGCGCGGCGTAGCACAGACTAAAAAAAATTTAAAAAAAAAGATAATTTTTTTTTTTACATTTTTTTTTTTTTTTTTTTACATTTTTTTTTTTTTTTTTTGGGCAGCTGTTGGCCTGGCGGGGGGTCCCGTTGGCCTGGCGGGCCCGCCAGGCCTGTATAATGGTAGGGGAAACACTGCACTACACATGCATTGTAGGCTATTCAATTAAATTTGTGTCAGCGGAACCGTGAATGTTCTCCTTTTTTTCATTAAAATGAATGCAGAAAAGGCACACATTGCTTCATAAAAATTCACCAGAATGCAGGAAATTAAGTGTTTAATGCTCAAAGATTTTTGGGGGGGACCCCCAGACCTCCACTTCTAATGTGTCCACACCCAATGTTTACTTAAAACTTGTCCTACGACTTTGCAATTCATGAGTTTATTTTAATAAGATTTTTGATGTTTTATCACATTTTCCAATTGTCTTTATTTCTGATTTATTATAAACAATATGTAAACTTGCAGGACACTAGCAAAAATAATTGGCTGGGAGAGAGGACACTGCAGCAGCACTGATATAGAGTGACAATATGCTCCATCTCATGTGATATTGCTCAAGTATAGTCATGTTGTTATTAACCTGATAGATGGTCATTTTTGGCATATGAACTAAACTGATAAAGGTCTCCTTAGGGCCATACTGCAATTTGGTGATTGTCCATACACATTATATTATGAACACTCCCATTCTACAGATAAGGCAATGTATGAAATCATAAGCATTTATTTATATACTGTATATATTTAAAGCTTCGGCTTCCTTGAAAAAGTTGACATTGTATCTTGAAAGTGCTGGAAAAGTGCTTGAATTTTACTCTTAAAAAGCTGTACGAACCCTGAATTACAGAAAAAAGGAATTTCTCATTGATATTAAATTTTGTTTTAGATGCACCTCGATATAGTTATAAGTACAAAGTGAATTCATTTGACCCACATATGCAACGGCATCTGCCATCGATAATCAATTGTATAAATATAGCCTGCAATATGAACAGACTATCACATAAATTATTATAATTTATAATTAAGTTCAGGTTCTTTCAAAGGTGTTTTATTAAATGTCAGTAACAAAGAAATTGCAGCACAATGGATACACATTTTTTCCCCTTTTTTTTACCCCGAACACACCCCACCCACATCCCACCCTCACACCCAACCACACGAAATACACACACCAAAAAACAAACTACCAACATGAAACAAAAACATAAAGAAATAAAATTGAATTAAATAAAAGAGGGAAGGGGGTAGCTACTCTTCTATTGTTGTTGGTTTTTTAAAATAATTTAGGAAGGGGCGCCAAATATAATTTATCATTAAAGAGTCAAGGGCCTGAAAAAACGATTTGGGGAGAAAGATGGGGAGACATTGGAATAGATATAGGAACTTTGGGAGTAATGTCATTTTAATTGAATTTATTCTACCTATGAGAGAAAGCCAGAGGAGACCACTTCGATAATATTTGCTTCGCCTGATCCAATAATTTGAGGAAGTTCGATTTAAATAGGTTTTTAAACTTTCTGGTAAAACATACCCCAAGGTAACTCAGATGAACTGTCACCACTTTGAGTGGGAGAGCTGTATAATCAAGTTTAAGAGCTTCTTTATTAATCGGAAAGAGTTCGCTCTTACTCAAGTTAAGTTTATAGCCAGAAAACTGACTAAAGACCTCCAACACAGAAAGTGCCTCTGGTAAAGAGGTGGCTGGCTTGGCGATAAATGGTTCAGGTTAAGTAAAAAATAACTATTTAACTAAATGACAATGCAGTCTTTTATGTGGTACCTTAAAACAGGCTAATGAAAATAAAGCAGTACACAGAAGATAATGGAATAACTGTTAAACACCTTGATTTCAGATCGGAGTGACAGCTGACTGAGCCAATCAGGCAACAGAATAAGTTTATCTCCATGGTAACTTATGTCCCTCCGCTTTTATGCAACCGGATCATGGCTAACGCAAGCCAGGATAACCGAAATATCCTAGGTGTCAAGGTCTCAGGGAAAGACAGACAAGAACCCAATTGCAGGACACAGGAAACAGTTCAGATTCAAAAATAGATTTTAATGAAGTGAATGACAAACCAGGTAGTAAGACAGCGTGGCAAACAAGTCCAGTTGGGGCAGGCAAAAGGGAAAGTCCAAAGACAGGTCGAAACACGAACAGGCAAGCAGGATCGGAACACAGGATGAAATCCGAAAGCTGGGTGAACACACTAGGACATCAGACAATCTGGCAACTGACTGAGGGAACTGAACAAAGATATATACTGGGGCTGATTAACTGATGAGGAGCAGGTGAGTGTGGGGCAGACCAGGTGAATGTAATTAACAGGGAGTGCAGAGCAGGAGGGAGTGGCCGGGTCTGAAATGACATGAGAGTTAGAAAGGAAACCAGGAAAACAGACATATGAAAACAAACTAAATACTGGCTGAAGTTGTGACACTAGGTTAATCACTTATCTTAGTTTTATGCAACAGGCCCCTGGACACGGATGCTAGGATTTGTTTATGTATGTGATTTGCATCTCCTAAAGTGAGGTTGTAAGAAAACTAAAATGAAAGTTGACGCATCTTATTGAGTCTTGTAAGTTACTGACTGTGTAATTGTATGAAATCTAATATGCATAACCGGTTTGGAGAGAAAACAAATTCAGAGTGCTAGAAGTCAGAACAGAGCCTTCTTGCGGTAGTGAACTTTGTGTTAAATAATTTTGATTTCCTGTTTCAATGCACTGCTAAGAAAAGGAACATTTGCAGTTGTGAACACTAGTAACTAGAAGATGAGGTAAAGTTTTCCTCAAGTATTGGGTGAAGCACAAACATGTCATGTTGCATTCGGTCTTGATGTGTCCCTTCAGCAGGACGCCTGGTCCACTTTGTGTCTTATTCTAGAAAGATATTGAATCACACCAATTAGTCTAGGCCCTTTCCTGAGCCTCGGTGAAAACACCCCTTTTGGTAAAAAGACTAAAAAATCACGCTGCATGAAACCACAATCATGGTTTAGCCCCCATCCACACACAGAAAGTCTGTTCTCCCTGTGTACTCTACCCTCTGCAAATCTGTTTTTGAAAGGGGAGGGGGAAATGATAAACATCCAGTGATGACACAAGATGGTGCTATGTGTTTGGGATAGCTTCTTCTTTGCTGTTATCAAAGCGGTAGTGAAGTGGCCGTTTTTGTTTGCTCCCCTCAGAGACTTGTTTTTCCAATACCCAGAGCAGATGGCATGTGTTTTACATGGATGGTTCACTGAGCCCGGGCGGGTTTTGAGTTGCCGGCCCACGCTATGTGATGCTCGTATGCGTGTCCATCTGCAGCTGCCTTAGCTTTGAGAATACACCTGTCTCAGTAAGCTATATAAATAAAGCCTATAATTCATGTTTTCTTTCTCTTTCTTCTTCTCTCCTCAGACACTGGATGAGCCACCCTACTTGACAGTAGGGACGGATGTGAGTGCCAAGTACCGAGGGGCATTCTGTGAGGCCAAGATTAAGACCGCCAAGAGGCTAGTCAAGGCCAAGGTAAGTTACGTTTAAACGTGCTCATGATCCATGGCCACATAAAATGTTTCCTATAGAGACCGGGGTTGTTGGGATATTCAGAAAGTCTTCATATTAGATTTAATTAAAGGTGGAGTCAGCAATTCTGGAGAATATTTGTTGTCATAATCACTTTTTTGTCAAAATCAGTTAATATCTCCTCACATTCTACTATCTGTCTGAACAGTGTGTGTGTGACTCTACGCTGTAAAAAAGATCAAGTGTTAATACACAGCCTAGGCTCTGTAAAAGGACATGTTGCAATAGCTAAGGTGGACCCCTTTTGATTACATACCTGTTTGGTGCTAGGCTAGAGTATTGTATTGTCAGGTGTTTTTCCAGCACACACACAGTAAACACAGGTTGGGGATCATGAGGAGATATTCACTGATTTATAAAAAAAGAAAAAAACATTTTGACAACAATCATACTCCAGAATCGCTGACTCCACCCTTTAAATTATTTATTTGTCTCTGATGTTGCCAAAAGTCCATCTTTGTAGCTTTCATGCTAGAGTTCCACCTCTTGGTTAAGGTTGTTAGTACTGCTCATACAGCTGAAACACTGATCAGGGGGGCCCGTGCTGTGACAGATGCCAGGGTCTGGTCTAGCCCACCAGGTACCCATCAAGTCCTCAGGCGGCCCTCTTGCCCACGGCTTTAAGTCTGCATTCCCCATTGCCTTCATGCCTTGCTGATGAAGGCATGGCGTGGTGCACACACACAGTACAGTATCCCATTTCCCGGTGGGGCCGGAGCATCTGGATAATACAATAGAGACAGATCGCTTGTCTCTCGTTTGGCTCGAGTGTGTGGGAGGAAAACAAAGATTGGATGCTGGCTTTTTCACTGTCCATGCACTGTAGACACACTGGCTTAAATCATCTAATTATGTGCCAGTTTGTTCCATTGACAAGGGACAAATAACATGACACAATACTTCCTGAGATGTTCTTAGATAAAATACTGTGGGCTATAGTGCAGCTCATGGGACGGTCTCAGCCCATAAATGAATTACCATACTAATCGGCCTAGCAGGGTTTTTAATTTTTTCTTGTGGGTGGCCGTTGATGTGAACGTGCCTGTTACACAAACGCTGAAACATGGCAATTATTCAGTGGTTGAGGAGACTACTGAATATGCCAGTGTAATGAATTCCTCTTAAGCTCTTTGGCTCATTAATCTCTGTCTGCTTGTTAAACAAAGTGGATGGTTTGCAGCATATGGCGCTGGTGTCTTGTGAGTGAATTTAAAAAGCGTTGTGTGACATTCTTATTTATGATGATGATCTGTACTAGAAGGAGGGGGGGGATAAAAAGAAATCAATTAGCACCATGTCGGTGTTGTTTTTCTTTGTGACAGTATTAACACACACATGATCACTCATGACTGACCCTATGGCACTGAGCTGCACGACTGTGTGTTCATAGTACATGCTAGATTATAGGATTAGATTTCACTGCATAATGCAAATAAAGGATTGCAAAGGTGCATACGGCCGGAGTTAGAAATGTTTCCGCTTGAGCAAAAGCATTGATCAGCATCACTGAAAATGTGCCGCTGTTAGCCAAATATGCAATTGGTGTCCCTTGGTGCCAAATGTGCAATTATCCATTAAAATAACAGTGTAGACAACAACAAGAGAAGACTTTAATTCAGTGGGAAGAGACTAGGAGTAGAAAGGACTGTCACCCACACAGTCGGTGCCTCTAGTTAGCTGGAGTCATATCCTACTGCTGTTTATGGCCAATAGACAAAGTGTCACGTTTGCTTGAATACATTGAGTTCACCTCATTATGATATCAAGTAAACAGAAACGTGAGAGCCTAACAAATTACTACAATAACAATAACTGACAAATGTGCTCACAACGAGCCAATTTGAATCTACTAGAGGGAAAACATGCTGCAGCAGCTCGGTAACGCTTTAAGGCATATCTTGTTGTAATAAAATAAAAGCAACTGTGGCACACTGTTTAATCAGGAATACGGTTTCATATCTTATTCCGATATGCGTTGCTATTTTGAATCGGTTGGTTGTACAGTTTACAGACCTGCAGGAAGAACTGAGCTCACAGTTAGGAGGTTGTGTGGATGGACAGTTGTCGTTGACGTTCCCTAGCTGAGGCTTTGGACAGAGAGTTGACCCTCCCCCCTGTCTGTGGAGAGAGCCTTTATTTCAGCAGGCGAGAGTGTTATCACTTCCATGCTGCCTCAGGAAGCTTTTTGTTCCTCTTAACTCTATGAGCTGACAGTTCAACAGCATCTCAGAGTGTATATTTCTTTCATTCATTGTGTTGATCCTGCCTTCACAGCGGGACTTTGATTGCTGTCTCGGCTGCTCTGCTGTTGTTATATTTGTAGCTGACTGGAGGGAGCCTCGTCTTAAGTGTGCTACCTTGTTTTACTGAGACGCATATAATTCTGCCCTCGCTTGATGTTAGATTTCTAAACTAATATCAGAAGTTAATGAACGTGAAAGCAGTTTGCCAATTATGATTATGTTACTGTTTTTCTCGCACATGTTCTCAACAATTGCGCTGATTTCCCTTAGGAGACATAAAGCAGGGATCCTGTGCTTGTGGCTGCTTAGACAATTCACACGTATGTGCTCGTTGGAAAATATGTGACAGTAAATGTGTGTGTGTGTGTGTGTGTGTGTGTATGTATGTGCGTGCGTGTTTGCTTGCGTGTTTGCTTGCCTGGCCCTTTTTGTCACCCAGTGTTGCCAGGTCTCCATGCATGAAGATTACCACCGCGTGATCAGATTATGATCTTCCGTGGCTCACTTAGGGAAGGCTGCAGATGCGGGGGGCAGGGGGTCAGTTAATATATCCCTTGACATTCACAACAGAAATCCACCACAGTTGGCGCCAACAGATGTGGTGCAGTTGCTTATTTGGGGGGGGGGGGGGGGGGGGTCAGTCACTCAACGCTGCCAGAAATGAGCCATAGTATTAAATATACACACACACATGTGCCGCCCTGCTGATGCCACTACGAAGTCTTAACTGGTGTGTTATAGGGCTGCACATACTGTATAATTGAAATCTGACCTCCTGCAATTTTGAAATCGCAAGCAAGGGTGCAATATTATGTGTGTCAAACTTGAATTCTAATTTAACTCTTGGCATGATGCAGATGTACTACCTACATATTTTATTCTACAGACTTCAGAAAACATACTTGTTCGGTATAGATTTAAACAAAAATCACACCATAATAATTTTAATATATTTTTCAATGAAAATGAGAATACAGATGTAAAATTGATCATTCCCTTTAAATTGCAATATCAGTCACAATAATCACATTTTCATATTTATTCTAAATTGTGCAGCCCTAGTGCATTATCACAAACTACCTGTCTCGCTGAGCAAGTATGGGGTGAAAGAGTCCATGGTTGTAATGGGTGTGTGTGTGTGTGTGTGTGTGTGGTAGTTATAAAGTCCAGCAGCGTATGTGGGCATGTACGGTTGCCTCTGTGAAGAGGGACTTTAATGCGGCCTCGGTCAGGCCTTTGGGGAATTGTTTGTTTATCCTTGTCTCTGATTCTCCTCCCCCATTGCTTCTGCCCCGTTCCCCAGGTGACCTTTAAACCGGAGCTGTCCACGGCTGAAGTTCATGATGAAAACATCAAAGGACCTCTAAAGGTAAGGCAGGAAAGATGGGGGGATACCGATTGTTTCCCTCTGCCAGCTGGGACAATGTCCTAACACTCATATTGTGTTATTATTTACCCTCTATTGTGTTATCCTTTTTATTGTCTCAGGCTGTAATACCAAAGTGAGTGTAGAAAAAGCACAAGTGAATCGATCAATGGAGCATCGGCTTTGCAACTTAACTTCAGTCGATTATGATTCTTGTAGCAGCTATAGGATTGCTTCCATTAGTTCATAACACATCATTAGTTTAAACATAAGTAGCATATTAGGATGCCTAATAACTGTGGTGCGTGTGCGTGCGTTCCACAGGTGGGTGCCGTTGTAGAGGTGAAGAATCAGGATGGAGTTTACCAGGAAGCCACAATCAATAAGCTGACTGACGCAAGCATATATACTGTTGGTAAGTCAATAACAATCTGTCTGTTTTCCCTCCTCACTCAAAGTCTTGTACAGCTAGCTTGTAAAAAAAGAAGAGATCATTTCCAAAGGGATTTCAGGGTTTGTTATTCCCCTTGCCTAAGCATTGTGTTCAAAGTTGCATCTATCTGCAATGGATTCCTGAGAAAAGGCAAATAATTAATGCTCAGTTTACTCAAAGCAAGGAAGCTACTAGCTTTAGAGGTTGAGCTAGCTAGACTCTTATGCTGAGTCAACATAATATTATAAAACAATCATAAAACAAGGAAGCAGTGACGATAAATGACGATAACTTATTATTATTGATTAGTAGGCCTTTTTTATTTTCCAAATGATTAATACACCGCAAAACACACCGTTTGGAATTTACATTTGCATGTAATAGAGTAAAGCAACACATTCATGTAATTGAGCAACACATTGGTGACTTTTTTTGCTTGCAATTTGTAACTTGACGTCCATCAGGAAGGAGTCACTGCATTGGATAATCCAAAGTATACAGAGTAGACAGCTGCTCACATCTGAAGTCTCTCTAAAATGGGCCCACAGGGGTTTCCCTTTATCTCGAAAACAGTCTCGTCTTGGCCACATTACCATTCTTTTTTGCTTCATCAGTGAGAAAACTAAAACATGAGTCGAGTACATTTGGGCAATGAATAATGGACTGTCTGCTGAAAATGAAAAGAAAAGTTCCTTGAGTATCTTTCTCATTATGTTATATGTTGTTATTATATCATTGTTATTTGAACCAGAAGTTAGTGAGTGGAGATTTAATAAAGACAGACTTGGTATCAGCTGTCACATGAATAAAACCAGTAATCCCTCAGTCGCTGTCCCGCATCTCTTTTATTCTACCTTTCTATCCACTCTCTGTCTGGCAGAGGGTCCTTGATGCTCTAAGAAAGCTTTGAGCTGGACGTCTATGCCTTAAAGGACTAGCATACTTAGTTGGGTTTTCTGTTGTTGTTTTTTTTTTACATATCTTAAATCAAATGGACGGCGTTGCAACTGAGGTGAGGGGTTTATTGAGTGCTTGAGTGTGCGTCGGTGGACTCCTGGCCTACAAACAGCAGCCTAATCATTTGTTTCTGGTCTCCGCAGTGTTTGACGATGGCGATGAGAAGACCCTGAGGCGCTCATCTCTCTGCCTGAAAGGAAAGCGTCACTTTGCTGAGAGCGAGGCAAGTACAGTGTCCTGACCTGCACTTTTCTAATCCCATTTTATCTTTCTGCTTTCTAGGGAAAAACAATTATTCCTAGTTTTACCTTTCCTTTTATCTGTGTTCAGGGTGCTCAAATTATAACTCTGCCCATGAATGAGCCGTTGTGGTTGTTGTAATAATTACATGAAACATCAAATGATTTCACAGAGATGGTTTTGCTAAATGTAAATTGTGTGTTTAAGTGCTGGGTAAATCCCTCCGTTTTTAGCTGATTAGATCCCACGAGGAGAATTTCCCTCCAAGTATAGAGGATTAATCTTTTTGTGTGAGAAAATTATACTGATGTTGTTCCTCGACTCCTTTCACAGACACTCGACAGACTCCCTCTCACCAACCCTGAACACTTTGGCACACCAGTCATCGGCAAGAAGGGCAACCGCGGCCGACGGTCAAACCCCATGTGAGTACCATCCTCCGTCTCTCAGTGCATACTATGCAGGGCTCTAATCAAACTTAATGCTGTACTATGTAAGATTTTCATTTTAAAGGTGCTCAGAGGAAATTTTAGATCTTGTTAATCCTTGTACCCCCTTTGGACAAAAGCGGTATTGTTTTTACTACGCCAGATGTAGTTCCTGGGTGAGTGTACCCATGACAAAGGCATTAACAAAAACTATATAAAAATAGCATTCTTTGCACTGATGGTCTTGTTTGCTGTTACATGTCATTTATGATCATCAGAGGAAAAAATAGACTTTTAGAAATATTTAAAAGTTCCTCACATCACCTTTTTTTATTTATTATTACAATCGCGCCAATATCACGCATGCACTTGGAAAGTAACGTGAAATTGGAAATGTACTTACTAGCGACAGAGAGAGAGAGAGAGAGAGAAAAAAACAAAACACGCTTTGGATAACTCTTCTGCTTACTATTTAGACATGGCAGAGCAGTCAATAAAGACACCACAAATTCCTGTTACATAGTTTAGTAGTACAGCTTTAATATAATATATCACACTCTGTGAAGCTGGTGGGGAGGGATTTTACTGTACCAATCCACAGTCATCTGCAACAACAGGCTCCTCCCCTCGTTGACAGCAGTTGAAGCAAAGATTTACTTTCAGATCATCTCCGTGCCCTCAAATAGCCCCCGAGGCCTGGGTAGAGGAGAGCCAACTCGCCTTGATCACACCGGGCTCCTCTGCACACTGCAGAAACATTGAGAGCACAGAGTGGTGGTACATTGAGAGCACAGAGTGGTGGTCCTGCTGAATATCATGTATTTTTTTTTCTCCCCCACATTCCGCCTCATTTGACTCAAATGTTCCAGTGGTTGTTTTATGCTCCGATGTGCCTACTTTCCCGAGAGACTGCAGAGTTAACATGGAGGAATAGAAACTGCTCAGGGCTTTTTTTCTTTTGGTGCTTGATATAATCATTGCTTCTCTCTGCTATATAAAGAGGACACTCTTGCTACATGATCTCATTTTCTGACGCTCCTATGCTAATGGCACTCAGAGGAAAGTCAATATTACTCTAAACATTGATGCAGTATTGACTTGGAACGGTCCCAGCTGCACATTAGCACCTCGGACCTGTTGTCTCGCGGTGCGCTGATAATGTCTTCAATCTTGATTTACAAAAGGATATGACAATACAGTGGAGATTGAGATGACTTTAAAAACAGAAAATTGCTTTCATTGCTTGTTTTAAGCATCTTCTAACAATAATGGAAGGATTTAACATTTTGGGAAGTGCTTATTGTCTTTTTTCTGCGGTTGTTGGAAGAAAAATGTTATACCTCTGTCAAGTCTGTACACTAAACATAAATATACGATCAGAAGGTGATACGCTTGGCATAGCTTAGTATAAAGACTGGAAACAGCTAGGCCTGCTCTGTCCAAAGGTTGAAATAATAATCACCTCTACATTTACCAATTTACAAATTTTTATCATTTGTTTAACTTTGACGGTTCCAGGGAGCCATAAGAAAGTTACACCAGGAAGTTACTGCTCCCCAGCCAAGAAATAGTCCATCAGTTAACTCCCCAGCTGAGCTTCAAGATGCCGTTTTTACACTTTGGTTTTGGTGCAGATTAAACAAATGAGTTACAACGTGTTAATGAGCTTTAGAGGTGCTGGTGGGACACAGACAGACGATCTGTTTCCCCAACTGTTTCTAGTCTCTGTGCTATGTTAAGCTAAGCTAACCGGCTGCTGGCACTAGCTTCATATTCAGCGTACAGGTATGAGTCGTGTTGATGTTTGAATATAGATAGACCGTCTTAAAAGGTAAGGGCGACATTGCCTGCTACAAAACACATTGTACGTGAAGCGAAGTCTTCCCTACATGAATTGCAGTCTCTCCTTCATTGAGTAGCCAGAGCACTTTGTTTATGACTGATTCACGCTTTAGTTGTTGTTGTAGTAGTAATTGCAGCCTGGCGGATTTATTGCTCTTGAGTTGTGCAATACAGTGTGTGTGTATATATGTGCATAGTTGTGCTCAAAGTAGGCTTAGTGAGGCATAAAGAGAGGACGGAGGATCTGTTTGGCTGCTGGTGCTGCTTGCCTGATTCCTCAGAAACAGGGCTGACTGTCTGTTGGCCGCAGTCAGGACGTCATCCGGATGGCTGTCTACAGCGGAGAATGAGCCATGCACTGATCTCTAATGAGTGATCTCGTCAGTAGAGCGGGGGCCCATCATGTTTTTTCCCCGTGCTACATAATGATGAGAGTCGAAAGTTTGTGGAGGGATTCGTTGAACTATGGTTTGTTAGTTGGATTTTTATTTTTTTATGTTTTGTAGCTGAAAAGCACTTAAATGAAAACATGATTGCTGAGCATAAATCCTCTGCCTGAGAGACGGGACGAGAATACGCATTTTATATTTAGCGTGGTGGATTTAATGTGAAATCATTGCTGCTGCACTATGAGCAACCAGAAAGCTTTTATTTATTTGTTTACATATAGCAAATGCTAAAAATGGAGCTAAGTTGACAGTTGATGATTTTTTTTCAATCAATTGTCAACACTTTCAGTATTTAATCTGATTAATGTTTGTGACAGCAATTGTCCCCATTGTTAAAGGCCTAATTCACCGGTTGGAATATGAAGGTGTATTGAACTCGGAGATCCTATTTAGTATAAAAGTGGATTTTTTTTTAAATCGGATCATCTTAGCCTGAGAAAAGGCAGAAAGAGTGTTTTATGGTCTCACTGTCTAACCCTACAGTTTCCTTCTTGTGACATCACAGTAAGGGTTAGGATTAACAGGACAGCTGGGCCAAGGGAAGACTAAGGGAAGACTGAGGGAAGAAAAACCTCATTCATTATATTATAATAGTTATTTTATAATGATATAACGCTGGTTCCGTATGGGTGAAGTATTCCTTTAAGGGACATATTTTTATGACATGCAAGAGCCCTCTACTTTTGGAGGCACAGCTTAGTGTGCTACCATGAAATGAATTCCATACATTATTCTGAAAATGGGGAGTTTTTGATATTTTAAGTAGGGCTTCTTGATTAACTGATTAATGAAACAATCAGAATATTAGAATAAAGTGATGTCATCAAACTGCTTATTTTGCCTGACCAGCTGACAGAAGAAAACAAATCAGTTTTGAATCATCTAAGACAAAGAAAAGCTGCCAATCCTCAGAAGAAGCCCATAAAAGGTGTATGCATGTATGCTTGTGAAAATGACTTGAAATGACTGCACTTAAGTTGCATATAAATTGAATGAGTGTTGTCAAATATTGTATTTATGAAACGTCAACACTCTCGCTGTACCCTTTATTAAAGTGCAGTCCATTGAGTAAACTGTCTTGTTTGTCCCACAGTCAAGAGGAGGAGTTGTCTTCATCCTCCAGCGAAGAAGAGGAGAGCGATCAGCGGCAGAATGAGGATCTGTTCGGCAAAGTGGTGTGTGTGGAGGGAGTCGCCACCGGGGACAAGAAGAAGACCACGTGGTATCCTGCTCTGGTTAGCTCACA
Organism: Ammodytes marinus; assembly: GCF_949987685.1. NCBI lineage: Eukaryota > Metazoa > Chordata > Actinopteri > Uranoscopiformes > Ammodytidae > Ammodytes > Ammodytes marinus. The sequence continues at coordinate 20,995,959 of NC_137215.1, read as the reverse complement.
GTCTCCCTTCCTTCACTGTCCTCTGCTCCATCACTGCTAGCAAACTGCTGCTGCCCTTACAGTGCACTCGTGGCATTGTGCCATTTCATCTAAACACCTGCTCGTGTAACCTTAAGTCAGCACTCAGCAGGGTTATATGTTGTTGCATTAGAATTCACCCTCCATGAAATGTTGGAAAAGCTCACTCAGGTGAATTCTCTTAACAAGAAAAAACTTTCTTTGAAGTAGCTGTCTGACTCCTGTCCTTGGCAGAATTTCAAAAAGCAAAAACTGCTTATTTTGTAGGAAAAAGATATGACATGTTATTTCTGATGTGTTCAACAATGCAGCACAAACACTCGTTTTGATGTTTTCAGTCTTTTCCGGTTTATTTCTTTCCACCCACCCTTAACTCTCAGCCACTGTTAGCGCACAGTGGAGCGGTGACAGGCGTTGTTTGTTTATGTTAGTGTTACAAGGAGTGACTGGGAGAGGGTGGGGAATGCTGTCCCTTTAACTGTGTAGTCAGCACGGCCCCACCTCCAGGGTTTTTTTGTTCTTGGCCCTGCTGTCGATGGAGCTCCGTGCTGCCTCCTTGTGACGGACATGAGAAGTACATTACAAAGTAGCCTGTCATTGTTTTCACTGTTGATGGTAGGGCAGAGGGGTGGAGTACTCTCAGGCAACAGATGACACACAGCTGTAACAAACGGTGTGCTTTAAAGAGACCTGTAGAATCAAAGTCAAGAAAGAGTTCTCTGCGTGCGAGCTGGCCTTTTTCATTTGGAATTTAGTATCACAGAGCAAACATGAGTCACAGTAAAAGCATCCACCCATCAAAGCGTGGATGTATACACAGGGAGCCCGAGTGTAAATCAAATCTCCATAATGGCAGGGCTGCCTCCTCTGGGTTAGGTCCTGGCACTGGAACAACTCCCACTGTTGTGTTCCTCAACAGCAGCAGCACATGCTGTGACGAGTGGGCGCACACCCCTCACACATCGCTCTTCATCTCACTCGCTTGTTTGTCTTTGTTTTGTAGACGCCATATTTTGTAATCCATCAACCGGGCCTTTTCCTGAAACTACTTTAGTCATTGAAACCCCCCCTCCTCCCCTCCATGTAATGTCATTCACACACACACATACACAGTGCCACCTCGTCTGACCTCTCGACCGTCTCTTTTCTTACTTTGCAACAAGGTCATCTCCCCGGACTGCCACGACGACGTGACTATGAAGAAGGACAACATCTTCGTCCGCTCTTTTAAGGATGGAAAATTGTGAGTCATTACGTGATGTGCTAAAAAAAAGACAATTGCATCAATGTGCACGAATCATTATCTGTAGATTATTTTCATTTTGGACCGATGCATACAGTAAATCTAAATTTTCTGTAAATCAATTACTTAACTAGTGTAGTGTAGAACAGTGGTTCCCAAATAGTGTGAAATCCAGTTGTGCCTTAGGATTTCAAACAATTAGGCCTATTGCATGAAAATGTACAAAAGGTTAGCATTTTGAATACAGGTGTGCCTTGAGATTTTGGCCTGCTCTTTGGTGTGCCTTGGCCACAAAAAGTTGGAAAACCACTGGGGAATATCCCCACCAGGAGTCTTGGTATAATTGTTTTTATGGTATATATCTACAGTGAACCGAAGCATATGCACTGCTATTACAAGAACCACTTGAGTGCACTCCATTGATAATGTTTTATGTTTGAAAATATTTCATAATTCCTTTTTCTCTTGTTGTAATGTGGTTTCACCCATGACAAATGTCCTTATTATCACATTATTGGTGCATGTTTTTAGAAATTAATAAAGCTAATGTGTCCATGATGCATTGTTTGCAGCTTGAGAAAAATATAACCTCAGCTCACGCAATCTCCAAAAAAGAGTAAAGCCTCTGCGTGACTTCCCATGCAGTGCTGGGTTGTGTAATTGTATTTGTCCTAAGGCTGTGAGTCACCTGTGGGCTAAGGTAGCGTAGCTTCCCTGCAGCCTGCCCTCGGCATGTGGAACCATAGAGACGGATTATTTTGTGTGTGGCAAAGAGAGGACTAAGCACTGTCAGGAATCTGCACTCAGCCGGTGGTTCTAGCTCTGTATGTGGCTCAAAAACACACACCATCAACAACTCTGTTTTTCTTCTGTTTTCTCGCTGTTCTAAAGTCGTCTTTTCTGTGTGAATGCCATTATTGAAGAAATAGCCTTGAGTCGACATTCCTTAACAGAAGCAGTAGAAAGTGTGAAATAGTGCCTCAGTCTTATCGCTTGTATTTTGGCTAATAGTCAGGTGAAGGGTTGAGCTGATCAGACGGATTAGATAAGGGATAATAAATTGGAGAAGAGCGGGATGTTCTATACTCGTGAGCTATTTACTCTCTGCATTGCATCCTATGATGGCCATGTAGCTCTCTCTATTCTGCAAGAAATTTGATTTCACTGATTGAAATCATCATAGTGTATCAGAGAAGCAGATGCAAGAAATAGTAATGTAAGACGCTTGTAAAATCTATAAGATTGTTAATGAGATTGTCAGGTTTGTTTTCCTTTTTTATGTGACTGGAATAACAAAGATTTTTCACATGCGTCTACACCCTCTTTTCAGTAATGCTGCAGTTGGTTCAATGCCTCCCTATTTCCTTTAGCCCTTTTTGTCCTTATACTGTTTCCAAGTGCTTTTCCGTTCTTTCACAACACACGCGCTCCACATTGTTTGTTATTGTAGTTTTGATCATCCATGTCAGCCTCTGCTCGTCTATTATGATCGGAGTTTGTCTAACTTTCCGCCCCCTGTGTGATTTGTTTTTTATGAAGAGGGGTCACATCCATAGGCCATGTGGCCTGCTCCAGAGCAGCGCCTGTGTCAGTGTGTTCACTTCCCCTCTGAAGGCTCTGGTATCGTTAGTGACAACCATTCAACGTGCTGTTCTAAAACAATGGCTCTGGAACAGTTTTTTTCATAGGGGAAAGCAAGGTCACATGGAGAGTGAAAGACGGTAGTTTTGAGGAAGTGTTTATTCTGATTCAGACTGATCGGGTTACCTTAGAAACAATGGAAGCACAAGCCGTTTATATTTTTTCTTGTCTGGCCAAACTTGCAAACCTGCCAGTGCTGCACAGGAAAAGAGAACAGACTCACTATCGGCTAAACAATCCTCCTGGATTTCCCCTTGTATTTATTATCGATGAAATCTCAATTCAAATGGGAGTTCACTGATTTAATAAAGGTTATAAATTTATCTTGATGTCATATTATGAAGAAGAAGCTGGGCTAGAAGCGTACATTTAAAGTCATTGTGAGCATGCCAGCGTGCTGATGTTAGCATTTAGCTCAAAGCCCTGCTATGCCAGAGTACAGCCTGACAGATCTGCCAGCTAGACCTCAATGAGGATTAATGTTTGTGCATTTGTACACAGAAAACAACTTGTTCACTATGAGCTCTTGCCGGTTTTAAAATTCATAACATGACAAATGTAGTCATTGGATCAGCTGAGCGGCCTACAGATACCACAGCAAATCACCTCTCTGGCAAACGGCCTCTGACTGCTCTCAGCTTACAAGCTCCACTCATCCAACTATCTGCAATATCAAAAAGCACTATGCCCAGCTACTGTAGAGATGATGTAAGAATAGTCTGTGATTGCAGACATGCCTGCAAAGATTGTGTTACTGTTGCTGTAAGGTAGAAAACGCAGAGTGCAGTATTCCCTACTGCGGTGTTCTACGATGCTTCACAAAAAATCTGCTCTGATGACATTGGTTTGCTTACTACTTACTTGATCGGCTTTAATTATAGTCACAGTGTAGAGCTGATCACCAGGTCCCTTCTAATATTAATCAGTGCCGCTATGTGTTCGCAGCAATACTGTGTTGCGGAAGGACGTCCGTGAGATGAACGCCGATTGTCCTCCAAAAGCAGACGCGGGGCTCAAAGCAGGTGAGTTTAAAGTAAAGCATAAGGAGATGAATCTCACAGAAGCGGTGTATATTGGTGCAGCATGTCCCTGACATCTGTGGGGCAGTCTGCGTTTTGACACGCTTGGCAGCAAACACTGTCAGAGCGGGCTGCAGTGAGACACCAATGAAGAAAGAGAAGTTCTGTTTTTGTTCTTGGGAATGCAGCTGCGGAGAGTTCCTGTCACTGTCGAAGTCTATTTTTAATTGAAGTCCTCGGCAAGCTTTTTATAAAGTGCCCCCGTTTCTCTGCTAAGGAGTTCTCACTCCTTCATAATTACAGTTAGGAAACAGCTTTGTATTATCCCCAGCCTTGGCATTCATTCACAGGTGGCTCACTCACAAACTGATATTTTTTCAAAAGTGTAAAACAAGCATCTGCCATGGTTGTTAGTTGCTACTTAAGCCCACCTGTGACATTGTGGCTGAATGCTTCCGCTGCTCTGAGTCACTGCAAACACTCCTGACAGACGGAATAGCATGCTGCTCTTCTTTTTGTTTATGTCAAAACTTTATTTTTACACAGCCCTATTTTTGTATATAGGTCTAGTATTGTTTGTATATAGGTCTAGTATTGTTTGTATATAGGTCTAGTATTTCGTTTCAGAGATAGCAATGCAGTTGTATAATGTTTCCTCCCTTTTCTGTTTTTTTAAGCAAAGTAGTTTTTGTTAAGCCTTAACTGATTGTCAGTTATAGTATTTTCCCTGACACAGTTGGAATGCTTCAGTGCTGGGCTCACCCATGCTTATGCTCGCCCAGCATCCTGACATGGCTAATGTGTTAATATTACTCACTCTGTGTGTGTGTTCCCGACAGCTCTGGACGCAGCCTTGGAGTTCCAGCAGCAGTTCATCGTGCCCAGTGCCTGGAAGACAGAAGTGAAGGAAGAAAGTTCCAGTAGCGAGGATGATGATGAGGATGAAGAGGAAGAGCAGGAAGAAGATGCCAGCGGTGAAGAGGAGGAGGTAGAGACAGAGAGCCATCTCACATGCTATCTCATCCTCCAGTACCTCCCAAGTTAAAAAAAAATGCTCAAACTGTCTTGTTTATGGTCTTTAGGAGGAAGTGGAGCCCTTCCCAGAGGAGCGGGAGAACTTTATGCAGCAGCTGTACAAGTTCATGGAAGACAGAGGTGAGCCTAGATGATGTTTACAGACGTTCTCCCAAAACAAACATTTCACTTAAATGCAGCGATTTTTGGCCTTAGGTTCATTATACGTTTTCTGTTTCCTCTCCCCAGGAACGCCCATCAACAAACGGCCTGTCCTGGGCTACAGGAACCTGAACCTGTTCAAGCTCTACAGGCTGGTGCACAAACTGGGAGGATTTGACAAAGTGAGTGACAGCACTTAGTATAGTTAGATTTTTGTTTTGGTCACACCTGTTCTTGTTTGATGTCGACTGACTGACTCTGTGTCTGTCTTTACATTTGAGCAGATTGAAAGTGGCTCCGTGTGGAAGCAGGTCTATCAGGATCTGGGAATCCCTGTGCTCAACTCAGCCGCTGGCTACAATGTCAAATGTGCTTACCGCAAGTACGTATAATACACACCGCTCCTCCATAGCTTTTAACTCTTGTCGGGCTGATATAGGTTTGTTTCTGTAGTTTTTCACCTAGACAGATATGTAAATAGTAGTCTCCTTTTTGTGTCTGGATGTCTTTTGTTATATGTGGAGCCTCCATTTTTCAAGCAAAACCCCTCAAGAATAAATTAAGCCTCTGTCTTTGCATAATAAGCTTTTAGCGGTGCCAGGTGTGATGAGGATGATTGCATCTATGAGAGGAACAGCAGAATCTGACTTGTTTTTCTGGGTATATTGACAATGCTTTATCATCCAGGTACTTGAATGGATTTGAGGAATACTGCACCTCCACTGCCATCACCTTCAGGATGGACCTCCCTTTGAAACAGGCTCCCAAGGGGGAGACCAAGTCCGAGGGGGAGACGGGAGAAAGCGCTGCCACTTCCTCTAGCCCTGAAGAGCAGAAAGGCCAAGCGGATGGAGAAGCTTGTAGTGCACAGTCGCTAGTCTGCAAGGTGCATTCTCCTTAATGCTGCTTCATCCAAATTGTTCTCCTTTTTTTTCTTCTGTGACAATTTGGAGTATTTGGATGAATATCTCCAGACCTCCTGTGTTTTGTTATAATAACAGCAACTTTCTCTCGCAGGACGAGAAACCCGATTTGACCCGAAACAAAATGGAGCCAGAACCATTGATAACGGAAGCAAAGGACTGCGGAAACGATGAGGAAGATGATGAAGATGAGGAGGAGGAGGAAGAAGAAGACAGCCCCCTCAACGGAGACGCAGACGAGGGCTCGTCCACGTCTCGCCTCGGAGCGGAGAGCGTGAAGCAGGAGCGCGATGAAGAGCTAGAGAGCAAGGACAACTCTGGGTAGGTGGTCTGAAAGGATGCTCCCCCTCCACCAGGGCGCTCCAAAATATCCTCATGGCACAAACACAAGCTCAATGCAGGGTCATTTGCACTGTCAATATTCAATCTGGCTTTCAGTACCTAAGAACTTTTAACGGTTCCTTCAGACAAAAACATTTAATAAAAGGACCTGAGGCATTCGCTTTCCTTGGTGGTGGTAAAAAATACCTAAAAGACCAGTAGTAGACGAGGACCGTTCTGACCTTAATGTCACTAATTCCCAGTCTACCCACAATCCACCTCTACCTGCTAACCAGAGAGAGGAAGGTTCTCCCCCCTCTCTCTCTCTCTCCTAACTAAGCTCTTACCCACTGCCCTCTGTGCTATTATTATTTCTCGTGGCTTAGTCTGCATCAGCTGGCAGAGACATCTTAGAGCACCAAAGCCTGACTGTTACCTTTCACCTGGCATGTCATGCTGTGCTCTCTCTCTCTCTCTCTCTCTCTCTCTCTTTCTCTCTCTCTCTGGGATTGTTTGACCGAGGGGCCAGCCTCACTCACTCAGTGCACACAACATGGCTGTGCTCCCCCTCCACTGGGGGTGTGCGATTTGGCAAAAAATAATATCTAGATATTTTGGGAGATTTTGCCGATAACAATAATTGACTATTTTATTGCATCCCTCAAAACTGTGTAAAAAAAAGGAACTTACTAGTTGTAAAAGCCTTGTGTTGTATTGTTAATAGTTTAGTAGATGTTAATGATAATATTAATAAAAACAACTTATTCAAACTTAAACTATGAAGTCAAAACACGCAACACATTCATTGTGATAAGTAACAATATTTATTTATATTTATAGCCGGTTCAGTCAGCTGCACTCAAAGATAAAGCTCTCGGTTTCTCTCACTGCTAGAGAAAAACTATTGCCAATCATAGACGTGTTTTGATCGTTTTTTGAAAAACGAGTGACATACTGTAGTCGATATTGTCATTTCACACATTGTTAAAACAACAATTAAGATAACATCGTAGACTATATATATGCCCCTCCCCCCACACACACACACACACTTCTCCTGATCGGTCTCTCTCTCTCTCTCTCTCTGTCTCTGTCACTCTCTCTGTGTCATTTTTCTCATATTTTTGGCTTTTTGATGTTCAGCTTTATTACATGTTCCATGTGTGTGAGTGTTGTCACTGATGCATTAGCACACTAGACGCAACATAGCGCTTCAGAGGCAGTAACCTTTTGCAGAGGATGAAATCACTTTTCAGTGTTAAGAAGCGTTTGTCCGGTGGCAGTTGGTTTTGGTCTGGTAGTGGTGGATGCCTTTCCCCCTGTTGTTTCCTGTCCAGACAGAACACTTTGTTGAGACTTGCGTTTGTTCAGCCTCCAGTTTGACCCTTGTGTGTTGTTTGGGTCTGCTGTGGAAAGGCTAGAAATTCCACCAGTCCAAATGCTTAGTGGTCTGCAGTTTTTTGTGTCTGGGTGTAGAATTTGCAAAATCCCCCGAATTTCTGATGCTCTGGTCCGTCCTCTGTAGTTCTTTAATTTTTTTTATTACTTGCAGCCTTGGGCACACTACAGTATGATCATCTATGGCCTGTCTGACGATTGGGGGTGGGTGGCGGGGGGATGTTCTCTGATCCTTTTGGCTTTGTCAGGATGAGACTTCACAGATTCACTCAGCAGACATCCCGCAGGCTGTTCTGATCAGAGCTTTCCTGATATCGAAACCCTGTTCAATCTTTACAACCTGTTATCTGGATGAGAGACCTGCAGCAGAGTGTGTGTGGATCGCAGTTTCATTCCGCAGGCAAAGGAGCTGTGTGTAGCCAATGAGAGTTTACAGGGAGCTCAAACAGGGAAAATTATGTTTTAAATTAATATTCATGAGAGCAAATAATGATATAGCGGGAAACTCCTGAAGTACTCTGACCGCCTAAGTGCTATTTACCTTTCTACATTTTTCCCCCCTTAAGAAGCTTACTCAACTGCTCTATTTGAAAGTGTACAGCCCACTCGGACTGACTCACCAGCCTTTGTCTGTGGCTTTTACAGAGCATCATGATGTACATTTTAACGGTTTGGGGTCCTGACGTAGGTGATGCTTTTGGAACAGTTGTTTAGGGCTGATAAATCTGCTGGTTATTTTTTTATTTTAATGGATTCATCTATTAAAGATAAAGAAACAGTGAATCATAGAGCCCTAGGTGACATGATTTTTTTCCCCAAGCAACAGTCCAATATACCATAAATTAAAAACTAAACAACTCATTTTCACATTTGAGAACCTGAAAAAATGACTTAGAAGATAAAGCAATAACTAAAATAACATGATTTTCTGTTCACCTGATTCACTGATTATTCATCCAATTGTTGCAGCTCTAAACATGGCATATCTCAGTGTGTGAGGCCCTCACTTTGCTTGTTTGTGTCTCAAGGCCATATTTATCTCCGAGGGGTGGCAGAAGGTCTATGAAATTGAGTATATGTGTGTGTGTTTTTTATTTATTTTTCAAATCAGTTGGCATTTGAGTCTAGCGTGTCCCCAGTCTTAGGGCGGTTACTACTTATCCAGTTGTCACTCTTGTACAGCTGCACAAAGAGAGTGCATCTTCTCCTCTGTGTTGCTTTGAAAATGAGCTGTCAGCAAAAAGCACAGGCTCGGAGCGGTTAGGTATGAGAAAGGATTGTATGGGGCACTGTGTTGTAGCTGTTCTCCGTGGCAGCGGACCAAATTGGATTTGGTGGCCCCGCGCTTCCTTCCTTCCAACGCTGTAGTCTCGCTTTCAGTTGCTGCGCTGCCTGCCAAAGTTGTGCTTTTGCCGTGCTAACCTGCCCCTGCGCCTAAAACCACTTACTGGCACTCCTGCAACCTATACCGTAAACCCTCCAGCTTCGACATCTCCTGACTGTCTCCCACTAGCTCCTCCTTGTGGCTGCTTTGTTTCTTACAGTGCGTTTGTGTGAATGAGAATTCCCAAGTATGTTGGTGTGTGTGTGTGTGGGTGTGGATATAGGGGTTAGAAAGTCTAACTGTAGTGTTATTTCCCCATGCAAGATGATTGATTTTTGCCATGAAAGATTTATGTTTTATTTACTGAAACACTCCATGTACTGCTCTTTGACTGGCTTGACTGTAAATGATTCAGTTGTTTATACTGCAGTTTGTTGTAGGTTAGACTGGTCTAGAGCCAAGGCAGGACAACAATGGGCAGTTTATGTTTCTTTATAGGAAAGGGCCTAGTGTTGTAATGGGACAGGGTAGGCGAGGGTGCAGCAAATACATTAGAAAAACAGGCTTCCTAGCAGCAGTGAGTCAAGTGATTTGGTTGGGTTGGGGTGGCTGTGGGTGTGGTTTGGGGGTTGTGTGTGGTGTGTTCAATGGGGCAGCCTAGGGCCAGGAAGTGCTGAACTGTTTTTCTTGCAGGGATGACAGCAGTCAGGAGGGGGAGGAAGGGGAGGAGTTTGAGTGTTACCCCCCGGGGATGAAGGTGCAGGTGAGGTATGGGCGAGCCCGCAATCTGAAGACGTACGAGGCCACTGTGAAAGAGGCAGACGTGGAGGGGGGAGAGGTGCTCTACCTGGTGCACTACTGTGGCTGGAACATCAGGTAAGACAGGACCTGGGGAGGAATCACCTAACGTCTATATTCACCCAACAAAAACAATAATCAAAAAAATACATCTCGTAATCAATTCAGCTCAAGGGGATCACAACTACATGGGTATCCCCGGAAAGCCAGTTACAGATACAGCCCTTTCTCACAATTCTGCTTCACCTGATTCACTCCCATGGTCAGTACTCTGATTATGGAGAACACTGGGCCATCTAGTGGCCGAAACAGAATTGAGTATCGGGGGCTTGATGTGGATCATTCCTCAGCTTCCCCTCACTCACTTTTGACTGAATCCCCTGTCTGTCTGTCCCCCCCAGCTGTCTGTCTCTCAAATCTACAGACAGACTGAATTTGAACAAATTTCACTCTTGGAAAGCAGCCCGCCAGTGTTTTTTTGATTTTTTAGATCCTACAATATGATTTTTGAAAAAAAAAAATGTTTTACTGCGAGCTTACCCTTTTGGATCTCTGAAAAAGGCCAACCAAAGTGCTTCTACACTCACCTCTACCTCTCAACCCTCTCCCCCTCCCTCCCCAGCGGGTCAGGGTTAACGCGTTAAGTAGAGTGTTAGGGTACCATGACACCGAGGTTAAACTAGTGCAATCAGCATTTCATTGTCTCAATGTTGTTGTGTGGTCCTCCAGCACTCTATAACAGACAGTGGGATGTTCTCTGCATTGTGTCTTGTCGTGTGCGATGTTGTGAAACTTTTCTTCCATCTTTCCTCATTCGAACCCAAGTAGCACCCTTGGTACTGGAACTTTGTTGAATATGATTTGTGTGGTGGTCGGTGTTAATATTCTTTCTTTCTTCATTGTAAAAGGTTTGTCTTTTTCTACATAACACCATTTGGAATTCTTCCTTTTGTGCTGTTGAGGCTTATTGTGTCCCAGCAACTTGTTTGGGGGTCAGACAGTAGAGGTGTCTGTGTGGTGGGTGGTGTGAGAGGATATTTCTTTGCTCCTTTCAAAGATCCCAATGATGAAATTGTCTCTTGTCTTTGTACTTGATTTTTTTTTCTTTTTAGATATGACGAATGGGTCAAAGCAGACAAGATTGTGCGCCCCGCCAATAAGAATGTACAAAAAATAAAGCACCGCAAAAAAATAAAGGTACGACTTTGGAGAGTGTTAAACGTTTCAACTTTAACCTGGTTTGGTGTCACGCCGTGAATGACTGACTGTGTTTTTATTCCGACAGAACAAAGCTGAGAGGGAGCGAGACAGGTTGGAGAGGCTCAATGACAGAGAAGCCCTCGGCCCTTCGCCCAACGGTAACCGCATCCCGCGCTCCAAATGCGGCCTGAGTCAGGATGTCTTTTCCAAGATGGACGAGGGTGAGGAACAAGGGACTCAGCAGTCTCCAGTCAAGTCTATAGAAATTACTTCTATCCTCAATGGCCTGCAAGGTAGCAACACTCATTAGCCTGTAGTCCTCATGCACACTTAAAGGTGGAGTTAGCGATTCTGGGGAATGCTTGTTGTCAAAATAACTTTTAGTCGACATCAGTGAATATCTCCTCACAATCTGCTACCTGTCCATACTGTGTGTGTTTAAAATAAATCCAGTGTTGATACACAGCCTAGGCTGTGTAAACGGGCATGTTGCTAGCTACAGTGGCCCCCCTTTTTTCTTTTCTTTTTTTTTCAGCGCACACACAGTATGGACAGGTAGCAAATCCTCAGGAGTTATTCACTAATTTTGAGAAAATTTATTTTGACAACAAGCGGTCCCCAGAATCACTGACTACCCTTATAGCAGATCAGGGGCCTATTTCAGGAAGCGGGTTTGGAGGCAACTCAGAGTTAGTGGAAACCCTGGGTTTTCCGTTTCAGGAAGCAGGTTGAGCACAACTCCGAGTCCGTTACCGTGGCAACATACGCCGAGAGGCTAACCCGCTCGATGGAAGGTTTGAGGGAACCGACTCTGAGTTTGTTGTCACTTTACGTTGCTGCTCCGACTGAAGAAAGCGTGTCACAGCGCGTCCCTGTACAGTTTGAAGCAAACTCACTACATAGAAAATCTCCATCGGGATGTTATTATCATTTCCTGATGGTTTTACGTTTGTTCAATCATTTATCTGATCAGTATTCTCAGCCCTCGTGTTGTTGATATAGGCGGCCACCAAACACACTGTGAACATGCTCTGCATTCAAATTAATTAGTACTTTTAGCTTACTTCCTGTCAGTTACTGCAGTTAGCAGTCCCTACGTCACCACATTAATGCACTGCAGTCTTCAAGCAGCAAGTTATCTAGCATCATCTCAGATCCGTAAGTGTAATAAAACATGATAAAAACCATCAAAACAGACATTGGGAAGGATTTTTACCTGCTCCGCCATTGTAGGCGCATAAACATTCACCCATCTGTCGCTCTCTGTGCTTGCACTGGCTGTTCTGAAACCGATAACCCAGAGTTGCATATCTCTGAGTTGGGCAACTCAGAGTGCAGGGTTGAACTCAGAGTTTGTTAACCCTGCTTCCTGAAATAGGCCCCAGGACTGTATGTCTCTGAAGTGGTGTGTTTATGCCTGTGAATATTCTGCCGAAACTAACGAAAGCTCTGTATTCTTTGCCTCAGCGTCTGAGATTTCCACGGACGAAAGCGAGCACGAGGATGAAGAGGGAGTGCATGAGGAAGAGGATCGCCCAGGTCTCAGAGGCAGCCCCAGGAAGGCCCAGCCGGAGACCCCGCAAACATTGGAACGCTGGGAAGGTGGCAACCCTCCTGAAGGATACAAACCTTCTCTGGTCTCTGGAAAGAATCAGGATCTAGTCAGTGCAGAAGGCGCCGAGGTCGGGAAGCGCAGAGGTCAACCGGAGTTAGAAGTAGAGGTGAGCACCAGGAAGAGGAAATCCGACAGTGCGGTAGAGAGGCCCCTAAAAGGCCAGTCCAAAGCCAAGACCAGGAACACCAGGAGCGCTGACTGGCTGCCCGGAGGCTCTCCCAGGAAGCTGGAGGAGAGAGGGCCCGGTGCGGGGCAGGAGAGCAGCAGTTCAGATGATGAAGGCGCAGCACTCGCCGAGTCGCAGGCCGAGGAGAGCGAGAGAAGCCGGACAAAAAACAAAGCTTCCCCTTCCAAGAAGTACAACGGGATGAAGGAGAAGACCAAAACTGTCAGACAAGCTGGGTTCTGGGAGATTCCTGAAAAGAGGGCCAAAATGCCTGGGACTCCTGAGGAGAGGCCAGCTGTCCGCTCCAAAGGCCAAAAGGACGTGTGGTCCAGCATCCAGGCCCAGTGGCCGAAGAAGACTCTCAAAGAGTTGTTCTCTGACTCGGACACGGAGGCCGCCAATTCTCCTCCTCCTCCCGTGCCCTTGTGTCTGGAAGAGCCCAGTGTGGAACAGGATGCCGAACCTGAAGACGAGGTCTCAGAGGAGCAGATGGACAACGACAAACTGCAGGAGTTTCCCAGCAGCGGCAGTAACTCTGTACTCAACACACCACCAACGACGCCTGAGTCCCCCTCGGGAGGAGGCAGTGCTGTGGAAGACTCTGTTCAGGTCCAGCCTTCCTCCCCTCCACCGTCTATACCCCCGGCCTTGCATTCAGAGCCGGTGTGTGACGCTCTGCCCCAGGGACCCATACAGGAGGAGGTGGCAGGCGGACGCAGCGAGACGGACAGCAGCACGGTGGAAGTGGAGAGTTTGGGTGGGGAGCTGCAGGAGCTCCCTCCGGACGAGGGGGCAGGTTCCCCCTCCAAAGGGTTTCATGTCAGCCTCTCCTGCAACAGCAGCAGCAGCTGCAGCCTAGAGCTGAGCAGCAGCAGTCAACAGGAGAGTGAGCAGAAGTCCAAAGGTACAGCCAATCTACTCTAAAGCCTAGTTTCCACTGACCAATTTGGTGCGGATTGGCACGCATTTATTTGCATTTCCGATGTCAAAAGTTGGGAAGCCAACCGTGCCGCACCTATTTTTGACACCCTTTATTTGGGGTTCCAAGCCGTTCCAAAAGGGATTGCTCCACAGAATCGTCATTTCCTTGCGAGAGATTGTGTGTAGTCACCTCTGAGTAAAGAGTCTTGTGTTCAGGGTTTTTCCTGCATAGAGAACATTTTGGCGCCCGCCAAAGCGGATTTATCCAGCGCCAAAGGAAAATCAGGAGCGCCAAAATGATAAAGATTGAGAATAAATATAGCTATTTAAAACCTCTCCAAATTCAGCCCAATTTAAGTCATCCTTCTTGAGGGGTTGGGCAATAACTTGAATTTCATTTTCGATTACTATTACGGCTTCCCTCAATCATGAAAACAAAATATTTGTTATTAAACTATCATTGTTCCGCACGCCGGGGCATGCAGGCTGTTAAATGCAGCGAACCCTTTCAGCCGAGCGGTGCGCTCGCTCGGCCCCTCCCTCACCTGATAATTTAGCTATCGACTGGTCCAGAGAGGAGGGAGATGTTGCGCATTGCCGGGTGTTTTGAAAAACTTCTAGATGACGAGAATAAAGGTAAAACTAATTGTGTTGTCTGAAAACACTTCAGACTCACAACAAACTAAAATAATGTGCAAGATGTGTCACGCGCGGACACACGAGTAACGTGACATACGCGACCGCGAGAGAGAGAGAGAAAAAAAGGTATACGACCTGATCTGGACCTCTAAACTTCTCGACCAATTTGTTTATTCACTTTAAGTCGAATCATAGTGGTCTATGACCAAGCAATCACTGAATAAAAAAACACAGGAAGTGTAATGCTCCTTGACTCCTGCCACCACAACTGTCAACACTACAATGCAACTGCCTTGACATAAATAAATCATGCCCTTACATTTAATGCTATCTAAAGACGTGCCCTATCAACACCATTTACAACGGGTTATTTTTATTTTGACATATTTATTTTATTCAATTATTAAAAATATGTTTCACTTATTTAGCCTATTTCTATTCTCCCTGTTTTCAGTTCAACTAGGCCTTTGTTTAAAGTCCAAAGTCATGGTGTTATCAGAAAGAAACCTTGACCTTAATGTTCTTAAATCAATGATTAACTGTCTTTAATGATCGTGATAACACAATGTGATTACTCAAAATAATCATGATTATGATTGTTTCTTTCTTCTTGCAAATTCCATGGTTTAGATCAATTAGAAACAATTAAAGTATTAAATAGGTAGACCTAGTCATTATTAGTATTTTGACTTCATATCTACAGGTTGTTTATTGTGATTTCATAAGCGTCAGTGAGCTCCATGGTTACGCAGTGATTGACAGGCTGACTGAAATGCTCTTGAGCTGGACAGAAACTCCCCTCTCCCAACCCCACACCTTCTTAAAATACATAAACCGTTTGCCTTTACTGTGGCACATAGTCGTGACTCCAAAAAAATTTGGTCGCGTACTGACCCCCCAAAGGCCCATTCTCAGCCAGGAAAAACCCTGTGTGTTATGCGAAAAAATCGTCTGGCAGCTTTTTATTTATTATGTGCCATTATTTCCTCTTCATTGAGTTAATATGCATGCTATACTGTGTCTCGCTGCCATGATGTCACAACAGTTACATAGCTGCCGCAACCAGTGCCGTTCACCGGCTCTGACACATATACTCTGAGCGCGGCTATCGCTGTCCAGTATGAACCCTTCCTACCAAGTAAGGGTACTGTTGGCAGTGGAAACGCAAGCCAGATCTAGGGTAACCGTGCCCTGCCGAACCGAACTGTGCTGCTCAGTGGAAAATGGGCATAACTTTTGTATTCCTTTTTTTGTATTTCTTAATTAAAGAAATACAAGTGTAACAGTCTGTCAACATCGTCTTGCTTTTTCTCTTGCAGCATCTGCAAGTCAGAAGCGGCAGAAAGAATCACAGACAGGTGGAACCCCTAAGAAACAAAAGCCAAACCGCAAGAGCCTTGTCGTGCCTCCCAAAAAGAATAGGAAAACAGGTAAGTAGCTGAAGGGCTGACTGCTCGCCAATATAACATTTATCTGCCCTAGAATTTCTATTGCATACTTACTTGTTTCCTGCCTTTGAATCACAGGTTACTCCGCCATCTTCGCTCCTCCAGCCAACAGCAGTGACAGTGAAGACCAGTCTGTTGTTGAGGGCCCTGCCAAATCAACTGCCTCCAAGAACAGCACATCAGAAGTGAAGGCTGCCACTTCGCCCAAGTGTCACGGACGTTCTCCACCCTCAAGCCATAAGTACCAAAAGCAGGGTGACTCCGACCACACCCAGCACCGCGACCACCATGGCAGATCGCCCCGTGTATACAAGTGGAGCTTCCAGATGTGTAAGTGTCACACATTGAACTTTTTGTTATGTAGCCTATTTCTTTCTTTTTTAGTTTATTTAAAAAAAGCTTAAGCTACTCTCTTGTTTCTTTGTGATTTGGGAGAACTAATTCTTTAATTTTGCAACAATTTTGCATTTAATTTAGTAAAGTTGAGTTTTATACAGTATATGTTTTATTGTAACAAAGTGCTCCTGCTCCTGTGCCTGTGCGCTGTTCAGTGTTCACCCTCAAATCCTGAAATCCTACGTTATTCACTTTCCAATCAGCTGACCTGGAAAAGATGAGCAGCCTGGAAAGGATTTCGTTTCTTCAGGAGAAGCTGCAGGACATCAGGAACCACTACCTCTCGCTCAAGTCTGAGGTGGCCTCCATCGACAGACGACGAAAACGCATGAAGAAGAAGGAACGTGAAAGTGAGTAGTCCGCTCTTTGTGACCCGGACACAACTGATCCCCTGGATTAAGAAGCACCAGCTGCCTTTTTATCCATTCTGAAGTGTGTGTGTAAATTCCCTCCTAAGATTTAAGTAATTAAGTTAATTTCCAACCGCACCATTAAAAGCAAGTAAATCCCTTTAGCAATGGATCAATTGGTTGCGAGGAAATATTTGTAGTGCCGACCAATTATAAGCACTGAACAATCTAAACAGGAAGTTGCTTCATCATAACATATAGTGGGTGCTGGCCCATATTCTCTTAGAAATCACTTTGTTGTATTTCTGAATGAACAAATGGTGAATTAAGTGTCTTCAGAATTAGTAATCATGCAGTTCAGAATGAGATGGAAATATCTGATTATGCTAACGTAAGCGACAGTATGATAACTTAGTCTGATATTGTTTTTGAGGTACGTATGTTGGGTTATTTTTTTAAACTCATATTACATCTTCCCAGTTAATCTAGTTTTGGGTCAGATGTGTTGAAGTGAATTTAATATTCAATGACGTTTGTGTACAGCAATCCATTTGTATTTCAGTGATGCGTGAATCTCCACTAAGCTATCACTTTATAATTAGTCTAAAATGTAACATGCATAGAAGCCCCCCAGGGGATCGACTGTGTGTTGCTTCAAACCGACCATAACCGAATCCCGTCTCTGTCCCTTAGGCACAGTGGCTGCTTCCTCTTCCTCCTCCTCGTCCTCCTCCCCGTCCTCCAGCTCGCTGACTGCGGCCGTCATGCTGACACTGGCCGACCCACCGGTCTCCTCCTCCTCCTCCTCCTCTCAGAACTCTGGGGTCTCAGTGGAGTGCAGGTGACAGGACCAACCAGCATAAGCCACCGCACTTAGCACTTAACCAGCACCCTGGGGTCACCGCCCCCCATTCCCTTTCCAACAGGACGGACGAGTCAACCTACATACTGTAACTACTGGGGCACAAAAACCAGACCAGAGACAAACAGATTTGAAAAATACAAAACAAAAGAAACAAGCACTATTTTCTATTGACAACTGTTTCATTGGCAAGCTAATGGCACTAAAGTGCACTTTTATGAAGATTGTGTAGGGGGGTGAAATTTGTCAAATCAAAATATGTAACAAAATTGTCTTTCACGCTCTTCTTAATTGAACATTTTTAAGAATTGTTTTTGCAAGCAATAATTGTCTCTATTTGATAAAGTTGTATCGGCAAGAGGATGATTTCCAGTGAAGATCCCTCTGTGCTCTGTCCCAGTACATCAACACGGTGTCGCTTGTGCTGGCCGTGTTATTACGGGGGATTCAGAGGTACACTGCCACATTGGCGTTAAGGGCGTAGGAAATGTAACTTTGCCACGTTTCTCTGTCCATCCTCATTTAAAAAAAGGAGAAAAAAAGGTCATGTGGTTAAACCTCAAGTGGTTGACGCCGCTCTGCTCCCGTACGGGCACATTGTCCTGCACAAGCTTGCATCCGGTCATAGAGGTGTCGACGGGTTAAGAGTTTCCGACCATCATAGATCCACTGACGGCTTCAGTGGATGAATATGATAATGTAGTGCCTTTTTGTTCTTTTCCATGGGGCACTCTGAGAAAGGACAGAACTTTTATTTTATTTTTCTCCTGATCCTCTTCTCAAATCAGAGGACTGGAAAAATGTGTTCCTTACAAAAGATTGAAGTATGCTGTTTGAATGAGCAAGCCGTGTGGGGCTGAGTCTGACAGGTCATGATGGTTTTTATCAGCGTATGGTAATGTTTGAATGGTAAAAGCAAAAACTCTTCTACTCGATCACCTGTAATCTACTACTGAATACTCATCCAGCTTGGGTATACCTTTCGAGTGTGACAGTATAAAATGTGCAATGATGGAGGTGGTCACATTTCTTCAGTTCATCAGCCTTTTAAAAAAAAGAAGCCCATCTGCTTTTTTTATTATGTTTTCATCATCGATTCACCCCCCGCCCCCAAGTCCTGTCGTCTTCACTGAAGATTTGCAGCTGGATAAAGCTAATGTGAAGGCAGTAATATAGTATAGGTATTTGCAGCAAGTACTCAGTCAGTACTGCAGAACACACAGATTACACAAATGCAAACATTTGCAGTGTTCCAAACAACATGGAAGTTATTTGAAGTATATTGTTGCTTCGTTAAATACAACTTTTTTAAATTTATTTTGTGGCATCTCGAATTTCACTCTCTATCAATAATGACATGCCAGCTTCCTCTCATACTCATCCCTACCAAAAAAATATTTTGGTTTCCGTTTCCTGTACTATGACCAGATTAAAGGTAAAAGATATTGTAAATGTGCATTTATATCATAAAGTGACGTATGTGTGTACATTTTATGAAGACATCTCCAGTGTTTCCTTTGTACAGACCCCCTACTGTATGATAACCTGAAGTTACATTTTGTTTGGCACTTGTATGTAATTGTATGCTTTTGTTATACATTTGTATATTGAGAAGTGTTTTGAGTCAAGCTATTTAATATTTTGCAATGTAAATAACATGTACTTTTCTGTACAGACAGTTTTACGGTTTTAACTGTAGTTTGAGTGTAAATACTGAGGAGTACAGCATGTTTGTTCTCCCCTCCCCTGATCTCCTCATCCTTGTTCTCTTGTAAGAACAACATTAACTGAGCTCTCTCGTTTTTGTTCAGCCTCTTTTATCAGTTTCAATAGTTCTCTTAATTTCTTTTCTTTATGTTTTGCTTTATTTTGTATTCTGTTGTTTCTTCTTTTATAGCTTGTGCTTGTAAAAGGAAGAATGGTGGTTTCTGGATGCGGCTGAACTATTTTCCAATCTGTACATGGCCTGAAGCTAAAGCTATAGGAACTTGTATTATGGAGAATGGTCATGGATCATATATTACGAGAAAGTAAGGGAGCTTGTTGAAAAATGCTCAATAGTATTTATTAGGCTCATCTGATGATGGTCATTGTGTAATTTATTGTAAAAATGTAAGCAAAGCAGAAGCCTCTGTTTGAAATAAATGCCATAGTTTGTGAAATACTCAGTGTGTCTCTTGCCTTCAGTAGTGGAATGTAACTTTTACCCCAGCCCAGTACAATATAAAGTATTTCTACTTTGATTGAATATGCCTCATTTATTATACTTTTACTCTGTTATTTTACAGATGGTTTCTACATACAAAACAAGAAAATATTTTGACATATAAGGGATAACGTTAAAGATTAATTACCATACATTGTGCATTATACAAGGTGTGAAGATGGTTTGTTTATCATTACTTTTTTTGTTTCTTTCCAGTTAAAATGTTTACTTGAGGCTCTTAGCTAATGCTGTGTTAGGGGCGTATCTGGTATCTGTTCACAAATAAGCGCCTAAGCATTCATTTTACTATAAACAACATGATAGCTAGAGGGTTGTGGGTTGTACCTTCGACTTCACGGCTTGCGTCATGGCTTACGTACTTCCTCTCCGCAGTCCGCACTTCCTTAGCGGCGTGCTAGCTGTTCGTGTGCTGCGAGCGGCGGCAAGGAGCAGCTCAGACAGAAATTATGAGCGGGAGGACGAGCGTGTTTGTGGCCGGGCTGTGCGGGACCCTCTTCCTAGCATACTGTATTTACTTCGACAGAAAAAGACGGAGCGACCCACGTTTCAAGGAAAAGCTGCGTGAACGTAAGTGTTTGAGCCTAGGAAGTCAAAGTAGCTATGGCACGTTAGCTTCCACCTTCACTAGACAGACCAAAAGTCATGAAGTCGTTATAATAGAAGTCGTTATAATAGAACACAACACAGAGCATTAACATGGTGTAACCATATACTGTATAAGAGGGTTTAACATATGGCTATAAAGTGTATATGGGTCTAACCTACTTCACTACGTCACAGGAGGGATAGCTCGTGGGAGACGCACGCGGAGGCTAACCATGTGTTTCTCCTTTTGTGCAGCAGCAAAAAGTCTAAACGCAACTTTTGTCTCGCAGGTAGAAGAAATAATAATGCTACCGGTGAGAAGGCTGGGCTGGCCAAGGTAAGACTAATGGGGGTACACGGGATAAACCCGTTTTCAGATGGTTTATTTTCCTGCTGAGGCCTAAACGTGCATTTGTGTAACACTTTGTCTGATGACTTTGAAGCTGCCTGACCTGAAGGACGCGGAAGCTGTGCAGAAATTCTTCCTGGAAGAAATCCAGCTGGGAGAGGAGCTCCTGGCACAAGGTCAGTCATAGACTAAAAAAATAGGAAACATTTAACTCAACTTTATAACACGTGCGTATGCACCGGACTCATTATTTAAAGTAACTTACAGAAAATCTACAAAAAAGCTTTAAAAGGCATTTAATTAATGAAAGGCCTGAATTGATAAAATAATTTCTTAAATCAATATTCAAGAAGTATTTTTTTTAAAGCAAAGAAATGAGTAGCATTTAGCAAGCTCTTTATTCCCAATGTTGCAATATGAAAACTCCAAACAAATTAATCCATGTCTTTGTCATGTTTGAGATAGTTTTCTAAACCCCTTTCTCTCTCTTGCCCAGGTGAATTCGAGAGAGGTGTTGACCACCTGACCAATGCCATAGCTGTGTGCGGTCAACCTCAGCAGCTGCTTCAGGTGCTCCAGCAGACACTGCCGCCCCCGGTCTTCCAGATGCTACTCACCAAGCTGCCAAGCATCAGCCAGGTGAGGATATCTCCCCACTTGAAACATTTCTTTGTGACAGTGTTGTCGCTGAGCATCCTTAATAAACCCCCCGGTTGCATTTTGTGGTCTCTGGGACAAGAAAGGGTGCAAGATCAAACTTAGAATCCAAAGCCGAGAGACTTGTGTCAGTAGCTCTTGGTTATTTCACCTCTAAGACAGATATACTAACATGACAAATAAGTCATTATTATTTTAATTTCCTCTTTGATATTCTTTTACACAACTTAAGCTGCAGCTGGTGCTCACTGTGAGATATGTTTTTTTCTGTTTTTCAGCGAATCGTCAACGCTCAGTCCTTATCAGAAGATGACGTGGAATGAGTGTCTGTGTGTGTGATTGCCAGGTAAGGCTTTTCCCCACACTTGAATAACGTCAGTGTGGCGGCTTTGTCGCTGAGCATCCTTAATAAACCCCCCAGTTGTATTTTGTGGTCTCTGGGACAAGAAAGGGTGCAAGATCAACTTTTGAGTCCAAAGCCGAGAGCCTTGTGTCAGTAGCTCTTGGTTATTTCACCTCTAAGACAGATATGCTAACATGACTACAAAGTCTTTATTTTTATTTCCACTTTGAGAGTTTTACACACGTTTGGCTGTTCTGTAATTGGTGCTCACTGTAATGTTTTTCTGTTTTTCAGCAAATCGTCAACGCTCAGTCTTTATCAGAAGATGACATAGAATGAGTGTGTGTGATTGCCTGTGAGATTTCTATCACTATATTCCATGAAGGGATTTCAGACAACTGGTGACTGTGCACTGTTTGGTATGTGTGCATGAGCAGTGAGCCTGATTATGACAGAGCTGGCCCTTTGCACACCAGATGACGGCAGCCCCCTCCATTCTCATGGCACTCGGAGGTTAAAGAACTTCCTCAAGGTTACGCTTCTGGGAAATGTTGAAAACGCATTCCATCTTTCTAATCTTGTTCCCACCAGTTCAGTTGTTGTATTTATTTCCCTAGAAATTCATTTTGTCACTGATTTTGTTATGAACTACGTAAAAAATGAATGTATGTCAATTGTTACATATAAATGTGTCTATAATAAGCAGAGCACTGTGGAAAAATTGTAGTTTTCAGATTTCTTTGTTTTGTTTGTCATTTTAAGTGTTCATTTTATATTCCAGTCTTTCATACCTGGAGATCTTATTTGTTTTGAATCCTTAAATAAATATATAAATAAATAAAAACAGTTTGTCCTTTCATTGACCACTAGAGGGCAGTAGCAATGCACAGGAAAGTTTGAAGCATTTATATTTTTGAGATGTGGGTGGAGGGAATATTTCATTTTGCCAAATGTAAAGTGTAGAGTGCATGAATAATAAAATAATGCAAGACCAAATGTACTAGAAATATGTTCAGGAACATGAAGAAATTGAAATGTGATGCTAGTTAATGGGACGTCGCATTGCTATGATTTAAACATACAGGTGTCATACATAAGACATGACCGTGGATGTTTAAATGGATCTTTCACCCTGGTTAATAAAATACACTTCACTGCCAGCACAAGGTTAAATGGCCATCTTGAGAGAACAGTATTTCAGTATCCATCCCCCATGGTGAAACACGAGCTCGTGTGAGTGCATTGAGCTGCACTGTCAGTATTGTGAATGGCTTCACTGTGTGCGCAGGAGAGCGAAAGTGGAGCAGCTCGTAGGGGGAAAGGGAGTCGGTTCAAAGTGTGTCTCTTGGAAGAAAAATAGAGCTGTAATTATTTTTATCCTTGTCTGCAGCTGTTTTCTCTTCGGGCTTTGGCCAGAGAAGCCCGGGGCCTATGGGTTGCCTGGAAACGAGAGCAGGGGGGTGCAGAGAGAAAAAAAAAAATTCTACATTAGGAATGAAAATTGAACGGCGGCCCAGAAATGTCGAGTGGAGACTAAATGGTAGACAGTGTTCCATTTTCCATGCACTCATGTGCTCACGCTGCAGTTCTTTCTCGGCTATTTGATGGAAAAGCAGGAACCTGTCAAGAGGCCTGCAGAGTAGTCTAGACCCCCACCCCCCAAAGTGTGTGTGTGCAGAATAACAAACTTGTTGTAAATGTTCTAAAAGGCTTAGGAGAAAAGGTTCGGGGGCAGAGTTGGATGGAGGTCAAGCTAGCTGGAGCTGTGGTTTGCTGCTGGCGCTGGTGGGGGAGTCCAGACCTTCCCACACAACACACTGCTGGCCTGCTCTTCATGTAAATAAACACCCAGCTGCTAGGGGCCTCATACTGGTTCCCCTGCAGGCTGGAGGGAGCTGAGGGATACCACACCACCATCCCTGCCTGCTCTGGAAGCTTAAGGTAAACGTAGTGAAACTAGGCCCATGGCGTGAGTCGGGCATGACACAGCAAATCTTCAGTCTTCATTCAAGACGACGGCCTGCTCTGTGTCCTCAGACCTGATTCCTACACGAATGTAACCAGTGAGTAGTTTTTGCACTTTTTCTAATATAAGGTCATTCATTTAAATTGCCTTCCTGCTCCATTTGAAACCGTGTGAATGGATTGTGAGTCAGCTCTTCGTTTCAGAGGAAGCATGCAGGGAGAAGAAAAAGAACTTCTCGTGCAGTAGGGGCCACTGTTGCTCCAGGCAGTGTGTGCAGAGCGAGGGGAAGGACAGCTGAATGGGGAGAGCTGAGAGCAGAACAGCTCCAGTTGACAGCAATAACAATGGCCGTGCCTGCAGCACAGACACCATGTGCTCATGAGAGGTGTGTTTTTTTGTTGTTGTATTTTTAACGGTTTGTAATTTTTTCCTCTAATGTTTTCACGATGACAGATGCACCCGTTCCTTCATTACAGGTGCAAGGTAAAAAACTGCTTTTGAAGGCAACATTTAATATCCCGGGATTAGGCACTAAGAGGCTCTAACCAGCCAAAGCCAACCTGACTGGCTGCCGTTTGCAATTTGTTTCCAATGATTTCGATCGTATGTCAAACGTTGCATTGGGGAATGTTACAATCACTTGAGCTCCACAACTCATTATCCACCGCCCGTAATTACCTTTGCTGTGTTATTCCAGTTTGCCAGTTTGAATGTCAGAGCTTGATTGCTCTGCCACACAAACAATCACACACAAACACGCACACAGGTTGGGTATCTGTGGGAGCAGCTGTGTTTGGGAGTTTTAAAGGCATGCCAGAAATAACTCTTGTTGTATGCGGTTGCTATGGCAGCTTCACGTAGCTCTGCAAAGCAGGCAGGCTCTCTGCAGCACCAGTCTATCAAGAGATCCTCCGAGACAAGAGTTAAGCTCTGAGCAACGGCCCCTCTGCCCTGCGTCCGTGTTTTGGAACATGTTTTTTACAGTGCCCACAGTGCTCAGAGAAGACGCACTGTCTATGCCCTCTGTTGCTGATGTCATGGCTGCGGTGCTAGAGTCTGCAGCCTAGGCCTACAACTACTTACTGTACGTTGTCATGGAGGAGAGGGGGCAGGCTGGGCTTGGGAGAAATATGAGACATGTCCATGGCTGTGCCAGCAGCTATAATAAAGACTGATGCTGCTCTCTTCTGCACTGCCACTTGTGTGCACAGCAGCAACATGGTATATTAATTACCCAGCGCGTTCTCTGTGTCATTCACCAGTGAGGGAGAGGAAGGATGGAGGGAGAGGAGGGAGGAACATTTTCCAAGGCACGTCCTTAAAATAAAGCAGCACTGTACGTGCTCAGAGTATTAACTTCCACACAGATGACCCATTTTTCCATCTCAAAGGGTCTGAGGATGCGGTGGAAAAACAGGGAGAGAGAGGAGAAGAGGGGGGTGCAGCAGTGGAGCCAATCACGTGAATGCAAAGCAGGCTACAAATCCTGGCGGATTTCTCTTCCTCTGTGGGGGCAATGCCTTTTTACTGTCATCTGTTTTTCCATTTATCCGCCCGCTCTCCCCTTGGTAATTTAACTTCTTCAGCATGCCCCTACCTCCTCCTTCATGTTGTTTACATTCCCTGTTAGTGTGAGCTGCAGGGTGTGGACAACCCCCCCATACAAACAGCACCCAGCCACCCACCCTGACTGCCTCTCTTTAATGTCAGCCTGCCCCCCAACAACCACCCACCACCATGCCCCGAGCTTCCACCTCATCTCCTCATCACTAGATCCCTGATAAGGCGGAAATTCAATCGCACCACTCAGCCTGAGCCCGAGAGAAGTGAGTGAGTGCATGACATGAGCTGTTTACGTCGGCTGGGGCTTGGCTTTCATATTTATCTCTGGTAACAAGCCTAGTATAGCTGTCTCGCAGCTGAATTCGCCACGAAAGGGAGACAAAGAGGATAACGGAGAGCAGAGCCGAACAGGGAGGAAAAAAAATAACAGCATCAGTGCTCGTCCTGTCGTCTGTCATCAGTGTGATCCGTGCAATCTAGGCTGTGGGGCTGAAAGAAGGGGGGGATGACACGTACACTGAACAGGAGGGTGAGGAAAGGGTTAACGAAGCAGACTGTGTGCACAGTTATCCCTCCCTTCCCTCCCCCCTCCCTCCCTCCCTCTCTCTCTCTTTCTGATCTGCCTTCTTCCTGTCTCACAGGCTTGTGCAGTGGCTTTGAAAATCATGAGAGAGAGTCAGACAGGCTTGTTTTGCATACTGTAGGTCTCCTGCATTGACTTGTAGCTAAATCCCTGCCCTCGGGAGGCATGTCAGAGGGGATTAATGGGAGGGCCGGGGGCCTCACAGAGTTTCCCATTGTTGCAGCCCAGCCTAGCCCTAGCAGCACACACTATTTTCATCCCGTGGAGTGAGAAAAGAGCGAGCAGGTGGGGTGGTGGTGGTGGAAGGAAAGGGTTGAGCTTGCGTGTGCAATGTGTGTGTGTCAAGGCAGGGGGGGGGGGTTATACAGTGGTGTTATTTTCCTGTGCCCTGATTCTTTTGAGCTGAGCTGAGGGGGGGGGGGGGGGGGGGCTGTAAATAATGTATCTGGAGCGGTGGGGTAGAGCTGGAGCTTGACCGAGCTAGGAACAGGGAAAGGAAAGGCTTGGGCGACCATGCTGCTGCACAGGAAGCTGGGGGCTGCTGGGGTGGGGGGGGGGGCAGGGAGGACGGGAAAGGGGGGGTGCTGTGGTGCTCTGGGGAATGTGGGGCCCTCCGCAAGAATGTAGCAATCCTCTACATCCGCTCCAGCCCCCTCCAGTTTTTACCAAGACAAATAGCTTGCTGCTGCAGCCTTCCAACTGACAATGCAATATCATACACACAATGTGGTCATGTGAAATGTTCATTCATAACAGGCCCCGGGCCGGATAAGGATTCAAATGTTTTTTCACGGGAGGTGTAGTGCTTGGAAACTGGAAACTAGTTCTCCAATTGAACGACAAGAAGGATAATAGAATCATCTGGAGCTATTTTCCATACTAGGCTCAGTCGGCTGAAATGATGGTAATGCACTCATTCGCTTTCTCACTGAGAATTACATGATTGATATCTCTCTTGCAGCAGCAGAGCAACGGGCTAGTTTAGCATAAAGACTTGAAACAGCTAGCCTGGCTCTGTCTAAAGGTTAAAGAATCTGATCTGTGTTGGCCCAAGCGAATTGACGTCTAAATGTCATCAATCTTGCTTCCTTTGCTTTCCTTCTGAACACATGGGTGCTTGTGTTCCCACAACCCGATGGTCCCACGTTTCTAAGTAATCTAAATATATAATAGAGAATAGTATGTCTGTGTGTGTGTGTGTTTGTGTCTGTGTGTCAGTCTCACTCCTATTCAGATATCTCCCTGTCCCCTTACCCTTACACTAACCACCCACCTTTTTCTGCTATGAGAAAGTACCTACTTGTTTGGTACCTATACCTTCAAGGTTCCAAAAAATAGTTGCAGGTACTTATCAGTGAACGGTCAGAGATCATTGCGTTGTCAATGTGAGGCACCTTATCCTGCACAACAAACAGCCAAGCTACTGTAGTGGTAGCAGTGTTTGAGCTTGCTGTTTCTCCAGTTTTTGGTTCTACTTTATTTCCTAAATTGCATTACGGACAACCACACCATGGTTGCCTGACGAAGTACAGCCATTCCTCATCTTGGTGGCCGATGAGAAAAATCACTTAATCCGTTAAACGCATAGATGATTAACATTAGCCGCTAATGATGACCAGCTACACAGGTGATGCTATCATGGGTATAAGTGATGGAAGACAACCTCCAGAAAAGTAGGCTACCTGAGTAGAGTACAGTAGAGCTGATACCATGTAATGGAAAAGCGGCTAAAGACTGCTTCCCCATCAATTTGTATTTCCCCTTATTTGACCTGAACCTAAATCTAAACTCCTGATGCTAGTAGGCAAATATTGCTACCTGAGAACAGAGCCCAGCTGGCTGTTTCCGGTCTTTATGATTAGCTAAGCTAACTGCGAGACTGGCTAGCTGTTTGCAGTCTAATGCTATAAGCTTAACTAAGCTAAACTAAACTGCTGCTGGCTGTAGCTTCTGATCTTCTCGTCCAACTGTTTAGTCACAAAAGCAAAGAATCATATTTCCCAAAATGTCAAACTATTTCTCCAATGCTCTCCTCAGCACTCATCGGTTTGAGTGTGATGAAACTGCTTGCACTATTATGCCATCAGCTATCTCTTTTTTCTCTCTCCTTAATCTCCCTCTGCGTTCGAGCTCTTTTCTTTTCTCCCACACCTGCTATGTTTTATGGCAACAATAAAGGGGACCTTAACTTTGAAACGTGATAGAGCAACCCCAACTCGCACAACTGCAATCATCTAACAAAGAAAAGAAGAAAAAAGATTGCTCCTGCTCTCCTTCACGCACAAGTTAACCTTGGTGTAACTTTTGTATTTTATCATATTTTCTTTGGCTCGCAGCACTCCGTTGCCGTATCACCCATGCGTAGCTCGGCAGCTACAACCCACTCGTCCATCCCGAGAACTACAAAGTGGGTTTCGGGGCCTTGCATCTTGTGTAAGCGCTGTCTTTGAAGACTTTGAGCTATGAGCTCTGTGTCTCATCAATTCCCTACGCAAAAGCTAAATTTGAATCTGAGGCGAGCACATAAGGGGGTAGCTTATCTGCCCCACGCGTTTAATGTTATTCATTCATGCACACTATTTTCATGACAGGCTATGCACGCGCGGAGCTCTTTTACATTTCTTGTTGTTTATGTAACCATCTCACATCTGCGTATGGATGTGTGTGTGTGTTTGTGCATGCTCAGAGATGACAGTACAGTAACTTTTTAACTTTACACGAGGGAGACAAAGCCTTGGCTGCTTTTGCAGGATGCATTTAAAGGGGAAGGGCCCCTTAGTAATGTTTTGCATGAAAGCTGTCGTGAAGGGGGAACAAAATGAATCTGATCGTGAGTCCGTCCAGTCTTTCTATGGGTCTTTCTGGGTCATGCTTTGATGTTAAATCACATCTCAGCAGGCGGCAGCAGAGCAAAATGCAGAAAAATAGAGTGACACAGATATCCCCCATTTGTCCAGTCCATGAGGGCGGAGTGAGTGATACTTATTCACAGCAAATTGCTGACTTATTTGTCATCTGGGGCCCTGGATTTGTTACATCAAATCTGCTTTTCTCAATGAACTGGGGAGGGAGATTACAGGCTAATAGTCAGTGAGATAATAATAATGATTCAGTCAGTGACTCTAAAATGAAAGTCCTTCAGGACAGTGACGTGGTGAATGGGGCCCCATCGCGAACATCTGATTCTCACGCTACAACCAAAGCTCTTTTAATAATGTCCTCCTTTGAAATATGATTTCCCTATCCCCCCTTCAATCCATTTAAGACTCGCAATTGTTGGGCTAACCTAAGCTGCAGTATCACACCGCTCTTTCCTTTCCATCGGCTTTTCACTGTGCTGCAAATCTTCTCCCACGGCAGAGGTGATCCACCATGCAGCCCATTTCACCATCAATATAAGATGAGCGCAGCAGTGGAGAGAGACCAGTTGTTATTCTATTGCCTCTGTTCCATCACATTACATGTGACTCGTTGGACATATGTATGCCCCACCAATTTGTATTCCCGTCTCATCTCTTATGTTTCAGCCCTTCGCACTCTCTCTTCCACAAGCCCTTTGATATATATGTCAGCACGACTCCATGTGTGCGGATCGCAGATACACGTCCCCGGTTTTGCTTTGAGATTCAACTGAGCTCCACGAATATCCTCCGTCTGACCTATTTTGCACTAAAGCCTTCATCTCCCTCTCTGTGTTTGTTTGGAGTCTATTTGCGGACACTGTGTGATGATTTGATATTATTGCCTGAAAAATAGAGCGACTCGTTATGTTTGTTTTTCAAAGCACGGTAGCCGACTCCACTCATTAGCATATAAAATACTTTTTTAAATTTTATTTATGTCCTTATCTAGTTTGAAGTGTTCCTAAATAATTTCAAAGTAAGGGAGTCAATCAGACCATTACTGCATTCTTGGACTTGATTTGCATTTAATGGACTTGTAGATGATTAATGAATCAATTATTGGATACAGCGTCTGATGTCTGGCCAGCTGCAGAGGCGAGCGACACCACTGACAGCTTTTCAAATTGAAAGGAAGCATGATCGTTGTGGAGACTTGCATGCCCGCCAACTCGACGTGCTCCTGTAATTATAAATGCAC
Source organism: Ammodytes marinus (assembly GCF_949987685.1). Lineage (NCBI taxonomy): Eukaryota > Metazoa > Chordata > Actinopteri > Uranoscopiformes > Ammodytidae > Ammodytes > Ammodytes marinus. Next base: position 20,966,127 of record NC_137215.1, on the reverse strand, counting down.
AGAGTAATGAACAAACAACTCCATGGCGAGTAGGCGAAACACGTGGGGGTCATTTAGGGTCAGCTGTGGCGAGGGTTCCAATGGAGAGATGATTGCACTTTGTCTGATAAGGACGGCACGAACCACGGATTGAGATAATCTCGCCAGCTAGAAAAAGCACTGTAGGCTTTTAGTCCAGATGACGCTCCCAGTGTGAGGCCTCTCTCGCTCTCTCTCTCTTTCTCTCTCTCTCTCTCACAACATAGCTCAGTGGAAAGATCAGTAAAAGCAACCCCCTCACCACCCCCATTCTTCCAGAGGGACGGCTTGTTGACATCCATTAGGAGGTTTCCCAGCATCGAGGCCGGGCCAGGAAAGAGGACTAATGATGTAATTCCCTCAGAGATGACATTAAAATGTCAAAGTGCCACAGCTGACATCATCCATTTAGCGCACATTTTCCAATAATATACGTTCCTCTTCCTTTTTCCCCCCCTCAGCTTTCCTTCCTAGAAACTGGAGCTCCCCACCCATCCCAGAGCCTCCAGGCTCTACTTAGGTGTGCAGCCACACGACGGAGGACATCAAAGCGTGTCTTCCCCTGCAGCCATAAATGCCCTGCTCCAGAAAGCAAAGAGTTTTGAACATGCTTTGTGTGTCGCCTCACTTTTACCCCTCCCTTATTTTTTTTAAGCCTCAGCTAATGCTAATTCATGTTGTCTCTGCAACAAAGACCCTCACGCCCCCATTCCCAAACACATGTGGGAATGGCCTCTGGATGATTCTGGGTTAGCTACCTCCATTTATCCGCCTTACAATAGCCGATGTGATTTTGATTGTGCTGAGAGGTGCGACAGAATGAAAAGAATATGTATAAATTGCATTTTACACCTTTCCCCCCTGTGCCGCGTTCCTGTGCCTCTCACACCGGTCAACAACACATGCACCGTTTTTTCAGAGAAAATGCAGAATCTGAATTATATTTATACAAGGGAGACTTGACAGCTTCCTATTCTTCAGCCCAGTGAGTGGGCCGGCCTAGACGTCAATAATGGATGCTTGGAGGCAGAGTAAGTAGACGTGAACTGGAAGCAGAGAAGAAGGGCTGCGCCTCACTTAATAATGAATCAATTGATCCCCCTGCAGATGATGGAGCAGGTTGCCATGCCAACAGATGCAGTGTTACCCAGAGCGTGGAAAAGAGGTTTGTTTTCCCAGAACCGTGATACACTCGAGGGCTGTGAGTGCATCTCGGCTTTTTAATGTAAAGTGAAGCAGGACATGACTAATAATAAAGGAGGAGGATTAATGCAGCCTGGCAGGATGTTGTCCAATATGGAGTCACAGCAGATTCCCACTCTATTTTTCTCAAAATACATATATTTTTTTTTTACCATGAACACAGATGTAAAGATGCAGCAGGTGCATCAGATTATATCAGCCTATCTTTGTTTTTGCATTGATTAATGTAGGCGGCTACTCCTTTGATCGATATTGTAGCCCTGAAACACACATGTTTTTTTTGTGTGTGTGTGTGTGTTTTTTTTTGTGCATGTGGCGCTGGCTTCCGAAAAACCAACATGTTTACCGTGCCTGCATGTGTGCGTTATGTTGCCATGGCAACTGGGCTGATGCTGGGTCCAGCTGGGACCACGTTGCCAAGTAACAGCTGAGTTATGAGGAGAGGAGCGTGGGCATGGGAGGGGGAGCGGGCGAAAGGGAGCGCTGAGGAGACAGCGAGCAACAAAGACTGCAAGCATAAGAGGGGGCTGAAATATCTCTGAGGGAAGACAGAAAAAAAAAGCATTTATTTGGGTTAGCGCTCTGGATTGAAAAATAAGATGTTTTTCAATTCTCTCTCTGCGCCTTCCTGCCAGAGAATATTAATACTTGGGTGAATCACTTCGTAGCTTTTCTACTCACTGGAAAAGAAACACACAAACAAAATAAGCCAATCCAGCAACATAAGTGCTGTGCCGCATACTAAATAGCAGCAGGGCTTTCATGAAATGAGAAATTGGAGTAATGAGTGTTGTACTGTGTGTGCAGCGCAGAGGCCTGGCCACGCTGACCCTGCCTCTCTTACATGACTTCACAGAGGGCAGGCCGCCTGTAATGACTCACAAGCAGGCAGAAATATCGTAACAGTCCAGCCCACGAAAGCCCTAGGCTGTCAATGATCCTGTGTCCTTGTAGTCCAGGAGGCTCAGGTATGGAGCGAAAGGGACTGTTGTTGACTCAGCAACTGGTTCAGTGTGTAGACGGGAAAGGTTATGCCAAAGTCCCTTCTGTGCAGACTTCTATGGTTCTGCTGTGGGAACTGTGGCTGGCAATCCATTAAGATATATAGTTAATGGTTTGTGAGAACAGCAGCTGCTCGTGTTTTTTCCTGGCCGCCATCGGGATTCGTTCAAAGAGTTACACCCACAGATTCCCATCTGTGTGTCAGATGATTCAAAAGAAATTATGAGAAGATGTTCTCACTATCCATCTCCTCCACTGACCTGCACACACTCTCACTGATCCTCCCGTGAATCATCTCCACCCAACCTTGTGAAATCTGACTTCAATTCCTTCCTTATACTCCCAATGTGATTTTTCAGTTTTACTGTCATCTCAGTATTGTCTTTGGCTTCTAGCTCAAATGCATTTGTTGTCGCTCATTGAGAACACATTTTTCCTGTCTTCCACCGGCTGAGTGGTCTGATTTGTCGCCATGGAAACTGGTCATGGAGTGTCTCTGTGCTACATTAGGGACTAATTGTCAACCCCCAAACAAACACGCAGAGGCTCACACTCGCTGCAGATATCACAGTATTTGTCGCTCTCTCTCATGCTCCAATACTTCTCAACAATAAAACCTCGAACACAAAGGCACCGAAAAATCCTGCGGCAGGAGTGAATGGAATAGCTGAAAACAACAAACCCCACAAAAACAAAACAGCTATTGAAGTTCCCTGCAGCCGCTCTCAAGCCGCTCGAGCCAAATATGCCTGATAGCATGGGAAACGTGAAATTTGACACTCGGCACATGGCCGACACATTCGTTCCTCGGCTAAAGGTTTTCGCATTAAGTAACATGTGGAAGATCAGAAGACATTGCGTCCGGATTTGTACAGTTCAGGAATGACAGACGGGAAGAACCAGAAAAACAAAAACAATCAAGGCAACGTGGCCCATCTTTATATAACAGAGCTTGCCTGTGGCGATTGTGCAATGCGGTGCAGTTGTCTGGGCTGATGTAAACAGAGCCTCAGCGCCTCTGGAGGCGCAGCCATGTGCCTTGATGCAGCAGTTATGGGCACATGCCCTACTTTCATAAATCAGAGCTGGAAAAAAAAAGGAAACAGCGTGAGGGGAGGAGGGGTGAGAGGGGACACCGAGTGAGCAGGAGAGGGAGGGAGGAAGAGAGTTTGAGAGGGGAGGGTGGGGGTGCTGAACAAGGCTCATATTGATGTTCCAAACACAGCTGCAGGCGTCAGCTGACTAGCTGGCCCTGGAAGCAGCCCCAAGCTCTGCCTCCTGCCTTTATCAGCTTACACTGTGACCTTTCTCTTTCTACTGGAATAGATCCCCCCCTACCCCCCCTCCAAACCTAACCCCCCTCTCTCCATATCTGGCTCTTTACCATGCACTGTCCAAAGAGTCCGGATCCTGTCTGTCCTCTCTGACATCTGACTTCTGATCTGTGTGTGTGTGTGTGTGTGTGTGTGTGTGTGTGTGTGTGTGTGTGTGTGTGTGTGTGTGTGTGTGTGTGTGTTGCATGCCTCCAGAAACACTGTCTCTCTTTTCGACGCATCAGCACTTTTGTTTGTCTCACATGGCTCTGGGTTTTTCAAGCCTCGCCCCACGGTCTTACACAACTCACCATGAAGTCACTATTACTCCTCACGTCCGCACCCGGCGGCGGGGGGATAAATAGGGAGCCATGATGGTGTGAGGGCTCGGTTCCTTTGCGAATACTTGTCAGTTCAGCAGGACTGTTGGGCAACGTGCAGCCCTGTAGAAAGTGTTCCTCGAAACGAAAGGGAGAAGGATTTGAAACGCTATGGATGCTTAAGCTGACAACTCAGGGTCGGACACATTTAGTGAACCTGAAGTTAGCAACAGTTCAGCGCGAGTTTGGAACAGCAGCTGTTGTAAAGAGTTAGTCCCTTTGGGGGTAATATAATCAGCAGAGGTAACTGTCAATCACAGGTCTGCAGGCCTTGTGGGCTTATTCTCAGAACCCCCCCCCCCCCATACACACAAAACCACACCTTCCCTTGATGACGCTCCTCAAGTGTTACTGGGTAGTGTTTCTATGGGAGCTGTCCACCCACACACACAGCAGCACCTCCCTAACCTCCCCTCCCAACTGTTTGCAGGAAACACTCATCCTTCTCTGGAGATGTCGCTCGCGGCAGCTCATGCACTCATAAATCCCAGGCTCCTTTCTGGGAAATGAAGGGCTTGAAAGATACATACAAACACACACTGAGTTATTCAAGGAGGGGGTATGGGGATATATATATCTCCTCTCTGACAATATGGAGCGTATTCCACACTTCCCCGGTTACACCGAGAGACACTGCGGTGTCTAGGGCAGACCTCAGTGATCCCAAAAACATCACAGGAATGAGAAGTGTTTGGCAGCGGAGGACAAAAGAGGGCTGTGCTGGGGGGGGGTGCAAATAAGAGGGGAAGGCATGAGAAAGAATAGAAGCGTTTAAAGGCAGCCATCGCCGGCTTCCAATGTCAGTCAGCTCCCTGTTAGACAATGGAACACAGCTGTTGCTAAGCTTTGAACTGCAGCTGTTTGTCTATAGTTGGCACCCATTGTGTGTGTGTGTGTACATGTGGTCACGGGTTGTGTTTAAACACGGGGCTGCTACACAGTCTAATCGGAAGATCAGTGTGTACAATATTGGAATACAGGAGGGTGGATGGAGGGTCACGGGGAGTTGCAGAGACACATGACAAGGTGGTGGAGCATGTCAGATGCTCCTGATTTAGAAACACTCAAGCCAAAATGGCACAGAGGAGGAATGGTGGGGTTAGCAAAGAGGCTGTGCTCAGGGGTCTGGAGTGGGCTGTCATGGTTTGGGGTTGGGGAGGGGAGGCAGACAGAGATGGGGGAGTGGAGAGGTAGGACATAGCCACCAAGGACGTTTCCCTCACAGAGAACAATTCTCTACTTATTGAAGGTCGAGAGACGGATCTGGAAAAAGGAAATTCGATTAGCTTTTTTTCCCCGTGGCGGGCTCGTGACGGAAGCGGCTGCCACGCCTGAAAGGTCCCTCAAGTGCCTCATTATCAGTGTCATCTGCGGATCGCCGGAGAACATCGCATCCTCATCTCGGCTGCTTTTTGATCATCCTCCAGACAATGCGCCATTAGGCCCGGGCCCATTTTCCAAAGCACAGCTCAATTACTCAAGCGGAGGCTCATTAGCATATCAGAAAGCACAGGCGTGACTCTGCAAATAAAAGAACACATTAGATCCCCCGCCCTCCACACACACACACACACACACACACACACAATATGTTTCAATTATTCAAATAATGCAAGAGCGAGCAGATAGAACCAAGTCACACCTTGATTTGCATTGATTCAGCGGCGGAAATTTTATTATTATTTTTTTTTAGCTGTTCACTCGAACACATCCAGTTCATATTTTGGACTTTTCACCCGGCAGTGTGTCCGCCAGGCTTTGTCGTCACACAGACAATTTAGTAGCCTGACGGTATGCCTTAGCGTCAATGTGCTTTAAATGTCACTTTTCGCGCTACACCATTTTGTCGCAGTAGCTGGTCGAGAGCCGGTGCCTGCTCAGCTTCACAAGGCAGAGCTCCTCAATAATTCATAGGAACGAAAGCACACACACATGTGGTCTCACTTTGCAATGCGTGCGGGGAGACAAACTACAGCCTTCAACACCGCGTGACGCTACTTGTTCTGGCATTTTTTGCAAAATTGGCGTGATGAAACGTTCATCCTTAAAAAAAAATTCCATCACCAGACAACCTGATGACAAATGAAGGCACCTCAGCCTGTGAGGTTCAGATGACTCAGCAGTATGCTGCAGGAATTTGGATCAGTGGAAAATAGCCAGAATACCGACTCTCCTGCCTCTGAGCGTTGCATGCAACGAGGTCACAAGACGAGGCGTTGTAAACTTCAGCTGGAGTAGAGTAGGGAGATTCCCTGAATAATACATAAGCCCTTTGACTCAGCCTCTGTCTTACTATTTGTTTTATGCGTGCATAAGTAAATTCCTATGCATGCTTCATGAGAGCGGCTGCCTGATGCAACACACAGCTCTGCATAGCTGCTGTCGCTGTACATAAACGTGTGTGAATAATATGTGTGAATGTGTGTGTGCGAGTTTGTGTCAGCCACTGACTTTGTGTTCATTCCACAGTAAATTGATCTGGCTGCTCACTAGACTGAATGGAAAAGGGCCCCGGGCGAAGAAGTGCGCACTCCATCAGCAGATGGGAGAGCCCACTGTATTTCCATCACAAGGCATTCCTCCTCACTGGGCATGCTCAGTGGGCCACGCCCCACACACACACCAACCAACCACCCACCCCCCCACCCCCCTTTCCCTTCCAAGGCCTGTTTGAACCAGTCAGTCGGAGGTGGTGCTCTCTCTCTCCTGTTTCTCATCTGACCTTCAAAGCCAGGCATGGGGACAGTAGGTGGACAAGGGGGGGGAGGAGGGAGCAGGGGTGTTTTTTTCCCTGAAAGCTCTTTGGGTAGCACAGCCGATATGTCGCTCATTGTTTCCACTCTGTGCACTGGCATCGGTCACAGCCCTGTGAGAGGCATTCAACGACCCAGTGCCATGCACGCAGAGCTGGCAGAGGATTCACAGTGGTTATGTATCGGGGAGAGATAATCGAATTGTCACGATCATCTTATATCTTACAAGCTTGACTGATAAAGTGTATCTTTAATACTTAAAACAGGTTTTCGACCTCATCTGTAAAATAGACTATTGTAGGCCTATAAGCGGATGTAAAAAGGGAACTTGCCTGGTGTTTACCCAAAGGGTTGAAGTATAGGGAAGTGAAATCATTTTTGCCATTGTATGCTTCACTTACGCAATACGTTAGTCGTTCAAACCGAATAAAAATAAAAATGGGAATGAATTCAAATAAGTCTAACTCCACTCTTAAAAAGGAAAAGGAATGTGCAATTAGCGGTATAATCTTTTCCTGAAATAAATAAATACAGGAGCTTGGTTTCAAAATTCACAGCAGCATTCGGATAACACCAGTTTATTCTGGGATTGCAGTCTCACACACACACGTACGTATGTATACATATGTTTATATTTATTCACATCTACATGTTCACAAACTGGGTACAAATGTTATATTAAAAACAAAACAAAATCAGGATTAGATTTGAGAAGTTGCATAATTGTGTGGCTTCCTCCTAACCTACTGTTACTAATACAAACACCTCATCACCATAAACCATTGCACACTGCCTGCTGACAATGCATAGGACTGACTCACGGGCTGAATTCCTCCAATGAGTCACATGGCATGCTACAAAAAGAAAGACCTTTTTCTCTCTCTCTCTCTCTCTCTCTTTCCTTTCAAATCCAAATCCCTCTGCCTTTTTTTTCTTTTCTCTTTCTTTCTTTTTTTAAAAACACATTCTGTCTTTGTCTTGCCACCACATTCTGCTTGTCTCCGGTCCTTCCGTCTTTGTTCACCTCCCTCACTGACGCGGCACGGCTCGGCTTCCTGTTTATGTCAGGCGAGCATCAAGCCAATCAGCTGTGAAGGCTGTGATCCTCCTCGTAGCTATTTACTACCCTTGTGGTCTGTTTAAAAAAAGACTGAAAGCGAGCTAAGCTTGGTGCAGGCTGCTGAGTAAGCAGACACGCAAAGCTCCAATCAGAATCCACGACTGACCTAGATACTGTACATCTCTGCCCTTTAGCTTATGAAAGTGTGGTGTATTTTTAATTTACTATTATTATTGTTATTTTTACCAAATGTGCTGCTGCGGCTCTGTCGCTGAACCGTTAATGTATTTGTTCACCGTGTTTCTCCCAGCGCAGCGGGATCCTGCACGCTGACATTATTTTGTTGCCACAGAGGGCTGGAATGTGCTGCTTTGCAAGTTTAGGAGATAACAAAGCAGCGTGAGGCGGCTGCGTGTAAACTTCGGATGAGGTCACGCTCCGCCAACACAGCACGCTGTGACATGAGAGGGGATTTTGTTCTGGACTCTGCCTCAGTGGTGTCATACCTTTGCTCTGTTTTTCTCATAGATGGTTTTTCTGTTGCCGTGTTTGCTCTGTGAGCATTTCCAGATTGCGAGTCATCCAATGTGCAAGCCCTAGCTGACTGCCTGTTAATACATGGTTGGGGTAAAGTGCAGGGTGCATTTGAAAACAACAAGAATAGATTATGTGGAGGCCTGTTCGGGAGTCCAGCCGGTGCCAGCTTTCTCTTGGAGTTCACGGTGTACTATAAATCCGTTAGACGGGGAGAAAATATAATCAGGGCTTTGCCGGGGCATTTGAGTTCACTGCAGGCATTACATGAGCACTAATGCCTGATTCAACACTGGCTCTGGCAAACATGCCTGACATTCAATTTTTTACACCCCTCAATGAAAGCTGCTAGTCAGACAGTCTAATAGTTTGGCCTGGAATTAGATTCAGGAAGTCATGAGATTTCCAGGTGACCCGGCTTTCCTGGAATTGTTAAGCAGGGATTTTTCAACCTGTTGCCAACGCACATTAAACCGAAGAAGCCCTCCTGTGTAGAATCACACCCAAACGTTGTGCTGTGCTTATCTATCTTGTCTAAATCCTAGATGTTTTGTTGTTGTTGTTTTTCTGTAATCTAGCCCCACTGAGCACATAAATAAATAAACCCCATTATAAATACTCCACATTTGATATAACAAATAACACAACTGTGCGGGGAAAAAAACGCGAACTCAAGCACTTGGACTACCCCCAGTGCTATTATTCGACACACAAATGCATGAATAATGAATCTGTGCTGAACTTCTGCTGAACCTTCTGCACTAGCACCGAGCCAGAGACCAGCACATGATGTCCAACACACACATGCACACGCACCCAGTAACCTCTGCAGAGCTCCAAAAACATGGAGCAATATGCTGTGGAGCACTGTGTCTGTGGTGTGTGAATCATTGCATTCGTGCTGCACCTGGATGCATTTAAGAGAGAGGTCTTTTCCCTTGATAACCCTGGTGACCGTTGGGAGGTGGTGGAGGACGCGGGGCCAGCCAAAGTGGAAAGATAAATAGGACCAACCGGTGCTGGAGTGGTTAAAGTTCCCGCCCTCTTAGGCAGCCGAAGTGTGTGTGAGCGGTTCAATGTTTAACCCCTGTGTCAACAGCGCACATGTGTCACAACAGCATTCCTGTGAGGCGCTCGTCTTGTGACAGAGCGGTTTCATAATGGGAGCGCTTACTTGGACCGCCCCGCTTGCATTTTTTTGTGGCAGGAGGAAGGACGGCCTTTGTCCCGGTGTAGGATGACTTGCAGCCTGGCCAGTTTCGTGTCCCTGCAGGTCGTGTGGTAAATGATAACAGTAAAGCAGGTCAAACAGCAAACCGAACACCCTGTTTACCCAGAATAAGGCCTCTCCTTCTCTCCACTCTTCCTCCCCACTGTAAATGGTTAACTTGGCAAGGATCATGTGAGAGCTGGAAACCTTTTTTCCTTTTTGGCAGTTACATGGGAGGTGAACTTTGCTCGTCTTGTTGTTAGGCAACGGTATTTTCGAGCCGAGCCATTTTTTTGTTGTGTGTGTGATGAGATGTGTGAAGGTGCAGAACGTCACACTGCCTCTGCTAGGAAGACAGAAACGTCTGCAAAGAAGTTTCCTTGATGAGCAAAGTAGATATGTAAAGGTGAAAATAAAAGTGTGGAAATGAGGAAAGGGGTGTGTGTGTGTGATGTTCAACATTGGGTGTAGCCATACTTGTCAGTCAGTGTGAAACCATTTCCGCTTCAAGGCTGTCTGGCTCCTCCCCTCCCATTGTTTCGCAACGTGGTGTAGGTGAACTTTATCCCTCTTTGTCGAGAGAGAAAGAGAGAGTACTCTCAAATGATTTGCATAGAGCAAGGTCAAGTTACACATCTGTGCACCGGCTGAACAATGTGGATCACATCACTTGACACGAGGAGGAGGAGAAGTAATCACCAGCTTTCAGATGTTTAAACTGTTTGAAACCTGCCCAAACCTGTATGTCCACTGTGTAAAACAACCCCAATATACACCCAGTGTAACATTACCATCACACAGATAACAGCCACCACTCCCTGCTCGACAATGCCCTTTGGACAGGCAGCTTTTCTGCAAACACATGGTGTAAGACGACTCTCCATCAGTAGAGAGACCGTAGTCGTTACACATTTGCACAATACAAACACACGGGTTCATATCACCTTGGGCTTATCGGGCTCCTTCAAGGACACTGAACTTTCCCACAGTGCTCCCTTTGCCTCTGTCCATTCCAATCCCTTTGGGACTTCACTGTTGCGTCCAATCCCATGTGCTTCCCACAGTATTACTGTACGGCTTCAGCTGGGCTTGTTCTGGTGACTATGACTAGACTACCAACTATGTCCCTATTAGGAATAATGACAGTGTGTATGTCAACATCTATCACGGCCGATGTTGCTAAACTTGTTTGTCATAGATGAGGTTCAAGTTGGGGTAATGTGATATTGTGTTGCTAAATAAAAGCTGTCATCACTTTCATTTAGGTAAACATTAGGTCTCTATTACATAAAAGCACTAGGATAAGATGTTCATGAATATCCATTATTACCACTTATTTATGGAGAAGGTTTAGTTTTAAAATTGGTCGGGGGACCTTAAGTGGGGGTTCTTTTAGCTTCAAACATTTCATTTCCTGCATTCTAGTTTATTTTGTGCATCAGTTTATGAATTATTTTTGTATATTTAGGACTTGGCACCAGTGCTAATAAACATTGGAAACGAAAAGCCAGCTAGCTATTATAGCTAATATCAGGTAAGGCAAACATTAGCTATGGCTAGCTAACATTAGCTAGTTAGCTAAAATGTAACTCAAGGCAAAAGTAAAAAAACTAGATCACCGCCAGATAAAACCATGGGCTAAACATCATCTAGACACAAATGTTTGATTTACAAGTTCTGTCAACGTCACCGAAACCGATAGAATCTACAGGCCAGAACTTTGTTATAAACTGTCATTATCCTTTAGCCTGACTGTCCGTGAATTCACAAACACACGGTTGTACTTGCCATTCCTGCTCCATTTATTTATTTCAGCTCCTCGCAAGGAGCTGCTTTCTGAGACAAGGCTTTGAAGTGGATGAGGGAGGCGAGGCATCGTGCGCCCAGATGCCCAGACGTTGCGGTTAAGGGGGCTTTATCACACAGACGGAAGGGGGACAGCACTCATCTCTTGCCCTCCCCTACTTCACCGCGGCGGGAGGCTGAATGTGACAACCAATGCTACCCAGCTGCTCGGGGGCCAGGCCCACAAAAACCACAGGCGGATAATGAATGCCACACCATCGTGACAACTTGCACTTTTATGGAAAGGAAGGACATCTCTGGCACGGACACTCGCAGCATATGATGAAACATCCTCCATAAACCAGAGACAATCAAAGAGAGGCCAGGGAGGCATCCGTGGAATCCAGCACGGGAACCTCGGCTGATTTACAATCACTACCAAAAAAGGGCTGTTTCCAACTAAGTGTTCGGGCCTTGATTTGCGTGAAAACTGGAGAAATATCGCTTTCCAAATGTAACCGCAACATCTGCAAATGATGCATTGCAGTTGCATTTATCCATAATCGTCCCTACTCTGAATGAGCCATGTGCTATCTATGAACAATTTCCCCCAAAACTAAGACACTTGAGGTTTTCCTATTGGCTCAGTATTTGCTTTCTTGGTTTTCCTTCCTCTCAGTCATGTTATTTTGTATTCCTATAATCACGGAAAAATGACTCTCTATAGGCCTACCCTTTGCTTTCAAGGCAAATGTTACTAGAAGATAGGGCACTTTGATCTTCAAATATCAGACCTGAAATATCTTCAAAATAAAGCCGTTATAAATATGCATGGTTACACATCATTTTTTTTATGTATTTATTCATCAGGGTTTTATCCAACTGTTTGGCTGAATTCATACAAATCACTCGGGCGTTCCTAATGGCAGAAATGTGAAAACGATGCCCACACTAGAGAGGATAAGGCATCCAAGTGCTGCGTTAACCGCTGTGCTGGGGACGTCGGAGTCCATTTTCGAGAGATGTGGTTCAAAAATAGACAGGAGCTCGGGTGATAAATAAGCCTACTTTGGGAAAGTTTTATTTTGGCTCAGAGGAAGAGGTTACATAACTCATGAAATACTCCTTCTTTCCTTTTTGGATCAGCAAGGGAAAAAAAGGAAGAGATGAAACCTTTGTCGAAATACGATGCTATAAAAACACACTCTGTGTCCAAAAAGCTACAAGCGTTCCTGTAACACATTTATACACATAGTCCCTGATAATGAAGCAGGATGTGCCAAATCCCTTACGGAGTTTGCACGAGGATCAGTGAAGGTGTAAGTACAAACCAGCCGTACATAACTGGTGTGGCTCTATAGGTAGAGTGGCTGTTCGCCATGCCTTCCTTCTGGGAAGCAGAAACATGTGTTTTTGTCTGTGTATGTGTGTGTGTGTGAAGGAGGGAGAGACAGAGAATGTAGCAGAATTACATTTTGAACATTTTGTTTGAGGTCAGTCACTAAGCTGGAATGATTGCACCGTTTGGTATACATAAGTCTGAGTCAGGCGTGAAAGCGCCTTTTAAGGTCAATTGGTGAGGAGCCATATCTAGGTGCAGGTAATGTTACTTATTCTAATAACAGCTTATGAATTGGACCACCTAACATCAAATGTGCCAACGCTAAGAGGTGCATTCATTGGTTCAGCGAGTTCAAACGATATCGCTGATTACGCTCCAAGAGGCCGGGGAAAGTTTGTTTACATCAACGTCTGGTTGTGACAGAGAATATATGGGGGTTTCCACTGGACAGGAAATGACGTCGTCGGCTCAGTGTAGAACTACAGAAGCAAAAGTTCAGCTCTTTCTGTTCCTGGTTGCCAAAATTAACTCTGCGCAGTGAGCCAACTGAAAGTACCTTCTGCTTGAAAAATGGATGTGAAAACAATGTGCATTTATATTTTTTTCTGCCGGGGATTATTTCCTCCACTCTCAGCTCCTCTGCTGTTTAAGTGAGGCGTCTGTCCCCTGACAAGACCTGCACATTAAGGGGATATGTTACCATCTTGGTTTTTTTTCTTTTCTAAATGGTTACACATGTGGCACATCTGGGTCCAAGCCTGACTCATTACTCACTTCTTTTTTTATGTTCCGTTCTCTGCAGCCATGGCAACTGCTGCAAGTTTGGCAGAGGGCTTGTGAAGGCAGTGGAAAAAGAGAAAGAGAGAGAGAGAGCCAGGGAGGGAGCATAAAGGGAGAGCAAGAGAGAGAAGGGGAGGGAGAGAATGAGCGAGCTCTCAGTAGTTGGCCTACATCCAGTGTAATCATGCCATGGAGCCGAAATGAGGCCTTTGGCAGCACACCAGGTTTCTGAGAACAAAGATGTGAGCTTCTAATGTTGGCGGTGGGGCCTGCTTGGCATCCTTTGCCATTTCCCAGCAGCCCTTGCCTTGGCCGACCGCCAGCCCCCCCCCCCCCCTCTTCAACCACCCCCACTCCCACTAGAACTGCAAAGAGGATCAGAATAAAGAAGGAGACTTGTTTTTCACTCGCCTCTTGCTCTGGCCCAATGACATCACCTCTGCAGCCTCCAGACCCCAGATTCCAGCCGCCCAGTACATTTTTCCCCTTTTCGCCGTCGACCCTCCATTTTATTTGAATTCCACCATTTTATACCTAAATGAAAGGAGACTCCTCAAATAGCCTATACTTTCTGTTTTGGTAGTGTTTTTTTTTAGGGCGCCTGTGTGCATGTGCTATGCTTATTTCACACATGTCTCTTCGTCACACAAAACAAGGATACGGAATGAATCCATTCAGTTCAAATCGATAAAACCCCATCTGTTCTTCTAAAAAAACAGGACGCCGCTACGGTAATATGACACTATCTTTCAGAGCTCCCCGAATTGTATCTGTGCTCTAATCCTAGCAGTGCAAATCTGTGGCTAAAAATAGCAGCGTAAACAGGATATACAGTATCTCACAAAAGTGAGTACACCCCTTACATTTCTTCACATTTTTCATTATATCTTTCCATGGGACAACACTGAAGAAATGACACTTTGATACAATGTAAAGTAGTCAGTGTACAGCTTGTATAACAGTGTAAATTTACTGTCCCCTCAAAATAACTCGACACACAGCCATTAATGTCTAAACTGCTGGCAACAAAAGTGAGTACACCCCTTAGAAAAAATTTACAAATCGGGCCCAAAGTGTAAATATTTTGTGTGGCCACCATTATTTTCCAGCACTGCCTTAACCCTCTTGGGCATGTAGTTCACTAGAGCTTCACAGGTTGCAACTGGAACCCTCTTCCACCCATTTATGACAGCATCACAGAGCTGGTGGATATTAAAGACCTTGCGCTCCTCCACCTTCTGTTTGAGGATGCCCCAAAGATGCTCAATAGGGTTTAGGTCTGGAGACATGCTTGGCCAGGCCATAACCTTTACCCTCAGCTTTTTTAGCAAGCCACTGGTCATCTTGGAGGTGTGTTTGGGGTCGTTATCATGTTGCAATACCACCCTGCGGCCCAGTTTACGAAGGTTGAGTGCACGTGGTCAGCGTCGTACACAGAGGTTGGCTTTGGAAAATAGACGTATGAGTGCTGCCAGCATTGCTGAAGGGCTTGAAGGGGTGGGGGGTCAACCTGTCAGTGCTCAGACCATACGCCGCACTCTGCATCATACTGGTCTGCATGGCTGTCATCCCAGAAGGAAGCCTATTCTAAAGATGATGCACAAGAAACCCCACAAAAAGTTTTGCTGAAGACAAACAGACTACGGCTTACTTACTTAACAGACATGGATTACTGCAACCATGTCCTGTGGTCTGATGAGACCAAAATACATTTATTTGGTTCAGATGGTGTTAAGAGTGTGGAGCGGCAACCAGGTGAGGAGTACAAAGACAAGTGTGTCTTGCCTAGAGTCAAGCATGGTGTTTGGAGTGTCATGGTCTGGGGCTGCATGAGTGCTGCCAGCACTGGGGATCTACAGTTCATTGAATTCTAACATGTACTGTGACATACTGAAGCAGAGCATGATCCCCTCCCTTCATAAACTGGGCCGCAGGGCAGTACTGCAACATGATAACGACCCCAAACACACCTCCGAACGACCACTGGCTTGCTAAAGAAGCTGAGGGTAAAGGTTATGGACTGGCCAAGCATGTCTCCAGTCTTAAACCCTATTGAGCATCTTTGGGGCATCCTCAAACGGGAGATGGAGGAGCGCAAGGACTCTAATATCCACCAGCTCCTTGATGTCGTCATGAATGGGTAGAAGAGGGTTCCAGTTGCAACCTGTGAAGCTCTAGTGAACTACATGCCCAAGAGGGTTAAGGCAGTGATAGAAAATAATGATGGCAAAACAAAATATTGACACTTTGGGCCCAATTTGGACATTTTTTCTTAGGGGTGTACTCACTTTTGTTGCCAACAGTTTAGACATTAATGGCTGTGTGTCGAGTTATTTTGAGGGGACAGTAAATTTACACTGTTATACAAGCTGTACACTGACTACTTGACATTGTATCAAAGTGTCATTTATTCAGTGTTGTCGCATGGAAAGATATAATGAAATATTTGAAGAAATGTTAGGGGTGTACTCACTTTTGTGAGATACTGTATATGGTAGTCGGGGTACCTTGATAATCTCCATGGTTACCTCTCCCTGTTACAGACACTGGGACTCAGTGTAAGGCACGCACGTCAGGCCTTACATTCACTCTGACATTTCCCAACCTCTGCCACTATGTGTAGCAATTAATCTTGCAGGCTTTCACTAATAAATCCTCACGCTGTCCTGCTCCTTTTATTTCCATGCAACATGTTACAGTTTAGTTGGGTGCCCCTGCTCAGCAGTTGTGCTAAAAAAAAAAAAAAAAAAAAAAAAAAAGTTATATAACATGAGTGTTGTTCTGAGGGTGGAGAGAAAAAGACTGAGAAAACATGCAGTGCTATGCTCCGCTTTTGGTACCAAAAAAAAAAACTTCAGAGGGAATCTGTAATGACTGGCTCCCATGAATAAAAGATGGCCAATATAAAAACCCAACAGCCACAGAAAGTGATAGAACAGAAAAAACACGTCATCTCGTCGCAAACCACGATGCTGTCACATGCTGGGTATTCCCCTGGCCGTCACCTACCTCTCACTCTTTATTTAGCTGCTGCTGCTGCATGTCTCAATTTACATGACGATCCAAAAAGAAGAAAGAAAGAAAGAAAGAAAAAACATCCCCAAACAGCACTAGTACACACAGCCACCCCATCTGGTTCAGTGGCTAGACTCAAATGAGATGGCTGCAGCCGGGTCACACTGTGGTGATTTTACTGTAAACATGCTTCATTTTTTGCCAATCAGAGCCATCTGTGCCTGTCTGGCCTCCCCCCCCAAGACCTTTGTCGCCTCTGCTGCTTGGTTCAATTCTGCCTTTTGCCTCTGCAGCCGCTGTGGCGTTTTGTTCTTTTTTAATCAGTTGATCTTCCCCATTATAGAATCAGGTCATTTAGGATTTAATGGAATCTCAGCATGCTTCCGTCTTGCATAACAGCGTGGAGCTATTTGCCTGCACAAACATCCACAGTCCAAAGGGATCAAAGCATCAGGCGACGGTTTCCCAACAACCTGAAGGAAAGAATTTGTTTATTTTGCCCCTCACAAGAGTCATTTCCTAACTATGTCATCAAGCCTACAACAACACTTCCTAGTGTTGTTCGCCACCGAAGAGGGCCAAGATTTTGAGTGACGGGGAAGAGTGTGTGTTAATACAATAGTATACAACAGGGGGTAAATACGAGGGCACTAAAAACCCTGTGACGTCTGTAAATGTTCTGAAGGGAATAGTATTGTGTGTGCCTTTTGTGAGGCTGCGAGCTAGCGGCTCAACGGAAACAAAAAAAATCGCAGTCCGGTCACATGGCGAGTGGCACTACAATCCTATCTGCTCTGCGGCGACAGATCAGCAACACAACAACTGCCTCATTTTGTTTAGGGAGAAGCCTTTGAAGAGAAAGCCTCATGCCACAGTGCGTGATCACGGGCCGCAGGCAGCTAGCCAAGCGGCCTCATGTCCCCGTAGCTGGGTGAGGCGGATGAGGGTACGTGACTAAACATGCTTCCTCTTTCCAACGTCACATGGACTTGCACAAACATATCCTGCTTTGTGTCTGCAGGTTACAGACGCATTGCCTCACCCAAAGCCTCTGGGCTAAGCTGCAATGAGTTGGAATGAGCCCAGATGAGAGAGGGAGGGAATTACTGAACTACTGGGGACACTCCTCCTCCAGCAACCAACCTACACTTTGACTCCAGGGGATTTTTTTTCTTTTCTTTTCTTTTTTTGGCAGTAGGCCTATGACCTGTCTCTAGTAACGTTTTGTTTTTTCCTTTTCAAACCTACAGCGTAATAGTGGAGTCATTCATCTTGTTGTGCCGCTCAGACTGGTTCTTCCCTTTTATCTTTTGAGAAATTGCTATTAACCAGAAAATGAGCGTTGCTGGCTGATGATGAGTCACTCTGGTGTAATTTCATTTAGTGGTGGCAGATTTGGATGACTGACCGTCCGGCGCACTAGAATAAAATGTGGGCAGAGCTATGTTCATGCTGTTGTAACCCCCGAGCCATTCAAGTTTACAGCACACACTGGCTGGAAATCCCCACCTCATGACAGAGCTTCCTGGTTACAGACTAATATGGCGGCGCCTTCTCTCTCGCTCTCTCTCTCTCTTGCCATCAACGTGGTAGGAAAATATTAATCTCACAGGTGCTAAAAAGATCCTGGTCAGTGCATGTTGGGTTCATGCTAGTAAACTGACACGAACACAAGCAGTTAGCCCCCTCTAATAATCCTATAAATAATATGCTATATTTGACTTTATTTTGCTATCACCACAACAACAAAAGGTAATTTGGCAGATTCTATATAGCCTATTTAAAAACCATTGGATAACAGTATCATATTTTTTATTTGTTTTATTTTGGTCGACCCACCTCGTCATTGCACAGCAGTAGTAGTAGCAGCAGCAACTGGCGTCGAGGCGCTGTGCATTGAGAAAAACAAGCTGCAGAGAGCGTTTTTCAACCCGAATCGGATAATACTATGAATTTAGGACAAAGCAGCAGTCAACTGGAGTAGCTCGCGCGACTCACTCTCTCTCTTTCACATTCTCCCTCTCTTCTTCCCCTGGCGGTTTACTGCTAAGCTACAGCCACTTTTTTTTTTTTTTTTTTTTTTTTTTTTTTTTTAATAAAAATCACTCTGGGCTGCATAGCCTCTATATCGTCATATACTTTTTGCAGGATTGATAATAATAACATGAGCTGCGGGTTATTCCCTTCAATCGTGGAGGCGGTGCTGCTGCTGGTGGCGGCGGGGCTGAACTGGGTGCAGTTCTGGCAGAGGTTCAGGTGAATTAAATTAAAGACAGTAAAAAAAAGAAAAAAGAAGCAGTGAGTGACATAGGCTGCAGTAAACCGAGTTGTGTGTGTGTGTGTGTGTGTGTGTGTGTGTGTGGGGGGGGGGGGTGAAGGAGGAGGAAGAGGGAGGGAGGGGGGGTCTGTCGAAGAAATCAAGTCAATAGAAACTGAAGTGGAAGCAGGCGTTTAGAGCTCCGCGGTGACGTCACTGCTCCACATTGAGCCAGTAGTAGAGGAGAGTCAGTGGAGATAGATAGAGGAGCGCCGTAGTAAAGTACACACCGACATGAACTTCTCCCTCTAAAAACTTCAACGTTGTTGCTGTAAAAGCCGGGAGAAGACCAGTTAATACATTTTTTTTCTTCTTCCACGAAGGGAACTTGCTATTTATTGGCTTTTTTCAAAGGGAGACCGGAGGAAAGCAGGAGAACTAGACCACATTTTACAGGGTTTCTTTTTCGGGGGGTCGACGACCAGCGCTATGTCGTCCGCGGCGGTCGCTGCTTCTTCCAGGAGGCAGTCGTGCTATTTGTGCGACTTGCCCCGCATGCCGTGGGCCATGATCTGGGATTTTACCGAGCCCATCTGCAGGGGATGTGTCAACTACGAAGGAGCAGACCGCATTGAGTTTGTCATCGAAACAGCGCGGCAGCTCAAGAGGGCTCATGGCTTTCAGGAGGGCAGGTCTCCCGGGCCGGGGAAGTCGCAGCTCTCCGGGAAGGAGATCCAGGCAATCAACCACGCTGCGGCGGGAGACCCGGGCTCCCGACCACCGCAGCCTCTGGACAGATACCCGCTCTCCTCCGACAGACCGCCCAGGCTGGGTCCAGAGTATCCGTCTGGCAGGCAGGCGAACGGCATTCCCGTCCCCAATGGATTTCCAAAGCCCGACGAGCCTCCAGAGCTGAACCGACAGAGCCCCAACCCGCGCAGGATTAGCACGGTTCCCCCGAATCTAGTGCCTTTGGTGAACGGTTTGCCCCCGGTGCACGCCGTCAACGGTAGACCTGGCCAGATGGGTCTTTCCTCCGCACTCGCGGGTGGTAGTCCCGCCGACCTCGGCAAGAGACCCGCCTCGGTCTCCAGCACGGAGCACGACCGAGAGGTGAAGGAGAAGCACAGACCCGACAGCCTCACGCCGGAGATATCCGAGAGCCACAAAAGCAGGGCCGAGCAAGACTGGATGAGCGGCAGCAAGGGCAAAACAGTGAGGGACCTGATGGCTCTGCACACCTTCGACAACAGGTTCAAGAAGGACCATGCGGCCATGCAACAAAGGGTTATGGGCTACGAGGCCAGCGCCACGGCTTCCAAGTCAGGTAAGCACCCAGCAGTGTTTCATATTCAAGAACTATTTTATAATTTTTGTGCAATTTTTAATTTTTATGTCGTTTCTATATTAACCCCCACTCCAGCCCAGGAAGGGGTTAATATTGAGCCTGTGATGAATACAGTATCATTTCTGCAAAATTCAAGTTTAAAAATAAATCTTATTTTAACATGTATGTTGTGGTGTTAGTATTGTAATGTTTGCTGTGGTGCAGCGTGGAAAAGCAAAAAAAAAAAATAGTTGATCCTTGTCTGAGGCTGTGCAACTCAACTGCTCTTGCTTTAACCCTTTCCCACCATACAGACAGAGGAAAACACCCCCGGAGCATGAAGAGAAAAGCGTCACCTGAACCAGAGGGAGAGGGGACTGCTGCCAAGCTCAACGGAGAGGGACAGCAGCAGTGGTTACCACCGCCTAGCGACGGACTGAAAATGCCTCCGGTTCCCCCGCCGAGCTTCGCCTCTCCCCCATCCACGATATCCCCCCACTCCCGCACCACCCCACCTGAGGCGGCCCAGAACGGCCAGTCCCCCATGGCGGCTCTCATCATGGCAGCAGACAATGCTGGTGGCAACAGCTCTCCCAAGGACGCCAACCAGGTCCACTCCACCACGCGCAGGAACAGCAGCAGCCCCCTGTCGCCGTCCTCCATGAACCAGAGGAGGCTGGCGCAGAGAGACACGTCTGGCGCAGGCACTCCCCACGTGCCAGGCATGGACCAAGTGCACCCCCAAAGCATTCCGGACTCCTCTGTACCGGGCAGCATACCCCTGTGCTGCACGCTGTGCCACGAGCGTTTGGAGGACACACACTTTGTTCAGTGCCCGTCCGTACCCTCTCACAAGTTCTGCTTCCCGTGCTCGAGGGAAAGCATAAAGCAGCAAGGTGCCACGGGTGAAGTGTACTGTCCGAGCGGGGAGAAGTGTCCCCTGGTGGGCTCTAACGTACCGTGGGCTTTCATGCAGGGGGAAATCGCCACCATCCTCGCAGGAGATGTCAAAGTAAAAAAGGAGAGGGACCCTTGATTTTGTTTGAACACTTCTTTGGGGGAAGGGGGAAGCAAAAATTATTGAGTATAAATATATAAATATCACATACATACCATTCAAACAAACTAACGGACTTGTACATATTGGACCCAAGGGAAGAGTATACTTCGTAAACATGGTTGTATAATTTTTGATTTTTGAATACATTGTGTTTCTATATTTTTGAAGATAAAGGTATGTACTCATCATAATGGACTACGTTCCTATTTGTTGATGTTTAACAAAAATTCTTGATGTACTTCTAGGTCTGGTGGCAGTTCCTGTTTAACGTAGAATGTGACTAATGCTACTCTACGAGCACTTGGCAAAACTGAAATGCTTTTAGCTGTAATTGTATGCACTTGTTTAAAAATTGCCAAATACAATTTCTGATCTTGTATGAACTTATTGTCTGAGCTTGCTTCATTTGAGTGATTCGGTGTAACACGGGGCTGTGGTGGACAGACGGTGAGATAGGGCTCTGTGTGCTCTTGATACACAGGCTTGTTGTGACGGCTCAGGAGACTTGATTCACGCTGCACACAACACAAGCAGGCTGCTGTTTTTCTGAGCTGCAGGACGGCAGCCTTATTTTTTTCTTATTTTTTCCACACATGCCTTTCATGATTCATGAGGAAAGCATGGCTGGGGGAAAAATAACAAACAAAAAAAACAAGATGCATTGTCCCAAATTGTCTTGCTCCAGTTTGTGTACTGCCGTAACTTGTTGCAGCGTACAGAAATAGGTGCCAAGTCATGTTCAGTCAGCTGGAATCTGTTGAGTCAGTGACGTGAGAGAGTGCATGATTGTCAACATGACACCATAGTGAAACCACAAATGAAGACTTAAGCTGTCATGAACCAGTCTTTATTGTCGAGCAACATACTTTAAAGCTTGGTTGCAAATTATGTCTTGACATTATACAGGTTTTTATTGTAGACCGACCCGTTTATATTTTTCAAACTATCATGCTTTTGATTCACTGAGCAGTTGAATCACACAAATCACATATTTAACACAACTTATGAATAAAAGCGGCTTTAAACAAGGATGTTCAAGCATGCATTCGGTGAAGTGGCACTGCAACAAACACCCCCCCGCCCCACACACCCCTTTGGTTTCTATTTTAGCATTCTGTGTGCTACACTGCCACACTGATACATACTACCCCCTGACACCACAACATTCTTCCACATGCTAAGATCAGATTTCTGCCTCGGTGTGCAATGTGTGCTCTGTCAAAGTAAACAATCACGCTGTCGCTGGTCTGTATACCGGCCTTGGTCTGTGTCTCTTCAAATGCAAATTGAATTGTTGCAGATTCACGGCAGCGTCGCCATAAAAACAGCAATTCCGTCGCAATAAAGGCAAGCAGGCCGCCAGGCTTGTCTCTGCGAGCAGTGAACGGCATATTGGGGTCTTTTAAGGGTGGCAAACTGCAGCTATACTGTGTCTGCAAAAGAGAAGCAATCCTGACTCTATTTGTGCTCCCGTCAGACAAAGAAACGTTGCTCCCGTTGTATAGCTGACTCTGCACCAAGACACTGACGTGGAGATGAGTATCTAGCACAGAGGGAGACTTGGCGTAGTAGGCGGTTGCGTAATTATTTGAGACTTAATCTGCTTCCTGCTTGTGTTGTTATCGGGCTATTGGTGCAGCCCTTTAAACTCAGCAAGCATCCAATATAATATTGTTTTTGTTGGTAATTAAGCAGCTCTAAAGTTGTTGCTTTTTTATTCTTTAGTTCACTTGGTGCCCACACATGTATTTTGTTAGGCACCTTGAAATTCTCAAATGTACCACCCCTCTAATAAGCTGATCAGTGTTCTGAGTAACTGATTGATTCATAATGTTGAATGAAAACATAGCATTTGCACCCCACTGTTTATCCAATGAAGAAGGGCATGGATCACTATTGTCCTCCAAGTTGAGAACACTAAAGGGGGAACCATGAACGGAATTGGCCCCCAACAAAACATGTAGAGCAAACAACATCTCCCACAATGTGATCTGATGCTGAAGGGCCTTTGTCCGATAGAAACCTGTTTTTCATGCTTGCGCGTTCCGAAGACAGCTGTTTGTTTATAGTCCTTTTCCGCTCTTTGCAAAGTTATCTTATCAGGCTGGACTTTAAACGCAGGCCCACTTTGATAAAGGCCGGGTTAACACTCGACTGTGCTCGCCAAACAACACACCCACTCCATATTCCATCTCACATACTGTTCTTGCATTTTTCATTATTAGTCGGCACTTTGACCCACTTGTTCCTTATGACGGCAGCCAAATTGCCACATGTGGGAATATCAGTGACAAAAGCCAGGCCGTTGTAGCCTGTCGTTAACTTATGATGCAATCAGACACAAAGGAACATTTCCTTCTCCCTGCGAAGATTGATTGAGGCAGAGCAAATACCTGTTTGTTCAGTGCTGACTGAAATAGCCTGCGCCGCGTCTAATGCGGTGATAATGTGTCCCTGGAAGTGTTTCTGTCATAACACAATGCTCTGGTGTTGCATAGTTACCAGGGGAGTCGGTGCACGGCAGATGCTCCGGTGCAGCCTAACGATTCATATGCAGTGGAGGGAACATTGTGGAGAGGTTTCAGTAAACAACTAGCATGCAAAGAGCAAGGTCACACAGAGTTGATGGCACAAAGCTCAGCTTTAATTTGTATGATTATATATAGGCCTACTGTTTGTGTGTACAGCTACCCCAGTGAAACATCTCCCCTTCTTTTCAGTATAATCATCCAGGAGCCATTTGTGGTTAATGACTCACAGGCTTTCATTTTGTTTACTTACAAGAACCTTCGGGGATTTTGAAATGTCTAAGCTCCTGCTTAAGAGACAGTGCTCCACTTTTAATGGGCTCTTACCCGGGACCCTTTTCATGCAAAGCCTATAGTAAGATGTGTTGTCTGAGGCTGAGCCAGGTGAAGTCCAGGTGAAGCTGATATCACCGCAGGCAAAGATTAATTTAGTTTCCTCCCTCTTCCGCCACTTTATGGTAGTAGCTTTTGTCGAATGCTATAGTGCAGCTTGGCTCACAGACGTGTAGTTTGCAGGAGTAGATCCTTAGACTGTGAAATATCTCTCTACCCAGTGCGGACATTCTTTCTCAGGCTGCAGCCACACATAGCCCAATCAATGGTCATAAAATCCCTCATTGGCTGTTTGATTGATATACATGACAGTCTAATCAAGCTAAGTGAAAGGCGGTAACACGTAGGTGGAGCAGCAAGTCTGTTTCCTCCCGCCCTCTGCTTTTAATGGTTAACTCAACTTCAGCTTGGTATTCAGTGTTATACAAACATGCCGATGAGATAATAAATCCCTAACTAGGTTGGCCAGAGTTCATATTTGTTGTCTTTGGAGCATGTTTTTTTTACTAGCACTTCTCTGCTCAGATAAGCCTGTGTTTGATGTTTCTGGTACAACTGTGCCGCCTTCATATTGATAATATGGAGACCTACGTCTGTAGTCCATAGATAACATGCAAATAATTTTTTTAGTCAGACAGAGCAGCCTATCACTAACGCCTACAACATCTACATGGAAGAGCACTCTAAATTCTAATGTTCTGGCGGTTATTTGACATTAAAACGTTGAATATGGCCCAGTTATAGGTGGGTGGAGGGAGGGAGTGCCTTGTGTAAGAGACAGTGAAGCACTCCACGTAGCCAGCTGTTTCACTAATGAATCTATGTTTAGCACAATAAATCAAAAGAGCACGCTCGTGCCGATGTAATCCCCTGAAAGCGAGCGGAGAGACAGGGCCGCGCCAAAAGGAGAATCTGGTCCACATTTCTGCTCTCCCAGTATAACTGATCCGCTTGGTTAATTTTAGAACCTGTCAGGGAAAACAAGGTCACAGCAAATGTTGTATCGAGGACACGCTCGGATCTGCCTCTTTTTCTTTTCATCAATCAGAGTTTCCCCCTTTGGAGCTGGGCTCGAGCTCCTGCGAGACTAGTAATGACGGTTTCTCTTCTCAGAGCCGGGGGAGAAGCTGTAGCTCCAACCAGCAATTAGGAGGAGCACGGCCAAATCCGCAGGATGTGTAAAATTCCCCTTCTGATTCTTGGCTTGGGCCACAGAGAGGGGGTTTACATCTGACTGGTCTGGCTTGTTTACCAAGAAGGCCTGAAATGTTAAGATGATTACAATGCAGAGTGCCAAATTTGTGTTCTCTCTCAGACTGGTATAAGACCCAATTACTGCGAAAAAAGGCCTACGGATTGTTTGGTGTTTTCTGTGCTGCGGAGTTCAATGAGTTTTTTTCAATTTTTTTTTCTCGTGCATAGCAACTTTTCTTTCTTTGTAGAGTACAAGCTAGAAATAAGAACCGTGTCTTTAAGAGGTCACAAACAAAATGCATATTTTCTCTACGCTTTTAATATATTTGCTTTTCACTTTTTCCCTTTTTATGTTTGCCTCTGCATTCCTCTATACACACCTTCATCATACCCTTTCAACCTAATTATCCATCATTTTCTTGCGATCTAAAATCTGTGTCTGCCTATTTTTCCCAACCTTCCTTTTCTCTCTGACTTGCGGTTACGCTCACACTCTCGATATTCCTGTATTCCTTATTTTCTGCCTTGGTGTTGCTGTGAATCAAGTCTGTGAAATGGAAATGAGGATTCTCACTCCTAGCCTCCCTCTCTTTCCAGACATCAAAACCAGGCTATGCCTCCAATGTTTTTCTCAGATCTTGGAGTGCTGCCAGATCTTATAAGTGGAGCAGAGAGAGAGGGAGAGAGAGGTGGAGGAAGAGAGAGAGAGCAGAATGCAGAGGAAGGAGAGGGGGCGCAGGACAAAAAGATGAAAGGAGAGTGGATGAAAAATGAACAAGGGAAAGAGGCAACGTGAGAGATGGGGACAAAGCAGGGGACTGATCCAAGAGCATTTGGGCTTTTTATCATATTATAGCAGAGACCAGCACAATCCCTCCCTTTTCTGCTGAGCAACTACTCCTAGCTCCTGGCTAAGGATCAGCTGATAAAATGGCATGCTGATACTATGCCAAATGGAGAAAAAAGAAGATGAGAGAGGGGAGTGTTTTATCTCCCGCAGTCGAGAATATTCTGTACGTAACAATATGGCTGTAAATTATAGCCCACAACCATTCACTAAATTGGGTCAATTTGTGAAATTTGTAATAAAGAATACCCCTGCAGATTCTAAGAGCTATGGAGATACAATTGTGCTTAATAGAAGTCGTGACTTCCCTCTTTCTAACTGAACTCTTACCTTCCAGATATAAACTGTATTTTGGGCCTCTGGGAGGGGCATGCCAGTCACAGTAGTAAAATGCTTGTTGCCACCTCTGACTTGCGGAGCTAAAGTTAGACTTAGCTGTCAATATGAGACACGCTAAAAGTAAACATGTGAGCAGCTCGCCCGGCTTTGCTCTATAAGGATCCTCCTCCGGCTGCTCTGCTGTAAGGCTTGCAGTGCGTTGGCTAATCACCAATGAATTGCAGTTCATCAACATGCAGCATGTATTCTGCTAGGCAGGGAGCCAGACCTTCTCAAAAACACTGATGCAATCACAGTAATTGACTGTCTGTGGGTGTGTTGCTCAAAGAAGTGCTGTCTTTCTCGGCATGGCAGGTGGATGGGCATTTTGGCTGAGCTTTCAGCTTTGTGGTGTGTGTGTGAAGGCATGGGCAGGGGTAGCAGGTGACTGTACCACTTCACCCCCGAGGTGCTTGTTTAGTCGGCTCAGAGCCTGGATTCAAATGGATATGATTGCTAGGGTGGGCCATCTGTGCACACAGCCTTTTAAGGCGACACAAGAGCACATACGCGTTGAATGTGGCAGAAATGACAACACTGAGGTTAAGCAGATCATTTCAACTAACGGGCTGGTCCACATGTGGAACAGAGGTTGGTGTTGTTAACATGAGGAGGAAACATAACTGCTACAGTGATATGATGGTAGTGAATGGGAATGGTCTTTGCTGGTCTGCATCCGTGAAAGGCCTGATGAGCTGACATTCTGGGCGACTGATGAATGGCTCAGTATCCGGAGTGTGTCAGCAGATCTGCAGTGATGTATTGCAGGACACTCATTTCCCCCTGTCCCTGTCTGTTCTGCACTCGCTCCTCTGTTGTTGAGCCTCGGCCACGGACAATTCTCACCAGTTCAAGCTGGGACACGGTGCTATATGTGACTATGTGCAACAACATTTAGCTGCCTCTGCCGCAACAGCACAATTAAACTTTCACCGTCGCTTTGCTAAACAACAAAGCGCCACGAAAAAGAAAAAAAAATGTCTGAGACAACTTTTATGTGCTGCAAAAATCTAGAACTCCCGAGAGATTGTCACAGGGTTGTACATTGCCTTTCATCTCATTGATGGCATACAGTTGTCAGAAGATAAGAGCAGCACTCTTAGATATTCTGTCACTTTTGTTTTTTTGAATCTGGGAATGCGGTGTGTGTACATGCCTACACTAACACACATAAGCACAGGCACACTAATACCCATCCACAACCTTTGCTGTAGTTTCTTTGTATGTTACATAACGGTGAGTGGGAGCTATTTCTCCTCTGAGTGCTAATGTTGTTGTCAATCAAGGCTTTATAGTGGCAGCCACTGCACAATCTCTGCAGAGGCAGAATAAAGCTTTTATCGCCTTTGTTTGCTCTCCCATGCCAATCAAAATGTTCTATTCTGTTGCATTTACCTCCACCTCTTGTTCCTCCCCCTCTTTGTGTCTGCTGTTTGTTGGAAATCATTTTCTGGAGGAGTGTTTACGCTGTCTTGCACCAATGGAACATTTGAGTTAAGGAGCGAGAGGAGGTCAGTGGAGAGAACAAGCAGGGCCTGTGTTTGACAGGTGTGTGCTATTATTGGAGCCGGTGACTTCGAGTGTATTACACAACTGTGTCGCTCGGACAGGTTTTATTTAGACCGCTAGCAGAGCCCTCCGGAGTATCCGATAACTTGGGCAGAGCATGTCACAACAGGTGTCGTTGGGTCTAGGGGTGGTGGGGGGCATAATAGTACCGTACATAAGAGAAGGGTTTTTTTTTAGCTCAAGGTTGCTCTTAGATTTGGAGTGCTCGAATAAAGCGCTCCCAAATATCATTCCGCGGTAATGGCACAACGTAGGCGATCCAGTCGGTCGGATCCAACACAAGCGCACTTGTATTTAGCCATCATCAAATAAAGTATGCTAATGACAGGTTGTGCTTGATATACTGTATACATGTCTGCTGCTTCGTAATGATATAATCACAGAGGCGAAACGGCAGACACGCCCCTCCCTTGTTCTCCTCTTTGGCTGGAATGTGCAGGGGGAGAAAAATGATCCAATGTCATCCGGAGTGATGGAAGCGTCTCTGTTGAGCCAGAGGGATATGTTCAGGCGAGGGAGGGGAGGGGAGGGGGCGAGCGGATATTTCTGGTTGAATGTGAGTTTGAGTAAGTCTGGGCGCCAAGCCAAGCATGCCGATGGAGAGGGGAAGGGAAGGGATGCTTTTGCAGAGAGAAAGGAGAGATATAGAAACCCTTTTGGGCAGGCGCACTGTCAGCTTCACTAGCACACAGCTGCTTCTGGAAAATTCTGCACCCTGCCCTACTAAACCACCAGGCATGACATGAATAACAAGAGTGGCCTTAGCCGTCAACAGCGGATCCTTTTTCTTTTGACGTGGGCCTAACAGACTGGTACAAATGCCCTGGCCTTGCACATAGTGGAAAAATCAACAATGAGGGGGACATCGGGGCACAATGTGGAAATGAAATCCCGGGTTTAGCAGGCTTTGTCTGGACAAGGACGCAGTTGACACAGACCCTGGGGGCTTTGGAAAAGGCTGTGTAACAAAATGCCAACTGATGTGTTTTGATGGGGTTACTTGCTCACCAGCCAGTCACTAATTTGAGAGTAAGAACCCACTGAATTGGTTTCCGTCAGCGTGGTGGAGGGTTTGCAAATTTCCTTTCCGAGCTGCATATGTCATGCGTGCCCTCGTGCAAAGACCGCGGCATCAAAACAAAGCCGGCCGATGAAAAAAGGCACATACTTGCTGGTACGCGTTGCTTTGTTTATAACATGACCAGTCAACACTTGTCCTGCGTCTAAGTACAGCCTTACCAGCAGTGTGTGAGTGTTGCTCTGCTGATGAGATAATGCTAGCCCTTATCCCTCCATGGGGTTGTTAGCCATGCACAACCCTCCCCGGTGTTGACATTTCCCTACCCAACCTGTCTGAACACATCGGGGCCATGAAGGCTCCTCTCGGGCTGTCTGTATCCAGGGCTGATAAAGAGGTGAGTCATCCGCTCATCTATCCTCCTCCTCTTCTGCCTGGCAATAGTCTCACCCTTAACCTCCCGTCATCCTCGTCCACAAGGCCTTATGTGTACATGCAGCACATGGTGGATAGTATGAATAGCAGCGACCGCGTGGCTCGCCGCTGACACCTGACATTTTCATGCCCCAGCAAGCCGCTGATACATTTGGCGCTTGGCACACATTCCACTCCCGGGTTTATCCATCTGTTGATGTAGAGCCCAACCCCCCAGCCACTACTATGTTCTTGTAACAGAACACGAGGCTCGCCTTTCCCTCTATTCATCTTCAACATGCGAGCACTGCGTGGCACAGAGTTCGCCCCTCCCTACTCCCATGTTATTCTCTGGCTCTTATTCGCTCTCCCTTCCTCGCCATCCTGTCTTTCTTTTCCTCACACACACACAGTACATAGGGCAAACACACAACACAATCCACCCAAGTGATTAGTCTTCCAATTGGCATTCAGCTGGTTTCAGAAACCCACCAAGATGGAGAACAAAAAAGTGAGATGGGAATTGCGTGGAGCCGGAGTGATAGTGCTGGCAGAAGACAGAATGTGAGATTGTGTGCAGGCAGGGGGCTTCCTGGCTGCCTGCCAACTTCCAGCAGCAGCACTGCAGCATGTCAATATGGCCGTTGTCAGGGAAACAAGGAGAGCACACACAGCAACACGGCACATAGAAAACCTTATCGCTAAACCCCTTCCGTTCAATTTTAAAACGCTCAATAAAATTGTGATTCTCTCCCGTCCAGCGAGGAGTATCACCTGGACTACTACTGCTAGCGGGAGGAGCCGCTAGTATAGTGTAACAAGAAGGATATAATCATTGTCCTTCTACCCATTAACACGGACAATTGTGAGCATTGAATGCATGATCAAGGCTTAAGTATCACTATTGGGGATTTAGTTTGGGTCTTTGCAGTAGTTTCACCTTAATTTAGATGAGTCCACATTTACGGGTACTGTAGCACGTGCTATTTTCAACCACCTAAGGTCTAGTTTTAGAAATACTGGCATACTGTTATTGCTGGTGGTAGCCATGGAGATTTACTGTACACACAATGCCTTCAAAAGAAAAATCAATGATTTATTTGAGTGAATACATTTTTTCTTCCCACAATCAAATGTAAGTCCTCCATATGCTTCGCAGGCACTGAATCTCTGTGTCCTCTGTCTCCGTGAACGTTATCAGGTCGGTGATTGTACCCTGCAGCAAACAGCTTGGTAGTAAGTTATTACTGCAAGGGGGTATACTCCTCCGTCAGGCATTGTGAAATAATGACCTCAGATACATCGGGCTCTGTTGCAAAGTCACAACTTACAACATAAGTCAAGCGTCTGTTGAGCCACAAAGTGCCACTGCAACCCAATCGGTCTGTCTCGAGCTGTGACCTTGAACAGAGCTGCCTTCTCTATATCTTTTCATTTCATGGTGATACAGTAAAAAATACATATCTCAGTGTTCCCTGTGTGCTGTGATACAATCTGTCACTCTGGAACAGCTTGTATTGTGCTTGGATTAAAGCATATACTTTGTAACACAAGCTGTCTAAAGTGACCTCGGCAAGAAAGTGCTACCCCTTTATCTCTCTACTGCTCTGCCTGTATCCTGTTGTGTCCTTTTATTAATAGGCCATGATTTACAAATGAATAAATAAATAAATGAATTAAACGACGTATCTTGTGGCCATATGCATGTTTGTATGTTAACTAGTATAATTATGATAATTGTAAAATGGCACTAATTAGCTTGAAAATAGCCCAATCATAATACAATAAAGGCAATTTTTTAAATATGTACAAGTGTCTGTTTAAATGGGGGGGGGGGGGGGGGGGGGGGGTTATTTCCGTAGCTAGAGGACAGCTAAAGGACAACTCTGTCAGCCACACCTTGCCTGGCACTCCAATCCAAGTCTGGCTCCGTCTGTGCTCGTATCACTGGAGGGGAAAAGGGGGTGTGCCAGCTATAGCGCCTTAGTACTTCTCAGAACTCTATCTGTGCCTGTGAGTGGTCTAACAGCTGCTGCTGCAGTGTCTGAGCTTGCTCGGGGATGCAGATGAAAGTGCTGATGTGTCCTGTTATTTTGGGTTGCTTGGTGCCCTGGAGGCAGAGGAATTTTTTTTCGGAGAGGAGACAGGGCAACATTTTTTCGGGGGGGTTGGGGTGTGAGGTATGGGGGTGGGACCGTGCCCAAAGGGGATCTTGGTCGAGTGTTTCTCCCAGAATCCAGAATGCGTCCTAACCCTCGTGGCCACGCGGCGCTGTGGGAATCCTGAGAGGGGGTGTGAAATTGCTGACAGTACCAGGCTGAGTGATGGGCACAGACACGAGCACAAAGATGGATGTCTCTGATGAGTTGCGGTATATCTGGCTGTCTTTTGTACTTGAAGGGGGGGGGGGGGGTCTGATGGCCTGTCATGCTCGGAGTTGTACACGTTTGTTTGACTCAAACAACACTTTGTCTCGAGTTTCAAAGCAATTCCTTGACATTGAAAACAAAACTTTCTCACCTCAAAGTCCACATAGCTACTTTATGGACCTTGAGGTGGGATAGTTTTCTCAACTGCACTTTATCTGTGAAACTTTGATACTGTCATTAAAATATTCTTATGAGTCTTTTAATCTTTTATCATCATAGCCTAGTCATAATCTTGTGCTTATAGGCGTAGATTTCTGGGGGGGAGGGGAGGAGGGGTAGCCTGGTCCTACCAGACCAGGGGTGCCCACAAGTTTTCAGCTTGTGAGCTACTTTTATAATCACCAAGTCAAGAAGATCTACCTACTATAAAAATGCAAAACATATTACGCCCCGGGGCTGAGAGGTTTCGTAGGCCCCCTGAGAGTCCGTCTTACAACACAAAACGTGTATTTCTTTTGATTAATAAACAAATCATTTTAAGGTAATACTCAGCCCCAGACTGACAACTGAAGTGAAATGAAAATTGAGCGGAAGTAGGTAGGTAGACGGAGCCAGGCTAGAGGAGGGGTGCAGTGGATATGTCTCTCTCAATGTAGAGGTAAATTTGTCCCATTCAGAAAAAAATATGAAAGTCAACCCCCTCCCCAAAACAGGTCCAAATAACAGTTCAGGGGGTTGAAATATTTATACTGTTCATCCTTCTCACCTGTAAATATTACATTATTAATTGGGCCTCATCATTTTAACCTTGCTTCCCTCCCACCATGGCAGTGTGGCTTATTGGCTCACCGCTCTCGCAAGTAAGTAAGCTAGCTAGCTAGCTAGCTTGTTCAGCCCAATACAATTCACTTTCTTACCATCAGGGTTTGAATAAGATTGTGCCAAGTGTCTACGGATGAATTAGCCTGGTCCAACCAGATCATCGTACTTCATTTCATTTGTACAGAAGGTCTGGAACTGCTCTATTTGGCAAACGTTCACTCACTTGGAGGCAGGAGTCTGTTGAAGTTTAAAACTATTGGATCTGCCCAGTGCCACTCTGGATCAGCCAACCAATCGCATATGGTTTGGTCGTGACCTATGTCATGAGCCGGCTTTTGACGGTGCGTTCCAGTTGTACTGGGAACTCTCCGACTTCACTACATATTGTAGTCTATGGATCTACCGGTACCTGGCAACGGTAACGTGCTTGAGCCTAACGTATAGTTATTTGGATGAGAAAGGTTGTAGGCGTCCATTCTTTCGCGAGCAGATGCACTGGAACACAGACAGGTCGGAACTCGGAACTACCAAGTCGGAAATCTCAGAGTTCCGAATATAAAGGAACGCAGCATTCAACTGAAACTGGAGTGCGACTTCGAAGTCACCGTTCTTAGCCACTCGCTCTGTTCGCTGATTGGACGTCCGGAGATTTTCCTGAGCTAAAAATGAGAAATTCACCGCAGCCCCAGACTGACTACTGAAGGGAAATTGAAATTTGAGCGGAAGTAGGTAAGCGGGCGGAGCCAGGCTACGGATGAATGCTATTCATCTAGTTCCTAACTTTTGCCTTGTGTTAAAGTTTAGCTAACTAGCTAATGTTAGCTAGCTATAGGTATTGTTTGCTTTAGCCTACCCAACATTGGGTCATCCCAATGTTCCCAGCTAGATAGGCCTATTTACAATGTCTATCTGACTTTGGCCTACGTCATAGAAGTGTGAGGAGCTTTGTTATCCTGTGAAGAAATGTTATACTCACATAGCAAAGTAAATTCAGAGGCAAGAGCATCAGAAAAACATTATTAAGATAGTTTCATTAAACAAAATCGTAGGCTAGTCGTAGTAGCCTATTTCCAGTCAGGTGTTAGATATGCTAAAATAGGGGGCACCCTAGCTCAGTTGGTAGGGCGTCCCCCCCTGGGCCAGGCCCAGAAGCAGACCCGGGTTCGATTCCCGCCGGCGGTCGTTTTCTGCATGTCACTCCCCTCTCTGCCCCATTTCACCTCTGTCTCTTCAAAACTATCAATAAAGCATGAAACATGCCAAAAAATATCTAAAAAAAATAAAATAAAAAAAAAGATACTAAAATAACAATAGCCTTAAAATATACAATTATTTCAAATAACAAACACAACTAAAAGTTTATTTGTGTTTTCGAAGGTAATACTGGCAGTATTATTAGATAAGATTAAACTTTATTTCTGGTTAATTAAGAATGTTAAAGACCTTTTCCATTGTGCACGTTAATTAAGGGTACCCATGGAAATTTCAACAGTTATTTTTGCATTTCAGTGTTAGGCTACTCATCATTTCTCTCCTCATGGAAACCCCCCCACACACACATACACACCCACTCATAGTAAAACAGCTCCATTGCTACCAGGTCTTTACATGGATCTGACCCTTTTTCGATACAAATTATGTGTCTATAAATGTTGCACTGTTCTCTCCTTTAAATTCATCCAAATATCTGACCAACACAGGAAAGTTTTTTCCAATGTCTAGGCCTATTACTGCAGGGTTGTTGTTATTGCAGTCTTTGTTATTGACTTGTCGTTTCGGTGATACATGAGCTTTAACTCCCTCTACTTAATCTAACTCACTCTGCATCTGTTTCAAAAGCCTCGCTGCGTTTACGGCAGCTGCTGCATGCCTGTAATGTTAATGTCAGACATCATAATTGCATTAACCGTATCTTCCAGCTGTAAAAGTAAAGTATCATAGATCTTTGCACAGACGTGTCGCCCCACGTGATTGTAATATTACAGCCTAGGCCAGGACTTGGCGTGTCAGGGAAAGATGCCATGTCATTTACTTAATCGCACGTCCCCCGCAGCTCTACACCTTGAAAAAGGACTTGATTTATTTAGTTGCTACTTCCTGTAAATCCCGCTAGATTCTCAGGGCCTTCTCTTCCTGTACTTCATCAGAGACGGCCTCCTCATTATGACATTACATTAATTAAGAGGGATACTCGTAGATTGCTCCATAAATCATTTTCCCACACATTTTCATGCCCGGTCTAACATCGCAATTTGCATCTTGATCTCCTCATAACAGTGAACACCTTTGGAAGAGGCATGAGACAGAAGACAGCAGCTCCATTGTCATGTTATTCCTCAGAGGAGCTTAACAATAACCTTAGAAGGATGGATAACTGTGCTGACTCACTGATGTCGTTATTGCGACATCTGGGACATTAAAGAGGCAGTTATTGTGTAAATGAAAGTCAGGATGCAAATTTCTGCAAGTCCCAAAGAGTCACCTGACATCATTTCCACAACAGGCCTGTATAAAATGTATTGATAAAGGTTGGAATTTAATTTTTGTACCAATACAATCCATGATTAAGTCCAGTGGAAATAATTTCCAATAGTCAATTTAATTTATACATATAGTTATTAAATATTATATGTACTAAACCTACTACCTAAAATGTAGTTATGTAGTTTTTATAGAGCCTCCTTGATTCATAAGCAAAGAGTGTTATGCGATTTTGTTTGAAAGGAATAGGACCTAAAATTTGCGTGTGTGTGTGTGTGTGTGTGTGTGTGTGTGTGTGTGTGAGCCCATTAAGCGCATTATGCATCGTGATATCAGCAGACCTGGCTTGAAGAAAAAGCTCAATTTTCTCCTTCAATCAGATGACAAAGCTTTGAAAGCCACTTCTCTGGTTACAATATCGCTCATTATATTATCTGTCAACATTGGTTCAATTCTTTGGAGGTCTGATCAAGTGACTGTATGTAGACAAAGGCCCCCAAATCAGACCGCTTTGTTATTTTAGCTGCTCATGTGATCTGCACTCAACACCAAAGGGCCACTTTCAGCCTCGACCCCTGACCCACCTCTCTCTCCCCCCCCCCCCCCCCCCCCCCCACACACACACACCTCCAATCCTCTGCAGGGCGACACAGAGAGAGTCTGTTACCCAAGGAACAAAGGTCAGTGTACTGTGTCGTCACATTTTTCGACTCACAGGACGAATCTTGAAAGGGAAAAAAGGGTCCGCGAAACAAACATCCTCTGTTTTCATGAAAACAATGTGCCGTCTGTTGTTGTGCTCTGGGCAGTGATGTCATCGCCATGGTTCATCCTCTCCGTGAACCCCGGGGACTATGATTCTCAAATAGCCTCATCAGGAGGTCCACACCAATAAGAGATTTGATTTTGTTTACACCAACGCACCCGCCCCTCCCTCGCACACAAACATGCAGGCATTCATCTGAAAGCACAAAAATAGATCAGTGAGTTCACTGTTCTCTGAATCTGGTTTCCCCCCCCTCCTCCCCTCAGTTGGAAGCCGTGCTACATCGACTCGCTGTTTGCTGGAGCTGCACAAAAACTCTACCATCCGTGCTGTATTTTTCTGAGTGCCGTCATTATCTGGGACAGAACACAGGCTGGGAGACATGAAACTGATTATATTGCAAGGAGGCACTTTGATATTTTGCAGTTACAGTAACTCTAAAAATTGCAAGCTGCAACCACTCGTTCACACTGGAAACTGTGAGCTCCTAATGCGGGTGACCTTTGATGGTGCAAGTGATGTAATCCTGGTGATAGATGCGTCAGGCTTTAGCCTTGGGCTGCTCTGAATGTTCTACTCCCCGAAGGCCTAGCAGGTTAAACGGGCCAAAGCAGCCCCCATCAATACAGGACCAAGCAACGCTCTGGATCATCTCAACTGGTGCAATTAATCTTGGCCTTGTAACAAGGTGACAGGCCTTTATCCAAACAACAAACAAAACAGGCACTTTACTTCCTCATGACCATGTGAATGCCCCTGACTCCTGGAACAATTTACAGCAACAAAGTCAAATAAATACCCTCATATCCGTTAACAATTTTGACATATTATCTCAAAACTGCCGAACTATAGCCGTACCAGTTTTGATTAGACTATATTGTACTTTCACCCATTTAAATTGAATTGCAGCCATTCTACATCGCTGTCTAAACGTGTTAATTGTTTTGTCTTTTTATAAGCTTGTTGTGTATTTGATGTATTTGCATTGTCTATTGTGATGTTGTTTTTGACTCAACGTCATTGTAAATGAGGGTCACCCCTCAATTATCTCTCAAGGATAAATAAAGGTGAATGAATGTGTCTGGAGAAAAGACCTTTTTTAGTCAGCCTTATGTTCAGTGTAGGTGTTATCGTAAACAAATGTAATAAGCTGACCTACTGTATAATGCAAAGTAAATACAAATATTTACCCAGTCAGATGCTGCTATAAGGAGGAATAGTGGTCAAACAGCTAGACGTATATGGATGGAAGTGACAGCTCATTCGGACATGTCCTAAATTACTTTATCTTTACTTCATGACTCACGTAGAGAAGTGGGTTATGTGAAACCTTTCCAGTTTTATGTAAATTCAATCTTTTTTAAATGAGCTCCCCCAAAGAGCTGCAGCCCATGAATACAATACACAATGCATTCCAGGGGAGGTTAAGAAATTACATAATTGGTTTCCTGGAGTGTACTATGTTCTGAACTTTTCCTGTAATGGGTGCCACGTCTAGGTCATAATCAGCTGAGTGCACCATTATTCCAGAGATTGCGTAACCTCTTTATTTCATGAGGCTTCTTTGGTGTTGCCTCATTCTAGTGTGTGTGTGTGTGTGTGTGTGTTTACAGAGCAAGCATATGAGGAATGCAGTGGTGAGTCAGCACAGAGGAAGGCAGGGAAACTCAGAGTGAGACCGAGGTCGGATTGTACAAGGTAATGTTTGAAAGAAACAGAGAGTTAACGTCATCGGTGAAGTGTATGTCCTGATGAATTCCTGATTGATAACTCAAGTCAGTTGTTGTTGTTGTTGTTAGGGAAACTTTCCATGGGTTTGGCTTTAATTATGTAGCTTTGTTCAACTGTCATAAAGGTAGCTGTGTTGCAATATGTGACCACATGTACTGGTAATAACTTATAAACAGGGAAAAGAGAAAAGAGAAATAATGCCTATAACACAAAGAGGCATTTCTTTCAAACACAAGGGACAGTTGGATCTCTCCAATTGGGAATTATGTCATTATATCTCATTCAGGTAGATACTGAAAACCGGTGTGATCTTTCACATCTTATTTTCTTTTTTTTCAATCTTTAAAACCACATTGCATGGTCTTAATCAGTTGTCATGGAGTTGGATCAGGTGACAGCTCGGTTATATGATTTGAATTGTTGAAACACAACAATACTGATGCAACAGAACAATGATGAATTAAATTTGTTTTTCTGTATCAATTTTAACGCTAATAGCTTTTGTATTTGACGGAAGTCACGATGCTATTTGGAAAGCCAAGTGCTGGGATGTTTAAAACTCAATAAAAGTGATTTATGACCATCGACTGCAGCAGGACAGGACATTCAGGACAAATGAAAAGAACTTGTTGTATGCGATTGTTGTAATGCATATGGTAGAGCCCCATATGGCATCAAACACTTGAAGCTAAACATCATCTATCTGCTCTGAACACAAGAAAATAGTGTTATGTCAGCATGCCGAGAAATTGCAGTAAATTTGGAAGAAGAGAGAGGTACAATGAGGTGTGGAGGGAGGTGAAGAGGAGACAGAGAAGGAGTTCGGGGGGGGGGGGGGGAGGGGGTGATTGAGATTAAGGCTGTACCTGAGGCATGGAGGGCTACATCATTATTCAGAGCAGCGCTTTGATGTTGAGGCTGGGTGGATCTCAGAGAGCAGGCAAGAAGCAGTTCTAATTAAAACAGTAACAATGCAGCCCGAGTTGCCCTGCAGAAACAGGGGCTTTGAAGAGTCACTGAATGCCCCATTTAGAGCCGGCTGCCCGTAGATAACAGCCGATATTACAATGTCGGACTCTTAGGCCTCTGTCGCATAATGTGTACTTTTGTTGCCACATTTCATGAAGTGTTTCTCTAAGTGTGTGTGTGTGTATGTGTGTGTGTGTGTGTGTGTGTGTGTGTGTGTGTGTGTGTGTGTGTGTGTGTGTGTGTGTGCAATGAGTTCTCCGTGTCCTACTTTCTGGGGTTCTTTGGTGGCAGTGTGGGCCCTGACAGGAGTGACAGACCGGGATGGGCTGCTGGTATTCGGAGGCCAGGCGAAGACAGCAAAGCCTGGGGGATCTTGGTATGACAGGTAGACTGAGGGCGGAAAGAGAATCTCATTTTAACTGCCTCAGAGAGGAGCTTTGGAAATCAAATTAGCGTCCCCCCAAATCAACACTGGAATATGTCCTGAATCTTTTTAATAAGAAGAATATCAGATATGACCACAGGCGACATTCTTATCCAAACGTATACCTTCATCCTGTTAATAGCGTTGTTGTTCAGTGGTTTGTATTAGCAGATTTCTCCCTTTGTCCGCCAAGCCTGTTTATGTCTCTCCTCGTATCTACTGAGGAATATTGCTGTGAAAGGCCCAAGTGGGCTTTAGAGCGAGCTGAGTGATGCTCTGAGACAGAAGCAGTTCAAAGAGACTGTCTACATAGAGAGAAGGGTCTAATTTTAACTTGGGAGACAGAGGGGCTCATGAAACAGCTCTCCGCCTGACTGCAGCTCAATTATTCATCAACACAGAAGTTTCTCAACTATAAAGCCTGACACGTTATTCACCTCCCCCTTTTTCTCCCATGCCGTTTCATTCAGACACAAAACCAGCCACCCACACAGCCACCAAAGCTATACCCACCCTCCACTTGTCTTGAACCATGCAGTGCCCCCCAAGAAATCCAGGCATGCTTTGGTAAAGGCAAGTCGAAAACACATATAATGAGTTTCAAGCTGTGCTGTGCTGTGCTGAGGAATCATGTTTTGAAATGCGAAAGGAGTGGTTCCTGAAAAGCAAACTTTTATTTTGAATTACTGAATATACTGAATCGTTATCATTTCATAACAACCGCTTATGGAAGTCACTTTACATTTTTAGTAGGCCTCAACTGCACCCACATTGATATTTTAGTTTATCATCAAACCCTACACGACTCCCTTTCCGTATGATTTTCTGAGAACTCCAAATGAAGATTCATCAGTTTCACACGTTATCAGGATATGAAACCCGTTGCAGAGTTAGGGACTGGTTTCCCGGCGCCAATTGCTTTGCTTGATAATGACCTCATTTACAGGCTTCGTCTCCGACAAATGACCTGTCATGTGACACCCAGCTGACTGACTCCACTGTAGCCGCCCGGTGATGTAATAGGAGAAATTACAGAATGAAGCAGCGTTTGTTTAGTTTCCAATCGTTCACTTGTCTTTTTCCAGAGTCCTCCGTATAGCTCCTCTGAGAGCTTGAACTGCCATACATTTTCTGTTGCTAGTGGAGGATACAGCTGAGCAGTATTTTCTTTTCTCAGTGACAGCAAATCAACAGAGTAGCCGTAAAACATTTCACTCACATATTCATTTTCTCCCTCTCTGCTAAGGTGCAGCTTTTAAACAGCTAGTTGTTGACTTCCCTAAAGTCACAGAAAGAAGAAGAAAACACAGCAGACCTCATTCCGGTTAGTCAACATGTAGGTTAAAAGTCTCACCACCACTTCAGATCATATGACTGCAGCTGCACATAAGCTCTGTGTGAAGGATTACATAAACAGCTACAGGTTCCTGGTCAGCACTATGGAACAGCTCGTCCTCAGCCCCTGAGCGCAGGAGTCTGAACCTGCTGAATGCTTGTTATAAGTTTGTGGCTTTGGAAGTTGCTGCAGGGCCTCAGCAGTGCAACCTCAGCCAATCTGGGAGGGGATTGCACCTGCTGTGATAATGACACTTTTTAAGACTCATCCAGACGAGCTGACAAATTGATGCTGAGGTCCGTGTGCTCATGTTTACTAGCGACTGTGAGTCAAACACAGATAAACAAGCTGATAGATCTCTCTCTCTCTCTCTCTCTCTCTCTCTCTCTCTCTCTCTCTCTCTCTCTCTAATGTGTGCAAATGTATGTTCACTTTAAGAGCTATAATATCAAACCCACTGAGAGCTAAAGAGGCTTTGTTTTGATATCTAACTCACTATGCCAGACACATTTTATTTGTTTTCAGCAACAGAGAGTAAATCCAAGTGTGGGTGCATAAATCTGCAGGATCAATAGAGAAAATACAATAACGCATCCTCGGTATTATTGCTCTGCAGTAAGTACTTCCCCCCTGAACATTTTTCATTATGAAAACTCAGATTTATCATCGATTTCCCTGCCACAGCATATAATGCTGCTGAACTTTGAGGTGTGTTTGCGTTAATGTGGACAGCCTGGATGGATTTAGTGTGGGCTAAGTCCATCTGTGACAGGCAGCAGGTGTTGTAGATCATGTGGAGTGCCAGATAGGGCTAGCTAAAGACGGGCAGGTGTGGTGCTGCTTGTAGATAAGGATACAGGGGCTAACTTTAGCATCCAACATGAGAAAAGAAAAGCTATGATTGCTGTTGCTCTGAAATATCGGCTGTGGAGACAGAGGTGATTTCCATAACGTAGATGTGGATATAAGAGCTTTATATAAAGAGAAGTCTTTAATAGTAGGCAATATTAAGTTGGGCAGCGAAACATGGTTGTGCTAAGAAAAAAAAATACTAGCTAGAATTGCAATACAGGAACAACAGTGTT
Source organism: Ammodytes marinus (assembly GCF_949987685.1). NCBI lineage: Eukaryota > Metazoa > Chordata > Actinopteri > Uranoscopiformes > Ammodytidae > Ammodytes > Ammodytes marinus. The sequence goes on along the minus strand of NC_137215.1, from coordinate 20,924,824 downwards.
CCCTCCTCAGCTGGCGAGGATGCTAACTTTTAACTTTTTGCCTTTCAGCACAATATCTTGTTAGTAGCACATTTAAAGGTGCAGTGTGTAATATGACATCATCTAGAAAGTTCTAGAATGCAAGGCTCCTGGGTAACCCCACCCCTTTTGAATAATAACAAAAGCTACAGTGGCTTTCAAGGACAAGATGCACCTGATGACATTCCAACATTCAACATTCGACATTTTCAGCTATTATGCACTAAATTAAACGTAGCTACTTATGAATATTATAATTTTTTTCAACCAAGTCTGCTATGAAAAAAATCTCAAAATGATACACACTGCAGGTTTAAGACCCCTTTTATATGACCTTTAAGATTGTTATAAACGAGTGAGCTGGAAATGTTCTACAAAAAAACACAATAATGGAGCTACTATTGGCTTAACTAGCTAGCTAACTACATTTGCCAACATTTGCTATCAACAGTTGTCATTTCAGCCAGCAAAATCAATGATTGTTCTTTTGTCAACCTCTGTCTGATAACTAAAACCCATTGTTTTAAAGATTACTCAGCAAATGGTCCACTATTGTCCTTGTAAACGGCATTTGTCAAACAGACAGCTTTGACATAGCAACAGTAACCAAGGGCAACATGGCTTTGGTGAATGGTCAATAGTAACATTTCCATCATCAGAGAGGTTGAGGTCATGCCTTCTTATCTTGCTGCTAGTGTTTTTTTTTCCTAAGTGGAAGGAGATAGACAACAGGACAGAGTGACAGGGACGGACCACAGGACACTCAAGAGTTTCCTTGTAGCATGGGAACAACAGGGCACCCCCGCTCTTCTCAGCTCTGCAGCCACTATCTACTGTCATTCTGTCTGTCTGGTGGCCTCGATAAACATGTGTCACAGCATGGCAGACTGTGCCAACACCCTTTAGCCTCCACCTACCAATCTGTGTGTTCTCCTGACAAGAAAATGTCAGCTCACGTGCTAATAACATGATTTAGCCTCATGGATGTGTAGTGTTGTTGCGCGACGTGAGACATGCTTTGATGTCTCCCTCACTGTTGTCAGCGCTATGGGAGTTTTTTATTCCTTATTTTAATTTTTTAAAGTTTGTTTTCCCCGTGTCGAATCTTATGTGATGGTTTCGCGAAAAAAAGTAGAACTCTGAGCCCTGAGCAAATCACCAATGCCTAAGAAGCTGAATGTAGCGCCAGGCAAGCTAAGTATTCGGCTGCAGGCGTTGAGGGCAAGAAACTTCTTTTTTGCTTAGCGAAATAAGCAAACCCAAAAGACATAGCATTAATTATTCAGCCTCCCTGCGCCAGTCTTACATTCTGATTATGACTTGGGGTGGTTGTAGGGTATCAGTAGGGTTGCAGAGTAGGCATGACAGGGGTTCAAACTCTAATATGTTTGCTGCCAAGAAATATGGGTCTCTATGATGTGTAAGTGGCCTGCGGGGCAATAATTCATCTGGAGAGAATGCAGCCTATTTCACGAGCCACTCCCCTGGAAGGAAAGACTGGGAAATGACTTGTCTCATTATTTTGTGAATGGCATTGATGGTCATTTTGTTTCCCTACTTATAAATAGGCAGCGTAGGACTGAATATTAGGTGAAGTTAGAAATGGCCTGGGCTAGCCATGCACTTATGTGACTATCACGCAGACACACAGAGAACGAGAGATAGGCCTAGATACTCTGTAACTTGAAATAAGGGTGTTGGCCTTTCTAGTTTGATTACAGGTGGGCAGGTTTGTCAGTGTCTGCGAAAATACTGGCGATGTGCCAAAACAAGCAGCCTTGCACCTCCCTAGGGCTGGGCTTGGAAAGCTACCAGTGACTGAATACACTACTGTATGTGGAATAGTGCTATAGTGGGGTGGTTTGGGGCCAACCCAACACAGTCATCTTTGTTTTGTTGGTGCACACACCATTAAAATACCATTGTGTGCTAGTCACATTATTGCTGTGGTCTTGGCGTGACATCAGAATAGGATCTGGTGCAACAGCTGCTCTGACACAGTTTGAGGAGAGTTGACTCATTTGTGCATCCAAGGTGAAGTTGATTGGGTTATAAAAGGCATCTACAGCCCTCGGTGACAACAACCTCTAGGCAACTAACAAGTGTATACCATCCCACTGCTAACAGAGGAATATATTTATTTCAAGGCTGGGCTGCATATCAAATCCACATCCTGATGGTAAAGTGTTGCAGCAAAACACATTGGGCAGCATCAGTTCAAGTCTTTCCCATGGTGTGGAAGTTGAGCTGAAGAGTCCGTAGTCTTGGCAGGCCTGCACAGAGAGGGGTGAACAGTGAAAACTGGCATGTGGACGCTTTCATGCCACTGTCACGCTGTTCACAAGGTGCCCTGGAGGAGTGTCACAACGCATTCCTCTCACTTAGTAAAGCATGTCCCTGTCACACTCCGGGTTGCCGTACTCAGACGGCATTCCCCTCCTGCCATCTGTCTCTGGTATTATAGTCACATGCGATACTTATTCCAAGTCACCTGGGTTCAAGCTGTACTCTGAGGTGGCTGTGTTACGACAACACAAATACGAAATACAAATCTTTTTTAATATCTAATGTGTCCAAATTATCTTTGTTTTGAACTAAATCTACTACACATCCTGAAAGTGGTTATGCTATTTAAAATAAAATTAATGGCAGCTGGAAGTCATCATAACAAATACAAACAAGCTCCAGCACTTGATGGCCCCAATGACCAACATGTAACGATTTGTGTGAGAAGAACACTGCATTTCGATCACATTTAAAAAGTTAGTATTCCTTGTTATTAATCAGTAACCCAAGCTATACAACCTATCATAGTCTACAAAGTACAAACAGGACGTCCTTACATAGTTTGTTATGTGTAATACCAATATCCCACGCAAATTGAGTCTTCCCCACTTGGCACTGGCTGGTGTGACAGTGTTATTAGTGCAACATTTGTCATGTTGCGGTTTCCTAACCAATGTGTTTCACCCCCCCCCCCCCCCTCCTCCATGTCTTCCAACTGTCTCGGAAGCAGTCGAGAAAGGCACCACATGGCACACTGCGCACAGCACATGGTTTCGGTTACAACCAGGCTGCAGCCTAGTTTAGAGGCGGTATACAAATTTTCACCAAGGCTAAATCATGAGCTTAAGCGAGGATAAAGGTGTGAATATCCTGCAGAGTTTCAACCAATTTTGCATGCAGTCACATGGAAGCCATTTGCAAATGCTCGGGCGTGTTTGGTAATGTGCCTGCTCATGTGACCATGGTTATGTGAGCCAGAGGAAGTGGGTAAAAGGTTAGATTTAGTGCTTAGAACTTTTATTACCACTGCTCATTATATTCTGGGTACAGTATGCCATGATGCTAACAGCTAGCTGAAACTGAAACTAATCTAAATATCTGCTTTGCAATTTCATGTCATTCAAGTTACCAGAAACCTACATCATAACATTTCGGATTTACATGCAGTATTACTTCACACAAGACCAATTAAGGCTTAGTTTCATTTTTCAAACAACGATAATGAGCTATATTCTATTTATTTATTTTTATTTCTTTGTGATCCTTCGCGGTTCAAATAAGCCTGCTGTTTTTGTTGGTCTGTCACGACAGCTGCAGCAGAACATTGGTTTGCTGTGTACACCAGAGATGAAAGTGAAGCATGTATACAGAAGCTAATTGCAATCAGGACTTAAAAGGCTGCAGCTCGGTGGAGATGGCAGAATATATGATGGGAAGAGCGCATAAATCAAATATAGAGAAAATGCATTATGCACAGTTCAGATAGGATGGACATCATTTGTCTACTTCTGTGTGGAGTCCGGGCACTCAAGGCAATTTCACTACAGTGGTTCTCTTCAGAGGGGATCCATTAGTTATTGGCAGAAGAGCTTGGGGCCAATAAAACACTTTGACTTCATCCCCTCTCATCCTTTTTCCTCTCACGTCTCTAAGCCCTTTCCGGGTTCATGTTCTCCCATTACATTTCAGGGAACAAGTCTTATTTTTGCATTCAGCGAGTATCCATGTGGGGAGTGTCTTCTGTGGGTGTTTTGGAAGTCTTTAGAGCCAACATGAACCTCATCTGGGAGTGTGTGAAGAGTTTTGCGAGTGGCCTTTGGATGGTAAAAAAAGAATAATTTGATGTGTCACCTTGGAGATGGCAGTTGACAGCTGTTCCGTGCACAAGCTGGGTTTAATTGGCGGGGAAATTAGCCTGACCTTGAATGCGGCGCCGCTGCCTGCCACTTGAAATGACATTGTTGTAATTTTCGACAGCAGCGAGCAAACACTCTGAGCATTAATTATATGGTGGAATGTGCCGCGGTGAAAAATACGCACACACACTGAATACTTATGTAAGCCGTCGCTCCAGTCTCCATAGTAACTCGCAGCATTCTAACACATGCCTCCTCCGATCTACCTCCCCCTGAAGTGGGCTGTTTCCATGGAAACCAGGCAGCTGCCTTTGATGATGGCTCTCATGGAACCAACACCGCTGCTAACGCTGGCTCCTCCGAGTCTCCGATAGGGAGGATGGATTTATGGATGGATGGATGGATGGATGGATGGGTGGATGAGTGGATGAGTGGGTGGATGGTTAGGTGGGGGCAGTGGGTTTGCTGGAGAAATTGTGGAAACAGAAAAAGAAAAAGACAATAATTCCTCATATACATATTCACGTTACCACAGGGCAGCTCGCCTCTATTTCCCAGCTGGAGTGGTTTACCTGGCACCAAAGCAAACAGCCATGGGAACACCGTGAACCAGGAGACAAGCTCTGATGATTCATATGCCTCGTGTTGCTTCACGTGTCACAAAAAAAAAGTGTCATCAAATGTTTGTGCCTTGGAAGCAACGAGCACACATAAGGAGAAATCTTTCAGGAGGGGTTCGTGCACCACAATCTGCTTTGCTCTTTTATCCACTTCGACAAAACCGATATGTGTCAAAGTGTCAGAGGACCTTCCTCCTTTCCTTTGCATTCATGCCACTTGCTTGGCAGTGGCAATAGCCTACAACCCGTAGCAACCCATAGTTTCCATCGCAAAACAGTCAGCTTTGTGACCTTCCCTTTTTTTTCAGAGCACTTATCATGTGTAGGAGATCCTGTTGCATCAGGAGCAAAAACTGTTTGTGGTTAGAGGCGACTGTTATTCATCATCGTTGTGCAACATCCTCAAATAACCAGATACAGTTTCTTGGCCATCCTAACTGAAATTGGCTCCGAAATTGACTCCGCCTCCCTGTGAGCTGTAAGCTGTGTGGCGTGGGTTTAGCAGGAGGGGTCCAGGTGTCAGTGGGCAGATGAAACTCTAACCTCAATGTGTGTCTCCTGCCTGTGGGCTAAAGCAGGCTGCGCACTGCTCGCTGTGCCGAGAAAATAGCTTTGGCACCGGCAAGCAGATCAAAGTGATCAGACAAGTAATCCCCCATGAGTCAGAAGGGAACCAGCTGGGGGGAGGGGAGGTGTGGGGGTGGCAGGTCAGAGCAGCTTTATACTCTGTATTTCTTCACTTTCCCATTTTCATAAAGGCACATTGGATGCAACTGCGTGTGTGTGTGTGTGTGTGTGTGTGCATGTGTTTTATTGTTTATAAGTGTTCAGACACACACTTGTGCACACATCCTCCTCCGGTGTTTCAATTTTGATCTTCCTTTAAGGTTAACCTTTGAAGTACAAGGGTATTTTCGCTTTGACTGAATCAGAAAATCTCCCACTGAACACTGTAATTTCCCCTTGTGAGGAGAGCCAGCTGTGTCACTACATGTCTCACGCCGAGCCAGAGCCTATTTTGCAACTCGTTTTCAGACACCGATCTTATGGGGCCTGATGAAGCCCAATGATTTAACTGCGGTGACACAGACGTTAACAGTTTGTGTGGTTATGCGTCACGATAGCAGCTCGAAATGTACAGCCCCGAGAAAGAATGAAAGGAAAATTGAAAAAAAAGAAGAGACATGACAACAAAGCATTTAAAGAACAAGAGCATGGACTTGCTGAGACAAAGCAGATGATTGAATTTTTAAGCTCGGCTGCGTATCTTGACCACACACTCGGGGTTCAATCCCACTGCCATTAATGCTGCCAAGTAGAAGCGGCGCCCAGCTCTGCCCTCTTGACTGATATGTCACTGATATTTAGAATGTCTGGCTTCTCGGACGCTCTGCGATGATTGTAAACTTGCAAAGTTTTAATTGCGTGGCCGAGACACTTTCTAATAATTAAAAAAAGGTTCCTGAGAGTCCTCTGCCGTGCCTTTGTGTCTGGATTAGCTGGTAATGGAGGAACGTCAATTATACAGTCGACTCACTGGGAATTTAACTGTGTGTGTGTGTGTGTGTGTGTGTGTGTGTGTGTGTGTGTGTCTATGTGTCTATCTAACAGTGGACTTCGGCGTCGTCACACAGTCACTAACAGGGGTTGGCCGAGCCAAAAGTACATTTTCTTTTGTGTTTTTTAATGACCAGAAATGGAGGTCCAGACTTGGTCAAAGAAGACCGATAGTCCACTGTGAGTAATGTAGGAATGTATGTGTGTGTTTGTATCATTGTGGGACTTCAGATCTGAGCATTTTGAGGGAAGTGTTTTGATGCTAGGTATGAGTCACAGTTCCCTCAACATATCCGCTCTGTGGGTGTACTTGCTTTCCCTCAGCAGCAGCTAGTGAGAGACTGGGGGCGGTTTAAAGCGCAGCCAGGTGCAAGTGAAAGTATGATCCAGAGGCAGAGCCTGTCGGGTTAGGGTTATCTTTGTTTGGGGCTTTGTGCCAAAGAGGAAGTTATTCTACTCTTGAATGCACGTTTGTGTAAAATACAGTGCACTCGCCCAGATGGCCGTGATGAGTCACGCCACAAGGCTTCCTCGTTTTTTTGCTGGATAATCCTCATCAATTAGCTCTATTGTCATCTGGCTTTTCACACTAGTGTAACTGAAGCCTGAATGCTCAACTGCAGAGAATCTGGGCCTGCCTTTTCCCTTTGAATGGTGACTCACCCATCGGGGGAAAAGAAAAATCTTTCATTGTTGTTGGAGCTTTTCTCTTCAGTGACTTTAGATGATTTATTTACAAAGCCGCGGGCATTTGTCGCTAAACCCCTCCCACCATTCACCGTCATGAATAAAGACGCAGTTGCATCACAGCGGTTTTCATTACTGAACACCAAAGGCACACCCAAGGAGGTATAACAGCTGCACTTGTGGGAAAGATAGTGAGCGGGCTCTTACCTGTCGGTGTCCTGCTTTCAGTGTCTGAGTGAGGCTTTTTGTTATCTCTGCGATTGCTTTCACGGCATCAGTGAAGGGAACTGGATACCGCCACATGAGATTTTCTGAGGCAGATGTGTTACTGGAAACCTTATCCCTGCCTCCGACACCTAGAAAGACACACATTTAGACGACACAAAAGGAATGTCAAGGCTCAATGTAAAAAGGACTCAAAAGCAGGACAGCATATCACTTCCTGTGCTAAACTTGACGTTTGAACCTAATATGTGGCTGATACTGTGGTAGTAAAAAGAGCAGAATAAAGAAGCAATTACACACCGTGTCAGGTCTGAGTGACATCTGTTATCACAAATCGTACGCATATGACCCCGTTTTCATCCCGTAGCAGGACAAATTGACTTGAGTTACTTTACGTCAAGCTGAACAATTGCTTTTTAAACTGAACTTATCCATGATTTCATAAAAACAATGAATCAAATTTGTAATGTGAAAGTTTATGGCCAGTAGGGACAAACACACAGAGCAAAGGGGGACTGCAGAGTCAGGTGATAATTCTGTAAGAACTGTTGAAGTGTCTTCCAGCTCATTATTTTGGTTTTACGTCACTGTTTTGGTTCACTCTCAACGCTCTCACCAGTTATGATTTCAGATGCAATGTGCAGCAGCGAACTCTGATGAATCCACTGTACACTACCTACCAAGAACCAAACGGCAGACAGACAAAGTCAGCGACTAACTGGTGAACGTCGCGCTGTATTTAGCCTCAAAAAGAGCTAGATATTTCACTCAGGAGCGGAGGTGGAGACCAAAACACAACACAACAAATATTGGTCTTGTTTTATTTTATTTCATCATGTGTGCAGAAACCCGACTCTAAACCAATGCTAATGTTGATCTGTGTCTGCTGGATGTACAAATATGCAACTGTTTGCTAACACATTTGCCAACAACTTTATGAGGTTATAAATACGTCTTTGCTGTGTTGACAACTCAAGCCGACCAACAATCTATTAATGCAGCTTTAAGTGCAGTCTTGAAGGTCTTAGTCTTTGAGTGAACACAAACTTAACGGGAAAATAAGTTAATTGTAAATAAAATAAATATACACAAATAAAGTCTGAAACAGGAGGTTGTGAGCTATGAGAGGAAAAAGCAATGAGGTGAGGCCAGATTTTGAAAGGAAAAGACTGTGGCACCTACTTCCTCTGTGTGCATTATTAGAGTGTACATCTTCATGCAGGAGGAGGTGTGTAATGCAGTGCGATTTTTAGTCTGTCTCTGTGAGGTGCTGTGATGGAATCTGTGAATGGTACGAACGCATGTGTCATTGTGGTGTGAACAACACTTACATCATGATGTAGGTGTGTGACAAAGAACAGCTTTGGTGTACAGGAAATGAGGACACTGCATCTGCTAACTCCCAAAAGTGGGACAGCCTCGATACCGTGCACACAATATCAGTTCACGCTTCTTTTTCTTTATTGTTTCCCCTTAGGAAGTACAAATAATTTGCTTCCCATTTGAAATGCTCTGTACAGAATCCTTAAAATAATTGCAACAGGAGGGGCACCATGGTGAATGTCTGAGCCCTGTTTCTGTTGATTCAGGGGAAAATCCATTTTACAGCATGTGCAGTCGGCCAAGTGTCCAATTAGTGCTGTAAAGAAAAAATTGTTCTCATCGAGGCAGAATTGGAATTACATTCTGCGAATTCTGGAGCTATCCTTGCCAAGGCCCGACACAAGGTAATCAATGAGTTCTCTGAAATATCAAACTGTGTCATAAATTATAGTGTTTCATTGCCTACAACCTTGATTCGCCCGGAGTGAGGCAATTTCAGCCGCCTTTGCTGTTGAAGATGAGCCGCGGCACTCCAGCTGCACTCCTGCGGATATTCAAATAATTGTCCTCCGCTCTGTGTGAGAGAGAGACAGAATGAATTTGAATAATGTATTGCAATGGGAGAGAGGCCACAAGGCCTCCGAGGTCGTAAATTTCTGCTGCTGCATCAGCTCAGCCCACGGGAACCGGAGGCACACAGGGTTGTTTATAAAAATGCCCTTGGAAAAATGAGTCTAATCCCCAGCCAAACCGTAAGCCATGGGGAGAGCATTAGATAACCCACAAGCTGCAAAGTAATGAGAGTAATGAGGGGAGATGGAGAAGCAGAGCCAGGACAGAGAGAATGCATCCATTTATTGGCTGTATGCTCTGATTGCCCAGACCATTTGAGACAAACTGGAGCCTGACACAGTGCTGGAGTCCATTTCGTCTGATCAGCAGCAATAAGCGCTTGCCACAGCCAGTGAGTGCTCCAGGCTGGCCGCAGCCATACATTATGCGCATTGTGTAACCACTCATATTATCTCTGTTCATCTAATATCAATGTAAGCGATTCAATGTGAATTCAAACGTGCAATAGAAAGCATTTTCAAAAATGGACAATCTGAACCTACAAATATCAAATTCGAACCCATGCAACACCCTTAGATGCTGTTATTGTTTTCGGAGGATATAGCAGCACTGCAAGTCTAAACATGCTTCCCCTCAGTCCTTTAAATGTCTTGACTCTAGGAAATTGAATTGTTGCCTGTTGGCCCATATGTGTCACCACCCCTCCACCTCTGTTTTCACACTGCGAGCAACTCTATCACCTTGCTAGGTGAGCGTTAGCTGTGATGCAAATGCTTCTGTGATAGCTTGCACATTTAAGTGTTAGAACACGGTCGGATGTTGAGGGAGATGACGCACATGCTAAACAACTTTACTTTTTTTTTCTAGATGCGCTTGGCCGTATATCCTTTGTCACATTGCTTGTGGTGTAAGCCACAGTACTACTCCATCACAAGGAAGTACAGAAAAGCAAACAAAGGCTTTTCACTCACACATCAGACCGGCCCGCTTGACCAGCCTGGACAAAGCAAGCCCAGATTCCCCAGCTCCCCTTGATGTCTCATTAGCAGCAAAGGCAGGCTTCCTCCTGTTTGGCCAAAAAGTAGAACTGTGGGGGATGTGTGTGTATGTCTGCGTGTTTTAAAGGGTAGTTTTGCAGAGTGCAGGTGAGCCGCGGGGCTGGCTGACTGCAGTGTTATTGCCTCCAGAAGGGTTCCTGTAAATGTGGGCTGCCCAACTGCCCGCCGCTGCATCCCCCCAGCCTTCTTCTGGCAGCCCACACCATAAAGCCTGGGTGACGGAGCAGGTAATAAAGGGCCTTAACGCAATGAGTCAGCACTTTAGCCTCCATTTAATTTAATCTGAATGCAGCGCCGCTGACCCCCCCCCCCCATACACACACACTCTCTCTCTCCCCGCCCCCATCCATACCCCTTCTGTCTCCCCATACCTCCACACCTCTCCCTTTTCTCTCTCTGCAGTAGACTTAACCCATTCCTGCCTCCTGTGTTGGACCCAAACGACTGCATAGCAGTGCTTTCAAACCTGCAGAGCAAACACAGTCTCATGGTTGTGTGTTTTCTTTTTTTACCGAAAAACCGCATCCCTGTCAACCCCCTGGAAAATACCAGTAAATCAGGACCGTGTCCTTCCAATGTTTCCCTCCTTTATTGTTTTTGGTATGCAGCCTCTTAAACTTCGCTGTGCTGACAGTGTGTTGGTGTTGGAGAGGCGGGGGCGAGAGAGAGAGAGAGAGGGAATGTAGGCCACACATTCCTTTCCTAAGAGCTGTCTGAGCACAAGCAAACACTGCTGCACAATCAGACCAGGATTTCCGCCATTCCAGAGTGTGGGCCAGACTTTTTCCCCTCACTTTGCACGAATCAGGTCCCCGCTGATGCTTGCGGCTTCTAGTCTTGCATGACGTGCGTCGTTCCATCCCTGAAACAGATCCATCTCCTTCCAATATAATGATTGCCTGGCTGTAGCTCACCGTTCTGCATCTGAATGATAATGCTTTCTAGACCGGATGCTATTGAAAATGTGTGTCACGCCTGAAATATGAACACTCAGTCAAACCTGCAGCATTTGTTTTCACCGCCAATCAGTTTACCAATGTGGTTTTGTTCTAGTGCCAGTTGTAATATATTTAATCATCCAATGCCTTACTATGGCTTGTCCCTGTGCTGTACCCTCTTCTGCACTACTGGGCTCTCTCATTTTAAGTGATTGTTTGTGCCATTTCCTGGGAAGGAGGGATGACATTGTCCAGACCTCCGCTCTCCATTCCCCCCCTCCCCCCACAATAACTCTCTCTTTCTTTTTCTGACTCCCTCCCTCTCTCCTTCTTCTTCCTCCTCCGCATTGCGAGCTCTCTGCCTTTGTTGTTCATGCAGCTGCAGTCCAATAACAGTGTTTGAGTTCGATAGTCCAGACAGGACTTTGGTTTAATTAAGCACCCGAGGGTCCACGTAATAACCCAGCAACCCCCTGTCCCAGTCTCCGAGTCAGTCCCTCAGCGCTTTGGGTCCAGCTCCACAACACATTCCTCCTCATGTACTTTGCCAGCCGCTCGGCCAGCCAGGCAGCCAAACCACCATAGGAAAAATACATAGCATGGAACAGTGATTCAAAGCCCTGATATAGAATATCGCCTCCTTTCTTTTCTCCCCAGTCCAACAGCTGGTTTCCTGGAAGCAGAGTTGCGCGCTGGGAATTCAGGCCGGGGAGGGAAGGCGGTGGAATCGAGGAGGTCCCGACCCTGTGCTCCTTCAAAGGCCTCTCTGTTCACATCTGCAGCTCCCCCGCCGCAGCATTGCAACATCTTCATGAGCGGCCTGTTGTTTATGTGAGGGGGGGAAACATTGCACTGTTGGAACACAGGCTTTGACGTAATGCAGGTTATCTCATAATGACATCGGTTAAGGTCTTGGTTTTTTCCATGATGAAGGTTCCTCCATGTTTGGAGGTGAAAAGGTGAAGTGGAGAGGTGGGCGGGTTTCTTGTCAAGAGATTGATGACTTGTGCCTCAGAGAGATGCACACTTTGGGCTGCGGGTATTGTTGATCTGAGTGTGGGAATGTGGGAATTATTAGCTCGTCACTGAATGAGACCGTCAACTAAATGTCTAAACTGTCAATTTAATTGTTAGTGTCTGACCATGACAATACATCCTTTTGTAACAATAAGCATCAATTTATCCGAACCCCACAGAGATCAATGTCATGCACAACAATAAAACTGTCATTTAGCTTAAACGTGGCACGGTCATTTTTCTTTTGATGCACAATTTAAATAGTGTTGCTTTACGTTTGCAAGTAGAGCACCCTTAACCTACTTAAGAGAGCATGTCAAGTCATATGTCTGTGTGGCCTTTCCTGTGTACACAATGACCTTCGAGTAGAGGAGAAGAATAGGAGCAGGGCTCACTTCCCTCCTGTGCATGCACAGCCTAATTTAGGAAAGCGTGTCAGTGTGAACCTTTGTCACATTGCCGGGCCCAGAATAACCATTGTTCCCTTGATAGAGTCATTCCACTTAGAAAAAGCTTTTGAGTGTGCAGAGAATATCCTGCATCCTGTGCCCGCACAGACACATCTGCATTTATGCATTCCCTCAGCAGCGAGGCTAGTGCACACAGACTGGCAGGACCACTCGCCTGCACCCGTGCATGATATATGGAGATTAAGAATGGAAGTAGGGTAGCATGAGATCATGCATGCTCTGGCTCATTAGGTACATTTAATATAGTCTGCCTGCAAAGCCATCTGTTCCATGTGGATGGTGCCAGATATGATGTGATTCTGGCAGCCATGATTTTCCTGTTTACCATATTTTACGATGGTTGTTATGTGGAAAGGCTAGACTGTAGGAGTACTCATAAATGTCCTAGAGAAATATCACTTCCACCAAACAAAGAACCAGTTGAGAGTGAGATGATCATCGATACCACTACCATACATGTTTGTATGTTAGCAGTGGGGCAGTTAGCTCAGCTTAAAGACTGGAAACAGCCAGCCTGGCTCATCCGTCCAACGTTTGAAAAAATTCACCTACTAGCCCCTCATAAATGTCTCTCATCAACTTGTCCTGAACAAGAATAGCCAATAGCTGTTTCCCCCTTTTTCTGAAAATGTTCTTAAAATTCATTTAAAAGTAATTTTTTTTGCCTTGCCTTTGTTTTGTTTAGACATTTCTCTTGTGCTTTATCATCTCTGTTTAGCAGTAGAGTAGCAAAACAATGTAGCCTACGTGTATGAATCGAATCATTCTCCAACGTGTCAGTTCGCTATGGTAGGATTAACTTTAAATGTTACGCAAGGTTAACCTACCGATAAATTCACCGTCTAACAGTTGAATGAAAGTAAACTAGCTTCTCGAAGGGTCATTTAAATAAACTAAATAGGTTTACCAAGCAAAATACAGTTTGAATTTTACTGTAGGAATATTCTCCACAATTTTTTTTATTCTTTTAATTTCAAGAGCGAGAGTAGCTTGGTTAATATTGATTCTAGCTGTAAGCCTACAGGTAAGCTAGCGAAGGGTGGGTGCTATGTGGGTTTGCTCCCATTTTACCAATTAAAATGGGAGCTACCCAACATAGCATCATTATTACACAGTAGTTATGTTATTGTCACGTTACACACGTTACAAAACAAATCATTAAAATGAGGTATATTGGTATACAGGCTACACTGCTCGAAAAGATGCTACTTTTGAAATAATGATGTAACTGTTTTATAAACAAAGACCTGGCTATGCATGCTACAGTGGATTATATGCTTTAATTTCACAAAAATACTAAATTCAAATGTCATATGTTTCGAATTTCCGCCTGTCTGTGTGCCATCCGTATGGCTTTCTGTGTGTTTGTGCTTGTGCCACTGCAGCAGGATGTGTGTGCATGCGTGTGAATCCGCAGAGACACAAAGCCCCCCTGCCTCTTTGCAGTTGCCAGCAGCCCCCCTTTCCTCCTCGTCTCTGGCTGGGAAGGTCTTGGGGATTAACTTTCCACTTCTCTGATCCACTTTTCCACAGAGCCAATAGCTATGCAGGTCTGGAAATGTGTTATGTGACTGGGTGAGACAAAAAATCAAGGCCAATTCCAAAATAATTTACGACCGCCGTCTCAAGGTTATTTCTGTTCTCTTACCTTTGCTGCCTGTTCGTCGCGATGACCTCATCTCCATTATGGATATTGCTGTAAACAAGGACATCATTTACATTCAGAGGACATTTGTTCTGAAAACGTGACTTTGACTCACAAATACACTAGGCCAATATATTTCTCGGTTTCTCACGAGCACGCATGCATTAAAATCCATCTCCTGCGCATTATGTAAGCCTGTTTTGCATATTTCCACTAGTTTCTTGTGTTCGAGCTCCATTCCAAATCACTGTAATTGCTTCCTCCTCTTGCCTTTTTCTGAGTGTAAAGAGATTACACTCCGCAGCTGCACATGATTGTTTTACAATTGGACGGGGAACCCGAAATGAGGACGGGTGAATGCTTATTGACATACCATGATTTCACCCCAAGCTACCGCAGCTCCTAATACACTGCGGTTTATTAGCGCAGTACATCTCTGATTTCAGGGAGCACTGTTTGATTTCAGCAGAGCGTCATTCAAAACCGCAGGGTAGGGATATAAAAATTGGTGAGTCCTTCAGGAGACGGGAATGAAAGCCTCCATCGAGGCAGCCAGGGAGGGAGGGGGGATGGCGAGCTGAGGTATTCCTTTGAAGTGGGTGGCTCAGATATTAAATAATTGAGTTGCAGGAGATTAAAGTTTCAGAAGCTAATTTGGCCCCCTCCACGCACTGTCACTGAGGGGCTGGAGGAGTCTGCAGCCTGCAGACGACTGGTGAATAAGTGTGACTCACTTCCTGTGTGTGGCTGGGCTGGAGAAACCCTATATCTGTGGCAGACTGAAACAGGAAGTTCATCCAGGGCACACGCTCTGTGTCTCTGACTCAGAGCGTGGGTGACGCCATTTTTTTGCTGTCCGAGTGTTCAAGAATCCAACCCTCCATGTGCTCTAGCAAACAAAGAGAGAGGTTTCACTTCCCCTCCTCCCCCTCCCCATAAACACTCACCATAGTTGCTGACAGCTGAACTGTTATGTGGAAAGAAGTTTGTTTGCTGATGCAAGAGGAATACGTTGCTTGTGCAAGCCTGGATTTCAGTGTTATTTAGATGGGAGGGTTTTCGGTTTCAGTCATTGTTTGCTGACGGGGAGGCTGAAAGAGCCTGGAGGTGAAAGCTCTGTTACTTTCGTCTGGAATGTGCCTCTCAGCCGACATTGAAACCTAATTTTCAAGCACCTTGAAGATGACACTGCCCAAGTCGTAAAGTAATTGATATGTATGAGGGCACATAAACACAAGCACATTGTCTTTGAGAACAAACCGTCGACTCCGTTGAAGGAGGTGTGAGGAAGACCTGGTGGTGAATTACCTGTCGTGCTTTCTTTTCTGTCTCTGTGTGTGACTTATGCCTGTGCGGTGGCGGGGCCACAGTGGACCAGAAGTCTTCCACAATGACTCAAACCCCTGCAGCGATAATGAAAAAGAACAACTCCATCTTCCTGCAGCGGTAGATTGGCTGGATAACGCCCCGGTTGTAGGAGGCTCCAGATTTGTTTTCCAGAGTCTTTAACCTTGCAAAGACGTCAAGATGAATCAGACTTAGGGTAGATGTGGCCCAGCTGAGGCCTGAACTGTCTCTGTGGCTTTGAAATATGAGACTCAAACGTCTGGTTTCTGGTGCTCAGCCCTGCGGTCCTGCATGGGCTCACACTCTTTCCTCTTAGGAAAAATGTTATTTAACAGAGCAAATATGTTGGTGTCTTGTTACCTTGCATTTTTAAATCTCCTCCAATGGCGTCATGTCATTTTAACAGCCGTCGTGGACACTTTAAGAATCCCACCTCTGGAGTACATGCATTGCTTTTAGTGTAAAGCTCCTGTCACCTAAGCCAATAATATGTTTTGTTTTGACTGTCAAGGGGTCAGAGTTAGCTCAGGGCGGTGTTGCTATGTTGCGAGGGAAAACAGGCCTCCTGTTGTCATGCGGGCCAGAGGGCTGCTGGGATGGAAAGCCAAAGCCCTGCGGTGAGAGCAGTTTATGGAGGAGGACTATGTTTAAGAATGAGCCCCTCTGGGCTGTTTACGCCGTGCTGAACCAGCATTACTCTCATCTAGCTGGAGGAAAAAACAAATAAAGTCATACGAACCGAAACTGAAAAAAAAACACATTATTAACTGCAACCTTGCTATATTACTACTAGTTGCTGTCAGTTGCATCATGCACTACTACACAAACTGCATGTCATTTGGTGTTGTGCTGCATAGTGGGGGCACTTTATTGAATTTGCACATGTATAGGAATATTCTTGTCGTTGCAGCCTTTATTACAATTATAGGAGGTGATTTGGCCTGTGTGAAGAGCTGTATTGTTGCAGGGAGATAATAGGTAATACGTCATGTTTAAGAAAATAGTAACACCACTGGCTCCTCACTTAAAGAAATGTATATACAGTACACAGTATTTGGATTAAATAACATCTCAGATTTCCTCGTTAAAGGCCCAATATCAGTGCCATATGGAATCTGTGTATAAGTAAAGAAGATTATTATTATTTTTAAAGAAAAGAATCCACACGCACAGAAGGATTTGGCAAATTGTCCCAGACGTTTATTCATTTTCTGCATCTACAACAGCCAGTGATCAAAGTGTCCAAACCCAGTCACCAAGGGAACTCGAGCATCATCTCCAGATAAACACACAGTATTATGACTAAAACAACAATCCCAACAACCAACACAGGGGTAGCCTTGAGCGAGGAGCCACGGCTCCTCACCTGCACCTGCCTTCTCTTCATATTAGTCAAACCTGAAAACTTAACTGTGCCTCAAGAAAGAAAGAAAGAAAAAAAAGAAGAAGGGAAAAAAAAACAACAGCCAAAGGGCTTTGGTGGTGTTTTCAGCGAGGCACTTAAAACTACGTCTGTCACTTTACCTCTCGCTTTTTTACTCCACTGAGATAATGCCTGCAGGGAAGATCTCGAGGACGAAGCCTACAGATGAAAGAGAGCAGCGTGACGACAGGTGAAAAAATAGAGGTAAGCAAACAAGACTTGGCGGGGAGCTCTTAGTGGTGGCAGCTAAACAAAAGGACCGCAAGGCAACGTAGATCCCTCCCTCCTCTGGTATGGTGGCCAGGCATGCTGGAGCTCTGTCTGCTTTCTGAGCTCCTGTGCAGACTAGTAGCTCCACTTTAGCCATACAAGCCAGGAGGGACAACAACGGTGATTCAGGGTGTGTCTGTTTACCATGGAAGCAGGTGGGCAAACTCCACTTAGAGGTGGAAAGGGGGGAGGGGAGGGAGGGAGGGCGCTGGGCTATAGCAGGTGGTATAATGCCACTAGCTCTGCCCCCCCCCCCTCCTCCACACACACACACACACACACACACCTCAGCAGCCACAGAGACCCAGGTTTATGTGACGCCGCCACTGACGAAACCACGCAGACATGAAGTATAGCAGCATAGTCGCCTTTTCAACAGAAGAGACAAAGACATGCCGCTGGAATGTAGATTGTCCAAATACGTCCTTTCAGAGCTATTCTATATACTATATATTACAATTAGTAACAAATAGTTTGATAAATCAGAGGGGTCATGATGACATGATTGATAATAATGTAGGAAACTTTGCTTGTATAGCAGTTTTCATAATAAAGTTACAAAGCGATTTGGAAAGAAACAGGCTCATTATGAAGGAAAATCCAAAAAAAACATTGGTTTAATTTTTCTTTATAAGCTCATCTCGTGTGTTATATGGTAAATTATTCATCATCACTTCAAAGTAACTAAAGTGTTAAAGTAGTGTAGAGGAGTTGAAAGAACAATATTCAAGCAATGACATATGGTGGAGCAGTAAGTGTAGTAATACTGGTTAGTATCTTTGTATGAATTATTTCAGATTGAAGAACATACTGTGTATTGTTGGAGGCAATGCTTCTTGGTCACTTAAGGAGGGATTTATTTTTTATTTTTTCCGGAGGTTGTCCCAGATATCTGGCGATGTTTGATCTAGGCCAGCTCCACAGCAGGGTAGCCAAGGGGAAACCAAGGAGCCGAGTTAACTGGTTCATGTCACTCATCAACTTTTTTTTAACAGATATAGGTTGCATTCACTGTGAAGAAAAATAAGGCAGCTACTTCCACGCGGTTTCTCGTTAAAAACAGACATGACCTGTTTTTACTTACACACATCCCGGAATATTTTTTCTGACACTAGGCAGATATATTTTTTATATACAGCCTATATGTTTATATTATTATTATACATATATTTTTTCCCTTTCCCATTGCATTTGTTAGTTCAAGAAAACTGAAGAGAGTGAAGTTCAGGCTGCGGCTACACAAAGCAGCCACTGTCACAAGCCATCAAATTCTAATAAGGCATAACCTAGTCCTGGGTGGGCGAGGGAAGCCGCTGTTTTTCTGCTATTTCCATTTATAGACTGCACCAACGAGCCCCCTGGGAGATTGTTCACCATGACTCATGTCTCCTGCGCTTCTGGTCCAGACTGCACTCTCTCCCTCCTTCATCATCTCTGAGCCACCACTGCCTTTTCCCTTACACCCTGTAACTTTCAATTGTGTTTACCTCACCGTTCGTGTTTTTTGTTGTTGTTGGTATTATTTGCTCTAGATTTTCTCTGCTTGTGCTTATCATTCATGCAACGCCTTAATGTAAGCCTCGACGGAGAGAGTAAATAAAAAAAGAGAAAAAAGGGAGGGGAGGGGGGAATCAATGGGAGGAGTGAAGGAGTATGGGGTCAAAGCAGCCACCGAAGCTGATGATGAAAGCGATAAGCGGGGTTGAATCAGTCCCATGTAAATAGAAGCTACAGTACAAACGGCGGCCATTTCCCAGAAATGTTGTTGTGGCGAAACGGCAGCGTCAATATGGGGGGATGTCTCTGTCTGCCTTTCCCAGCACAGCAGCCTGCAGGCTTTTCACCGTCACGTGGTCTGCTTGTCCTCTCCCTCCCCTCCCCCCTCTCTGGTTATATTCCAGTCACGGCACCCCACCACCACCACCTCTCTCCTCCTCACCCTCCACCCCAGCCGCCCCGCCCCTGTGTGCTCTGTCAGGTCACCCGCCTTGTTTGTTCAGATGGAACAGAAGAGGAAATGAAAGCCAGAGTCCACCACTGTTAACCCCTTCCTGTGACTTTTTTTCTTCGCTCCACGCTATTGTGTGCATTACTGCTGTTTTTCACCTTGCTATTTCCGTGCTTTGATAATGATTTGTATCTATATCAGGAGGTGGTTATTTTCTGGTATCGAATAGGGGGGTAAAAAATACCCCTGCATGCACTGAGGATTCTTCTAAAAATACAAGCAAATCTCAGCTGCTCCAAATATGATATGGGAAAAAGCAAGCTGCACCACAGCTGATGATAATAGACTAACTGTTGCCTACTCAATGTAGGATATAGCCTATTGTAGCCTATGACTTCACAAAAACTGACAAATGCCGTGTCAGATAAAGCTAGAATTCATAACATTCTTTTGTTCTTGTTAGCAAAGATTCACACTTCCGCAGATGCATATGACCCGCTGTGTTTGTACACTGCAATAATGTGCGTGGGTGGGTGCATATGCGAGCTTGTGCTCTTGCTCAAGTTTATCCTCCAGTCTGCCACGTTCTTGCTTGGTTACTATGCAACAAGGTCAGAACAACATGGACACCACAGTAGCTGAATGGCCATTTTGGGTAAAAGCTCTCTGCAATAATAAACAGCTCCTGGCACTCAGAAGTTGTTTTCCAGCTGTAGATCAGTGCCAAAATACCGAATTAACTGCAATACCATTTACTGCTGTGGAAAAACATCAGCCGTCCAAACCCACATACCTTCAGAGACTTTGAACAGCTTGTAATCCCTCAGCAGCTAGATTTTTTCTCAGAAACACGCCAGCTCGGGCTGCTGCCAAATAAATTACTGCGCAGTTATAGTGTTACGTTTGTGTAAACGAAAGCGTTTCACTCCGCTGGAGGGAATTTTGCAGGGAACAGAAAAGTAATTTTGTGATCTTAAATTGTCGCTTGTTATCTCAACTTGGCCACAGCTGGGGTTATTGTGCTTTTGTTGGGAGCCCGGAGATGTCTTCACATGGCGAAGATAAGCCTTTGGAAGCACAAAACAGCTGCCTTGGATTTTTACATTGTTGGAGCAGGAATTTTTCATGCTTATTTTGAAGTAGCGCCAAAGATATTTGGAGCAATCTGAAGGGAAGATCATGTGAACTTCACCCTCTTCTCAGAGAAAAGGGAAGAGAAACAGAGACACTGTTGCTGCCAGAATCCGTTGAGGCTCAGATGAATTCATAATAAGCCAAAGTGAGGATGCACGGTCAAACATTAGCGTCCTGCGGGTCGCTCATTGATTCACGTGTTTCATCTTAATCATCTTATCTTCTGCCAATCATCTCCTATTGACTGGAATCAGTGGAAGCACGTGTGAGTGCAGCTTGTGCAAACTGTATCAAGGCTATACAGTTTGTGCTGAGTTGTAACTGTAAGGGCCGTGCTCTGTTAGCCTTGAGCTGACATGTCATCATCATGGCTCCTGTGACCACTATGCTGGGTTTTTCTTGGAATCGCTGGGAACATGACTATTTTGCCTGGCAGCGAGCCACGTCAAACAGGTCCGTCACAGAGTGTGTTTTGTAATTGAATAAAATAAACAGGATAAGCTGGCCGGCAAACATTGGAAGGAGGGCAGGGCGTCGCAGGAGATCTCGGGCGACTCAGATGCTGCTCCACCCACCGTGTTATGGCAAAAGGTTTGTATAGGTCAGCCACCCCGCTGTCAGTGGCCCTGTGCACATGTTCTGTAGCGTCATGATAAGCATGTTTTTCACAAAGAAGGCACTATGTTTCATTATGCTACATTAGCCTTAAAGGCCTTTTAAACCTTTTTCGCAAGGGTGTCTCACCTTAAAATAATAGTGTTATAGTTACAATATTATTGACATTTTGGGAAATATTATTTGCTTTAATGTCTGAGATGATGAGGGACTACTGAGCAGACGAAGGATGCTGTTAGCTTAGCATTAGCGACTTAAAGCAGAGGGAGAAAACATTTGATTGTTTTAACTATAGTAAATCATTTCTACCAAAAACACAAATATGCTTTTGTATGTGTTTAAAAAAATAGATACAAGGTGGTGACCTAAGCAAGATCACCGGACTTTGGAGAGAGCTACGCTAGCTTTAGCCCCATTTCCAGTCTTTATGCTAAGTAAGGTAATTGCCCAGCTCCATTTCTGTATTCAACACACGGACACAACAGTGGTATTGATTTTCTTGTGTTATTGTGTTGTGTAAAGGCATGCTGTGTGGTATAGTGCTGCAGCCCACACAGTCCACAGTTTCCTGTTGTTTGTAATGCACAGGTTGATTTACAGTTCATTCTAGTTTTTCCCCACAGTTGCAGGCACTTATAATGGTCTCATGTGACGATGAGCTCATGTTTTAGACTACAGCTTACTCCATTAAAGTTCTTTTAGACGGACTATTGAGGATGCTGAGCTCCAGTTGAGCAAATTACAGTTTATATATGATTTATTTCAGGACACATGAAGATCCATAGTACAATGTATAAAAAATAGAGTCAATACATAAATAACAACAAAAAGCACGCAGATTTAAAAGAAATAAAATAAAAAAATAAAATAAGAGATCAGCATACAACACTTGCAGTATAAAAAGATGCCCTCCAATGAGGGTTTGTTTTGATTTAAGCTAGAGTTAGATCCTTGAAATTGTTGGTGAGTATTTTGAGTCCAACCACACAATTTTAGTCCCTGTTAGTATTTAACTTTGAGACTGTCGTTTCTGAGGCTCGAGCTAGTGATTTTAAAGTACGCCGAGGGTATTGAGCAAGAGGTAAGACGAAGTGAAAAAGTAGTATATCCTGTGTTCCTACTGGACGGAATGAAAGGGGGGTTAGAGGTAATGATCCAGCCTGAGGACACAGAGAAGGTCACCTTTGTGATTTGTGGATAAATAGATGATTCCATTGTGCCCTGGGCCGTATCCAGGCAGGACTTCAATCTGCAGCCGGTCCCTCCCCCTCCTGTGATCAGTGGGCCCTTGCTGTTGTGACTGGTCCAGTCTGACAGATAGGGCATGATGAGAGTCAAGGCTGAAAGCCAGGCTCTGTGACTGCAGGGCCGGGCCAGGCCAGGGATGACGCAGGTCCAGGGAAACAGAGAGCACTGTAGATAGCCCTCGCCCCCCCCAGCCCCTCCTGTGCCTCTGAGCACTTCCTGCCTCTGTCATTCTACCAGCAAATCCAATCCCTGATCAAAGGCCAAGGAGAAAAAAGGGAAAGAGAAGAGAGAGGAGACAGAGAAGTGAAAAGGAGGAGGGAGATTGACGTGTGTGTTGGGGAGGGGGGAAAGGGGAGAAAACAACAAACCGCTCTTTATCTGACACGGGAGGCAGCTGCTCGGGCCGGGGCACCTGTGTGCCTGCTGCCTCCCAGGCCCACGCCAAGCGCCGCCTCCCAGTGCCCGCTAGTGCCAGAGCCATGAAAGGTTGCTATGGCAAAACCCTCGGGCCCACCAGTCTGAAATAAACAACCTTTCAACCTCATCTGAGGAGGGTAACCTTTAGATGATCTGTGGCCACGCTGAGGGTTGTGCTGGCACCACCGACACAACTAATTACACCTCTGCCAAGCTCTCGTTGTACCTGTTTACTGTGTAAATATCTTTTTCAGGGGGAAATTAAAATTAGGAGGACGCAATTTTCCGAAGGCAAAAGCGTGTACCCACCTGTTCCTGTGCCCGCCTGAGGCAACACAGAAATCCTGCAGGACCAAGGCAGCACCATTGTTTCAGGGCAATTACTCAGTCCAGATTAAAAATCAACTATTATTTAGCAGATGTCCTGGCTCTTGCTCCTAGCACAGTGGAGGTGGAGGGGGGGAGTCTTATTACATCTCACCAGGCGGGGTATGGACAGTGGAACCCTTTCCTCAGGATTGGATATGTCCTCTCTATTTAGAGTCCACACACACACACACACACACACACACACACACACACACACACACACACACACACTCACCGGTGTAGAGGACAAGGCCTGTGCTTCTAAACAGAAGTGACATCCCATTCATTTGAGCTGGTCAGGGTCTGATGTCCCCCATCTTATCTTACAAGGCTTAGCGCTGTGAAATGACATTGGCCCAGCTCCAGGAAAGACCAATGCCATGGCTAGCATCTCTGAAGCCGGCTCACTCTGCACCACACACACACACACACACACACACACACACACACACACACACACATAAACACAGCAACGCTCGGCTGTCTGTCTGCAGCTTTAATACTTGTCTTGGGTTAGCCGCCATTCAGTATCATTTCACAGCTGTTAATGTTCCGAAGCGGTCACTGTCTGTCATGGCTAAAATTAACCTTGTCAAGAACTCACAATTGATGTCAAATGTGAAGCTGAACTTGTCAAGTAATATGAGCTGATTGCTTCATAGACTGGTTCTGAGAAATTGGACAAGTACACTTTAAATGTTAACTTGATAAAGTTCTGCACCATGAATATAAAACAGGCTGAAATAGCCAGGTGAAAAAGAAATTGCAAACTAATTTGCCTGAATATGTTCTCTGATTTGTTACACGGAGGTAGTAGGAAGTGATCACTTGCCGGCAATGATGCAGCAGGATGAGGAGACGGTTGCCATGGCAAACTCACTCATGAAAGAGTATTTTGTGTGATATAATTGCCTTCATCAATTGTCTTGTCGGGCACAATAAACAAACAAATAATTTGCTTGAAAGAGGATACAGGCACCTGCTGTTCCACAGTATGTGCAGTATGTGTACAGTAGAGAATGTAAGCAATATATCCACCACTTTGTGGACTGTGAGGCAGCACATACAACCCAACAGATAGCAAGGGATGAGATTCTTACAACATGTTTCACTGGAGGTAAGAAATGAAATTCCATCCTTTAGCTTGCTCTCCATGTCAGTATTGTCATTTGTCTGGATTGTCCGTGTGTGTTCTTATGAAGGTATAACTCTTTCATCCACCTTCATTTAATCTAGCTAGCCATGACAGGAGCACTGTTGTCGCTGTGTTTGGATGCAGGGCGGATGCACAGGGACGAGTGGAGTGTGTGGGAGGGTGGATGATTGATACCGGCGTCTCTGGTAGACCGTGCAGCGGGGGAGCATGCTGCACAGCCAGATGATAGAGGTTGCATATGATAAACGAAATGGTGATGAAACAAGGCCATTGAAGGGAAACTATTTCTGTTCCCACCCCAAGGGTTCGTGATTACCTTTTTTATATTTTTGTGTTTCCGCTGAGGCCAAAAGCAATCTTTCAGTGGAATACAGTCCTCACGAATACGTGGGATTCCTCATTCGGTCCCTTATCTTTTTTCAAACGTAACATACAATTTTTCAGGAATAATTCTCAAAGGAAATCACCAAACCAACTTTCACTAGTTTGATCATCACCGACAACCCTGTTTGACTTCCTATCCACATTCACTCTCTGCTGCATCACATCACTGATTGCTGAATAAATCTGCCTGGGCATTGCTCGAGCTCTGCTCTGCGTAGTCCATTAATATTCCAATCATCTCCTATATCAGATAAAGGGGGGTGGAGAGGCAGACTCCTTTTCGTCTCTCAAAACACCAGCTGTGCGGAGCCGTGAGACATCCAGGCAGGCACACACAGAGCTGTAAACAGAGACACTGCAGACACATTAATACTTTCATACGTGCAGGAAAACGTATATAATTGAGGAGTTAGGGCAGCAGGATCAATTCTGCATGCCGTTCATCGTGCATGATTCACGACGTGCACAGACTCTTGTTCTTTCCAAAGACAATTTTTGTTTAAAACCAATTTTCAAATAGAAGCACCTGCATGTTCGGAAAACAAGTGGGAAGGAGGAACTGAGCGCGCCTACATAGGCAGATATCACCTCCTGCAGTCAGGTGGGTGTTAATACGTTGCTGGCACCCCCAACAGTCCCTGCTTTCATATATTCTTCTCATCTCCCCACCCCACCCCCGTCCTCCCTGCCAACCCTTCATTTCTCAGAGTCTCTCTATGCCACTCAAGCTCCATACTATCCTTGTGTCCACCCCCTCAAACTCATGAACTGCAGAACTGCCCCTGGGCTTTGCCGGTCCTCTAAAGCGATTAGTCACTCAGTCATCGGGGTTTGACCGAGAGTCTGGAAGCTTCTGATAGAGAGGAGCGCTTGCAGCCAGAGTGACAAACTCAAGGACGGTTTAGTGTTGTTGTCGCTGTTTGTTGCAGTTGTTTAAATGGAGGGCTATGCGAGTGTCCGGCCGAGTCGAGGCAATGAGCCATGGTAATTACATGCCACTCGTCACAGAGTTCTCTCTTTCTCTCCCTCTCTCTCTCTCTCTCTCTGTCTGTCTTTTCCCCCCTGACCATGGCCAGCAAAAAAGCTAACAGCTTGTGTGTTATCTTGGTAATGACTCACCCATCAGCCCACATGGAAACGGCACTCTCCCGTCTCCCTGCACACAAAACACTCACCCCCATTGCCCTTTGCTTGAATTCACCCACTGCACAGCTGAATTGAAATGCATGGAGGGAGCATTGTATGCAGTTCAGCGGCACATATATGGGGCTCCGTTTTCCCCTACTGAATTTTGATTTCCTGCACTCCAGTGTCTCATTTAGTTTTAGCCGGGGACTGCTAGACGAATCGGAAACACATCAGTGTGCATCTTGACGCACACGCCGGGTAAATTGGTAAGGTTGCTGAGCAATACCGTGGGTTACCTTGTTTCCCGGGAAACAACAAAATCCAATTAAAGGAACTCATGAACCATGGCAACATGTGGTAAACACAGCATGGCACCGCCGCGAGGTTGTTATTCAATCATCAGAAGTAAAACAAACAATTACTGCAGAATGACCCTAATGCAGGAACAAATGAGAATTTATGCATGAGGAAGCGTGGGTTGGGAATGGAAGCGATACATCCCTCGTACACGTCAGCAAGAGACTCCTCGAGCGCCTTATTCACAAGAATAATGATAATACTGATGAGACAAGCATTGTGGGGAATTTATTATTTTACTGGCTAAACGTCTTTCATGTTCAGGACAAAGCATTCCCAGTGGTTTTGCATTTCAAAGAGAATCGGACGTATTGTTATTAGGTTTGATGGAGATAGGCTATGTTACCAATGCTAATTAACCAATGCTAATTGTGTGGTTGAATAAGAGGGGAGGCTTCTTGATGGAAGATGCTTCACCTGTGACAGAGTAAAATACAGACATACACTGGATAAGTAGCTGATGGGAATTCACACAATCCTTCCTATTGCATAGCATTCTCAATATACATGTAAATCACCTTTGCAGATGGATTTGTATTCTCGTCACACTGTGGTGGGGGCGACATGGACTTCATATGAATAGGATACATCGTAATTGTTACAGAGGAATCACATTTCAAAGCTTGTTCATCCTCCCAGTTGCCATGGCAACAGGCTAACAGAGTTGGGGTTAGAAGATGAACTGATGGGTGCACGGACAGACTAAAGCCGGGAGCATTTATCCATACTGCAGATCTTGGTAACACTTTATTTAATCCTCCTTTATAGAATAAAATAGCCTAAAGGTTACTTTGAAACCCTTTAGTTAGAATGTACCATATAGGTTAAACATGTAATACATATTTTAAACACACCATTATGATGTTGTAAGGACATTTTTAAGATTTGACTGTTTCTTAAAAAAAATTGTGCTGATTGATAGCCTCGTTATTGTTTATAGGCTACAGTATTTTTTTTGTGTGTTGAATTCTAAATACATTGTAGCCTTAGCAGGCCTACATGAACACATATGGAGGTGCTGAGTCAATTGGTTGAAAAACAGGTTACAAAACAAACTACGCTAAATGATGGTTGACCTGATATGTGAAACTGCAGCAGACTCATAGTGTCATAGCGCCCTTTACATATTTTCTTCTTTTGGCTGATTGCGCTGCCTGCTACTGAATAAACCACCAGATGGTCCGTGTGCATCTACAGCTGACTCACAGTCACTGGTAGTGGAGGCTTTGCCTTCCACAAGGGGCTGTAAATCATGCTATTCTGAGCTGCGGGTCGGGCGTTTCTCCCTTTCCCCTGATATACGGCGTTTAGCAGAATGGCGGCGAGATGATTAAATGTTGTGTTGCAGAAATGTTGCACGGAGAAGGAGATTGCCTGTGTGCAGCCGAGCTGATGCTGGATGTGATTGAGTCGTCCTTGTGATTGGAACGCGGCCTCCCCTGTCTCTCTCCACCCTCCCCCCGCCTGCTTGAGACTGCTTGTGGCTTGTAACCATGGCGACAGTTGGTCTTGTTACCTGCTCAGAGGGGGGAGGAAGGAGGGGAGCTCGTGACTCCCAAGCTTGTGTTACGAGCCACGTTGTATAGAGGGAGTTGGAGTGAGGGGGGGCTCAACACAAAGACCATACTGTTCTGTGCACATCCATTCACCGCTCAAGCAGCCTGTGAGGGAAAAACGAGATCAATAGCATGAAGCAGTTGATTAGAGTAACTCAATATTACGACTTAAGTTTCCTGGGATGCTTTTAGCTCGGGCTGAGAGCAGCCATATCAGGCCCCCTCTGTCTATCCGTCATGTAAGCAGACAGAGTCATTGCCAAGCTCCACACGCCATATATCAGCTCCTAAACACAGGGTTGGGCTTCATCGCTCCCAACGGGTATCCTAGTGACACATATTTACCTTAGCGTCATGCTGCAAACACGAAGCTTACACTGAAAAGGAGCAAAACAGTTTAATGTGCCCTCTAATGCAGGTTTCATTAATCGCACGCACAGAAATGACTACGCCAAACAAATCATCTTTGAATTGCTTTGGCGTGAAGTTTTCTCATCAGGATCACTAATTTGTCACTCATCCTTTTTGTGGCTGCACAGTATGCACCTCGCTCTGACTAAACTACTCGAGGTTCCCTTCGGTCTTTGTTTACACGTTGACTTATTATTGAGAGTCTACTTTAAACAGAGAAGTCATTAATTTTGTGACCGATGATGTGCCGTTTGCTTGATAACAGCAATTACAGCTTAATGCGCGAAAAGCTTAGTGTCAAATGATTGAGATGCAGCTGGATTGGGGCTAAATAGCTTTAAGCTGCGCAGGCGTACACATTTTCATCTTCAAACATGATCTTGCAGGGTGTGATTTATGTCGGGGCACTGAAGTCTGTGCTCGGTGACGTATGCATGTTATAAGCGATTGAAGACACTCAAGCAGACAGAACCTGTAAGACCGTCCGAGGCTCACCTTTGTATCTCATGCGTGGGTTCCTTTCAGCAGACAGAGGATGAAGTGAACTTACAAACTGTACATTCAACTCAGCGTGGAGCAGCTGTGCAAATGGCCCCAGGTTTCCCCCTTCCCAAATACAGGCCGACACATTCCAGAGACGCATCAATGGGATGTGTTGTTATGATGGAGCGAGGCTGGCAGTGGCCAGATTTGGAAAGGACTGTTGCCATGGAAACCACTCGAGGGGGGCCAAAAGCAGCTGTAGACAGTCAGCTGATGCCCTTTGGGTAAATCCTTTCAAACATGATTTGCTGACTTCTTTATTTATTTATTTCTCTTACCGCTAAGTGAAATCCCCCCCCACCCCCCTCCATCACGACACACACGG
The DNA here is from genome assembly GCF_949987685.1 of Ammodytes marinus. NCBI lineage: Eukaryota > Metazoa > Chordata > Actinopteri > Uranoscopiformes > Ammodytidae > Ammodytes > Ammodytes marinus. Next base: position 20,895,920 of record NC_137215.1, on the reverse strand, counting down.
ATGGCTCAGTCCCGCCATTTTGTATCCGGTGAGAGGATGGGGTGAAAAGCTGCAGTATCACACCCTGTCTCCATTTGAACTAACAAGCAAATAGGCCTACATCACAATGTATAATAGGTCAAAAGTAGCCTACGATTAGCTGATTAAAAAATAAGACACCAAACAGAAATTTAATCAGGTGGCAACTAATGTAATAACAGTCTAAATGAAAGAAAAGCTGAATTGTAGAACATTTGCTGATACAAGCCTGTATGTTTTTTTATGGAATTTATAAATTAAATATCTTCAGGTGCTGAACAGCTGGACAGATAAAACAACATATTGCATGATGCCACCCTGGGTGATGTTCACACTTTTCTGAAATTTTAGGATTGAAGCAATCATTAGTTGCTATAGCCAGCTCCTCTTGGCTACTCTCCTTGCTGTAGAGAGACCCTCTGTTTCCCAGCCTGCTTTCTTATTACTCTCCATGTTGATGTATTCAGCATGTTACAGCCGTGTAAATCACATGTCGCTTGTGTTTTTTTTTTTTTTGTTACGCTGCGTCTCTGTCGAACAGGCCCATGGCTGTGTAAGCGAGGGGCTGAATTGGACCCCGTTTGAACAGATAATGCGGCCCCGCACGTCACAGAGGACAATGTGATCTTTTCTGCTCCGGAAGAGTGTGTGTAACACTATCTGCAGCTTAAATGGAGCGAGACAAAGAGTCAGGGGATCGTCATGTATCACTACTGCCACTATCCTGCAGGAGACAACAGTGGGTGTGTTTGCGAGGTCGTTTCGCTGTTTTTGTGCGAGTCATGAATGATATTCTTTCAGTTGATTTACTGTATATGTTAGGCCTACGCCGAGATAATGCCGAGGTTGTGCAGCCCTGCAACTCACCCGCATTTGCAGGTGATTATACCAAACAAGGTTGCGAAATCGTTTGTTTGAACGTTGGGGAGGTATCCTCATTTGCTTACAGCTGGTGCTGCTCAGGTCAATAAGGGTGAGACATACATTATCTGCCGTCATCGCTGTTTACTCTACAAACTGCCAGGGGAATAGGGTGTGTCTGAGTAGTGTAAGCTCAGTTTGAGGTCAGTACAGTTTGAAATGAAAACGAATGTCATGCAAGTTCCATGGGACTCGGAAATACAAATTCAGACAACACCACATAGCGTAGAAACAAGTCAGAGCCTGAGCACGACATTTAAAACGTATGACATACTGTATTAACTGGACAGGAGGATAGGGTTGATGTGAGTGTGTGTGTTTGTGTGCATGATGACGTTTGTTTGCACTGCAACTAATCTGGCTTGGCTTGCCTTACCTCGCTCTACCAGTAAACGTGGGAAAGAATGCAGCTCTTCTACTGTACTTGTTTTTGCTTTGTGTGTCAGAGGTGTGGCTGGGTCATTATGGGAAGCGCTGCCACGGCTTCACATGACAATCATGCCTCCCAGGTGTCACCTTTCCAGATCAGCGTGTTGACACTGCAATGGGGAAAGACTCCAAACAAACTGGAGCGGGAGTGACCTCATTCGCCTCGGGAGGTTCACAGCGTTCAGCCATGGTTTCACTTTACATTCATCATTGTGCTCTCCAACCATAATTAGTTTGGAAGAATAGTCAGATGGCGCTGGTCCAGCTGCCTTCTCAGCAACCGGAATGATTACAATCTCATTGCTCAAACCCTATTAGAAGAAACAATTTATTGATAAATCAATCATTGCTCTGCACCCAACCGACATAATCACACCTTGGTGCATACAATTGTTGATATTAATCCTGAGTGGAAATACTATGTATGTCAATAGCACTTTTATACCGATTTCCTGCATTCCAGTTTCTGTATTTATGAACATGACACAAAGAGTTAAAAACCATTTTAGATGCTTAACCCGCAAACAAATTCAAATAGCTTTTCTTCAGTGTGCGCATGTGCTTTCGCAACTGTACACATCAGCAAAAGGCCCCTGAAGGGTAAATGCTGACCACTTGGCTGAGGTATGGTAGGCCTCCGCCACATTTGGGCCCATTTAAAGCAATGTTTCCCTGCCGTCAGCAGCTGCTTTCCATCTAGTGGCATTTTCCTTGTCTACCCCCCAACGCTGTCCCCCCTTCCTCTACCACCAACCCCTCTTTCTTCACGTCAAACTTGGCAGGCAAGTTTACACTCAGATTTTCAAAGCCGCCCTGTTCTCTGTCAAATGTTGCGTGGCAACATCAAACGCTCTGCCGGACAGAGCCTTCCTGGGATTCCAGCGTGGTGGGCGGATAATTGGAGGCAGGCCTCAGAGGATCTGGCAGATGTGTGATGAGTTTTTACTGGTTCGTTGTTTTTTTGGAGTTGTGTGTACGTGTGTGTGTGTGTGTGTGTGTGTGTGTGTGTGTGTGTGTGTGTGTGTGTGTGTGTGTGTGTGTGTGTGTGTGTGTGTGTGTGTGTGTGTGTGGAGGGGGGGGGGTTGACAGACGGGTTTTAGAGGGAAAACACAAGGGCTTTCTTTGTTGTCGTCCTCTGCTCCCTCCCTAAATCTGGCCACAGGGGCGTCTTATTGGCCCAGTGGCCAAGTAAGGGCTGAGTGTCGCAGTAAACATTGCATGCAGACACGATATCTGAACCCAGCATGTGGAATTTGATGTCTTAGGTCTGACTCACAAAGCCTTTAAGCCTCCAAACATTTCCACATGTCCCGTCCTTTTTTCTCTGTTTCACTTTTTCTGGAAGCTGCCTTTTTTTCTGTTACTTTTGCAACAAAAAAAACACCCAGATAATTATTGGGCACTCTTGTCTGGGGGTTGACCGCAAGCTTGGATGAAGGTCGATTTTAGTTGCTGTCAAACATATAGTGATTACAAAGAGACTCAGGAATTCCCCCGCTTTTTTCCCTCCGCCTGCTCACCCCACTGTAAAAGCAGGAATGCTTGGACTTGGATTCTCAGTTTTCCTGTCCATCCATCATTGAGCAAGCATAACAGGGACCCAGACCAGCCCCTCCCGAGCCAAGGGTGGGCTTCCACTGAAAGTGCAAGAGGCCAGGGCTCAGTGGAGGGCTGTGGAGAGGGAAGAGAGGATGAGGTATGTGGGGGGGATTGTTGGGCTCGGGAAATTGTTAGACACAGAGGGAAATGGACAAAGAAAAAAAGACATGCAGACAGAGTTCCAAAAAAAAAAAAAAAAAAGAATGAAACTCAGCCCTCCCATGTTTTTGTTAAGTCCCTCGGGCTCATGCAGACAGTATTAAGTTTAATTTTTTTCTTTCTACACAGGAAGGCGGTGCAGATGTTCCTGAGAGCAGGCTTGCGGTTTCCCTGTTTTCCTTTTGCTGGTCTGTTCCCCGGCTCTCCAGCGTTGCCAAGGCGCTCCCTTACTCGGTGCTGGCGTTTTTGTTTTTCCTGAGAGTGGGGCTCCAACAGGAGGGTCATCTCCAGGCCAGCTCCAAATGAGAAATAGTTGGCCGGCTGCCCTGGCGGCCGCTCAAATCCGCCCTTTTGAAAAGATTACTGTGCTGCTGCTGCTGCCGCCGCCTCCTGTGGGGCATGCCAGATCTGCTGAGGGGAGAGGAATGTGCAGGAGGGCTGTAGGAGGGAGGGAGCGCAGGGGGGTGAATGGGGGCTCCAGCACCAGGAGGAGGAGGGGAGGGGGGTACATTTCATTCGACCTCTTTCAGAAAGTTTTTCTCATTACTTTTCTTCTCCCTCTCCTCCTCAAATGTTTCAATTTGCGCCGCACAGAACAGGACGTGGACTGTTCCCAAATAAAACCTGACAGGGTTTTTCCAACCAGCCAAGAGCTGTGTGACACAGTCCAGTTCAGCCGCCCCCTCTCTCTCCCCTGGTTGTCTTTTGGCAGCTTGTTTTTGTTTCTTAGGGACTGGTGATGAATGATCGATTGAAAGCGTCGAGGCCCACCGTGGGACTGCCGCAGGCTATCTCTGCTAAGCTGCTTTGCGTGATAGGCTGCTGACGGTGGAGACTCCAAAGCCAGAGCAATAAAAGTTGATTTGCAGGGGCATAGTGAGAAGCCCCAGACACTTAGGAGAGGTGTGCATGTCTCCTCTGGCCTGTCACAATCAATACTATCCCACCACCGCTGGGCCTCTCTGTCTCCACCGTGTTTACTCTTAAATAATGCATCACACTCTCGCACAAATACCTTCCATTCACACTAGGGATGGAGACCATTAGCCTTGGCCGTGTGGAACAATGAAGTACAGCTTCGACGTCCTCTTTCTTCTTATACAACCAGTGGATAGAGCATTTTCCTTCTCCTAAGTGCTTCTGCAAGGCATCTTTTCAGTGCTGCTTGACCCAATTTAACAACCTCAACATCCAATCTTTTCAGGCTCTGATTACACACCGCCTGGTTTCAGCTCGGATTCACTTCTGAAAAGAAATCTATAACAATTAGTGGAACAATGAAGATAAAAGGCGTTGCCTGAGACAGGTTATCTAAACCTGACATATTTTGCCCCTCTTTACTGCATGCCCTGAGGGGCAGCATGCTTCCATGTTGTAGTTATATAAAACGGCTACCACAGTAGATACAATATTATGTTAACAAGACATCAGGCAAAGGGAAACACTTCTCTGCTCCAGTATATTACTGTTTATGAGTTTCATAGCGATCATGTTACTGGAGACTTTGATAAATGCTGAGTAATTACATCACTGCTCGACTGTAAGAATGTTGGAGCCTCCCCAGGGATCATTAGCGGATTTGGAGTGATGAGGCCTTTGTGGGTGGTCCTTATCTGAGTCAGGAAACAGGGCCAGACCCATAAACACTCCGCTCACCGCAGAGGAAGCCCCCGTGTATGAAGACCACACCCTAAGTTGCTGTAAACCTTGAATGTGCCTAAAATATAAAGGGGAAAAAAGGGGGGGCTTAAAGCATTCGTCTAAATCTCCCACTCTCACAACACTTATGGGAGCAGCCGAGGCAGAGAAAAACAACAACCCAGCTTATTGGTTTAATTTGTAAGACTGGTCTGTTCCAGTAAACATCGCCTCGTGCATGCAGGCAGAGTCAGAGCGCTGCTATCAAGAGGGTCTGCTTCACGCTGACACTTTCACGAATAGCAGTGTGTGTTCCTGAGTCACATTGTCTGCTTAGCAACATACACGCTGGGGAGAGCAGGACAGAGCCATGTGATTGGGGCAGACCAGGACCCTCGGGACACCGAGCGCTAATTGCAAAGCTGTTTTTCTCCTCCATTTTTAACAGATGCAATACGCCCGCCACAGAGAAAAGGGGTTGCATAACAGGATTTTACAGCAGATACCCCTCCTCCTCTTTGGCTCTCCCTCCATTTCCATCCTTTTATGTACTCCCCTTGCCCCCCCCCTCTCTTCCTAGCAACTCCATCTCTTCCTCTCCGTCCTCACATAACAGCTGGAGCTGTGCCAGATTTTTCTAAAGCTTTTTTACAGACAGACAAAGGAGTGAAAGGCTCTGAGGTGTTTTGACTTGTTTTTACTGCAAGTGATTGAGAAATCACATGCTCATATGTGTGTATTTGGGACGCAAAAAAGAAAAATCCTTTGTTAATTGATTCGGGGGCCGGTTTGTTGACCTGACTTGGGTCTTTGGCAGTCGTGACAAAGAGCTCAGTGTGGCCAGCCTTTGTGTTGCCGAGCTGGAAGAGCGGTTTCCATATTGGGACAATATGCTCCGTGACCTCTGACCCTGCTCAGAGGCGGCGGCGGCGGCGGCAAGAGAGCACTCGGAGATCTGCTACCAAGGAACACAAAGCATTCCCGGCTCACACACATCTCCAAATAAGAAAAACAGAAAACATGTTGGCACAAGACGACGGCGCACACATGCGCACCAACTGTTACTTTTCGCTCGTCAACCCCCAGGCCAAAAATTACACATGCAAGCGTTTTGCCGTCTGATGGGGGGCAGGGCAGACTTGGCTGGGGGAGCTGAGAATATTTGCAACACATACACACACGGACTGATGATCTCACTATGTAAGGGAAGGCAAACATGAAGTATGTGTTGCTACGGGGCCAAAGGAGAGCGAGAGAGAGGGTGTGTGTGCATGTATGTGTGTGAGTGCGTGGGATTTGTTGTGCTTTGTGGGAGATGGGCGGGGGAATTACACATAGCTGTTGTATGACTTTTTGGTGCGTACAGTTGCCACATCGGTCCCACACAGAAACAAAGAAGAATTACGCAACGCAAATGTTACTCAACCCTGATTACAGTCGTTCATGGTAGCACCAGGGAAGCGATAGTGCTGCGTGCCAGGGCGCGTGTAAGTGTGCAACAAACACAGAAATGTATAGGAGATCTGCTTCTTTCAATCTGGTTGATTCAGAAAGTGCCTTACTGCTTTGCACTTTCACTTTGTGCATGCATGCATGTTCATGTTCGAGAGTGCATGTCCCCGTATCCGAGGAACACACTCTTGTGCACTCCTTGCCTGTTTGGCTGACTACATCTGCCATCCACAATAACCCTCGGAGTGATGTGCTGAATATGTTTGTGTGCTTGGGGCGAGCGGGGGTGAGGGGAGGATAGTCCAGAAATAGAAATGTTTCATGAAAACATCAGAATGGAGAGTCATGTCACTGTACGGCTAGTTTCATAATTGCCCTGGAGGAACCGAGGCTTGTCTGTTCCATTTGAGCTCCCTTTTTGCCGTAATTCACTTCTGCAACTCGAATGTATTTAACCCAATGTCAGCTCTGACTACCCTTGCTCTCTTATATCAGCCTTTACTCCTGTCAGGCCATGTTTGTTACGAAAGACTTGATGGCTTTTTTTTTTTGTCTGGGGAAGTGCTGTTAACATCAGAGCCATGATGATGACTGGGTTACAGTATGTGAGGCAGCAATCATCTTCCCTCTGACTGCCAGTCAGGACTCAGGAGAGGGGAATCACAGCCATGAGTAAACAAGGTGTGGTTCTGTTCAGATGTTTTTTCGGAGGAAATTCATTTCCCTGACCAATCAGTCTCTGAGTCATTCTTATGTTTTAGGATTCTCCCATGGTTTGTGTGTGAAGCACTGACAGCATTCCAGTCCCAGAGCCTTTTCTGGCAGGAGGCTTCAAAATAGACTTGTCAGTGCTCAGGGCAATACAGAGCATTTTATATAAGTGGGCAAAAATAGGCAGTACATTTTATCATGTTTTACACCATGAGTTCACAATCTCTCAACACAGTATCAATTGACTACTCAATGAGGTCGCTTTGATAGGATTCTACAGCTATGCTAGTAGGAATCTACAGCTATGCTAGTCGCTCTGTGAATGTGGTTAAGCTACTTGTAATAGAGGGGCCTTGAGCTAAACGCTAATGTCAGCCTGCTACAATACTCACAATGACAATGCTAACATGCTGATGTTAAGTAGGTATAATGTTTAACATATTTACAGTATAAGTTGAGCATATTAGCATGCTATCGTTTTCTAATTAGCACTAAACACAAAGTATACTGTAGCTGAGCCTAATAAGAATATAATTGGTTTTGAAGGTAGTCATAAACCAAAGCGAATGATTGTCAGTCAAATGTTTACCTGATGATGATGCACTATGAAAGGGATCACCAAAGTTATTACATTTCATCCTAATGGAAATATGAATCTACACAGAAAATCTCTTGGCAATCCATCCAATAGTTGCAGAGTCATTTTACAAATAAAAAGTCAGAAGAATACCAAATTGATATGGAATACCATTACAACATTGTGTGGCCTATCCACTCAGCAGATGTTTCACTGGATGGGTGGAAAGTTTGACCTGATGGTGGAATAAGATGGAAAGTCCGGCTATCACCAAGTTCTAGGAACCATTTATATCTACACCATTTTATGCGGAAAGAAGGAAAGTCTGTGGTTTACCAAAGTCTGTATGATTAATTCTCTAGGAACCAAATTGCAATCCAGCCAATAGTTGTTGTGATCAAAGTGGTAGAGTAAGTAACTAACAAACCAACAATGCTCTAACACCAGCCACGCCATACTGCAGCTATAAATCCCTCTAAAAGCATTCGGCAGACACTAGTGGTTTCCTTTGACGGGTTTTATTGCAGACTTTTACTCCAACTTCACCGTGAAAACTATAGATGATGAGCAAACACAGTACAACAGAAATCACGGCATTAGCTTCACATAAAATCATAAATTACACGGCACATAAAGAGTCAAATAAGCATAATAAAATACAGGGAATTAACAAAAAACATACCTCGTTGGCTGCATGCTAATTACAGGGACTTTGAAACAAGATTCTTCTCGGCGATGTAATATCACAAGCTGTTCACCTTCTCTCATGTCGCATATCTATCTGACAAAGAGTAATCTTTTCGCACAAGAGAACAATCCGCCTTACAAGTGACGTCATTTAACTAACTATTCAAATAAAGTTTTAAACTTAAATAACGAACACAATTATGAGATTATTAATATAAACAAAAATAAATTTCCTTAAGATCAAAATCAAATCAAATCAGTTTTATTTGTATAGCCCAAAATCACAAATACATTTGTCTCAGTGGGCTTTACATTTCATACAATATGATATATGATACAATATGATACAATACAATCCTTAAGGCTTGTCTTATAATATGAAAATACTTATTAAATTACAGAATCTTTTTAATGATGACAGTTACAGCAGCAATATATCTAAGCAAATGAGTTAGTAATTATTAGTTATGTCCTCATGAAACTAGGAAAATGTTCATACTACAATGTTGCAGCATCAGCACAGGGTCCCCTTCTACATACAGTATGATGTCCCATATGACTTACTAAACATTATGCTGCATACTGTGGCCAATCAAGCGCAAAATTGAATCACATATTTCATAACATGAATGAACAATAGCATCTGACGAACACAGCAATTCTGACGAAGCTTTATTATTGCAGAGCAAGGCGGTAAATTCCACAGGGGCGTCTCTGCTGGCGTAACATAATGCCCCTTTCATCGCATACATATTATAATAAATATGTAAACTGTCCCACGCCTACCACCCTCAGCATCTTCTCAATACTGTGAAAGCCATGTGCTCGAAGCTTTAATTCAAAGGGATGTCCTCACTTGCCCACAGATAGAAAGGTACAATGACACAGATACAAGGCCTAACATATAAATGCTTTGATGTTCAGCAGTTGTTTGGCCTTTTTTCAGCCCTTGTTCCATGTAGCTACAAAAGTTAAGCTAATCCTTATAGAAATATAAAAATAACCTAAATACCAATTCGAAGAAAGAGGAAAGACCATATCGTTAAGTGGCAAATCCAAATCTGTCTACCATCCCCATTTACGCACACAACCTGCTAACCCGGCCCTGGCTCCAGCCTTAACACTGGATCAATGCACGTCCAGATCAATAGGCTTATTAGAGCTGCAGTTGAGTGGTGAACAAAGCCGATTAGCTGAGTCTCCCCAGCATGTCTCCTTCAGGTTGAAGAGAAACACAGCAAAGGTCACTAGTCACAAGGTCATTGTGCCCGGTGGAGCTGCTGGTTCTAAACTAAGGCATCCCTCACCCTCTCAGCACATATGATTAATAGAATTAGACTATTGGAAACATTGATCAGCACTCTCTGTGCTCACTGTGATCCATGCAGAAATGCCATCGATTTTGTTAACATGTTTAGCTCCCTTTCGGAACAATGCTAATGCTAATGTTAGAGGAAACCAATTGAACTCCTAGATTTGTAATTATGTGTATACTTAAAAAGAGGTTCAAGACAAGCATTGGTGCAAAAAATATAAGCTGTGGTAGTACTTTAAAGGCAAATTAGTGCAAAAGGGCTTAATTTCTGTGGACGCCTGAGGCTGAGGGGTGAGGTGTTATTTGTTGACAAGGCTACAACAGTCATAGAATTTAATTTGAAGGGATATGACATGAGTGTAGTCACAGCTAGGCTAATTTTTTGCTACATCCATTCCTTACCCAAGAACATGCAAACCTGAAAACCTGCAAAAAGGCACTCAGGACTTTGTGAATTATTTCTCTATAGGTAATATAAGACTGCATGAATGAAAGAGATGTATTCATGCCTTCAAGGTCATTCCATGATCATGGTTAACTGGGGCCTTATAAATCTTTTCAATCAGCAACTTGTAGGCTTTCAATGACTAACCATTCAACTGTGTACATAAGATTACTTAATAGGATATTTGCTCATTGGTAAGATTGAGTCAGGTATAAAATAAAAAGATCAAATGCAAAATAAGTAGTTTGTAAGGTGGGAAACACTTGAACATTTGAAAAAGGACAAGATAAACACTGTGGGTTTCATTTGGAAACAAATTACCGTGTTTGATTGGAAAAACAACTTTCCCAAGACTTCTTGGTGTGACTACCATCCTAAGATCGAGGATGAATGGGCTACTCTTTCTTCTCTTCCAAAGAGATATAGGCCTTGTGTTTTGATCCCTGCCTTGTGAATGGAAGGCTCTTTACACTAGACTCTGTATCCTGAAACCCAGTATTAATGGGTGGGGGAGTAGGACTGTCTGGGTCAGCTCTGACCCCCCTGCACAAAGACCACCTTTGACTGGGAGGCCTGTAATGATTTGGAGGCGGGACCGGAGATGAAGCTTGGGGAATATCTGATGACTAAGAGGCTGCGAACGCCACTGTACACGACTTGTGTGTTTAATTAATGCAGCATCATCACAGACTGGCCTTCTCCCAAGGCTCTGAGGTCAGCACCCCCACTCTTGCTCTTATGTTACCGTGTGAAGCAGTCAAGATTAATCTATAAACGGACTTGTATACTTTACCATATGGTTTATTTCATTCCATTGAAGTTAGCTTGCATGTTGTCTGGGTAATTTTTATCAAGTCAGTGAGGTGTGCCCTAGTCTGCGGATATTGATCTGGAGCCTTATGTCTTGTGTGCTGGCTCAGGGTTTATTTGCAGCTGCTGTTACTGGAAATGGATCCCCCAAGCGATTCAGCTGGATTCAGCTGATCCAATTAAACGCTGTGAATAATTGATCTGACAGTGAAACTGAGCCCTGTCACGTGGGAGCTGTGACATCATCATTTAAGGGTTGAAACTGTACTCCTGTGCAGCTGGACTGCCCCAGGTCGTTTGTTCCACAATCAGTCCACTGTATCTGATTACCGCCTGTGAAGGACACAAAGCAGACCATGAGGACAGAAGGGGAGGTTACAATGTCATTATCACGCTCAGCAAGACTGTACAAAGACAACAGACTCACTGATACCCGGGGCCTGGAAACTCATGGGTTTGTCACATGCTGCACTCTGCAAACCTGAACCCACCCCAGAAATGAAGTTCTGATTTCATCTGGTTACAATACTCAAGTTGAATTTGCATCTATCTTTCTTTCTTTCCTTTCTCACAGTCTATATTTTGCCTCTCATTTTGGTGCTTTGCGAGCTGTGCCGCATTGCGTGATACAAAGGCCATTCCTAAACAAGACCTCCATGTGAACCAGATGGACTCTGCGTGGGTCGATTATCTTCCTGGCCATGAAATAAGGTGCAAATAGGAGCCATCTTTGACCCTGGCCTTGGAGGAAGCTTAGATTGTAATATCTAATGAAACCCCTCCAGAGAGGTCTGCTCCTGCCGCTCACCACCTTTTCATCTAGATCTGCTCCGCAAATGAGAAAAGGAGACTATTGAACATCCAACATCTTGTCTGAATTAGAGTCGAGCCCTTGGGCAGGAACAGGGGGATATCTGCTCTCCACGCCTCAATTTCTCACGGAGGGAGGAAAGGGTGTGGGGTCCCACTTACAGCTGACTCTCATGCTGCAAACATTTTGCTGGGCTGGCACTTCTGTTTTTGGTCATAATGAACTCATGGGCCTGTTGGAATCATCCAAAGCGTTTCTCCCCACGTGGTAACACAGTCATCGTGCAGCACTGTGGTAATGTCCTGGTTTGTAAAGTAGAATTATTGCTGTCTGTCTGTGGAAAGTCTAGAGACTCGTAAACTGAGCCTGATTCAGACGAGGCATGACTAGCTTGTCCACAGCAGGTGTTTGGTTGATGGTTCCAGTCTTATTCATTTACTTTGTCTCTCTGGTTGAGAAAGACAAGACATTTTTAGAATCCTCTACCACATTGATCAAATGGAGATTTAGAATGTATGCTAGTGGTCCTGGCACTAACTCTGGTATCTGAACTTCTTTGTGTAAACAATAGCAGGCTATCAGTCAGATGAAGAAACATTTTGGGAAATACACTTCTTGACTTTCGTTCTGAGATGACTGAGGAGGGATGACGGGATGGGTTTAAAGTCGACATGGAAGATGTTGCTAGCGGCAGTTCAAATTTGGGAGTTTATTCCTGAAAGTTAGCTGACTACACATCTTTGTCTCATTCACTCTTGCCAACAGTTTTTTGGCCATCTTTTTGGCTTCCATTGTTCATGGATGTAGCTAGGTGGCTATGCAGGAAGATGATAGCAACACTCCTAATCTGGCCTAGAAAGCTCTGATTGGTTGTATGCAACTGACGGAAACTTACAAAAATGGTCATAACACCAGAGTTTTTTGAATCAATGAAGACTGGAAGCATATGGTAACAGCTAGCCAGAATTAATCTTACTAAACAACACTATAAATCTCCATTTCTTTTTAATCTGTGAAGAAACTGAAATTTACCGTCATATATACGACACCTAATCATAACCTCTCAATGACCTAAATTTAGCCCTTACACTAATCACAAAGACTGTGGGAAGAACGATTCAAAGAGGAAAGAAGCAAATCTCACAACATATATTACAGATATTTCTAAAATTAATAAACATTTTAAGTTGAGCACCAAATAGATTTTTTCCTTGCAAATTATTGGCAATTTCCACAGCTACATGAATACTAGCCAACAGTAGGGGTTTGGTGTTAACATTTGTTGGGGTTGTCACCTCTCCAATATTAACTGTTTGACCTCAAGTGAAGATAAACTTGATTCCAATTTACTTATCTTTTCCTCCCTGTGCAAAGAGGTTAGCAAAAGCAAATATGGCCATGCCTACACATTTCTCCATGAATTGAGTCATTGGACCTTCATGCGGCCATTGAGGGGACACTGTCTGTTAATTAGACAAGGGTGGTGACGGCTCCATCCATCACCTTACGTTTTCTTTCACTCTGAGACAAGTCCAGTTGGAACATTTCCCTCATCAGTCAAATCGGTGAACACTTCCAACTGCAAGGGCCACAAATGTGTGGAGCGCTGCAATGAAATCTCTCCAGCAACACACTGACATGAGCTCGACCTCCCAGGAAAGGTCATGCGGTGTTACCATGGCAACACAGAACACCAGCGGTATATTAAAAAGGTAGCCAGGGGTGTGTGTGTGTGGGGGGTAGGGGGGGGGGGGCGGGGTTAGGGGCGTCTAAACTGAATCCATGGCTGCGGAATTTCAGTGGGTGGGTGGGTGGCTGCGGATGCATGTTGAATTTTAAAATATTCTCTCTAAATGAAGTCGGAGTAGCCGTGCCTCTATTCATTACGCCACTTTGAGGTTCCATAACGATTAACATCTGTTAAAGCCCAATACGCACCACAACACATCACAGCTCCCTGGACAAGAAGGGTATTTTTAGACATGTACTCATTAGTGCTGAGGGATCATTTGTAACGAAGGACGGGAGGGGAGTAGGAGGCCAATCACAGTGAAAGATGGTATCCATATTCATATACCTGAGGACCGAGTGGGTTTAACTGGTGGTGAAAAGCGTGGGGGTGAGATGTGAGGGGCAGGCCAATCAAAGATTTTAAGGAGAGAGATGCAATAAAATAGCCAGGGCAAGGTCAAGGAAATTATACAGTACATAATTCATTAACTGAAAGCTTCTAGCTCTGTCTCTTCAACGTGGACACCATAGATAACCTCTCACTGGTTACATATGCTTACAAAACCTCTATGTTCCCTGGACCACAATCAGACCTTTTGTTCTCGCAGGGATAAACATTCCACCAGTAATTCAGCCATAATTCAAATGAGCTCGTCAGTTCTATTAGCAGAGCGGCTATCATTCAGAATCACCCGTGGTATCGATTATAATGGATTCCCCTCACTGAGAGCCCCCCTGAAATGATATATATCCTGCAGTCAACATTTACCATATTTCCCGTTTTGGTCATACAGAGGTGGCACTAAATTGTTGGGAGTGTTATCTGCTTTTCTATAATGGGATTCTGTTTTAATTTGCTGTAGGAGGAAAAGTGCCAAGCAATCTGTCTCTTTTTTTTCCGGGTGGAGGTTACACTGGATAAGAATATAGTACCATTGTCTTACAAAGTGAGAACACAAACACAGATAGGGTGGTAGACATGCTACTTCCCTTCTCCCCCAGTGCTTGCAGTGGGATGCAGCCTGGTACCACAGTGCCCCCTAGAGGACCCACTGTCATTAGTCAAAGTGTCTGTGAACTCGAATCTACCATTGGAAAATCCAGGGGTTTCTACAGACTTTAAATGATTCAGAATATAATGTTTATGTGATGTAATAACTAAAATGCTCTTCATTTACTGTTGCTCCAAAACACACAAGAGTAGCAACAGCCATGCAGTCGCAATAGGTTTTTGGATGCAGCTGTTTTGTCCCACAAGGCTGGCACTGTCACTGGCAAAGTGGCAAAACCCAATGGAGTGATGGATGGACTCATTTGCCAGAGCGACCTTTGCTGCCACAGAATTAGCAGCAGAACAGTGGGCACACCAAATATCTAAGTGCCACTCCACAGGGAGGCCAACTTGGTCTGTGCCTCCAAGTGGAGTTGGCCAATTTGGCCAGTGACTTCACTGGCTAGTAAGGCCAGTCATTGTGCTCCCAGGCAGCCTGCAGATGGGAGAGGAAAACGTGGCCATGTGCTGTGAAAAGAAGAGAGTGGCTGATGGAGTGATAACAACATCAGGATTCATATTTATTCATGATTGGAAATGATAAAAGTTGATGAAATCAAGCTCCATCAGTAGTGCTGTGCAGTTGTCAAAGAATGTGTTTTGTCTTTTTAAAGGTATATTTCATTCTATATTTATATTTATATTTTGCATTGGTTTTGTCTTCAAAAGTCTAATTGTTTTACAAATAAGGGAAAGTGGGACCACTTAAACAATGACAATAAACCCATAAATAAGAATATGAAGGGTATGGTATAGTTTAAAGATAATTTGTACATACATACATATATATATATGAGTATTATTAAATATATTGTATGTGTGTACATTGTATATTGTTCATCGTTCAAGTGGTACAATGCCATCTTGAGTTTTTCTGCCAGTAGGGCTGATATTGGTCACATTTAGCTGATCAGAGATTTTTATGTTCATGCACCTAAGGCCACTTAGACCTTTTGGATACTGTAAAATGCCCCACTTGGCATGAAGTAGGTAAACATACTGTCACAATACTTTAAACCAAAATTTAAGGGATAAATTATCAATGGTTGATTTTATCCAATGTTGGTTGTTCCAACCTATTAGCCTTAAGGGAATATTTAATCATTTTGGGAAATTAATTCACTTAGATAAGAAGATATCACTCGGTGTTTGGTGTTTTGTCCCACCAACGGAGCCTTCAAGGCAGCCTGCGGTTATGGTTAGGGTACTGGTAAGGAATAGGGCCTTCCAGGCAGCGCTGCCTTGAAGGCTCAGTTGGGGGGACAAAACACCATTGAGCATATCACTCATGTGTGGTAACCTACCAAGGAACACACTTTGGGGTTCGTAAGGATGAAATAAACAAGACATCAAATGTTAATTGGTGAGCTTTAGAAGTGCTGGTGATAGGATGATTTTGTTACATTTGGTAAATTAGCTGTAGCCTTAACCCATTTTCAGTCTTTTGCTAAGCTAACTGGCCGCTGGCTGAAACTACATAAGCTATTTACTATACTGAGTGATATCATCTATTTTATTATCTAATTCTCAGCCGGAAAGTATGTTGTATTATTTCAAATGTTAAATTATCCCTTTAAAAGTGTATCTTTAGTTAGGTTCTAATTTTTTGTGCAACCTACAGTACGTTCGTACATCAATACAACAGGTGAATCTGAGTTTAGGAGAGGGTGATTACTTTGGACCTAACTACATTTTAAATGACAACGGTTTAAATGAATACAGAAAAGTGAAAAAGACAGAAGCATCAGCCTTCCACAGCCTCAGCCAGCTACAGTACATCTGCCACCCACACCTAAAGAGAGCCCTGAGATTTTATCGTGCACAGAGCTCACGTAAACACCATGTTGAGCGTACGTGCTTAAAAAAGGTTTGTGTCCTTGAAATACTGTAAAGAAATAGATGAGATGTTAGTATAGTAATACATAGACGACCATCCAACTAACAAGGTGAATGCCCTTCCCATTCATATAGCTGTATGTTATTCAATCGAGGAAATGTGTAGCATGGACAAAGAAGTTAAAAGGACGGCATTACCTGTAATGTTCTCTGCAGAATGACATGCCCGTGATGACAGAGCACAGCATGCGCTCACAAGTGTGTGTGTGTGTGTGTGTGTGTGTGTGTGTGTGTGTGTGGGGGGGGGGGGGGGGTGGTTCTTGATACTGCTCACGGACCTTGATGGGATAAATAAATAAAAGCAGACGACAGGATGGCGAGGGTGACTCAGACCACAGGGTGTTGATTTCTGGGAAAGTGGCTCAGGAGGCTGGAAGTATGAAGACAGATGGCCACATGGTGCACCCACTCCCCTATGAGGCTTCACACACAGCAAGAAATCCATTTATGAGATGGCGCTCCGAGTGTAATGCCACAAATTTGGGTCTGATGAAGAACACAGGAGCCGCGTGCCAGCTATGGGGACTTTCAACCGTCCCTAAAAGGATTTCTAAGAGCCCAGATGTGCCGTGCATTGATTTTTAGTGTTTGTCCCTAGAGGGGCTTTTAAAGGGAAGTCTTATCGGGTTATATATAGAGTTTTACACAACATACATTTTCAGGGTGATTGTATTTTGTCAGTGCACCTGCAGCGAATACAAGCTTCAAAAACACCAAAATATTAATTAAATCAAACAATGCATTGCAATGGATTGAAGTACATACTGAAACATAATACAATAAGAATAGTCGTGGACATTTCCTGAATTACCTCCAGTTTCTGCAGCGTTATCCCTTACTCCACAACACATATTGTACTAGGCCTACTTGCTACCTTAAAGACCTACTTCACCGGTGGAAATATGAAGGTGTTTTGAACTCTGAGATCCTATGTAGTATAAATGTGCAAACATTTTTTAAATTGGTTCAACCTAGCCTGAGAAAAGGCAGAAAGAGTGTTTTATGGTCTCACTGTCTAACCCTTAATTTTACTGGTGTGACATCACACTAGTAAAAATGTAGAATTAGGATTAACAGGACAGCTGGGCCAAGGGACGACTGAGGAAAGACTAAGGGAAGAAAAACCTAATTCATTATATTATAATAGCGATTTTATAATGATAGAACTTTAAATTACCAATTACTTTGCAGATTTAGATTAATATTCAAAATATAATCAACAAATAAGATAGAATTTGTTATTTTAGGTAATGATTAGACTAACAGTGAAAGTTAACAACCATTAATGCTTGAGTAAATATAATCCAGGAATATAATATACACATGATTCTGAAATTGGTCAATCTGCATAATGAGTTCCTTTTCATTTTGGTACACTAAGTACATGTTAATGCTAATACTTAAAATAAAATCTATAATGCAGGAATTAAAGTACTTGCCACAGAGTATTTCTACACTGTTTAACTTTAAATAAAAATATCTTAATGATGTATACATACATATCTTAAAATGAAAACATGCAATCCAATTTTCTACTCAGGGACTACCTGGCGTTTGTTAACTACGCAGACAGTACATTTTGCCTGACAAAGGATTCACTGACTTTGAATTGTATTGATTTTTCTGACGGACCAGTCAGAAAAGGCTTCTTTCCATTAGGGATCAATATAGGCGTCTGGGACAGCATCTCCTATGAATGGAGTCATGATCAACCCCGATCTCAAACCCCTAGCAAAGAATAAGTTATAGTGTCTTTTTTTACATAATGTTAGAGGCATGGCTCTAGGGATTGCACGGTTGGGTTTTCTGTGTATACTGGAGTATCTCAACAATTATTAAACAAATTGCCATGAGATTTGAACATGTGGTCTCCAGAGAAGGCATTACAATGACTTTCGTGGTCCACTGTTGGTGGCACCACCAACAGTTTAACATAAGTAGTTTTGAGTGAATTTATTGAACTGGATTGCCAATAAATGTATGACTGAATACAAGAGTGGACAATACCACCATCAACCTGTGTAAAGTGCTAATAAGCAAATTTTTGCACGCTAACACGCCATACTAAGATCTGTTAATATTAGACACAAAAATGGACAAAACCCCATTAAAAGGGTAAAAGATGGTAGCAACCTCAGGAAGATAAAGAGAATAGTCCAACAAAAATTACAGTATGAAGAAGATTTCATGATACAAGTATTGGATTGTAAAACGTGTGAAAAGATGCAGGAGGATGTTGAAGAATGACAAAAATGGCGGAAAGAAGAAAAAACTGTTATGCCGTTATGTTGAGTGATGAAAATAGCTGGTGGTTTCCCCTCTATCTAATAATAGGCTACCACCTATTGCGACAGGCTCTTTCATGGAATATGATATGCCTAACATGTTTGATGCACGGCCTGATTTGTCACTCTCACCACTCACATTACACTTTAGTACGAGCCTCCCCCCGCCAAGAAAAGGAAAATCCAGATAAATGATCCACTTGTAAGCATTAAAATATATTTCAAATTCATCTCTGAAACATTCAAACCTGAAGTGACCCTTCCAGTTAAATGTGAGCAAACCCACTAAGGCAGAAAAAGAGGTTTTACAGCTCTCAAACACAAGACAGCTGGGCTGAGAAGGAGGCAGAGTGTGTCTGCTGTTTTGAGGGCTGTGTTGGCTCGAGTGAAGCCAAACTGGACACAAATCATCTGGAGCACCATCCAGAGGGGTGGGCGTGTGGGTGGGTGGGAAGGCAGAGCAGATAAAACGAATCCTAAAAAGCTCCTGGCAGCTGAATAAAACAGCCCCAAAGGCTGTCTGTCATGGCGTGGCGTTCAAGCGTTGGCCCACTCTCTCTCTCTCTCTCTCTCTCTCTCCGATTCTGGCTTTGTTCATGTCCTGGCTTCACGGTGCTTTCATCTCACTCCCTGCCTTTCCCTTAGGTGCCTGTGTAATTACTACTGACACAAAGAGGAAGAGGCAACCATGAATCCGCAAAGATCACAAAAGTAATTCATTCCTGTCCATTCAATATCTTACGATTCATCCGCCAATTTTGTGCCTTTTTCCTTCTTATTTATCTGCCATCTTGTTTGAAAAAAAGAAGAAGCCAGGTCTCAGTTAATCACCACTGCGATCACACCACCTGCACTTACTGTCACTTATCATTTAAAGTGATGCAATGAGGTCACCTTGCTTGTTTCTGTCAGTGCTGGATGTCCTCATTTCTGCACTATAAACACTTGACTGTGGATACATGAATCCTATCTCATAGCTTCTGAGGAGCTAGAAAATAGACAGACATCTCCTTCTGAATCATAAATTAATTTGTTTCTTCTCAGTCTTTTAGAGAGCCTGGTATTGACCATGGTTAGAATATATTTACAACAGCAATGAGGAGATTTGGAAGGCAGTAAACAACGTTAATGTGGGTGGTGGGTGGGTGGGCGGGTGCAGTGGGTACATGCTGTAACCGTCAGCTCTAACATCTGTCAAACAAAGGCATAAACCCTGAAACCAATATTGTATTTCTTCCCATAGCGCCATGGTGCCCATTCCCCCCCCTTCTTTCTTTATTCCTACAGAGAAATCCACACTTGCATCATGATTGCATCACCTCATACACACCTCTTTCCTGTGAGCACAAAGTGGGCACAGCAGCTGGGCTGTCAAAAGGTGTCATTTTTGCAGAAGGAATAACTGGCTGCGGAAGCTTTCGGAGGATCCTCCTGACAATGCTTTCCTCCCCTGCTGCTTTGCTGTGAACTATTGAACTCCAGATGGGGCTCACTCTTTGACATATTAAAGATTTTTACCAGGTGAGTCTGCCGTCGCGCCCTTGACCTTCAGAGCTGTGCGGCGTGCCAGTGAGTGTTTGGGGGGATTTGAGGGGGGCAAGAAGCTGACAAACGACTTTTTCCAGCTTTGCCAAGTGTCAGCGGAGGCAGGCTGTCAACAGAGAGAATGCAATATCATTTGTAGTAAATTACCAGCCCACACAAAGTGACACAAGGCAGCGTAAGTCAAGTTGTCCTGACAGTCCCTTCAGCTGCCACACAGAGCAAGGCCTGAGAACTGCACACACACACACACACACACACACACACACACACACACACACACACACACACACACACACACACACGCAAGCACGCACACACACACACGCACACACACACACACACACACCTTGCTTTCATTTTATACCAGAAATCTCCTGATGCAAGAATATTTTTTTGGGTGGCCCAATGGTGAAACAAATAGATAAAAGTGAAGTGACTTTTTATTTATTTTTATAAAAAAAATGGTGCATCTTTAAAGCGAATTACATTACAGATGAATTCCTGTAAACATACCTTGCAGTACAGGTACATTTGTATTCACAAAATTAGATTTGAGGGAACAAACCAGCACAGGGGTTTGAGACGCAAAGGCAGATAATGTACAACAACAGCTAACCAAAGAAAATCCTGTTATGTGAAAATATGATTTCCTCTACTGGAGAGGCTCTCGGTAGACGACAGACATGGTGGTATTTTTGAGGAGTAAATATCAGAATATTCGACTGATGTGAAGCAAAGTCTGTTGTCTCTGATTTATTGTGCATTGAATGGAGACCACCTGGGAGCTTTACCCAAAATGGGTTTTATGTAACTACTGTACAAGATCTTGAGTATTTTCACTACTGCTGCTACTACTACAAGTAGGCTACTAGTTTAGAATGAACCAAAACATTAAAGTTGTGGGCTGCCACATCAAAACAATAAGCAGCAACTGCAGAGCTGAGGGATAGTTCAGAGTCCGCCTATCAGTTTAACATAACATGTAGTCATTTGATCCAGGGTTCATATACAACTATTGTAAGAGCAACTTTAGTCAAAGTCAACTTATGGAAGTAATGCAGTTCAAGCACATTTTAGGAGTCATAGCAAACCAAAGGCTTCTGAGAAAAAAAAAGAGCGAATAAAACAGACTGAAATGGTAAGTAGTGATGTAAAGTTTCCACTGGTTGTAGTAAATTCTGGTCCTTTTAAACAACACTTGCAGGGTTCCTTAAGAGGAGTGGACAGTGGCAGGATGTGGTTCCAGAGAGGTGGAAAGTCCAGAGTTAAAGCCAAGTGGGGCCTCCAGTGAGGCGGCATGCAGCCATGCTCCAGTTCACTGGAGTTCACCAGAGGTTAAGTGGGCTATAACATGACAAAAGGATCTTCGGAAATATATGTACAGGCAGAAAAGATGACAACACCATCTGACTACTCATGTGGATCCTCAACTGTCATATTGATTTTGATGTCCATGGGTTGGCGATAGTTTTTTGTCTTTGCAGCGAGTATGATTCCTTAAACTCACAGAGCAGAACAAACTCTGGTTGCTGCTCCTGCAACCAGGCTGCACACACAGTAATCGTTCACTCCGACCCCTGGGACTATTGGGAGACACTCGGCTGCAGTGTTCCTGACTGGTGAGTCCATTTTACCCACGGCTACATGGTCCAGGCCACAGACTGAAGCACCGCTTCAGTGCCCACACAACTCTCAGAGGAAGTGACCTCAATACATCCAATAACCCTGCTCGCACAGGCGCGACAGCTGTGGAAGATTGGACACATACCAGGTTTCTTATCTTGAATACAGCTTAAAATAGAGAGTACATTGTTTTGGTGGCATAAATGTCAAGGGAGGAGTGATTCAAAGTTTTCTCATGCAGGCGATAATCTAAATGACATCTTCAAGTGAAAAAGAAAAAAACATCCGACAACTCTTGGGAGTTGTTTGAGCAAGCAAAATTATATTTCATCATAAAAACATTATATTTGACCATCTCATAGTAAAAAAAACATAGCCTACCCTTATTTATCTACAGCTAGCAACTACTGCTAGTAAATACAACAAAGCATGTGGCACCTAACAAGCCAAATATTTTCTAATATAAAGGAGTTCATGCATATTGGGCCTACATACATATACTGTACACATATATGATGCTAATGTTATTCCAAGGCTGTTGGATGTAGCCTACATAGCAACTGTTAGCTAACATCAACCATAAAAACTTGCTTCGATGGTAAAGTGTCATGTTGTTTTCAGTGGGTTGGGCTGCCACCGGGTGGCCAAGAAATCAATGAATAATTTTGTACTGTTTTGAATCACTTGAGTCAACAAGGAATGCTGCTAATGACATCCTCAATTGAGAGGGACCTTTTGGAGACCCTTATACAGCATGTGAGGGGAATAGCAATGTGTAAGGTCAATTACATTCTATGACACTTGCTCATTTTAGGCCACTTTGCAGTGTGGTGATTGTTGAGTGAACTTACTAAACGACAGGAGCTGTTTAGTGCTGATTCCCAGGGCCTATGAGACTGTGTGCACGAGGGCCAGGTGATTGTGTGCGATCCTGAATTTGGCTATTGTTACTGTTGTTTTCCACAGAGATGCTAATCCAGAGGCATGATTTAATGACACGCGGCTCCCTTGGTTTTGGCTCTCTCACTGTGTATACACCTCGCTCACCCACTGGCTGAGGGGGCCTGGGGTCTGCAGCCAGGCTCTGAACAGGCTGAGCTTCAAAGAGCCACAGCTCCCCCTACAGGTCACACTACAAAAGACAACAACAATCCGTGAGCTCACAGTTCAGTTCACAAACTGTTGTTTTACATCATCCCAAACCGAGCCCTAATGCACATAGGATTGGATGTTTGGGCAATATTAAGTGGATTGTTGCTTCACTTGGCCCAAAAAATGTAATGCTGTATGTTCTGTCCAAGTTGTTTTGCAGTGTTTCCTCAATGCCCATTGTTTCTCTCATAATGAGACATTCATCAAAACACAACAGTCATCAGAAAGCAAACTTGGGTCAGAGAGAATTGTGTGATATCAATGAGAAAACATTAAGAAGGCAAAACTGTGTTCAACTTTAAATTAGAATCAGAATCAGAAATTATATGGGCTAAATTATGTCTCATGCAACAGATATGCATTCAGTCAGAGAACTATGATTAGACTACATGCATGTAGCCATCTAATTTATGTTACAAGTATAAATGAAGGAAAAGTTCATGCATGTCTTGTTGTCGAATTGAGTGAGAAGTGAACCCTTGGAGAACATTCAATTCTGTATGCAAATGTATAGAACACATGATTATACATTGGATCAAAATCAATATAATTGGCCAAAAAGCTACTTTTCATCTGTAGTCCCTTTGTCTCGATGGTAAAAGGGCTTTTTAATGTCCTGTTTTCTGGCATAGCCCCAGATCAGGTATCCTTTTAATCACTAGTGTGCAACTTGAAATTAGCCTGGCACTCACTGATGAGTTGCCCGATGATCCGTTGACATTTGAAAAATCTATGATAAAAAGTATGATCTGCCAGAAGTAGATCTTTAGTTTCAAAGGATCTTAAAAAAAAGTACTAGTGAAGTTGCATGCCACCTGTAGAAAGGGCTGCTAGGTTGTCTTACAGAGTAATCAATCAATTAATCAATCAAGTTAAAACTGTAAATAAATAACAAAATGATGACCTGGATAAGCGTTATTTTATTTTCCACAAAGCAATATGACATTACTTTAAAAACATTTCATCGTTTACAGTATAAAATAGAATGTCCACTGTGTGACCCAGCACATGATTGTTTAAAACAAAGGTTAGACTGGCACACCCCGGTGACTCACTCTCCGGTAGAATGTGCACAATGTTGCAGCAGCCAAGGTTCAACTCCAGCCAGGACCCTTTGCTACATGTCTACTTCCTCTCTCTCCCCCATTTCCACACTGAGCTAAACTGTCAAATAAAGGTGACGAACACCCCACAAATATCTAAACAAAAAACAAAGGTTATACAGATGTGAATCAATGTAAAAAGGGCATTTTGAAATCATGATAGCCTTTCATTTCATGGTTACATTATAAAACCCATAACATTAAGGCCCATTTTAAGGTTGTTCAATAATTGCACGGTTTATGTTTCGACTTCCTGTCTGCATGTCAAATAGCCTTTATGCTAAACACAGAAACTCCATAGTGTGTGGCCCTGTGAAGAGCTTTCAGCAGATCTCAGGTTTAAGCGCTTTATATAATAAGTGCATTTAGTTAACTGTTTTCGTACATAATGATATTAATAACAGTATATCAAATCATTTCATTAAAGCACAGATATCGGAAGAGACATATAAATATGCTCCTATACATTACACAACCATTCAAAAGTCTGGAACCACTGTCACATGCTATTCATGTTATTCTACAGGAATAGGAGCTATTTTAACACATTATTATTATTTACATTATTTACATTTACGACAGTTTTGGCTCCAAAAGTGGAATCTTCCATTTCCCAACAATCCATTTAAAATGGAATAACAGTCCAAATGACCCTCGAACCATAATGTATATACAGTATATGTGCTAACTGAAACATTAACCCTTTCCTGTTTAAATTTGCACATATTTTGATGCTAAGCTAACATTTTATTTGACCAATGACTGGTGATTTCTTCTATTCTTACTTAACTGTCTTTCTGCCCTTGAACCTTTGCAAAGCGTACGTGTTCCTGTGTACTTAAATATTACTTTTTTGCAGAACACTTCATAAAATGACATCCATTTGTAAAGAGGACTTTCTAAACCTAAAGACATGAAAGATTATTCACAAATACAGAGTAGTCCTCCTAGTCATCTGACTGCAGCGAATCAAGCTTTTGTGGCAAGAGATTCTTCAATTGTGGTGTATCAAAATCCCTTATGATAATCAGATAGTTGCATTTTCTCCATGCTTATTTTGCCCTTTGAAAAGCTGAGCCCACTTTTCAAGCTCTGCCTTCACTGCACTTGCTTCAGGTCGGTCTTCTGGCTTCTTACACAGCATTGATTCAATGATTCCATACTGTAAAAATACACACGAACAATCAAGTCCTATATAAAATCCAATCTTATCTAGCTACATATTCTCCTATAGCATTAATTATGAGTAATAAGAATGCAATAATATAGCATATAATAGTTACGTTTTCTGGGATGAGTACTTTTACTTGAAAAACTTTAAGTACATTTTCCTGATTACACGCTGTGGGAAATAATGTTTCATTCGGCAAGTAAATGAGCGAGGATAATGAGAATATGGTAAAATACCTCTTTGGGAAAAGTCATCGCAAACTCTTTGGGGAGCTTCTGCTGTCTGGCATTTAAGAAAACCTGGTATTCATGCAAGGATAAAAGGATGAAATAACTTGTTAGTTAGCCTGAAATAAAAAAAATAAAATTAAACATGATTTAATCAGTCCAACAATAACACATAATGTTACAATCTGTTTATGACTCACCACTCCTCTTTCGTGGCCAGAGGATACTTTCCAAAGGAGTTCCAAGTATATCAAACCCAGAGGAAATATGTCCACCTTTCGGTCATAGCTCTTCTCCTTCTCCTGTGATGGAATAAAGAAACAGAGTTGAAAAGACACTTCAGCAGCTTAATGTTTTCCTTGCATTTATCATTGTGATCAATTAACTAGTTATGCTCATTAAGGTAAGCTTTTACTGCTTAAAATAATGTTGTGTTGGCATTGATGTTGTGAAACATTTAATGTAAACTATTTGAGTTTGCAGCTCTCACTGCCAATAGTGTAACAAGGTGAGGCTGGGCTTCAGGAAATCTAGGATCATCAATAAAGGTGAAGTCAGCAATTCTGGAGAAAGCTTGTTGTCAAAACATTTTTGGGCAAAATTGGTGAATGTCTCTTCTACGGTTCATACTGTATGTGTGCTGAATAAAAATTCATTGTTAATACACAACCTAGGCTCTGTAAACGGGCATGTTGCTAGACACAAAGTGCCCCCTTTGTTTACATACCCTTTGTTTACATACCAATTTTACATAGCATAGGCTGTGTATTCTTACAATATTGGCAATGGAGCTTGAGTTTGTTTCCGGTATATAAATGTTTATGTCACCTGGGCTAGAGAGGAGACAGGGTCAGTACTGACATCATACAGACGGGGTGCCGGTGCTGCGTGTCAGAGAGAGCTGTTAGCATGCGATGGCTGTGGTCCAGTGGTGAGTACCTTACACCAGCCCCCTAGATAGGTAAGATCGCACTCACCCAGGGAAGCTCAGGTCCATGTTTCAAGTCTAATGCATCACGCAAGGAGATACGCTAGGTTACGGGCTCGCTAACTGAGTGAGAACGAGTCCGGTAAGTGTAGCAGCCTAACAGCACTAACACCAAGTTAGCGGATCGTGAGGAGATATTCACTGAATTTGACTAAATGTTGTAATAGCGTTCTACCGAATCGCTGACTCCACTTTAAGTATGGTAGTCATGAATATTAAGAGATGGTGTGCCTAAGCCCATGAGTAAAATATACACAATGATACAAAATAATTACAATTCATGTCAGTATATACCAGTGTTTCTCAATACTCGTCTGGAGCACCACTTGTCCTCCACGTTTAATTGGTTTCTCCAAATCCAACACAACATGACACTTTTAATGACTTCTGCACTCTCAAAATGATTCAACCCCCTTAATAGAATCCCATATAAGTCCTGTGTTGTCTCAATCACACCAGGGTTCCTTAGTTGCATCAAGTGTGCTTGAGATGGAATACATCAAATACTTGCATCAACTGCATATTAAAAATGTGGCTAATTCGAGAGAATTGTCCATAAAATTAAGAGAAGAGATCATTGCCTTGGCACTAACAAGGGAAAGGGATACAAAAAGATAGCAAAGGTACTAAATGTTCCTAGTGATATAGTTGAAAGTATAATTTGCAAGTTCAAAGGTTAAGGAACAGTGGCACTGGATGAGGCAGGAGGAAGAAGCTTCAACAGCTACCAACAGATTCCTGAAGAGGCAGGTGGTCAAAAACCCTTGAGTGACTGCAGACCTGCTCCAAGATGTGGTGGTAGCAGGCACTTATGTTTCAGTTTGCACAGTAAGACGCATACTAAACGCAGAAGGCCTCCATGCCTGAATACCAAGACGTACACCACTATTGACCAAAAAGCACACAAAGAGTCTGCTTCAATATGCTTAAAACCACAGAAATAAGCCGAAGAGGTTATGGGATCCTGTTCTGTATAGCGATGAAACAAAACTTGAGCTTTTCGGGCCTATGGATCAGTGGTATGCCTGGAGGATGAAGAATGAAGCATCTGCTGAAAAGAACACCCTGCCTATAGTGCACCATGGCAGGTGCTCTGGGGGTGCTTTGCTTCCTTTGGCACTGCACAAACTTCAGTGTGTGGAGGGCAAGATGGTATCATCAAATATCAGGAAATCTTAGGAGACAATGTCATGCCGTCTGTGAGGAAGCTGAAGCTTGGGCGTCATTGGACCTTCTAACAGGACAATGATCCCAAGCATACCTCAAAGTCCACCAAGGCTTGGTTTCAGAAGAAGTCCTGGAAGATTCTAGAGTAGTCATCACAGTCGCCTGACTTGAATCCCATAGAAAATCTGTGGTGGGATTTGAAGTAGGCTGTTGCAGCACGGAAACCAAAGGATTCAGGTGAATTGGAGGCCATTGCTGAAGGCGCTAAGATTCTTCAGGAACGATGCCAGAAGCTGGTGACTGGCTATGCATCCCGTTTGCAACAGGTCATAAAAGGAAAGAGGTGCTCTACTAACAATAATAAAGTGCAGAAGACATTAAAAGTGACATTTTGTCTAGGATTTGGAGAAACCACTTGTGCAATTATTTATGTTGAGCTATTGAATTGTTCATTGCAAACAAAAAGCTTAAAGTTTGTAAATTTGCCAATAAACCTAATTTGCAATGGGGGTTGAATAATTTGGATTTGCAACTGTATAAAGAGTTCCCTCAGTGAGAATCGTCTAGTCCTACACCGATTTCCAAAGGAGTAGATTCACAAATGGGCGGTGCTTTTTAAAGATGATTTTAATCCCAAAATCTGAACATAACCTTTTCAGAGCAGGTTAGCCATGCAGCGTCAGTTACCATGATGATAAAGCCAGGTTAAAAGAGAGCCACCTTGTGACAAACTCAACATACATCGCTAACCTGTTAACCTCACTTCATAGTACACCCCACAGAGAAGGTTTGAGAAACGCTGGTATAAGTCATCTCACTTGTTCAGGGGCCCTGTAGCTTCTGGTTCCTGTGTTCACTGTTCTTTCCATCAAAGCATCATCTCTGGTGACCAGACCAAAGTCCCCAATCTTCACTTGGCCATCCAGTCGAAACAGGATGTTTTCAGGCTAACCAATGAAAAGCAAGAAACAGACATTCAGTGCGGTTACATGGGACAACTAGATTGGATTAAGACATATACCGAATTTGCCACTCGAACGGACCGCGTCACTTGTCTGAGTATACATGGCCTTTCAAAGATTCGATAAATGGCCGGAGCATGGCTGACTTCGCTACGCTAGGTGGCGCTGTAGCCCTTTCAACAAGTGGTTATAGAGCCATGTCTGGTTCCTTTCCAGCAACAAGACTACTATTTATTACGTCATCTCCTTCCACTTCCGTGTGAAATCCCCAGGGAACCCAGGGAACTCTTGAGCAAGCGCAGAACGCAATCTCCGATATGTGATCCTTTATACATGCAGGTAGAATGCCGACTATGAATGAGTTATCTAGGTGTTCTTATCCGACTTCACTTGTCCGTTAATGTGCCGATTTGTGTGCGAAGTAGATTGGACAAAGGTGTTTACATGCATTTTACAAGTCCTGTTGAGATCTTATTCGTTTATTTACCCGATTATGAGTCTGCATGTAACCGCACTGATTGAAAAAAAATAAACATCCATCTCCTTGTGTAATATAGCCAGGCATTCCCAGACCTGCCACTAGGCGCTGGCAAATTACATTTGCTGCACCTGTTGGTCTGGACACTCTCCGTTGAAGCTTTTTCAAAAAGACCAGAAATCCGGGCTCACGTTTTAATTGGTTCTATCTAATATGGGCGCGCCAGAGCCCCTTGTATGGTACTCTGGGGAGGACGTAACCGGATGACGACAGTGAAGTGCATGCGACGTCGAAGCCGTGATAGTAAACATCACAGATGGCTGCGGATATGTTGTGTGAGTTTGAGACTGCTTTGGCCTCGACCCTTTACGATTTGGAAGACGGCACTCAAATCTTTCATTAGCAAGTAAGTGGAATGTTCTGTTTTGCCGACCGACCACGGCAAACGTTTAATTTAACAGTTTAACAGCTGTTCGCTAAACGAACAGGGCTTACGTCACCTTGTGCATCGCTCTGATTGGTTGTAGTGCTATCCAACTGCGTGCAGTGGCATTTGAAATGCACGAGTAGGAGCCGCCCTTGAGCTGGAAATTACTATTGATCGTGGCCAGACCCTCTATCGTTCAAGATATCAGGGTCTGGATTTCCAGGCTATGTGTAATAGGCAGTTAGACATGAACTGGTGAGCTTGAAATGGATTTATATCTATACCTGTGTTCCAGAAACCAGCATCACATCCAAACAGTGAGCGTGAGACATTCATTAAAAATAGCTGTTCTGTTCAATTTCATTAGATGAATACTAAACTAATTGCCTCTGAAGGGCTTCACTGCTGGTTTACGAAAGGATCTGGGGTAGACAGATGGAGGACATATGAAATGCTAATACATCTAAATGTATATACTATTATATATATATATTTAGCTTATCGATCAGCTTTGCCTTAACCAGGCACTGTAACAACAAGTCTCACCTTAAGGTCCCGGTGGATGTGTCTCATGGAGTGAATATATTCAACTCCACTAAGTATTTGTTGAACAATGCTTAGACTTTCTTGTCTTCTCTTGGAGTCTTGCAAAGACTGTGAGTTCTTGTCATCAATCCACTGTCTGAGTGTCTTGGTGTCACATAGCTCCATCTGAATATAGAGGTACTTTGCAGATGAATTATATGGAGACCTAGGAAAGTAAGAAGATGGTTGAATATAAGACTATTGTTGAATTCCTCTCCTTAAGAGATTCACTACCTGTCTGTACTGTGTGTGTATGGACAGTGAATATCTCCTCACAATCTGCTACCTGTCGGGACTGAGTCAGCACACACAGGTAGCAGATCGTGAGTAGATATTCACTGATTTTGACAACAAGCGTTCTACAGACTGACTCCACCTTTATCTTGAAATAAAAAGTAAAGACTTAACGGAAGTACATGGGACTTACTTAGAAGAGCTGCCACTGCCAGCTGAAACGTCCAATTGGTATCCTGAATTCTCAAACCAATATGTGTAGTATCTAACGATATTAGGATGTAGGAGGTCTGATAATGTCTCCACCTCTCGAAGAGATTTACTAATCCAAAGGAGAACAAGAAAATGAATCAGGAAACTAAGTATTTGAACATATACTATATATTAGAACGTTACCAGAGCATACTTACTCTTCACAGCAGGCAACCTTTACAGCGTAAAACTTGTCCAGCAGTTTCTCTCTTGCTTTGTAAACAGAACCATAGCTTCCGCTTCCCAGACGGCTTGTGGAATCAAAGTCTGACGTAAAACTGCATAGAAATATTGTTCAGGCTAAAAGTTAAATAACATAACTTCTTGATTGTACATCAAACATTAGGTAAAGATATTTAAGACCATATCAGTGTTAAACAAACAAGCAACATTGCAAATAGATGTTTCCTTTTTCATACCTTTTATGGTTGAATATCTGATTCTGAGTATTTCCCATATTCTTGTTTTTGACAGCAAGCTAAGGAAATAGAGAATAAAAACAATTTGAAAGTTGAATGAGGAGATACAACAGGATGTTTGCCACATGATGACACAACTTAGTAGTAATTGTGTGAGTGACTACTTTCATAGTTGGGGGGAGAGATGATATGAAGTCATAGGTATTGCATTTACAGAGATTTGCAGTTGACAAAACAAACGTTCTTGCTCTTATAACACTTACTCTGTTGCTATATCCACACACAGAGTACGCAGAATAAAAAGGGTGAATTTTTCTGTTAACGATCACAGTTTTTAAGATTGTTATAGAAAGTGCAAACCTGATCCTTGGATGAATCTGTGAATACCCCCGAGGAAGGTGAACCAGAAGACTCCCTAGGAGAACATAAGACTCATGTGTACAGCTCTTTCAGCATTAAACTCAACAATCTGTATTAATATTAGTGTCAATGAATGGCTTACAGTGAAGATGATGTTGATGATGTTGTGCTCTCTGACGTGTTTTGTGATGATCGTGAACCCCTAAGGGAATACAATAAGATACACGAATAAAATTTCCTCAGAATATAACTCTATGGCCTGCTCCCCTACTACCGACAATAAGGGCCTTACGGTGGTGAACCATCTTCGGACACTGTTGATCTGACGGACACCTACAATGCACAGAAGAGGTATGTAACATAATGTTATATATACGTATAATCACTAAACATTACATTTCCATTCAGTTGAACCATTACATTCAGAAATAACTAGGTTGAGATATGTTTCCACCGGTTCGTGTAAGAAAATATAGCCTGGCGTAATCTTTTCTCGTCATGGTGACCCAACAACATTAAATAAACAAAGACAAGTGTAAATAGCATTAAAGGATCACTCCAACTATCATAAAAGTCACTTTATGACAGGACTGTTGTATTAAGACTGCTTTTGTTTTGTCTCTGCATACCTAATAATCTGGCAACTGAGTACATGTCATGAAATAAAGCCAGTAAAAAGTATGAAATACCTTGCTGTTCCAGTCCGACTGATCTTGAAGAGCATCCCAGGCGAGCTGAGCTGCATTTTGTTTGGCAACCTTGATACTCTTACCCTCACCCACAGGGTACTCTTTATCTTCAATCACTACTTTGTAGAAAAACCTGTGTAGGATATATTTAGATCATTGTGTTCACATTTTATTATTGTTTATAAGTACATTGATCAAAATTTAGTATAGAATGTCTGTTTAGGTTACAAAGGTTCAGGTTCATACTCACTGAGGGTCATGAGATGGACCACATTTCCTCTCTTCAATAAATTTGTGGTTGGTTTTTGTTTTCTGACAGTAGTGGTTGAGAAGTCCAATGTAATTTGTCTCTGTAAAACTGTTGTCAGATTTCACACTTTTGGCTCCCATTTTAGTACTGAAATGAACAAGTAACATTTCAAACTGATGTAGACATAAAAACATTTTACATTGCACTGCTGTTGTCATTTACTCACCTGATATCAGTGAGATTTCGATTTGGGGATGATGTGGTAGAAGCATCTGCTGCATTTTCTATCTGTCAAGACATTAACCAAATATACATCAAGGAGACATAATGGTAATGACATGAATGATAATTAGTTTTCATCTTTTACATTAAAAATGTTTCAAATATTATTAAGTATTTAATTTAATTTTCATCTTAGTCAAACCACTTTAATGTTAATCATGTTACACCACAGATATGGGGCTAAACTAAACGTTCTTGTTCTTACAGTGCTGCTACTAGTGTGCAGCAGTCTTTACATATTAGAAGTGTGTATTTTTGCATAACCTACTAAAGAGCTTTTATGAATATAAGAGAACAGACCTGAGCAATGGAAGGGTTTGATGATGATGATTCATGGGAATCCCTAGGGGAAATACAATAGGACACATGAATACAACTTCCTCAGTATTTATCTCCATGGCCTAATCCCCTACTAATGACAATATGAGCCTTACCGTGGTGAACCGTCTTTGGACACTGTTGATCCCTCAGACATCTAAAATGCATAGAAAAGGTGTGAAACTTAGAGTAAGATATAAGATAAGAAGATATAATTACTTGACATTACATTTCCATTCTGTGGAATTATTACATTCAGAAGTAGCTAGGGATGAGATCTACTTCCACCTGTTAGTGTAAGTAAGTCAATATTGCTAACTACAGCATGGTGTAATCTTTTTCTCGTCCTGGTGGCTCAAAAACATTAAATAAACAAACAAACAGAGTCAAGTTTTGAATGGGCTTTTTAAAAATAAAACCATGTGAGCTTTGGTGAAAATAGACCCTGTCATCAGTACATTTTGGGGCTGAGTAAAAGCATCAAAGCACCACTACAACTATCCTGGAAGTAGGCTTTATGGCAGTAGGCCTACTGTTGTAATAGACTGTGTTTGTTTTTGCACACATAATACTGAGTGTACATGTCATGAAATAAAGGAGTAAAAATTAAGAAACACCTTGCTGTTCCAGTCTGACTGTTCTTGAAGAGCATTCCAGGCGAGCTGAGCTGCATTTTGTTTGGCTATCTTGGCAGTCGTACCCTCACCCACAGGGTAGGCTTTGTCTTTAATCACCACTTTGTAGAAAAACCTGTATAGGAAATATTTAGATCCTCGTGTTCAAATGTTAGTGCCTGTTGTGGTTACAAAGGTTCAGGTTCATACTCACTTAAAGTCGTGAGATGGACCACATCTTCTCTCTTCAATAATATTGTGGGCAGTTTTTGTTTTCTGACAGTAGTCGTTGAGAAGTCCAATGTAATTTGTCTCTGTGTTGTCCGAGTTCACACTGATGGCTCCCATCTTATTACTGTAATGAACAAGTAACATTTCAAACTGACAAAGACATGAAAACATTTTAAATTGCACTGCTGTTGTCATTTACTCACCTGATATCGGAGAGATTTCGATTTAAATCCTTCTCTTGATTCAGCTTTTCATCTGCAGTCTTGACAATAAAACAGTAAGATCTTGAGATGGTTCAAACAGTGGACTGTGTCCTTCTGAGCATGTGACAGACAACTTCATGTAAGTCTTTAGGCCTATGATAGAACCAATGTATAACACAAAGCCTACCTCTGTAGTTTTACTGCCACATATCATATCATATACAAGCTTGGCTGCTTCCTCCTTAGCTTCCCTCTTTGTTTCACCAGTGACAGCTGGATATTCCTTATCACCAACCAAGAACCTGCAGCAGCTAGTAACATAACTTTTTTTATTTAATACACCTTGAAATTGTCACAGAGTAGCTAAGAATATGGATGAAGCTAGGAAGCTTACAGGATAGCATTGTTGGGCCCCAGTCTTGTTGACTCCACAGCCTTGATGATCACCCTGTTCTTGTTGCCGTATTCATTGAGCCAACATATATAGTTGATGTCACTTGTACTTGTCTGATGAACGGATGCTGTAGAAGCTTCTGGTGCAATTTCTCTCTGTAAAGACAATAACAAATATACATCAAAGAGATATATATGCCATGAATTGTTCGTCTAATTTATATACAATTCAACATGCTCTGGTTGAGCAAAGAGGAACAATAATATTACTGAGGCCACTGAGTCTTGATGTTCGTTCTCCAACAAGCATGTTAGGGCATTTTTAGCTGCATTTTGTTTGGCTTCCTTCTTGGTCTTCCCCACACCATTGGAATACTCTTTACCACTGACGACGGCCCTCTGGGTGAATCTGTGAAGAAATTGGAAAAAAATGTGTTTATACAGAGACTATATAAAAGAGTTAGTGGGGTTGTGGTGCACTGCCATATTCAGCCTCTAGGAGGTGATAATCATCCATTTTGAGACAGCTGTTGGACTCTATCAGGAGTCAGTACATAAGCACACACTTGAATGAGTATAACATTCGTAAGCTGAAAATGTAACAGAGTATAGCCAACATTAATACGAACAATGTCAAACGAAAATGTTCCCTTGTGCAGTAGTCTTAATCCTTATGGGCCTACAATTTATTCGAAAATATATCACCTTTGAGTAAACCACCACAACCTTAGTCATCATGTAGGAGTATGACAACCAGTAGAAGACACTCACTCTCAAAAGCACTCCTATTCTATGCCAGAATAAAGCGGCAGGTGACATTAAATAGCCTAATTGAACTCACGTTTTGATATGGTCAGCTCCAACAGAACCAAGGTCCTGATATTTCAGCTCAGATTGCGTTCTCTGCGCAAATTCATTCAGTCTTGCAACGTAGTTTGTTGTTTCCATCATAAACGACAAAGCTGTCGGTACAAAGGTCACAATTTCTCTCCGATCCCTTCGCGTCTTGTCTCTTCTCCGTGTCCTACACGTATCCGAGCTCAGTTTCGATTCCGCTGGCTTTAAGTACCTGCAAGTTTCAATTTCTCCGTAACGTCCTCCATGTGACGCTGCATGGTTTCACTTTGTCGGAATCGAAACCATAGGCACCGATTATCCGGGTCATCTGTAAAAGACTGTCCGCAAAATTGCACAGAATGGCGTTGATATCAATAACTGCAGCCTATTGCAGATATTGCTTTGTTTTATTGTAGTTTTATTAGTCCAGTGGTGTGCACACAATGTAGCCTATAAGGGCAGGGGGCTAGGGGCAAGATTTTCAAAGGGGCCACCAACTCCATGTTCTAGATGTGATTTTATTTTTGTTATATATCAAAATACATTTCCTCATTAGTGTCAAGATTGTAGCCATTGTGAAAGGACCCAGGCGCCGACACCAGGCAGGCAGTTGAGTATTGAAGACAGTAGTTCATTGACATATTGGAATACTGAGAACACTGGACAACTTGAAAACAAAGCAGGCACAGCAAACAAAGGATCACCACCATAAACTGGTAATCTAATCTATAATTCTGTTATAATTATAACTTCAGTAAACTGTGAACCAAAATATATATATTTTTTGCCAATTCAAAATTGTACATACCCTGCACATTACAGTTTTACAGCTGATAATACTCAGCTGTTTGTTAGTGGAGATGTGATGTGTTTGTGCAAAACACTCTCTATACTAGGGCTAAAGAGATATACCCAGAACAAAGCCAGCCTTACTGATATATTTTTTAATTCCAGGTATTAGTGTCCCTAATTGTAATGGAAAGTCAATCAAGAATCTATCCAAAGCTGTTTTACATGGCTGACAGTGACACTAAATGTATCATCTTGAGTATGAGATTTGATACTATTGTGCCTACTAGTTTCCATAGGATTGATACAAAACCTTCATTCACACAAACACATTTCTGCTATTGAAAATAACTAGCTTCGGCTTACACATACTTGTGATTCAATCATTAACAGAGAAGAGTAAAAAGAAACTGTATACACTGTATGTACATACAATACTGTATATGTAAACAGTACGGTTCGATGGATGAGGGTGGCTTTGGCTCAGAAGGTAGAGCTAGTCGTCCAGGGTTATATAAGTACGGCCATTTATCTCAGATAACCATTATTAACATATTTGATACAAAGCACAGGCTATAAAGTGACATACTGTAACTCCTAATACATTCAACCGTTTTCAATGACCCAGTACATGATTGTTCAAAACTAAATTTAGACAGATGTGACAAATGTAAAAGTTACTCTTTATGTTTATGTTCAAGAGTCCTAATGCTCAACAGAGAATCCCAAACTGCTATCCAATGTCATAGTGTTTCACCTTTTTAAGTGCTATGTATTAAGTGCAGTACATAAACCATATTCATACATAATGATATTGAAACATATCAAATCATTTCATTAAAAGGTGCTACGAGGAACTTTTAAATATTTCTGAAACAGTTTCATTTTCCCTCTGATGATCATACATTACATGTAACACCAAACGAGAACATCAGTGCAAAGAATGCTATTTTTGTATAGTTTTTCTTAATGCCTTTGTCATGGGTATGCTCACCCAGGAACAACACCTTGTCCAAAGGAGGTGCGAGAATTAACAAAAACTAAAAGTTCCTCGGAGCACCTTTAATTGACAGACACCAGTAGAGACAGATTTCCACATGATCCCATAAATTATCACTCCTTGTGATAATCAGTTTTTTCAATTATCCTGATACATATTTTGCGGGTGGAAAGGCTGAGCCCGCTGTTCCAGCTCTGCCTTCACTGTTCTTGCTTCAGGTCGGTCTTCTGGCTTCTCACACAGCATTAACGTAATGATTTGGTTCTGCAAAAAAAATAAAAAATAACTGAAACTAAATACTCCACAGTATTAACACATAATTTGCTCAGGCATTTGACAAACGTAAACTGTGAAAACTGCAGTTCATGTTATTTCCCACACCTACTGTT
This sequence comes from Ammodytes marinus, assembly GCF_949987685.1. Taxonomy (NCBI): domain Eukaryota; kingdom Metazoa; phylum Chordata; class Actinopteri; order Uranoscopiformes; family Ammodytidae; genus Ammodytes; species Ammodytes marinus. The sequence continues at coordinate 20,858,697 of NC_137215.1, read as the reverse complement.
TGCCCTGGTCCGAACCAGGGACCAATTTGTTACAATGTTGCATATTGCATCAAGATTGATTTGAACGGCATTTACAAGTGAACCATCATTTTTAATGCGCGAGGACACTGCTCTCTAATTTGTCGAATCTTCCATGCAGGAAGACCCCAGGAAGTAAACAAAAAAAGAGCAGCCTTGTGTTATTTTCCAGAAATAGCTTAGATAAACTTGACACTTTTCAAGTTCACGAAAATGGAACAACTACACACGTTGATCTTGGCCCTCGTCATGTGATTACATTGATTGCATTTATCAAAGATCAATAATACAAATGAAGTGTGGCTGCGTGGCCGTGATTATTTAAATTATATATTCCTATATTTTGGAATTATTAAAGAGCACCCCATCCGCACTAATTACACAAAGCGGAGTATTTATGCATCCTTTTGCCGTCTTTTGCATAATGTCTTTCATTGTGTTACTAAGTTATTAAGCGCACGTTGTCAGAGCATACGCCCATATGCTCTTCCCCCTACAGTCTGCTGATATTGTAACGTGGACTGACAGAGGAAAGTAGCACTAGATTTAATAGATTCTGGCTGTTACAATATGCTATCCATATTAAGCATGAAAATAACCGACTCATGCTCTGTGATGTAGACGATGGAAGAAATTGCGAGCGATCTGCATTTTTACTCACCAAACAGTCTGACAGCATTCCCGTGCACGTTACTTTTGTTTACAATATAGTCAGTTCGAGTTTTGCCTTCTTCAATGCGAACCAAACTATCTAAAAAATGAAACAATGTATCCACTCTCAACTGGTGGTGCACCAAAGAAGCAGACGTTTAGGTGTGAACACAACCTTAAACACAGTTTTATATACTGCTTGATATTTTACATTATTCACATATACAGACAGCAGCAGTCCGAATCAGTTAGGTTAATAAGACTAATGGTAATCTACCTCTTTGGGAAAAGCCAATGAAAACTCTTGGGGGAGATTTTGACTTCTGGCCTCATTCCAAACCTGTAATTCATGCATTGAAAGAAGGATGGTATAACTTGTTAGTTAGCTTATCAAACTTTAATAATAACACACCATGTAATTTTATGTTTATGAAAGAATTACCTCTGCTCTTTCGTGGCCCGTAGAGAGCTTCCAAAGGAGTTCAAAGCATATCAACCCCAGAGCAAATATGTCAACTTTTCGGTCATAGTTCATCTCCTTTATCTGTTACAGAATATGAACAGAGACACTTGATCAGCCTAATGTTAATCTTCCACTTATCATCATGATTGATTAATTGGATATGGTCATCTTGAGTATAGCTTATACCGCTCAAATGTGTAAAGTTTTAATCCTATGTTCTGTGGCATGGATCTTCAAACAGTTGATGTAAACTTTTTGATTTTACAGCTCTCACTGACAACAATAAAGACAGGTGAGGCTGGGGCTTCAGGAAATCCTGGTACATTGTTATGTGTGTTACTAGGCATAGGTGTAGTCTATACTTGTTAACTCCATTATATAAAATAATCATAAGTTAATGTCGGTATAGACCATCTCACTTGTTCAGGAGCCATGTAAGTCCTGGTTCCTCTGTTCCCTGTTCTCTCCATCAGGGTGTCAGTAACGTCATCATCCTCAGCAGTGACCAAACCAAAGTCCCCAATCTTCACTTCTCCATCCAGTCCAAACAGGATGTTTTCAGGCTTTAAATTGGATTGAATTTATTAAATTGAAACACATAAACATTTTGTTCCTTGCATGATAACACTTTAAGTAGTACATTGAGAGCTTGAAATGGATTTCAAAATGGTCGTGCAGTAAAAAAAAAAGCATCATATTCTAAAAAGTAAGCATGTGGCCTCCATTGGGTCATTAATTGGTCAATTGATCGACTTTCAACCTCATGTTTTTCTCGGTTCTTATTTTGTTTTACAAAAACAAATTTAAAGAGTTAAATTTAATGTCATCGACCTCCTCCGCAGATGCAGGATGTTTTTTCGGTGGCATTGCGCTTATTAGGGCACAAAGAACCTACCGAATCAAACAGTTGGCAGCTGGCGAATTACTTCCGACACCGCTGGCACGTTCCTTCCGTGTGTGCGCACGAAAAGTGACAGGTGACAGCCTTCGCTAGAGCGAAATTAGGTTTTATAACCTGATCGTCTACTGTTGAAGACTTCCTCCGCACTATTGTGAAGGGGGAGTTATTGAATTATGGCCTTAAAAATGGAAGGACTTTAACATAATAGGTTAAGAAAGACTTGATAGACAAAGTAGACATATGTTTCTTATGTCACAACTCCAGCAAGCTCATAATAGTCATTATGTTGTTTTGAACTCTAACTCTCCCTGTTATTTCAGATCAGGTCACTCCCTACTGCACTGCAGTAAACCGGTTTCCCTGCAATTTCTATCACCTGACCTTCCCCACCTACTGACTAACCTACTTACCATTTCCCTTATCGGCCTACTAGTAGTAGTCCACCTCAACCTTTACTCTTCCACATGGACTAGTTCACATCTGCCTGAGTGTTCCAGCCTTTTTTTCTGCCAGTTGTTCTGGATATTCATTCTGATTTTCTCAAAGTCCAACCAGTAGCATGTGTAACGATATACAATCTAATCGGAAACATGTGAGGATGTCCTCCGGAGCCTTTTGAAGGCGGATTTTTAAAAATGTTGTTTCTTGAAGTTGTTAATTAATCGTCATTGCTGGTAACATCTAGATGGATCTTGATAAGGTCATGACTGTGTAGGACTGTCCCACACTATCCTCTCGTATGGGGCTACAACACTGTCTGGGGTTTGCAAAGTTTCCCCTATGCATCATCAGAACCAGCTCCATGGCAAGCCTCCTCTCCTCTTCTCTCAGCGGTCTGCTATTGACCCAAAGCTTCACTCCTGTGCCACAAGTGCATATACTGTATTAACCTCTGTTAAAAATCCATAACTCATATTGCACCATGTTTTTTGCCAGATGTGCCACCTAAGAGTCTCTGGGCGTGTAACCAAATCCACCTCCCATTTCTAGAATGAATTTAGCAGCCTCCTGGGAGCAAACATTAAGGTTGTATTCACACACGACATGTTTAGTTCGGTTGAAACGAACTCAGGTGCACTTCCGCCTTTGGTGCGCATCTTTCAGACATGTGTGAATACAGCAATCACACTCGGGGGTGGACCAAACAAACGCTCTGAGACCCAGCTGAAGAGGTGGTCTCGATGCACTTCAAAACGCACTCTGCTGCAGTTCGTTTGTGGTGTGAATTTGGCCGGAATCGATCCGACCCAATTGCAGGAAGCACTGCGCCTTTTCTTTCTTTTCTTTTTTAATAAATCGCCATCAGCTTCACATTATGGGATAATGTTGTTGTCGCCATTGTTAGGAAGATTAGTTGTGGTTTGACCGGGAGCCCCGAGCGAAAATATTACAGTTGATAATGACGCGCACACATGCTGATATGTTCAGCGATCAGATGGAGAGGGGAGCGTCTCCCGTAGCCTACAGTGCCAACAGGTTCACGCTGCGCTTTTCATGAAGTGTGTGTTTTTATTTTTCTTCCCAATGGGACCGTCAATACTATCCCCGTGTCAGTTTGGAGCTGAACTGCGCCGAACTGACAACAAGCTGATACACAGCTTAATCAGCTGTGTTTCAGCTTGAGCCTATTCTTCACGCGAGCCGCGCGTCCAGCAGCAAAAATACAGTAAAAATTATGTTTCACATTGTAGGCTACAAGCCACATAACGTGGCATTGACATGGGGCTATATATTATAACCATATGAAACAATAATTTGATGTTTTTCTTCTTTATTTATAGGCTAGATGTAGGCCTTTTTATTATTTTTAACCCCATATTATATCAATGATAAATTCGCAGTTTTTACTTCGTTCTTCCTGCTTCTCTCCACCCCAGAATGTCTGTCCAATGAATGAATGATCTCAGATCACGTGTGGTTTTGCTTCGTAATGCTGGTTCACTTGCAAAAGGGGCAATATGAAAGTGGACCAAACCAAAAAAAAATATCTAAATTCTATTTGGTCTGGACCAAAGCAAGTTAACTAACGGACTTTCCATGTGTGATTACACCCTTAGTCATCCCGTTGCTTCAACCCCAGGCCCAATGGATTACATTTGCAGATAACTTCCTTCCGACCCCTTCCAGTGATCAACTCTCTGTCCAGACCAGGAACCAGATGCCATCACCCCCATAGTCTTTCATTCATTACTCACTGGGATAATTTCCATTTTTTTTTAAATATTTTTTGGCATTTTTCATGCTTTATTGATAGTGTGAAGAGACAGAGGTGAAATGGGGCAGAGAGGGGAGTGACATGCAGAGAACGACCGCGGGCCCGGGGGGGGGGGGGCGCCCTACCAACTGAGCTAAGGGCGCCCCCAATAATTTCACTTAAGGGCTTCTATATTTGTTGTGTTTTGCGAGCTGGCCATAACACATACATACATATTTAGCCTATTATTAAGCATCAGGTCTCACCTTAAGGTCCCTGTGAATGTGCTTTTTGGAGTGAATATATTCGACTCCACTCAGTATTTGTTGAGCAATGTTTAGACTTTCTTCTCCTCTCTTGGAGTCTTGCAGAGACTGTGAGTTCTTCTCATCAAGCCACACTTTAAGTGTTTTGGTGTCACATAGCTCCATCTGAATATAGAGGTACTTTGCAGAGGAATTATATGCAGACCTAAACATGCAAGAAGAGGAGAACATAGATTGAATCACTCATCTTAAACTTGAAATAAAAAGCTAAGAACTAACAAAAGTGCATGGGACTTACCGGGAAGAGCTGCCACTCCCAGCTGAAAAGTCCCATTGGTATCCTGTATCCTCCATCCAAAATGTGTAATACCGAACGATATTACAGTGCAGGAGGTCTGATAATGTCCCCACCTCTCGAAGAGATTTCCTGATCCAAAGAAGAACAAAAAATTACTCAGCAAACTAACTACTTTAAACAATAATGCACATTGGAACGTCACCATAGCATACTTACTCTTCACAGCGGACAACCTTTACAGCATAATACTTGTCCAGCAGTTTCTGTCTTACTTTGTAAACACAACCAAATGCTCCACTGCCAAGACAATCCATGGGATCAAAGTCTGAAGTAAACCTGTTGAAAATAATTCCATCATTTAGACTATTTAAAAAATAAAATAACATACAAAGGTCTTCTTGATTGTACATCAATTATTGGGGAAAAGATTTAATACCATATCAGTATTAAAAACACACTACATTGCAAATGAATGTTTTGTTTTCATACCTTGACTGGATGGATGTCTGAATATTCTCTGTTTTCTTGTCTTTAACAGCATGCTTACAGAATAAAAGTAAAATAGATTTAATAATTTGAACGCTGTTGTGATTAATATATTAATATACTGTATATTATTAAAGAACAATGACTTACAACGTGTAGTCCACCATGTAAAACAGCTATGTATAAAATGTGTGAGTGACTACACTACTACTTTTCTTTTGCTCTTTCAACATACAGAGTAGACAGAATATAAAATGGTGAATTTTTCTGTTAACTATCACAATTTTTAAGATAGTTGTACAAAGTGCAAACCTGATCTGTGGAAGAGTTGGATGAATCAGTGAATACTGCTGAGCCACTTGTACCCGACATGCTATGTGATGAAGCAAGAGACTCCCTAGGAGAAAATAATAAATAGCTTGTGTACAGCTTTTTCAGTAACACTCAGTTTGAATACAAAGATTCAGTAAGTGTCTTACAGTGAAGTTGGAGTTGACAACCGGGTTGGTACATCATCTTCAGATACAGTTGACTTTAAGGACATCTACAATTCACAAAAAAAAGGTTAATTGTTGCATGGTCCAAATAGTAATTTATTTTTCATCTTTTACAATTGAAAATGTTTAAATAATATAAATGATTTAATATATTTTCCCCCTCAGTCAAACCATTTAAAATGTCATACAGAACTAGACTAAACCTTTGTGTTCTTTACAGTACTGCCACTGATCTGCTGCACATCATAGGTTTAGATTTTTGATTTACCTTTTAGAAATGTTTATGAATATGAGAAAACAGACCTGAGCATCGGAAAGGTTTGATGAATTGGTGAATAATTTTGAGTCACTTGTGTTCATTGGCGTGCTTTGTGATGATTCATGGGACTCCCTAGGGGGAATACGAGAGACATAAGTACAACTCCTCCGTATTCAAACTCTGTGTGCCTACTCTCCTATTGATGACAATAATAGCTTTACCATGAAGTTGATCGCACTGACAACTTAGATGGTGTATCTGTGGAGACCGTTGATCTGAGAGACACCTTAAACACACAGAAAATATTAAATAATTAATGACAAATGTGTATGGTGTTATACTGACAGGTGTGGGTGAGGCTTGGCTAAATTAAAAAATAAACTCTAAAATGTAGTACAGTATACCAGCAGCACAAGTACATGTTCCAAAATAACCATGAAGTTTGATCAACACTTCTTTAAAAAAAAAGACCACTACAACATTCCTGAAGGTAGGAGATATGGCAGGGCTGTTGTACAGACTAATACATTAAATACCTTGCTGTCCCAGTCTGACTGTTCTTGGAGAGCAAACCAGGCGAGCCGAGCCGCATTTCGTTTGGCCTCCTTGACAGTTTTACCCTCAGCTTCAGGATATTCCTTTTTTTCTATCATTAATTTATAGAAAAACCTGTGTAGGAAATAATAAAATATTGTCTTCACATTTTTATATTGTTTAGAACCAAATATCAAACAAGAATTTGCAGCATAAAGTTTATGTTGAGGTTACAGCGGTTCAGGTTCACACTCACTGAGGGTTATGAGGTTTGCCACATCTCCTCTCCTCGATGTATGAATGGCAGAATGTTTTTTTCTGACAGTAGTGGTCGACAAGGCCAATGTAATTGGTCTCTGTTTGTCTCCGTTTGTCTCTGTCAAGCTGTGAGTTCACACCAAGGAGTCTTATCCTATTGCTGTGATAAACAAGTAACATTTGATGAACACTGATGAAGACTTAAAAACTAAACAATGCACTGCTTTTGTGATTTACTCACTGGAGATCAGGAACAGTTTGACTAGATTCCTCCTTTTTGTTCAGCTTTTGATCTGCAGTCTTTTCAATAAAAAAGGACAATATTGAGATGGTGCCCACAGTGGACTTTAGCCTGAGTAGATCTATGAGATACCCTATCTGATCTTCTTTAAATAGAATTCAACACTCTAGTTGAGTAAATAGGAATAATAATCTTACTGAGGCCACCGAGTCCTGGTGTTCGTTCTCCAACAAGCATGTCAAGGCCTTTTTAGCAGCATTTTGTTTGGCTCCCTTTTCGGTCTTCCCCACACCATCGGGATACTCTTTACCATTTATGACTGCCCTCTGGGTGAATCTGTGGAGGAATTGGCACATGATGTTTGCTATAGGCTACAGGCATGTTGACATGATGTTGGTAGGATTGGATTGCAGTAACTAAAATTATTCTGCATACTACCATGCAGGGGGACCTAAATCCATCTTCAGTTGCGATTACATTCATAGGTTCACTATAACTGTAACAAATGTATATTTATTCAAAAACTGCACTTATATACACATTTGAGGTGCCCCTAATCAACCCACTTTGATGTTAAAACGTTAGTATGACTTTCTACAGTATGCCCTGCCCAGTCGCATTTCTCTGAAAAATTACTTTAATTAACTCAAGTTTCCCTTTGTGCTGCAAGTAAAAAGAAGTTGTGCTCCCATTATGGTGATGGTGAAGTAGGCTACTACAACGTTACATATACAGGCCTATATAACTAAATATTTCTTTATTGCAAGAGAAGGAGTACAAAGTAGGCTATACAGAAGAATATCATACAAAGGTATACAAATAAAAATTAAAAATAATAATAACAATAACAGAGCCAGGGCCCCAGGGGTAGCCTATATTATGAGAGGTCCATTATGTTGAAACTTTTCATAGCCCTTTTGTTATTGGACTTATACACCTCACAGAGAAAATGAGGTTTTCTACTAGGCTACTGCATTTTCATTTATTAACGTAAAATGTTGCCAATATAATTAATATGCTAGGCCCTACATGTATTGTAAGGCCTTGGCTTAACACTTGTGAATTATATCTCCTCACGATATCTATCCTTAGGGTGTGTGACCTGAAAGAAATCCAGTGTTAATACAGCCTAGTAGGCTATATGAACATAACAAATCTATATGTTTTGGTTTGAACAATGCCTAAAATATTGTGCAAAACTGTTTCTGCATGTTCTTCACAGAAAGTAGGCTACATGTTTATGTCTCTAAAATTGAACCATGTAGGCCTATAACAAGATAGCCTACTACCGGCGCTGAATAATATAAAAAAAATAACTAAGCTACGGAAAAAGGTTCAATCGTATGAGCAACCCACAATTTAGAACTAATTCAACTCACGTTTGATCAGGACCAACACGCCCAAGGTCCTCATAGCGCAGCTCACAGCGTGTTCTATGTGAATAGTTGGTTAGTTCAGCCACGTAGTTCATAGTTCCCTTCAGAAATGACGAAGATAACGGGTTTTCGGCTCAAATTGCATCAATATTTAAAAGCATTGCACAAATCTCGAAAAACTCCTTATTGTTTTTCCTGCTCAATATTCTGCTTGTATGCCTAGCCTACTCCCGCGGTGTGCGGCCTATTAGGCTACTTGCTAGAGAGTCAGCAGCTTCAGGTTCCTTGGCGTACACATCACTGAGGACCTGTCCTGGTCACACCACACTGACACTGTTGTTAAGGCAGCAAGACAGCGGCTCTTCTTCCTCCGCAGACTGAGAAGGTTCGGTATGGGCTCCAGAATACTCTGCAACTTTTACCAATGCACCATCGAGAGCATCCTGACCGGTGTTCTGACATTTTCTGCTCCCTCGTCAGATTTTGCTACCTATCAGAAAATGCTACCCTACGTCATGGTAGCGTATAGACAATTACCTCATCAGACGATGCATCCACTACAGAATCACGTTATTTTACACCACTACTCACCCTATGTAGGCCTACACACAGTGTAGCCTACACTGTAGGAATATGGGGAGCATATTTTGATGCTGTTAGTGTTTAATAGCCTAGCCTATATCAAATTATGCTACCCTATCAGAAAATGCTACCTCACGTAATTGGTAGCGTATTTGATCTGTAGACCCATTAACTATCAAATAATGCTCCCACTACAAAATCACGTTACTTACAACACCACTACTCACCCCATGTAGGCTAGCCTACAATGAAAGCTGTATATTTTTATGCTACTTTATAACGTTATTATAGGTTTAGTAGGGTATAATGTGAGATCAATTGTCTCTAGCAAATTATGCTCCCACTACAGAATCACGTTATTTTACACCACTACCTATGTACACCCCCCCCCCCCCCCCCAGCATGTATCACCAGCTGGTATGGAAACTGCAACGACCGCGACCGTAAAGCTCTGCAGAGGGTCGTGAAAACCGCTCAGCACATCACCAGGTCTGATCTGCCATCCATACATGACCTCTACACCCGAAGATGTCGGAGAAAAGCACAGCGCATCCTCAACGACCACAGCCACCCTAGCCAGGAACTGTTCACTCTGCTACCGTCAGGCAGACGGTATCGGAGCATCAAAACCAGAACCACCAGGTTCAAGAACAGCTTTTTTCCGAGCAGCACAAGAATGTTGAACTCCGCAAGTCCCTTAACTGCTGTCTGAGACACTTATATATGTATTCTTTACATACATAACATGTTGTGTGTGTGTGTATGTGTATATATATATATATATATGTATATATATGTATATATATATGTGTGTATGTGTGTGTATATATATGTATATATACTGTACATATATTCTAGGTTTATTTTATCTAAAATTTGGTTCTTATTGCACTATACGTTGATACTCTTTTACTCTATATACTCTATACTATTTTTAAATTTTTTATTGTTGCATTATTGAGGAGAGCTTGGAACACAAAAATTTCATTGCCAGCTATGACTGCTTGCCTGTTATGTTGTGCATTTGACGAATAAACTAACTAACTACTTAACTAACTACTTCCTTTTACGTTTTAAGTTTCGATTTCTCAGTCGTCATTTACGTGACGCTGCCTTGTTTAACTCGAACTGACATCAATTAACCAAGCCCACACCTGACGACTAAAGGCGAAATTGAATTCAAATGGGACATTCGGCGTCGGTTTTGAATAGCTGTAACAACTGCGTTGCTAAAGCCCTGATATTAATTATTCCCTAATGTAGTAACATTAGCCCTACACAATGTGCCACCTCCTTCATGTTAAAGCCTAGATAAGGGTTGGATATGTAGCCACTGTTGCCTTTGGCACCTCCACAGGAAAGCTATAACATTTGATGCACAATTCGATAAACGTAGGCCTAATTAAATACTTCCACCTCTATCCATTGAAATTTGTATAGGGTTCTCTAAATTTACTTCTTACCTTTTAAGTTTCAGTAGGCTTATCTATCACTCCATAGATATTTCCCTCTTCCTGGCTCCTGACATTGCTGTAAATCTGCATCTGTAGGGCGACCCTCTCCATTTCTGTCAATAGGCTACTTACCCTGTAATCACAAACTTTACTTCCACAGGGAATAACAGACAATGTCCTGTTTTCACAGTTTGTCAACAGAAAAAGCTTTGCACACATTGTCTTAAAGTGGAGTCAGATTGTTGTGAAATCAGTGTTTTCTTTTTGTGTTATTACCATAGATAGTATAATAATTACACAGCGATCTGGAAACGGGTATGTTAACAAAGGGGGCCCACCATGGCAAGCAACATACCCGTTTACAGAACCTTGGCTGTGTATTAATAGAATATTTTTTCAGAGCACACATAGTAGGCCCTACGACATGTAAGGGATTTGATGCGATATTCACTGAATTTGACAACAAGTGATTTCCAGAATTTCCTTATTCAGGGCTGAAAAAATTCCCATAGAGCTGAATTAAAATGTCAAAACAGAGTTTGAACAGATTTAACATCATCCAGCACACATTAAACTTAATACATTCTGAAAATCACAACAGCAGCCTACACTTTACAGTGGATGAAGACTATTACACCCTTGTTGTCAATGTTTTATTATGCAGTTGCGCCTATTCATTACAGAGCAAGGCTGGAATGTGACATCACATTAAACACATTTAACTATTATCAAAATGCAATACATTATTTCATTGTCAGTTGATAAAGTAATTTCCCAGGACATGATGATTTGTTTAAAGTGTTTCATTGCTGGCGGTGCTCGTGGCTTAGTGGTTAGAGCCCCCCCCCCCCCCCCCCCTCCCTTAGACGCTCAGTCCTTGTCACAGCAGACCCGGGTTTGAATCTGGCCCAGGTCATTCTCTACATGTCATTCCCCTCTCTGCCCCATTTAATATCTGTCTCTCCAAAACTGTTGCATTGCCTGATAGTATAAGAGAGTAAAACATGGTCATGACCCGGCGGCACCACCAAAAGCGACAAATTGCCGGTTGATGATTAATTGCCATTAGAAGGATTGGGATTAAAAGATATTTTCTTCTAATAATCAGACAGTCCTACTGTCGCGTCGCATTTCTTTTAGCCCCCTTAGTGTACTAGTGCACTCCTCCAAATGCATCTTTAATTTGCTTGCTTCCGGTCGTTCTTCTGGCTTCACGCACAGCATCAATTTAATAATTTGGTTCTGCAACAAAAAGAACAACTTTAGTTATCTCCGTACTGTCATGCGCCAATCGACTGTTATTCCTTCAAGCTAACTTTACTCACAAAGTAAACCTTCTTTTTAATATAATATTTAACATTTTAATTACATTACATGACGTACGCATGCATGCACGAAAAATGCTGTTTCATGTGCAGAGTAGAAATAAGAATGCTGTTGTACCTCCAGGGGAAAATTCTGTGAAAATCCTTGTGGGAGTTTCTGGTTTCTGGCATCATCCCACATCTGCAAGGTCACGCCAGTGATAAAAGGGGGTAACAACAAGTATTGACATGATACAAATTGATAAACAGTCCACTAGACCTTTTTCACAGAACGCATTTTGACACGTCACAGTAGGTAAAGCACAGGTGTACATAATGAATAAAACAATCAATTTAGCTGCTTCAGTTTCAGGGACCTGAATCTCCACCATACCATGCTGGAGGTGAGTCATTTGTAATGTTATTACTAACAACTGTGCCTTTTCTACAATGAGAAGTCAAAATGTCTGGTGTGAAAAGGGCCTTTGATGTTATGTTAAAATGTGAAGATCAATCATTCAACATATATTAGTAGTAAACAGTTAATATTAAAACTGGGCTCTGAACAATTTACCACTTTCTTTTCCTGGCCGGTGAAGATGTTCCAAAGGAGTTCAAAATATATCAAGCCCATAGCAAATATATCTACTTTTCGGTCATATTTGGTCCTGCTTCTCTGCAATAAAAGGTTTAACACAATATTAACAAAAGGGACTTTAGCACCACAACCTGTTAAAATCAATGAATATTTAATAATATAGAAGAGTCTAAAGTTACTCTTACTTGTTCGGGAGCCATGTAGGACGGGGTTCCTTTGAAACCTGTTCTCTCTATCAGGTTCTCAGCGTCGTCATCATTCTCGTCGGTGACCAGACCAAAGTCTCCGATCTTCACCCCACCATCTTGCCCGAACATGATATTAGCGGGCTTACCATAGGAAAAAAATAAACAAACCTTTAGCTTCATGTCTGATGTGATGTAAAGATTGATTTGATTCTCTTCATCTTACCTTTAGATCTCTGTGGATGAGCATCTTGGAGTGAATGTACTCGACCCCGCTGACTATTTGCTTAGCGATAGTTAGACTCTCATCTCTTCTCTTTGAGTCTCGCAGAGATTTCTTCACATTCTGAACATTCTTCTCGTCTATCCACACTCTCAGTGTTTTTGTTTCACACAACTCCATCTGAATATAGAGGTACTTTACGGATGAATTAACGGTCGACCTGGAAAAGTAGGAAAGTATAAAAAAAAAAAAAAAACTTAACCTTTATGTTAAGTGAAAAAGTGCTTAACAGATGGATGGGACTTACTCTGAAGTGCCGCAACTGAAAGATGTACTGTCCCATTGGTGTTCTGAATCCTCCAACCAACATGTGTAGTATCGAACTATATTTTCGTGATGGAGGTCTGATAATGCCGCCACCTCTCGTAAAGCTTTTCTGATCCAAAAGGAGAACAAGGACGCTAGCATAGTTAATGAAACATTCTGCTTAATTGTCATAACATGTGCACCTGATTTTGGAAAAAATTAAAAATGCATTCATGCTCGACTTACTCTCTGCAGCGGACAATCTTTATAGCAAAAAACTTCTTCAGCAATTTCTGTTTTGCCTTGAAAACATGACCAAAGGCTCCTTTCCCGAGGCACGATATGGAGTCATATTCGGATGTAAACCTTTTTTAAACAACACAAGTATTGTTGAGGCAGAAATGTGACTACATATGCATGGGGTTATGTGGATATTAACATGTCTTACTTGTTGCATATTAGTTCACAAAACACAAATTAAAGGCAACAGCGTTGCTAAATATCATGCTCATGTTTAATGTTTGCATTTTCCATACCTTGAGATTACTGACTGCTTTGCGGTTTTCTCACTCGGGCAGTTTCCTGTATTCTTGCTATTGAAATTGGCACTTTTATCCTTGATGAATAAAGAAAGTCAAGGTATGATCTCATGATAACATTATACAACAAAAACAAGATGAACATGCTTGATTCATTTCTTCTTACTTTACCTCTTTGCTCTTTTTGTGGGCTTTTGTGAAATTTGCTGCAATTCTAAAAGGGAAGAAGAAAATAACAATCAGCAATGACGTCCGGTAAAATATAATGAACTGCAACTTTCCAGCTTTACTTAAAAGATGGCTTACCTTATTTTGGGCTTCGCATCAGGACTAGGAATCTGTGTAATGGGAAGTAAGAAAATAAAACCTTTAACTATATGTAAGCAAACATACATTTAAAATCCATTATATATAAGGGAAAGGGTTCAAAATAAGTTTTGGCATCACAAATGGAGGAACCATGACAGATAAGTGAAATAACAAACCTGGTCTTTGGGAGGATTTGATGAATGGGCAACAACAACTTGTGGCGTGGAGCTACTTGTGGTCGTAGGCGGGCTTTTGGATTTTGTGTTGCTGGACTCCCTTGGGACAAAAAACCACCAGCCACATTAGTCGAATATACTCAACATCAAACTGTACTTTAGGTTGTGCTCCTCTGTCAGTGGCTTACGGTGTGCTTAGTGATGTGGACAGCGCAACTTCATTAGACACAAAGGATACCTGAAAGCAAAAAGAAAGCATAAGCGTTTTGTGATGCTAAACCACAGATCGTTCAAAACAACCTAGCCTTGTCATCTGCTACATCGTGCGTAGTTATTGTCATGCTTATCAGGGCTCTTCTGACTTCCAAATGAATGGCTTAACAAATATGGTTGAGGACTCGTTCTTCTGTAAAGGTTGTAGTGCTCACCAGAACATTTAAGCTGACATAGTGGATACAAAACATTATATCTATTTATTATATGATACTAGGTGTGCATGATTTATTATACCAAGGTAAGCTGTTGTGGCTATGGTTGTTGAACAGGAAAAACATTTGCAATACACCTGTCTACAATCTACTAGGTGGCATATAAAAAAAAGCATAATGTGTCATATAAAAAAAAAACATTTTAAATACCTTGCTGTCCCAGTCCGACTGTTCTTGGAGAGTGGACCAGGCGAGCTGAGCTGCATTTTGTTTGGCTTCCTTGACACTCTTAGCCTCAACCACAGGGTAGTCTTTATTGTTGATAACTAATTTGTAGAAAAACCTGTGTAGTAAACATTCACATTATCTTGTGATTTCTCTCTCATACCTATCAAGCCTTTCCATACAATACAATGTCTGTAGTGTCTGTTTAGGTAACAGAGGCTCAGTGGTACTCACATAGGGCTGTGGTCTGGACCACACTTTTTCTCCAAGATGTAATCGTGAGGGAGCTTTGTTCTCTGACAATACTGGTTGATGAGTCCAATGAAATTTGTGTCCGTAATGCTTTCGACTTTAGGTATCACGCTCGGGATATTTGTCCTGTCACTGTAACACCAAGGCAAATCAGAATTGAATTTAAACTTTGAATGACCGAACAGATTCAAATTATTCATATTTTTTGTATTGCCACGCGTTTGTGCTCACCAGACGTCTGGCACGTTTTGATTTAGTTCCTCCTCTTGTTGGCTTGATGTGCTACTGTTTTTCTTCTCTCCAGTCTCGAAAACAAAACAAAAGCATGATTTTATTGTCACAATTCAATGATTTGGAGTGCGGTTTGTGTAACATTTTAAATAATCTACTTGACATTAATACATATATTGCAGTCAATGGCAAGCATGTCAATTCCTCGATCCCTTCCGTCTGACTTAAGCCAGACGACGAGTGGTATAGACAGTATAAATAATTTACCCCTGTTTTGATACACACATATAATGAGTCAATAATATAATTAGCCTAGTCTTACAGAGCCAGCTGGTTCCTCCAACAAGCCTATCATGGCATTTTTAGCTGCATACTGTTTGGCTTCCTTCTTGGTCTTTCCCACACCATCAGGATATGCCTTCCCATTCAGGACAGCTTTCACAGTAAATCTGAGAAGAAGAATTATACAATATTAGAATTATAATACATTTTATTAAACGGCCAAGATGACACCAGAAGGTGCCATGTGTGTGATGGAGGTCTCATGCATCTGCACACTTTACGATCATCCCCACAGGTGAAGTTTTTAATCAGCCTACTACATGGTGTTGGAGCCTCAATAATCCATACATTCTCGATTACTCTGTAGGTCGTAAACCCCACTAGATAATCAATGAACTCACGTCTTAATGTGATCAGGTCCAACAGATCCGACGTCTTCAAATTTCAGCTGCAGGCGCGTCCTCTGTGCATATTCGTATAGTTTTGCCACGAAGTTTTCAGTTTCCATTATGATGTACTCAACAGTCGAAATGCCAACTAAAGTTTAATACGATTAAAAAAGGGGACAAGGTGCAAATATCGGGTATATTTCAGGATAGTTTCCATATCGTAGTCCGTCCGGCCCATGGACATATGGCTCACTTTGGTTTCATCTTCCGCTCATGCAGTGAGTTTCGTTTTCTCGGGATACGTCAAACAACATGGCACCTTAAAATGACGTCCGATATTTCAAAGTGTGGTTCAAAATATTCAGCAAATATGAACCGCGGAAGTCGTGACTAAGAATACGGTGTGTAACCGTGTGTAACACACATTTGTAGCACCAGGGAAAGCCACAAAGTCTATGGGGAAACTATGTTTAGACTGTTAGCACCATGGACCTATTATGGTTAGCGCCGTTAGCACAGTAAAACATGTTAGGTTTGTTTTGGCTAGCAGCCGTTTTTTGTGGCTAATGCTTAAATATATATTAAATAATATATAATATTTTAAATGTACTTCTTAAGCAATTTGGTTCGGCTAAATAGCTGCATACCTGTTCTTCACCTTTCAAAGCGTTTATTTTGTTGGTAGGCTATTACTCAACTACAGTTCCCACGAAGCTTTAGGACTGCGCCTGCAGCTGAGACTCATGGGAGTTGTGGTTGTTATTACCAAATGGTTCAAGGGGCTTACTAACTACACTATTTGCAAGGGTTTTGTATCATTTATCACAATTTTTGGTAACAGTTAATGTGTGTGGTGGTAAGACATTACACATATAAAGAGATGAGAAATATCAATATTCTTGGGAGGGGGAAATACATTGTAGGATATTGAAATCATGTGCTGACCCCAGAGGATATTAAAATATTTTTTAGACCCATACAAGCTGCACATCACATACACACAAAGGCAGAAATGGCAATATCGGTTAGTAAATCAACCCCAGAGTAATTTATTGTAAATAATATAAGGTAACAAAGTACAATTCTTAAATCATTAAATTAATCAAAAAAGAGGTTATGCAATTACCCTTGAAACATCACATCTTAAAAATAAACACTTAAAAATAGGTATCTTAAATTTCCGGGATTTCTTATTGTAAAGAAAAACTTTAAGACAGCCACCACAAACTGCTAAAGAAGTATGTCCTTCAAGAGACGAACAGCAGACACACAGGATGATCATCAAAAATTCCTCTTATAACTGCCTCAACTTCCTAAAACAGCTAAGATTGGTGAGCGTGTTTCAAATTTGGGAAATTCTGTCTGCACACACTTAGCAGTAAAATGTTTCCAGGCTCAAAATATGTGTAACTTTCAACATTTCCCACAGTGAACTAGAGCGCTTCATTCTTTTCAGGTTCATTCATGGTCGACTGCTGTGTCTCCGGGACAATTAGAGCACAAGTCCTCTTCATCTGTGAAAAGCATAAATAAAGAAAATGCATAATTATATCAGCAAAGGCAATAAAAACATCAAACAAATAAACCCAACTTGTCATCACTCTTACCATTATAGGTGGTCCCACACCATATGCAGTAAAAATGGACTCCTCTCAAATAAGATGTCAGAATTTGTAGTTTGTCAAAGGTCTGTAACAAAGAGGTAAATGTCAAATACACTGGATTATTCACAGTATCTTTGGAGATTTACTTATTTAATAATAATGTAAGAGCCAATTAGCTCTCTTGTATAAAGTAGGAACCAATCTTTGGTTCCACAGTTGCGACCCGGACTTAGAAACAGTTTTTGACCACACACAACCCAAGTTGCGTCAGGGTCTATGTTTGTATGTTGGTTTTAAGGTGTGTAGCTAAATAAAGTGAAAATAAACTAAACAAATGTTTTTAACTGCAAGAAAGACTCAGACTTTCATTCATCAATACCGGAAAAAGGTGCGTCAGGAGTATAGCATCTCGGGGCCTAAAGCTTGGGCTTGGCCTCACTAAATGCTATTAATAATTGATGGTATTTATATAGTGCTTTTTTGGAGGTCACTCAAATACACTTTAAATGCACCATATGCCAGTATAGGATAGTATATTACATAACTATGTACCATACACAGAACATGCAACAAGTATTCGCAACAAAATGATGAAATAATACTTAAAGTGTATGTGAAAACAAATTGGATTTTTGTTTATGTATAAAAATTCACCATTATATAATTTAATAAACAAGGTATACCGAATACTAACAGTTAATTCCACAATCTCCTCCTTCTCCTCCTCCTCCTCTTTCTCCTCCTGCTCTTCTTCGTCCTCCTCCTCCTTAAGC
Source organism: Ammodytes marinus (assembly GCF_949987685.1). Classification (NCBI taxonomy): domain Eukaryota; kingdom Metazoa; phylum Chordata; class Actinopteri; order Uranoscopiformes; family Ammodytidae; genus Ammodytes; species Ammodytes marinus. Next base: position 20,840,395 of record NC_137215.1, on the reverse strand, counting down.
CCATCTTCCTCGTCGTCATCAGTCTCTGCTTTAGGCCAGTACCAGTCTTCCCTGGGGACAGTGATGGCCTGAAAACACAGTTCAGTCAAAGGATTCACACACAGACAAGCCCACAGGTGCTGTTTCTATACTGATATAAGATACATTGTGGAAATATCTTTTGTCTTTCTTAACTCCACCAACCTTCTGACTGTCAAGCTGTTCACAGGCTCGCTGACTCCTTCGTAGGTCTCCTTCGATCTTTCGCTCCTCTCTCTCCGTCCTCACTCTTGACCTGGAAGGATAAAAAACAAAAACATTTCACACAAAGGAAACTTTTTTTTAATAATTTTTTCAAATCACAGTAGGTGATAATGGTTTCAAACTTCACCTAAAATCTTGCAGTGATTTGGTATCGTTCTGCTGTTTGGCTCGAGATTTCTGCCTATAATGTTCAAGTTCCTCCTGAGCTTTTCTTTTCCTCACTTCCTCCATTCCAATGCCGCCTCTGTCTGATTTTTATACAAAGAAAAGGACATAAACACAGTGAGCGATCATTTACATTTCAAATGGTGTTACTAAATGCATTTTAATGTTACAAAATATACCCATGCCTACCCAGTTTGATATTTAGAGGAATTGGATCCACCCTTCCTGCTCCTGAAGAGGCAAAGGAAATGATCAGTAATATACGCAGCAGATGCAAAAAAAAAGGAAGAAAGATGTTTCAGTTAAAAAAACACTTGCCCTGCTTCCCAAGGCCTTGACCGGCTTTATAACCCATTTTCTGCAGGAGTGCAAATCCCTTGTTGTTCTCATTGCTGATGGTGTTTTGTAAAGCGGCCTCTCTGCTTTCGTCCTGCTGCTCCTTGAAGGTCTTCTGACGGTTCCTGACGTTTGTCTCCTTTATCTGTATCTCCTTCTTTATTGCCTCTTTAGCCCGCCTCGGCATGCTCACACCTGGTTTCACATCTTGTCTGTTAGATGCAGAGGAGCACAGACAACGTTGTTGGGATTCGGAAAACAATGACTGTAAATGTTAACTTCTATTTTTCACAACTGCTTTCCCTTTAGCTCTGGGCTCCTACAGCTTTATAGGCAAGTTATATTTCAGAATTTTCGAGATCTTTTTAATGACATTCTGAATGAAAGTAAAGACCAATTTTACAATAAACTAAACTGTAGAAAAATACGACAACATCAATTACTTTGGGTTGGCCAATTTTGCCCAATATTTTTTGTTGATTTCTTTTTGAAATTGTCTACTTCACATGTTGAAACAATATATTACGTGCAGCAAAGGGCCATACAGGCTGGAATCAAACGCCGTCCACTGCTACATTTTGATTTAAAGATATTTTAATAGCATTTAAAGGGTTCAAGACTGTTTGAGGATCAAGAACCTTGGAGTTCTGTAGGACTGCACACACTGTATTGCACACCACAGGACCAAAACAATAAGTAACGACGTTTAAATACTAACAGTAGACACAAAAAACGCTTACAGTTTACTGAGAAACGCATCCGACATGTAGTCCTCTTCCTCATCGGACATTATGACTGCGCAAAGTGGGGAATAAATGTAGAAAAAAAACAGCTACTGCGCTTAATCCATCCTCCGGCTGTGCGTTTGTATTTGCTTCACTGATGTTTGTTCCGTCCACAGACACACTCCGACTCGCTACAAGGTGTACAATTTCAGTGTAGAGTTCCGGTGTGTCATTTTCGTCAATTAACACGTTAATTATTTTGAGTGCATAGAGACAACTTCAAAATAAAATTAAATCAAAACATAGTGCGAAACCATTCCTGTTAAATACGTTGAATCATTATTATCTGCGCATTATTTCCTTACGTTTCACATCGGGCAAACTTTAATGCAACACCTCCGATGCCCGTCGTCATTCATCCTTCGCTGTCGAAACACAGGTAGGGACGAATAATGTTGTTAAATGCGTCCCATATTTCAGGAAGGTGTTGTTGCTGAGGTGTATTTAAACATTTGAATGTTTTTGAGATGTCGATAGAAAGCTGAAGCTTTGTGTGTGTGTGTGTGTGTACGTATAGCCGGAGTTTTACTCGGTTTAAAGGAGGAACCAGCTAGCTTTAGGCTGCTAACCAGCTCGCCTGTCAACAGCTGGAGGCAACAGCTGTCAACACAGAGCAGGAAAGTGTCACCGCTAGCGAGCTTTGACATTTTGATTTGCTGCGTTGTATACGACGAATAAGCACGGGTTGGTTAAAACACAAAGCTCCGACTTCAAAATAACGTTTGTCTCTTGCAGAAAGCTAATGGAGTCATAGCATGAACAGCAAATGTCCTCAATTCCTAACTCCAGTGCTGTTTTAATGCTTTTTAGGGGGATAATCTGATTGGATGAAAGGGCGACTATCAGATAAGAGACATCTACTGACCAGTATAACATTGCATTGAGGAGGGGGGTTTACAGCACTGTGTTAAGAGGTCGTCGCCATGGAGCTGGCTCACAGTCTGCTGCTCAATGAAGATGCCTTGGCCCAGATCACAGAGGCAAAGAGGCCTGTCTTCATCTTCGAATGGCTCCGCTTCTTGGACAAAGTGCTTGTGGCAGCGAATAGGGTGACTATTCAGATCTCTGCAGCATTGTTTTGGTTGTTGTATATTTTCTCTCTCTGTATGGGGCTGTCATTTGGAGGCTGTTGGTGACTCTGCTCCTGTGTGTGTTTTTGAATGGCAGGTGGATGTGAAGGAGAAGCAGAAGAAGCTGGTGGAACAGCTGACGGGACTGATCAGCAGTGCCCCCGGTCCGCCCACCAGAAAGCTGCTGGCCAAAAACCTCGCTACCCTCTACAGCATCGGCGACACCTTCACCGTTTTCCAGACCCTGGATAAATGCAACGAGATCATCAAAAGCAAGGATGACACACCTGCGTACCTGCCGACAAAACTGTAAGATCCCCCTCCATCGCAGCACTGTGTATTTTCATTGGCTATTTGTCTAATAGAGTAACTACCTATGTACACATTCTGCTTGATCTTATACATTTCAATTAAGATAAAAGCTGTTCAACAACACTGCTTTCAGAGTTTTGCTCATATACTTTAGGCCCACCGTCAAGGGTATTAGCAGTTAAGCCAAATGTTAATCTGCAACATGTTTAAAGGATGGGGATTAAGTGAACATGAGCAGATATTATTCTGTGCTTCTCGCTGGTATTAATGGAATCAGAGAGTTGTCCATCATTGCTGAGCTGCAGGGTTTTACTCATTCTTACAAACTTGCCTGTGTTGGTTCACACAGCGGTCACAACGTCTTTGCTAACCCTTAAGCCACTGTGCTACTCCTACAGTGTTTCAGTGTAGACAATAATGTGTTCGGAGCTTTTTCCTGACACATTCTATTATGCCATTATCATTAATCATTCATAAAATCAAAGCCTGTATAGATGTTCTCAAGGTGAGTTTTATTTGATAAACGTGAATATTTTATGGAATATTATAGAAACCCCCACAGACGTTCTGGCAGTTAAATTTAAAGATATAATCATACATTATATATTAATTTTAATATGTTCATTCCAATGATTGATAAAATAAGTTCTCATCTGATTATTGCATTGCGTGTCATTGCAGCGCTGCCGTGGCTTGTGTCGGAGCATTTTATGATAAAATGGGCCGGATGCTGGGAAGCCACTTTCCAGACACCATTAATAATCTTTTGAAGGCATTAAAGAGTGCAGAGGTAGGACTTTCAATAGTACAACAATTGGGTAATGGAACACACTCTTCCTTTGATAGCAGTGATGTGTTAGAATTGTATTTCAGGATATAATAAAAATAATGAATAACTATGTGACATTTTACTTTGTTGATGTAGTCCCAAGGCAGAGGGGAGATCCTTCTCAGTCTGCAGAAGGTGCTCAGTGGACTGGGTGGGGCTGCGGCTTCATGTCACAGAGATATCTACAAGAATGCCCGCTCTCTACTCACAGACAGGTCCATGGCCGTACGCTGTGCGGTAGCGAAGGTTGGTCTTGGAAAAATGTCTAATGCTGTTAAAAATAAATAAGCATATTAGATTTAGTAATTGCTGACATTATTGTCCTGTCTCATGCTGCTTAATGTTTGTGAAGGTTCCTTGCTCTGGTGGACTTGGATACAATGCAGAGAGCTGACACTGCAGTAGTAGCAGTAGTAGTAGTAGTAGTAGTAGTAGTAGTAGTAGTAGTAGTAGTAGTAGTAGTAGTAGTAGTAGTAGTAGTGTAGCAGTGTAATATTCAACCTTTTTCTCTCAAAATCAAACTTTGCTCCAAAAATTCCTTTGTCGAAATCCAAGCCTCCAGACAATTTCCTTTTTCTAAAACATGAAATATTTCTATAATTTGTATTATATGCTACAAGTTTTGTCCCCAGGATATTGCAACTCGATTTAAAAAAAAAGAGCATCCATGTCGTTTGTATGCATCTCTGTATGCCTATAGTATATGTGATGTTTCCTGCATAGCATAATGTAAATGTTACTAACCGGCCTCCATCTGTATTCTTGCTGTCTGATCAGTGCCTGTTGGAGCTGCAGAATGAGGCAGTATTCATGTGGACCACAGAGCTGGAGAACGTGGCCACTTTGTGTTACAAAGCCCTGGAAGGATCTAACTATGGTGTTCGTGTGGCAGTGGCTAAACTGCTGGGGACAGTCATGGCTACAGCCTTGATGCCCAAACAAGCAGCTGGTAGGTTACATAGTTGATAATGTTTGTAGTTTGTATTGGGCTCCTTTCGTGTTTTGTGTACTGGCTAACAAATATCTTCCCGATCTCAATGTGTTTTCCTTTAGTGATGCGTCAGAATGTGAAGCGGGCCACTCTGGAGGAGGTTCTTGAGCTAATGGCCACTGGTTTTCTGCGTGGTGGATCTGGCTTCCTGAAGAGCGGAGGGGAGATGTTGAAGGGGGGAGGCTCCGTCAGCAGGGAGGTGCGGGTGGGCGTCACGCAGGTGAGGCTAATTGTGCCTTGTATGCTTTTTTTTATATGTATGTGCTGTATGTTTTTATGTATGTGGATGTGTTTTTTTTATGATTGTTTAAAAGCCCTTCTAGGGACGGGGATTGGAAAATAGCAGTAACTTTAAATGCTGTGATGCTGTGTACATTGCAGATTTTTTGTTCAGGTTTCTATGTGATAGCATCTGTCCCTATCAGATCAATGTTTAATGAAATTAAAAATTCTCAGCCAAAATAATTTGAGCTTGCGTTTTTCCGATTCAGCCGCTTCACACATGACCCTTTCTTCATCTTCCCCAGGCCTACGTTGTGTTTGTGACCACACTTGGCGGTCAGTGGCTGGAGCGTAACTTTGCCACGTTCCTGTCCCACGTGTTGGACCTGGTGTCTCACCCGAGGGCCACGCAGACGCACGTGGAGGCCGTGTACTCGCGCCGCTGCGTGTCCTTCATGCTGCGCGCCACCCTCGGGGGCCTGCTCGGAGAGAAAGCCCAAATCGCAGCCGGCAAAGAACTCTGCCAAGCCATCAGCAAGCAAATGAGGGCTGTGGGTAAGGAGGATGGGGGGGAAATGTCACGGTTCAGAGCATTACAGAGTAAGTACTCAACCATCATTATCACTTTTAATTCACCCTTCATTCAGTTTTTAAAATACTTGCATGCATGGCTTAGTTTTTCTCGTTTTTTGTCTTTTGCTGTGTGTGGAGATGGCTTTCCCTATTTCTGCTCTCCTTCTTGCTTTCTGCCCTTGCTTCTTTGTGACTTGCTTTCCTCTTCCTTACATTTCTTTTATACCACAAGCAGTAGCATCACATCGTCAGATACATTATCCATTGCCAGCTCAGCATTAACAAACTACCCATGCTTGCATTATTGCATATCCTCCATGACTGTTTGCCTTATTGTATTACAATCCCCAAAGAGCATATAACATTACTCTTTCTGGCTGTTGACATCTGGCTGACACCAGCAAAAAAGAAAAATGCATGTGCCACTAAATTCACAGACGCAGTAGGAACAAGCCATTTCCCCCCCGCAGCAACAAGACATAGTATTTGCAAGTTTGTCCATCATTTAGTTTTTATTGATTTCAGTTCCTTCAAATGTCCCTTTTTTCTGCCTTAAAACAACACACCGATCATTTTTAGAATCCCATTTATGTCATTCAAAAGGGATGATTCTTACTCTGATTTGCTTTGCAACCTTTTAAATGGGTGTAAACTATGTCAAACATGTTCATACTGATGTTAAGAAATAAAATATATATATATATATTGAATGTCATGGTCTTAGGCTTTTTCTCTTCACTTCACCTGACTTTACCTGCTGCTTGTAGCTTTTCCAACCAGCTGGATCTGTGAGACTTCTTGGAATTAGACTTTGTGAACAAATCTTTGCTAAAAAATATCACGTTTTGCCGGAGCCATGATGGAAGTGGGATCTCTCGGTCTAAGTTCCCCCCTCTGGATTCTGTGGTCGGTTTGTGAGGAACAACTTCACACTCCCACAGTTCACGAGGCAGCTTTTTAAATCTCTCCCCAAAAATCATTAAAATCCCCTTTTTCCTTTTTTTATATGATCTGTCTTTACTGTGGCCTATTAAGAACTCTGAGGATTGAATTGCTTGATAAAAGATAATCAGCAATATTTTTAAAAATCCAGATTAAGTTTTCTCTTTTGTCACAATTATCCTTCAATTCAACTATGACCACCACTGTTTCCAATATAGTACCTTCCTTTTTTGTATGGAATTCAACCCTCAGAGCTCTGTGTTTGTGGCAGCGTGCTCCTCAGTGCTTCTGAAGATTTCTATTGCTGTAGTTTCCAAAAATTTGCAAAAAAGGATGTTTGACAGCAGTACATGGACAAATGGACTAGTAGCCGGACAATTAGGTCATTATATAGTATGTCAGTGCTATAATTCATTTATATAAATTGGACAAAAAAAAGTGCCTTATTGTTGGGGAAAAAATCTATCTAATTTGCAATTCAGCACAGGTCACCTTATCCATCAATGCTGCACACATTCTGAATTAGTAACCTACAGTATTATCCTATTTATAAGGGGTTGTGATCTAGTTTAAGTCCTGACAAACCCTCCTCGTTTGGTTTCTCTCCGTCTCTGCCACGTTTGCTTCCAGAGGCCGTTGTGAATGACATCAGTGGAGAGAACAAGGCCGGGGCGGCTGACGTCTCCGCCAGTCAGCATGTTATGGTGTGTGCCCTGAAAGAGCTGGGAAGTCTGGTTCAGAGCTTGAGTGCCACAGCTTCACCCCTCATCCAGGAGCCTTCTATCGGTGAGACACACACAACTTTCCCCTCAAGTTTCATTAAACACATGCTGGGATTTCATGGATGAAATACACTAGAGTATCCATCAAAGGTGGATTTAGCGATTCTGGAGAACACTTGTTGACAAAAGCACTTTTTGTCAAAATTAGTGAATATCTCCTCACATTCCGCTACCTGTCCATACTGTGTGTGCGTGCTGAAAAGAAAATCAGGTGTCATAACACAGCCTAGGCTCTGTAACAGGATATGTAAACAAAGGGGGCACACCAAAGCTAGCAACATGCACCTTTACAGAGCTTAGGCTGTGTATTAACATTGCATTTCTTTTCCACGCACACAGTATGTACAGGTAGCGGATCGTGAGAAGATACACCCTGACTTTGACAAATTTATTTGACAACGAGCCCCCTCTGGAATCGCTGACTCCACCTTTAAACAGAATATAAGCTGCCTCTCTAGTGACTGAAATACATTAAGCACTACTCACTCATACTCTATTGTTGTGAAGAAATCAATTTAGACTGGGTCCAATCACAAATCTAAACATATTCCATCTCCTCTTCCCCAGGACTTCTTGAAACTGTGACCTCGGTGCTGCTGCATCCGAGCATGGCGGCCCGTTTGGCGGCTGCGTGGTGCTTGCGCTGTGTTGCCGTGGCGCTACCCTATCAGCTGACCCCACTGCTGGACCGCTGTGCAGAGAGAATCAACAACCTGAAGAGTTCCCCCGAGGCTGTCAGCGGCTACAGCTTCGCCATGGCCGCTCTGCTGGGAGGCGTCCACCAGTGTCCGCTGGGTATCCCCCACTCCAAGGGCAAGGTGTGTGGTGGGGTTACAGTGAAATCTTACTGGCTGCTCCTCTTGTATAACTGTCATGTCGGTCTTGATATTCTGTGCCAGCCTCATCGATTGCCCTGTATGGATTTAAAGCCACTGTAAACCCAAATCCTCATCATCCTTCTAACTACGTCATTTTGGGAGTGAGTTAAATGATAGTAAGCATCTGAAAAGAGTTAGGCATGTTTATCAATCCTCATCACATCAATCAATTAAATATATTGTCATTTAAGTTCTCTACTTGAAGGTCCTGACTGTTGCCATGGAGACTATTTGATAGGGCCATGCCCACACAGTCCTGTCAAATGGTTTAGACAGTAAAACATTTTTTTTTAAACTAAGTTTTATAATATTTATGAATATTTATTTTCAATCAGATTTTTGTAAATGTTTATTGAGACATCCAACTTTGATATCATATATGGATTTTTACAATTTAAAAGTTAAATTGCTTGTGTTCATTTCTCTCAGTTGGTGGTGAGCATAGCTGAAGACCTCTTACGGACGGCTGCTCAGAATAGTCGGCTTTCCCTGCAGCGCACACAGGCTGGGTGGCTGCTGCTGGGTGCCCTCATGACTCTGGGTGAGTCATCTTTCTTGACTTCGATTTGTCGACAGCGCTGTCTCCCTACTCCTCACTAACAAGGTTGCCACCGTATTGTGTTTGTGCCCAGGCCCCTCCCTCGTGCGCTATCACCTTCCCAAGATGCTGCTGCTGTGGAGGAACGTGTTCCCTCGCTCCCAGAAGGAGCTGGAGGCAGAAAAGGCCAGAGGAGACGCCTTCACCTGGCAGGTCACCCTGGAGGGCCGAGCCGGGGCACTGTGTGGTAAAACAAACACACCTTCACCCCTGTATACACCTGCACATGCTCTGTGATGTTAGCAGACACAGCTCTGTTCAACCCTCCCGTTTCTTCTATTCTGTAGCAATGCGTAGCTTCGTGGCCCACTGTCCCGAGCTGCTTACGGAAGATGTGATCCGCAGACTGATGACTCCCATTGAATGTGCCATGACCATGATGTCTCAGTGAGTGTATAGACAACAGAAAGACGGAGATATTTTTGTCTCTGTTGCAGGATTTTCGTACATGCAGTTAATTCATTAACAATATCCTACATTTCTGTCATTGTTTTAAGATTACTTATCAAATGACTGTAACGTTTTCTTCTTTTTCTCAGTGTCCCTGCCATCATTAAGGTCCATGGTGCTCATCTGAAAGCGAGTGCGGCGATGGTGAGGCTCAGGTTGTACGACATCCTGGCTCTGTTGCCTCCCAAGACCTATGAAGGTAACGCAGTCGCATTTGCACTCTCTTTTGCAAAGAAGATGAAGAACATTCATGGAGGGTGTTTTAAAGTCAGATGTGTTGTTGTTTATGTGTAGGCAGCTTTAACGCCCTCCTGAGGGAGCTGGTGGCAGAGTTCACTTTGACTGACAACTCGGCCAACACTACCACCTCCCTGCTGCGCTCTCTCTGTCACTATGACGACAGTGTGCTCATGGGCTCCTGGCTACAAGAGACGGATCACAAGTCAATAGAGGACCAGGTGAGCAAAATGGTCTATTAAGATTCTCATAATGATTTGTAATAACTATCTATAATTACGTACATTATTTGTTATTTTCTCACATATTGGTAACTGTGGACCCTACTGTGTGATCGTTTATAAACAGCTGCAGCCCAACAGTGCCTCTGGCAGCGGGGCTCTGGAACACGATCCCTCCTCCATCTACCTGCGTATCCCGGTAGGCGAGGCCATCCCAGGGCCTCTCCCTTTGGGTGTGTCGGTCATCGATGCTTCGGTGGCTCTTTTCGGTGTGGTTTTCCCCCATGTCTCCTTTAAACACAGGTGAGGGATTTAGTTGTTGAAATGGTTTTAATAGTTGCAACATTGTCTTATCTCTTATTATTTTGTACATATATTTACTGTTTCCTTTGTGACATGCTTGTTGGTGATACATTCTACATGCCTTTATATTTGATCCAGGCTGCAGATGCTAGACCACTTTGCAGAGTGTATAAAGCAGGCCAAAGGAGTTCGACAGCAGGCAGTCCAACTCAACATCTTCACTGCAGTGCTTAGTGCCCTCAAGGTGAGAAAACTTGCTTCGTAAATTTGCTTTGTATCTTCTTATGACGGGAATGTCATGTTGTATAATTCAGGTAATCCATACAATGAGGAATAATGTCTCTTTTCCTTTCATCCTGAAGGGCTTGGCTGAAAACAAGAGTACTCTGGGTCCTGAGGAGGTGCGTAAGTCGGCCCTGGCCCTGGTGATGGGAGCGTTGGACAATCCTAACCCCATCCTGCGCTGTGCTGCAGGAGAAGCTCTGGGCAGGATGGCTCAGGTGGTGGGAGAGGCTACCTTCATCGCCAGAATGGCTCAGACCAGCTTTGACAAGTAAGCCTTTCGTAGCTGTGCTTTTTCTTCTTGTTTAGTCTCTTTTCTATTATTTCTCATGTTAAGAGTAAAAAGCTTTTTAATATTTTATTGGCGGTCAAAGATGTTTTCAGGAAGATAAATGTTCAAGTCTTTGTTTGTCCTCAAAATTAATTTAGCTTAACTCTACATCCTTGGCTTAAATCATGTGCTGATTATATTTCTTCCTCCTTTATTTCCAGACTGAAGTCAGCTCGTGATGTAGTATCAAGGACGGGCCATTCACTGGCTCTGGGCTGTCTGCATCGATATGTTGGAGGGATTGGCTCAGGCCAGCACTTAAAGACCAGTGTCAGCATCTTATTGGCTCTGGCCCAGGATGGTTCCTCTCATGAGGTCCAGGTACAGTGAATTACTCACAAGGAATATATTTTTTTTCATTTAAAGAAAAATCTAATTGTAGTTGTAATAAGTAGTCTGCAGTGCAGTTTTTCTTCATCTAAATTCGATTAAATATTGATGAATGGGTTGATTATTTTCTATATATTTTTTTTTTTCAAAAACAACTTGCCTTGATTTTATCATTTGTGTTTTTCACATATATGAATTCACATATTTTCTCTCTGTTTTTTTTTAAATATCAGACATGGGCTCTGCACTCTCTGGCTCTGATTGTGGATTCCAGTGGTCCCATGTACAGAGGCTACGTGGAGCCCACACTGTCCCTGGTCCTCACCCTGCTCCTCACTGTGCCTCCGTCTCACACAGAGGTGCACCAGTGTTTGGGCCGCTGCCTGGGAGCTCTCATCACCACCGTGGGACCAGAATTACAGGGTAACTTCAGCAGAAAAAGGGAAGAAAAACTGAAATACTGAAATGTATTTCAGTGACCCTCATATGACTCTTTTTCTTCTAAGCTTTGAACATGTAGTATTCCCTTTCCCATCCAGCAGGTGACAGTGTAGTCAATTTTTAAACCACTACTACTTGCTATATTATTCGTGCACGGGCTAAAGTATTCATGCAGACTTGGAAGACAAACTGTGTATCCTCTTAAGTGCCTAAAATTCTGTTGCATTTTGTTTTCTAGGAAATGGAGCCACTATCTCCACCATCCGCTCGTCCTGCCTGGTGGGTTGTGCTATAATGCAGGACCACTCCGACTCCCTGGTGCAGGCGGCTGCCATCTCATGTTTGCAGCAGCTGCACATGTTCGCTCCACGCCACGTCAACCTGTCCAGCCTGGTGCCATGTCTCTGTGTAAGCCATAATCAGTGTCAGACAGCACGGTAGTTATAATTTGTTTTGATTTCTTAATCCTAATTTCCTGCTGTGCTAATGGGACCCCCTGCAGGTGCACCTGTGCAGCTCTCACCTGTTGCTGCGTCGCGCTGCCGTGGCCTGCCTCAGACAGCTCGCTCAGAGAGAGGCCGCAGAGGTCTGTGAGTATGCCATGAGCCTGGCCAAGAGGGCAGGGGACGGAAAAGACCACACTACAATCAGTGAGTACACGTCGTGAGCCTAAAGCAGTCTGTTCAGTTCAAATCCTTCAGTGAGACGCTGTGATTCTAACCGTGTTTACTCTGTCCCTTGTTTAGATCTGAACATCACAGAGACGGGCCTGGAGGGAGTTCTGTTTGGCATGCTGGACCGAGAGACAGACAGAAAGCTGTGTTCTGATATCCACGACACACTGGGCCACATGCTGTCCTCTCTTGCCGTGGAGAAGCTCTCTCATTGGCTGAAACTCTGCAAGGACGTCCTGGCGGCAACAACGACAAAAGGTAAATCTACAAAGCCAAACACGACTGACACCTGACCATTTCCTGTTTCTCAGTAAAAAAAAAAGGGCTGAACAAACAAAGTAGATCAAAGTAAGCATCACAGAGTAAAACTATGTCAAGTTTATCTCTACTGCCGAGTATCCTGTTAAATGTTCACGTCACTATCAGCCATTTCTATCTGGTAAAGCAAACATAAGCAATGAAGTGGACAGTAATTTCTTTTGTTATAGCCCTATAGTATTATAAGTGTTTCCTCTCCTCTTTCAGATGTACCAGCACCCGTTGTGTTCGAGGTGGAAAGGGATGAGGAAGACTCGGAGAAAAAAGACGAGATGGACGACGACACCATGTTCACAGGCCTGGGGGAAGACGACAAGTCCAAGCCGTCTGTGGCGCCGCGCTGGGTGACGCGGGTATTTGCCGCCGACTGCTTGTGCCGCATCATTCTGCTGTGTGAGAACGACAAGGCGCATTTTGACCTGGCAGCTGCCCGCTCCGCTCAAGCCAAGAACCCCAAAGGTACCATTCATCAAGACTGCCAGAACAGAGAGGCTGATGCCAGTTCAAGAATGAGCTGCCTAAGAAAAAGCTCATTCATGTGCTTCTATGTACAGAGAGATGGGATAAAGCTAGAGATGAACAAGCTAAATGTGGGAGGGATTTTCTTTCAATGTGACAAGTATTTACATAAGCACCTTCCAAAATAAGGAAGCATTCTAACAGGCTTAGAACATAATGGCACACTGTGGTGATTGTGCTGCTCTGGAAGAAGCTATAGCAGTGTTCTTTAGTGACTGGAATTGAGTGGAAGGTTGGTTCGCATTAGTACAGCTAATCCTTTGAAGGGCGCCCTTCAGCGGAAACTCAATTAAACCTCAGCCTCAAGGTCGATATCCAGTTTCCTTTGAGTCCCTGAAAGCAAACGTTGAAACTTTGAAGAATTGTGATTCTGTGTCCATCTGTGTTTCATCATCTCTTCTTCTTTAATCTGTTTATTCATTCTCACTAAGGGGAAGGTGTTAAAAAGCAAACACAAGGCCTTTGAGGACTCTACAATGTTATCTTCTTGCTGACGTGCTACCCATCATCAATAAACAAAATGGCAACTGGGAAATGATGAAAAAAACAAAAATCTGTTCTAGATTTTATATATATTATATGTTGCTGTTCATTTCGGTCAAAGATTTCTTACTAAGGTTATGCATGTGTTTTTTATTCCCTTACTACACAATCCTTATTTTTCCTCCCTTTCCTTCCAGGAGATCAGTTGGTGCTCCATTTGTCTGACCTCATCCGCATGGCCTTCATGGCGGCCACAGACCACAGTAACCAGCTTAGGATGGCGGGCCTGCAAGCCCTGGAGGACATCATTAAAAAGTTTGCTTCCGTACCAGAGCCCGAGTTCCCAGGACACGTAATCCTGGAACAATACCAGGCCAACGTGAGTCAAATTACCTCAAGCTGCAAAATGAATTGTGAAAAAAGTTGGAAAAGTGATCAATCATGTACATGTGTGCACTTAGGTGGGAGCTGCCCTCAGACCTGCCTTTTCACCTGATACACCGTCTGACATAACTGCTAAGGCATGCCAGGTGAGGTCCCCTGCCTTGTTTATGGACAGTTAGAAGAAAGGTTTTACCAGCTCATTTGGTTACTTACCATTTGATGTCATTAGCTCCATTTGAGGTCTAGACTGAAAAAATGATGATAAAATGAGATACTTTTAACACCTAGCAGCCAGTTCTGTTCAAACTGTCTTCCTCAGGAACAGCCCTTAAATATTTATATACAAATATTGAAGCTGTTAGAGGCTTTTGTAACAATGCTACTGCAGCAGCAGTTAATTACCAATGCACACACTTAATCAACATCCCCTAAGAACCCAGCTGTCACATTTTCTGGCTCAATGCTCTTTGACCAATTTCACTGATGTAAAGAATGAGTGACTGTAAAATAACGAACGTGCACGTCAGCAGTATTTTTACAAAACTTTTTCAGGAAGGCTTAGGTCTTCATTGGTTAATAAAATAACAAATGTCTGCTCCACTAATACAGCCCTAACATGTAGGTCCTTTTTATTAATAGCTGTTCTTTCACACCTCTACCTCCTTCAATGGGTAATCAACCTTGAGTGCACCATTATGTAATGTCGTGTTTTTTTTTTACCCCAAAAAATGGTAGCCAAAAGGCCATGTAGGCTGTAAATGTTCAATAACTTTTACCGTTTATTACCTTGACCCTTCGATGTGACCACAGGTGTGTAGTACCTGGATCGGTAGCGGCGTAGTCAGTGACCTCAATGACTTGCGGCGTGTCCACAATCTGCTGGTGTCGTCGCTGGACAAGGTGCAGGCTGGGAAGGGCTCATCCAGTCAGCTGTACAGCGAGAGCGCCACCACCATGGAGAAACTGGCTGTGCTTAAGGCATGGGCCGAGGTGAGGCCAAAGACCCTGATCAGAGCACTGTTCTCCTGGGTTTGTTCTAATGATGTACTTACAGTATACATACCGGCTTTTCTTCTTAGGTATATGTGATGGCGATGAAGATCAAGAAAGAGGCGGAGTCTAAGCCGGCCAAACCAGTCCAAACTGTAGACGAGGACGAGGATGAGGACGATCGTAGCGCCAACGTGCTTCCGCCCGACAGCCTCATCACTTTGGTTCAGCCGGAGCTGCCGTCTCTGAGCCGCCTGTGGCTGGCCATGCTGCGAGACTACGCCCTGCTCACTCTGCCTGCTGAGTTCTCAAGTCAGCTGCCCCCTGAGGGTACACAGCAGATTCTTTACTACCATATTATGCAGAATATGATCAAATCACGTTTCAAAGCAATGTATTGGTCTAAACAGGTCTCATTATTTTGCTTCTGTTTTTTTTAGGTGGAGCTTTCTATACTCCAGAGACTATAGACACAGCAAGGCTCCACTATCGCAGCTCGTGGGCCCCCGTCCTGCATGCTGTAGCCCTGTGGCTGAGCAGCACTGGGTTCGGAGAAGGTGAAGAGAAAGAAGATGTCACCTCAGCCCCCTCCAAGGCTCCGGCCATTACTCAAGGGGCCTTCACCAACACAAAGACCTCTGAGGAGTCGGTCAAAGACAGGATGCATCTGATGCTGGGTAAAGAGACAGAGATTGTTTGTGGTATATAGTTATACGTTTTCATTGTTTTTATACTTCAATGAGATTCTATACTGATGTATCTTTACGTTATTTTTAGCACATAGGTATTTAAAGAGGAAAGATTATGTTTGAACAGAGACACCAGTCCTTCACCTATTTTAATTGTTATATATGTATTTTTCTGAAAACTTTAACCTATCCCAAATTATACAATTGTCTTTGAACACTTTTTACACAGCCACTGCTTACTGTTTGCAGAACATTCATGCATCCCACTAGCATCTGCCTTCAGTTAAAGGGTGGTGGTTGGCAAGAAAAGAGTCCAGCGTGAACACACCCTAAGTGCATTTCTGTGTTCCGTCTCTCAGGTGTCAGTATAGAGTTTCTTTGCTTCCCCCGGCCGGAGGAGCCCATTGAGCATGTGATGTCCTGCCTGCATGCCCTGTACACTCTGCTAGAATCTCCATGCGCTAAGACCCACATCGCAGAGGACCAGGTAAAGAATTACAAGTCACAATTGTGAGGGAGATTTGTTGCCACTATGCCGTAATTAGAATAGTTTAAAACACATTAATTATTCAATATAATCTTTCTAAAAAGATATTTGTGAATATGCAGCTATATTTAATTTTTTAAGATTTTTTGGGGCATTTAAAAAAAGATTGGATTTATTAGACAGTTCGGAGGGACAGAGGTGAAATGGGGTAGAGAGGGGAATGACATGCAGAGGTCTGCTGCTTCTTATTACTAAGCCTTTGTGGGTGAGCGTTCAAACCACTACACCACGAGCGCCCCCCTATTTAGCTATATCTATCTGCATTTTAGGAAATAGAGTTTTTTCATTTGCTTTTTTGGACTGACTGCTTTAACCAAGTATATAAGAAACTGAGTGTTTTGATGCATGGCCTCTGTTATTAGTTGGTCTAGTTGGTCTAGTTCATGTGATATATTTACCAGTGACTGATCACCACCTCAAGTCCAATTATCTGGTAAATACGACAGGGTCTCTTGATATTTACTGACTTGACGAGGTGACAAGGACACTCCATTAAACAACTGACGGCCAAACAATGGACAATGGGATCCTGAGGGCTTCAAAGGATACATTGGTTGTGTCCTACAAACTCAGGAAAAAAAGTGTTGTGTTTCTCAGCTGCTTTTCTGAATTGGGACAGCCCCATGACGTATTTAGTCTAGAAGTGTTGCCTTAAGAGGATCCTGCCCTTTTAAATTGGGACACAGCATGAGTCTCTCTGCTGCTGCCACACAGTCATATCAGTCTCTGGTCACACAGACTAGAACCACATAATATGTGTGTGTGCGTTGGAGGGTAGTGGAGATCATCCTCGCTTCTGGCCCGTTTCAGAAATGAATAAGGATTTTCTGTTCTGTTCTTTAAATAGCAAAAAAGGTTTGTTCTTAAATTTCCTTCAACACATATAGTATGAAAGGCATTTAAATAAATAATATAACATAATCATATTTTTTTGTCAGAATTTTAAATCTAATTTTGAGAAAAATCTTGTACATAACCTTACTTTTCACTTAATAATAAACAGCTTGCTTGTGTAGCTGTTGGCAATGAGCGGGAAGAGATGTACTATGTGTCAGGCATTTTGAATATCAGCGTTCACATTCCCAGTGTTTCACAGTGGCATTGTTGTCAATGTTATTTCTTCTGCAGCTTTTGGCAGTGGAGCTCCTGAACGTGCTCCACAGGCTGCTGTTGACCCGGGATCCCCCTGCTGTCCAGCTCCAGGTCACTGCTGTGGTACAGGAGACCATCAGGGCTGCACTGGACCACCTGCAGCGGCAGAGGGCCAGCAAGGGTGAGAAACAACCACATTCCACAGGCTCGGCCTTTGTTTTCACATTACAACACCTTACGCTTGAACTCACCGTGGCTCAGTTGGTAGAGCGGGTTGGCCAATGATCCAAGGGTTGGCGGTTCGATCCCCGCCCGGCCACCTGTGTCGTTGTGTCCTTGGGCAAGACACTTCACCCACCTTGCCTCGTGTGAATGTGTATGACTGCTGTATGTTTGAGGTGTTGGTCGGAGGGGCTGTTGGCGCAGAATGGCAGCCACACTTCCGTCAGTCAGCCCCAGGGCAGCTGTGGCTACTATCGTAGTTTACCACCACCGGTATGACTGTGTGTGAATGAATGGAACCTGGAACCCTGTAAGCGCTTTGAGTCCTTAGGGAATAAAGCGCTATATAAATCCAGTCCATTATTATTATTATTATTATTATTATTATTATTATTATTATTATTATTAAAGCTGCTTCATTTGAACGAGGACAGACCAGAGGAGTGTTAAATAAATATTAAAGGTAGAGTCAGCGATTCTATAGAATGCTTGTTGCCAAAACACTTTTATCTAAAAATCTGTGAATATCTCCTCACAATTCGCTACCTGTCCGTACTGCAAATCTGTGTTCTGTGTAGGCAAAGAGGAAGAAGGCGAGAAAGACTGTGAGCCCCTCCCAGGGGAAGGAGGAGACACGGGGGAGCTGGTCCCTGGCAGGTCTCTGGTGTTTGCAGCCATGGAGCTGCTGGTGTTCATCCTGGTCCGCCACCTACCGCAGCTTAATACACGTGTGAGGGAGTCACCCAGCCATGTGCCACTCAGGCCTCAGAGACTACCCGACCATAGTGCGCGCCTGGTGGCAAACACACTCTCCATCCTGGCAGAGCTGCCCTCGCTCTGCTCTCCTGCTGGTGAGGCCCGAGGCAAACTGCAATAAACACACAACATGCATCATATGAAAAAAGGACACACACACACACACACACACACACACACACACACACACACACACACACACACACACACACACACACAAACACATCTGTACAAACACTGTTCAGATCGGTAGCATTTGTTCCAACTGTGATGTTTTATTCAGAACTACTAGCCTGCTTATTGTGTAGGTTTGTGTATGCGAATGATAAATGAGGGCCTGTCGACGATCAGTTGGTATTAACTGCTATATGCATTGGTGTGAGATTAAGCCTGACTATGAATCTAAGCATGCTTTCACCACTGAAAGCTAATTTTTTCTTTTTCTTTTGCCTTTACAGGAAGCATGACCATCCTACCGACGGTGCTCTTCCTACTCACGGGTGTGCTGAAGGAAACTGCGGTTAAGACTGCAGACGGCTCGGTGCCTGTGCCTGTGTCAGCTGCCCTGCAGGCCATCAAGACCATCATCACCTCCCCCCTGGCCCGGGCAGAGAGCACACAGACACAGTGGACCGACCTGGTGAGGAGCAGCCTGGCATCTGTACTAGAACACTCGCAGCCAGGTAAGCAAATACACACACATACATGTTTGAGCATGACTTCTGGCAACTCCATGCAGGGTCAAGAAAATTGTATGACATCATCATTAATTGACAAATGCCTACATGTTTGTGTATTTCTGTAGATGAGTCCAGGCCCGACATGGACGAGGTCAGTATGTTGACAGCTATCACACTCTTCCTGCTGTCTGCCAGTGATGAACTGGTTGGAGTGACCGTCCTTCAGAAGGGCTGCATGGACCGCTTCCGAAACGCCCTCAACTCTAGTGATCCCTGGGTAAAGCACCTGATGTTTTCATACACAACGCAACTCGCATATGACAATCTCAACCTGGACAGTCGACACATTTTTTCAATGTCCAATAATGTCAATTAGGCTTTCCGGGTGTGTGTGTGTGTGCAGCCAAGTTAAAATGCTTGTTTTTTTCACCCACAGGTTCAGGCACGGTGTTACCAGCTGCTGTTGTCAGTGTTTCAGCACTCCAGCCGCGCCCTGTCCACTCCCTACATCCACGCTCTGGCTCCGCTCATGGTGGAGAAGCTGAAGGCAGTGGAGCGCAGTCGGCCGGGGACTGCTGCAGAGCTGCAGGCTGTGCAGGAGGGCATCAGGGTCCTGGAGAATCTGGTCGGCATGGGCGAGGAGCAGAACCGTAAGTTTGCCTTTTGCCTAATGGACCTAATAAAGAAGCATATTTGTTCCAGAAGAGTGTTTATCTCCCTTAAAGTAGGTCTTTGAAGGATTTAGCTCAGGGCCTTTAAATGTGTGCCCTTCAAAGACCAGAGCAATGGAACATTAAACACTGAATTTACAATCCTTGCACTGGTTTGTTGTTAGTTTTACTATTGATTTGAACATGATGCTGTTTTATATAATATGCTATATTATGTATTCAAAATATACATGTAGTACTTTGTTTCCTAAATAACCTGTTTCTGTTTTGTTTTGTTTACATATCATTTGTAAAGCTGCACTGAAAACTTAGTATGCTATAAAGATGTTGACAGATTGCATATTTGTGGGTATATATATTAAACCGTGATGTATTACATTTTATTCTAGTTTTGGTGTTCAAACTGTTTCTATAAAGGGGTAAGAGGCTGTCTGATTTTTAGCATTGCTTCACACATCTGGTCCTGCTCTTGTTAGTGAGAATCTTTGTTCAATGTCTCCTCGTTTTTTTGTGTTTGGCAGGGGTGCAGTTGCTGGCTCTTCTCGTACCAACTCTCATCTCCTACCTTTTGGATGAAAACGCCATCTCCTCCGCGACCCAAGTCTCCAATAGCCTGCATGATTTTGCACTTCAGAACTTAATGCGAATTGGCCCCCTCTATCCAGCCGCCTTCAAGACAGTAATTAGTGCAGCACCTGAGCTTAAAATCCGTCTGGAATCTGCTATACGAGCCAACCAGGCCAGCAACAGAGCCAAAGCAGCAGCCAGGCAAGCTCAGCCGACTGTGCAGACCGCACCGACCATTAAACTCAAGACAAGTTTCTTCTGAACTCTCCGACAATGCACTGTACACCCTCACAGCCTAATTTAATGTTGTCTGCTGTTGGCAGAGCACCGTGTCATGTCTGTCTCGACTAAAGTTCCTTAAGCGTATTTATTTATTCTGCAGCTCATCTCTTTGCAATTGATGTTTGAGAACTCTTCTTGAAGTCAAGAAGGCAACTATGTAAATATCATTATAAAGCCTTTGAATGTTCACAAAAAAAGCTCACTTTAAAATCTGTAGGAAATTTTGATTGTGTGAATGTATCACTCGCGTATTGGATGCACATTTGTAAAGGGACATAAAGTACTTTTTTTTGGTAGGCTCCTTTTTCCTGATCTTTGTATGGTCATACTATACAAAAGTTACTGTGCCAGTCTGTAATTTGGCACCGACATGAACATGGCAGTTATTACTTTCCTTTACACTCACAATCATAGATGTTATTAAATGTATATGGTTTATTGTATGGCCTTGGGGTCTGCTGATTGTTACTCGTGGTTCTTTCTTTTATTGAAAAAGTGTTATGCTGTAAACATTCCTTCTACATGTTCTTAAACATAACTGAGATTTTTTTGTTTGATAATTATTTAGAGCCCGCAATGAGATTTTTCCGAGAACCCCTTGAATATTTAAAGCATCACATTTTCAAATGTTTTTTAGACAGCAATTGTAATTCTCACAGATGGATAATTGTTTTGCTGATAAATGGGAGAATAGTATCATTTAATATGTGTGCTGCATATCATACAAATGTATTGCTCATGACTGATTTTTGATCCATTTGTATGTGTAATCATGACATTAACAGTAGAAAATATTCCACTCTCATTTTATTTGAAATGTGAATAAAGTTCTTATGTCCTCGGGCCTGACTCTGTGCTGTTGTTGCCTGTATGGTGGTTACCATAGAGGTTGTTACACATTTTTAGCCAATGGTTGAACACAATTCGATCCTAGATCTGTGACAGAATGTGCAGCTGATTATACATTTCTGGTAGAGTACATTAAATAAAATGAAAAATAGAAACAAAAGCAGAGTCTTGGCCCTCCGGGGAGTCTAGGTACCCGAATTGAGCGCCCCCCCCCCCCCCCCCCTGCCAACACGATGTGGGCGTGGCCAGAGTTACTGACGTCATCCAATGACAGCTAGCTGTCAGAAAGTGAGTTCATTCCCTCGAGCCGAGGAGACTGAGAGCAGCCGATATACGTTTCTGCCCTTCCGTTGAGCGCCTTGACACAGCGACACAACGGACAGACCTTTCAACCGAGCCCGGCCATGGACGAACAGGCGGGGCCCGGCGTGTTCTTCAACAACAATAACAACTCGGTTTTAGCCGGCGGTGGGAAAGGACCGCTGCCCGATGGCGACGCTGGGGAGGCGGCTCGGGCGCAGTACAGTATCCCGGGGATCTTGCACTTCCTGCAGCACGAATGGGCCCGTTTCGAAGTCGAGAGAGCACAATGGGAGGTGGAGCGGGCCGAATTACAGGTAAAAACCACCACATGTTATGTATACACGACCACTTTTAAGTGGCAGTACCGTGGCATAGAGCTGCTCCTTTCTGGTAACTCGCGTTGAGTTTCTGTGTTTGATTGTTCTGGTTACCAGGCTAGCTCTTTAGCATTAGCTCAGGAGCTAAAGGAGCTGCAGCGCCCCCCTGACCCGAATTCACGACGAATGTTTGCGACCTCTGTTTTGACTGCAACCACTTAACGTTCCAGCTTTTAGGGACTGGGGCGAGAGGCTGAAGTGAGCTTATAGAAAAATTAGGTCACAGTTAACCAGCCACTGATAGCTACATTTACTAGCAAAGTAGTTAATGTGTAGTGCAGAGACTGTGTAGGAACACACAGCGGCTGCCTGCATAGATACTCATAGCTTAGTGTATTTAGCACCCGCCTTGATCTTATTGGAACTTTATCTTTAAATCCAAATGAAAAAGAGAAAACAAAATTACGCGGAGGACATGAAGTAACTGATGTGTTTTGATATATTAAGAGCTGTCAGTGTGGACAGACTGCATACAAAACACAGGAGAGACTGCTTTATTGTGTGGAGTGAGTGGGGCTAGCTGCCATGTCACAGCCACCACTGTAGAAAACATGAAAAACGCAATCTGCCTTAAGTAATATAAAGGTCATAGTGCGTTCAATTGGTATAATTCATTTGTCTACTTTCTTGATGGTAGCCTACATCTGACCCTTTCCTGATGAGGCAGTCAGGTTTTTCTTTTGTGAGCCAGAAAATAAACTATGATGCTCAATGTTTGGTTAGCCTAAACTGTAAAGTCAATGTCTTGCATAAAATCAAGACAAAATAGTTCACTCTAAAATCCTTGTTATTGTAGTTGATTTTCAGACCAAGTAGATTTTTATTTTGGATGTACCATCAAACATTGGAAGCGAATAGCAGTTGATCATTATTCCCTATTGGATTGCATGATTTGCTTGTCAGGACTAATGTTATGATATTTTTATCTACCACCGGTGTGTTTGTGTCTTTAGCTGATCCTAAATTGAGATAGAAGCTATCTATCATCATGACACTATCACAAGTGTCTACAGCAGAGGAAATGACTTCGGACGGGCACCATGTGCCAGACCATTTATCCTGGATTTAAGTAGGGCATTGTTGCTGATGCTTTTTATTGTGCAACTTGAGTCTCCATTCCCAATCAGGTTTTTTTCTGTCCGTCATTTTGACCCACTTGTCAGGGTTGGTTCTTGCTCGTTATCCAGCAACTATGTCCCCCACATAGTTGCTGGATAACGAGCAAGAACCAACCCTGACTTTTTAACAGCAGGCAGCGCCATCCACAGTCTGACCTCGGCTAACAAAGAGACGCGAGGGAGACACTGCATTGTTTTTAGACCAGTGACGTAAACCCTGCTCTGTAGTGGGGTTTTGACTCATCTGGCCCGTGCATTGAGCTTCCTGTTTGCTGTCATGAAGCAAGCTTATCAGCGCCACAGCAGCAACTGCGGCAAAGCAGCACAGTGAGGTGGCTAAATGGCTTATTGGGTGGTTTGTTTGTGGCGGCAAAATGCTGCGTGCGCGCTCAATTTGAGTTCTTGTTTTTGTTGCACCTGATCCTATGTGTGAGTCTGGTTGATGCTTTGAACATAATTTGAACTGCAGGTTACACTTTAAACTGCTACAGGAGCAATAGTGATATGAATATCAACACAGGAAGTAACCTTGCTGTGTCCTTGAGGGATGTACTTTATGTATATCAAACATATTACAGTCCAGTTATTTTACCCATAGAAGGAATTCATGTGTAAGCTCTCGGCGAAGGAACCAACCGGGCTGAGGAAAACGAGGTAGAAAGAAAGTCATTTAACGGAACGTAAATAGACACGTATGAATAATGAAAAAGTTCTAGTGGGCACAGAGCCCTAATGGAAGATACAGTGCAGCAGCAGCTACTGTATGTTCAGCATTATGCAACAACACACTGCTCATAGTGCCCTGCATCAGGGCCCAAACACTTGTGTTTGAATCACGGAATCAAAACTGACATCGTGTTCTGCATGCTTTTGGTAAGGTTGCATACATGTTTCAACTTAAAGCCCATTAAGAATATGCATAAAGTGAATTTCACAACCCAGGGAATACTCCCCTCCCTTTTTTCTTGTTGTTTGCCTAGACATTGAATTGAAGACAGTTGAATCTGTGTCTGTTTGGGAGGAAGGCGAACCCCAGTGCTTGTAGGAATGTGGTCCAGCCAGCCTTGTTAGGTCATGCTCAGAGCCACTCCTCTCGTCTGGAGCGGCACAGGAACTGCACTGACTGTACATGCCTGACTTGTCCTGTGTCCTATCCGTCGAATGCGTGGCCCCGCTGTCATTCATGATTAGTGTCCGGTTGTGTTGTCATCGATTAATCAATTGATCGACTCAGTCAAGCTGATTTGCTTAACCAGTGATAGGTTACAGCTCCAGCTTCTATTGATGATGTGAAAGTGATGAGGGCTGCCCTGTAAGCAATGATTATTTTAATTCAGTCAATTAATTAGCTCTTTATTCTAACAATGATAGTGGAAATGGCCTTTTAAAGGATTTCGCATTGCTTGTTTGTTTAAAAGATATTCAAATTACAATTGTGTATCAAGCAGATAGCAAATATATGTGAGATGCTAGAATAATCGAAGGCTTTTTTTTTTCTTTTCAAGGAAAATTTGCTATAGTGATGATTCATTATAAAATCATTGATTAACAGTCTCATCTATGAAATGTTGAAAAAGGTCACGTTTCCAAGGGGAAATCTCCAAATTCATATATCAGAAGCAGGAACTGGATTTTTCGCCTACAAAAACACTTAAATAATTACTTATTAAAACTGTTGTAAATATTGTTCTAGCTTTAATCAATTTTGATAATCTCAATTGATTATCAGAATACATTTTCGGTGCCACACCCAAATGATAATTTGACGAATGAACTGAGCACTAACTTGATATTGGCACTGATACGGGAGGATGGGTGGGTTTAGTATGCTCAGTGGCAACAAACCAGTTGAGTCTATTTATTCTTCATTAGCAATGTATACACAGCATGGTGCCATGGACTTCCAACACGCATTGCGTAGGTGTGCAGTGTAGTAATTCAGTTCACTATTCACACTGGATTAGTATTACCTGGTGACCTCATGTGACTTAGAAATCCCCCACTCCCCACATCTTGAGTTTCGTGTGGCAGCTTTACACTGGAATACTGACATTGTCCTGGATATGATAGCTAGTATGCTAAAATGTTGCGCCTGTTGAAAAATGGAAGAAGGTTACTTAGATACTGCATGCTGCAATGCATGTCAACCATCTCATAATTTTTTGAGGTTTCCCTCTTGTGATAGATTTCAGCTCGCTCTTTCTGCAAATGATAGCCCTAGCCTATGGTGGTTATGGTGTAGGTAGGGCTCCATTCCTCTAGTAAGAGGCATTAAAAGGACCACAGCATGCAAAAACCTTGAGAGAATTATATGAGACCCGCCAAATCATGGACATGTCGATTAGCAAAAGACTAATAATATCACATCTGTGTTTTAGCGAAAAATGGTAGGTCATTTGCGGTGGAATTTTATTAGACAGTTTGGAGAGAGAGATGAAATGTAGTAGAGAGGGGAATGACATGCAGAAAACAACCACGAGCCTGATTCGAACCCGTTGTTTGCTGCTTCCGATGACTGAGTCTGTATGGGGGGAGCTTTAACCACAATACCACGAGTGCCCCTGGAATTTTGACTTAGCAAATTACAGACATGGCCAATTCACACAGGATTCAGTTCCCAGACGACCTCCGCAGTTACTACAAATGACTAGAGGTCAGTTGGTAATAATTATCCTGTACTGAATTGAGTTACACAGCTGCAGATATGTATGTCATACATAACAGTGAAAGAAAAATTCACTGTGTTGAACTGAGATATTCTTACTCGTATTGCGATATTGAATTGATTGAGATCACCATGCCGTAATGATCAGCACAGATCTTTTCCAGGAATGAGGTTGAGTGGAGTTACGGCAGTGCTCCACTGTGCTCTATTAGCCCCTCCAGTTATGGGGAAACCCCTGCTCCACTGGGTATCTCCTTGCCAGAAGTATCTTGTCAGCAGCCATAATTTGACACCAGGAGAAGGTTGAAGGTGACTTGGAGTGTAAGGTGGCTCTGTGTGGGTGCACACTGAGACGTGGACCCACTTTATGTTCCCTGGATAGTAGAGACCCTTGAAATTCTAAAGGAAAAGCATTTGAACAAAAGTAGGACCATTGTGTTATTCGATTACCTGGCTGTCTCCATGTCGGAGAAGATCGCAGCTAACCCTGGAGCAGCCTAGAATTAGCCGTCATCAGTAAGATGACTTATTACCGTGATGATCTCATGTTTACTTTTACTAATGGAAAAGCCTGGGGCATATTTAGCTCAACGGTGCGGCAATCAGCAGGACTCAACCTACCATGCCTCTGCACATGCATGTATCGTGGCATTCAGCAATGGGTGTCACCGTCATTCCTCAAGTCGCTACTCCGTCGTCCACCCCCAAGCTGCAGTTATTTTTGTGTCGTGCCCTCTCTGTGTGCGCTTCAGAGCGGGGAAAAGAAAAACTGTGTTCATGCTTTCTCACCAAGAATATATGCAGCGTTTTCTCACTTAAGTTGCTCTCAGATATTCACATAAGAACTGTGGGCTTTACAAATGCTCCACATAGAAGCTAATACTGCTACTGCTCACATCCTTTCTCATGTAACCAGGCTGTAGACCACTAAAACATCTCCATCGTCTAAAAGGTTTAAGACCGACTGCGTTAATATTTACCAGAAGCACCACAAACACAAGTCATTGCGGTTCATATCAAATATTCATAGTTGGCTGTTATAAACGTGTTTGTGTTTTTCCTGCGAGAGAGCCTGCAGGGAGCCTTGTTTATTAACTAAAGCCTGCTCCTCTGAGCTTTGCTCTACTGTCCCTGTTGGACAGACACACAAACACACACATACACACCACAGCCTTTCTCTGTGCTGTAGAGCTGCCTTGTCGGCCCGTTAATTCCCTTCTCCTTCCTCCATTCACACTTACAGCCTTCATGTGTCTACGTGGGTGTGCGGGACAGCTGCCTGCTTGTGCAACAAAGTTGCCACCGGCCTCCCCGGCTTTAACAGCCAATCTGAGGTCGCCAGTCTGTCAGAGTTGTAAATTGGTGTTCTCACCAGATCAAATGGTGAAAATTATGATATTCTTTTTTTCCCACTGTGTAGTGGCACAGCATTGCAGTGAGCACTATTTTATGTCATACTGTACCATTTATAGTACACATCTATCCACATATAGATATCATGTAGATTACATTTTTATGATGTGCACCTTAGCTCTGTGGATATGATTGTGGATAATTACTAAATGTTTATTGTTTTTATATCATTAACATGTACATATTATCCTAACTAGTACTTACTACCTTGTTTTTCATTTGGAAAAATACAAGTTGGAGTCGTACTATTGAATGTAGCCTACAGTAATATGGTATTGGTTGTAAGTTGATTTTATTTGGCACATTGTTTTTCATTGTATAACAATGTTAAGGATTGGGGCTCCCTGTTGGCAGAGGAGTGTCCAATTGTGAAGAACAACATCTCCAGCTCAGCTCCAACCTTTTATTAGGTTCGTACACTTTGTTTCCGATACTGGAGACGATCAAATTAAGCCGCTAAGATAGTCAGAGCTTCAATCCCAAGGCTTTTTAGATCACACCACAGCCTTTGTTGAAATGATCTTCTCCTATTTCAAATTGTCTTCACTCTGAAGCGCATCTTCTTTTTCCCTCTTGACTCTGTGAAGTCAGCTGTAATTGTTGTCTTCAACATGGTTCAGGCCTGGACCACACCTAACAATCACACAACCTATTTGTCAGAGAAAATGCTGATGTTGAAAATGTAGCACTTTGCCTGCACACCGTATGTGAGGGCCGGCATGTGCGCGCCAGGAGCCTTATGTCATTTTAATGCAGCAACATGGGACGCAGCACCCCTGTCCTCAAGGAGCCCAGCACACTTCCTTTGTTTGCACTCCTCCCTGTATAAAGTAGCACTGCAGTGTGAACTTGACGTGAGCCGCGTGACGGCCAAGTGTAAAATGAATCTTGTGAACAAATGTTATGACTGTGAGAAATATCTGGCAGTATAAGGATTTTTGTTTGTTTTGTTTTATGGGTATTCATTGTACAGTAAAAAGTAGCAGCTTGGCTCTTTTACCGAGAGGAAGTCTTTATTAAATCCCCGGTGGACCAGCTCCCTGTGGAATAATGCTCTTTACTCTGAGAAAAACAGCATTTTATTCAAGTTTCTAGAAATGTCAGTTGTGAAATGTTACAGACCTAAACCAGAAGTGGGATTGATTTGACAGTTCAATACATTTGTTTTGTTGAGTCTCATTCAGCCTATAACAAGCACGGACACTACTGCTAGTTACAGTAGAGCTCGAATTCCATCAGACTTAATTATTTTAAATAAATTAACAAAATATTATGATTATTATTTTTTTAAATACTGTATATATTTGGAGTGTATATATAATCTTTTAGCAGTTATGAATGAACATTTTAGATTTTTTGGCAAGTTGATCATAGGGGCCCAACTCAAAGTGAGTTATTTTAGCCATGAAGAGGTGATGTTGACTTTAAACACATAGCAAATACACTGCTGCAGCCATGTTACAGTAGCCCCCAGCTACCCCAGTCTTGCTTCAGTTGTTGTGCTGTCTTCCCCCCCCCCCCCCCCTCACCCCCCTTGCTTCGAGTGTAATGGCATGTGTGGAATGTACTTGGCTAGTCATCAGGTCGGCTATCACGATGCTCATTGGTTTGCGGTAACTGCGAGAGTAAACCCGGTGTTGGCTGAAATAAAAAGTTTGTTTGCATTGTAAATGTGGGATTTACAGCAGCCCCCTTCGCCTCCTTCAGGGCCCTCTGGCCAAAGCATGCGTGACCATTTTGTTTGTAAGTAAAGTCCCGAGGTCGTACGAGTATCCACTGAACTTTTCTTTACAAATGGAGTGAGCTCAGTCTCGCTGCTCAGTTGCACTGCTGGGGTTTCTCACAGTGTTGACTCTGTCTAAGTTTAAATGGCCTCATTGTGCTGTACACGTCTTTGGCGATGACGCAGGACGAGTCTGGGAGGAAAACATGTCTGGAATTCACAAATCTCAGTCTTCTGTAATTATAAATAGTCTACTTAGACTTCTAGTATTTGGTGGAATTGTTCCCCTCTCGCTCCTGTTGCCAGTGTAATCCACTGCCAACAGCTTGTGGTCAAATAATCTGCAAATTAACTGTGTTATTATCGTGTTAGTGCAATGACTCAAAATATAGGCCTACAGAAGTCAAACCAAACTAGACACAGACATTGAAGTAATATCTATTTTTAATTGTTACCCATTATTGAATAGAGCCAAACTATATATTTTGCAATATCTTTTTCTCTGTGCAGTTTCTTTTTGCAGTGTTTCTTCCCAGTGTTGCAGTGTTGTGTCAGCAATTGTGATTAAAGGTGGAGTTAGCGATTCTGGAGAACAATTGTTGTCAAAATAGATCACTTTTGTCAAAATCAGTAAATATCTCTTCACAACCCGCTACCTGGCTGTACGTATGTGTGAATGCAGTGCACTGAAAAACGATCCAGTGTTAATACACACAGCCTCAGCTCTTTCTTTCAAAGGTTTTTTTATTAAATGTTCGTAACAAAGAAATTGTAGCACGATTAGTACAAATTTTTTCCCTTTTTTTTCCCCGAACATGCCCCACCCACACAGCCTCAGCTCTTTAAACAGGTATATTTGCTACTAATGTGAGCCCCCTCTGTTTACATATCCTTTGTTGACATACCAGTTTAGAGAGCCTAAACTGTGTATTAACACCAGATTTTGTTTGAGCGCGCATACAGTACGCACAGGTAGTAGAGGGTGAGGATATATTCACTTGATTTGGACAAAAAGGGATTTTTTTTTTTGTTCTCCAGAATCGCTGACATCCCCGTTTAAGTTGGACTGGAAGCTTCTGTTGGTCCATTTGTCCTTGTTGTACTATTTTAATTAAAAGTAGAAATTTGGCCCCCAAACTAACATTGACTACAGCACAAATCGATGAGTTTGTGACCAAGTTTCTACCAGAGTGTCCCCAGTAACTGTTGTATATCTTCTCCACACAAGCTATTCGTTTTCTCTTCTTCCTCCCTTTTTTAAAAGCCCTGTGCTCTAGATGGATGCCCCCGCGCTACACGTCGTCTCTTCCCTCAGACAGACTAAACTAAAGGAGCCCTTATCCAGCAGCCCAATAATGCAGGCAGTGTGAGGGCCGGGAATTAAATGCTTCCTGTGTCTCTTTATGGCCCGAGTTGACTCATTGCATTCCTCCCAAGGTTAATGTTTGATGGAGGGAGAGATGGGGAGCCAGGGATTCACAGAGCACTGCACTCTTCTCTATCTCTATCTCTGGCAGCGCAGGACGCCAGGAGAGTCCCTGGGCCAGCGCTTCATGTGTGGACAAAAGAAAGTGATGAATAACAGTGGGCAACCTCTGCTTTGGAATGCATTGAGTGCGTCCAAATGAATAATAAAACAAAAAACCCTGTCGCGCCGTTCTTCTTACACATTGCCATCGGCTCGGATGTGACATTCCTGAGGTTGGGTTGAAATAAATGTGTGGCCCGTGCTTTATTTCTCATTGTTGAAATAAGGGGAAATGTTTTAGCTCTTTTCATTGGTGATTTATTGTTTTGTTTTTTTCACTTTTTCTGCTCAGCCCGCTGTGAACCCAAATCCACAATATCCTTCTAACTATGTGAATTGAAGAGTTAGTTGCATTTGCATAGTATGAATCTGAAAAGAGTAAAAATATTATATATATTTAATAAACTTAATCTGTATTTTGGTTAAGGTGCATTAAGTATTTTTAACCAATCACT
This sequence comes from Ammodytes marinus, assembly GCF_949987685.1. NCBI lineage: Eukaryota > Metazoa > Chordata > Actinopteri > Uranoscopiformes > Ammodytidae > Ammodytes > Ammodytes marinus. The sequence goes on along the minus strand of NC_137215.1, from coordinate 20,809,769 downwards.
GCAGTTATCTGCTCTAACATTCTATAAAAACAATGAAATTGCCAATCAGATTTTTGCAAAAAGCTTACTGAGACACCCAACTTTGACATCGTATATTGAAATTTACTATTTAAGACCAGGTTTCCAGAGGCCTGAACATCCGAACAAGAGAGAAAGAGAAAGAGAGAGAGAACGATAGTGGACCATATTCAGCAGGACATACAGAGACATTCAATTGGAAATAGCTGCAATTAGCCTAATGAGGTTTGTGTAGGTTCTGCTGCAGCCTAGTTGCATGTAATACAGTTTCAATGCCCCTGGGGGAGGTGGGGAGGAGCGCTCCTCTCTGATATTTGGGTTTGAGGCCATTTTAGAATGACTGATTTATTTTTGGGAGCCGCACAGTCTGGCCCAAGACAAATAAGTGATCATTTTCCATATGCAATATTTTCCTAATGCCTTATTTGTGCCCCTGCCCTGCACGTGTCTCCTTCCTCCTGTATTCCAAAGATAGCACAAATTGATCAAGGTCCAGGTGTTATTGAACGTAAGCAAGATTTCATCAGTTGGCACCAGTTTCACCACTTATTTCCTCCTGTCATATTGTGGAAAATTTCCTTTTTAATCCACCTACCGGGACAAAATCAATTTTTTTCCCCCACCAAGACCACAAATGAATGGCTTACTCACTCTTCTATGATGGGGCTTCTCTGGCATTTTCTCTATTTGTTCTTCCTGTTCGATCTATGTTTCTGTCACTGAGCTTATAAGGCTTTTTCTTGAACCTTTCATTTCTAGTTTTGTCCTTCTGTTTTAATGCCCTTATGATGATACTGGCTCAAGGACGCATAAAGTCAAATGCATACTTAGCGTTTGTTAACGGTATCCCGAATGCATTAGTATAGATCCAGCGGAGGGTAGAGTGGAATAAGGAATCAGACACTGCGTAGATGTAAAGGCTACAGTACTGTGTGTGCCATACTGCTAGCATGCAAACCAGTGCATACTCTATGCTGCTTACACTGTCAAACTCCCGAATGCACTGGAGCTCTTGTGGGCATGTTACGCATTCCTCTGAGTAGAAGAACTGAGGATGGTAAGAAATGTGAGTTGTTAATACGAGGCAGATTTGAAGTGCTGTCATGACTCATTGTTGCAGGCAGCAGCAGCAGCATCGCTACTTGCTTTTCGTGTGAAACTGTGATCCAGCCCACTCAAACTCGCAGCATCCTCTGCATGTAGAGTGAAACGCAGGGAATGGAGTCAATATTCACATTCCCTTTTGAGAGGTTAACGTGTGGTTTGAGACTTTGAATCATTCCCACAAGAGGAAACTGGAATTGACTTTGTGAAGTCAAGACAGGAGCAGTTTTGGCTCATGAGCCTCATGGTGCTTTCTCTCGTCCTTATTTGTAATAGCATCTTTCTGCTGCTCCTCTGCGTCAGTAGTTTACCCCCGTTTCAGAATTTGTTTGTCATTTGTCTTTTATCTAAAATAAGATTTTAAACATTGCCCCTCCAATTATTATGTCTTCTTTTTCTAACAACAGAGTGTCATTTTGATGAAGTGCTGAAATGGTAACGACAGCTTATATGGCATTACTGGCCATAAAGCCATAATGCAGTCACTTCATTTTTGTTTATGATGCAGTTGAGAACAGAATCACATTTTTGAATCGGAATCTTATTCAAAACATCATACATGAGAAATGTGAAATTTTAAAAAGAAAGAAAATGCATGTAAAGTTTAAGGAACTGACAGAGACAGAGAGCCGACAGCCACACAGTAACTGCTCCAGTTAGTGAAGGCCAATGCCATCTGGAGTGCAGTTACAGCTTTCACAAGAGTTTCTTGTCATTATCCATGTTGATGCCTCAGCATCTAAGTAATTGAGTTGGTTTCACTACATAAACCTAAATCTAATCATAATGGAGAAAATACTGATTATGGCTGGGTGAAATAGTCCATTCACACAATAATTGTTTTAGCCTCCTTACCTATAAACCTTCAAAGTTACTACTGCTAACTTAAATAGGGAAGCTGCTTTCTCCAACCCACCTTTCTTTCTTCTGAAGTCAGATATTGACCCTCATAAAGACCAGTTAGCACTACTGTCAGTAATGTTTCATTTGCGGCTGAGATGGCTAAGTACTGGACACAATGTCTTGGCACACAGTGCACTGGAGTAAGAGCCAAAGTATAGCGCCACCTTTTCTTTTTTTATTGAATCACGAATCCAGCGTCCTCTGGAATCCAAATCGTGACTGGGAGAGGAAATGGAATCGAATCATGACGCGGCCAGAGATTCCCTCCCCCCTAATAATAACCAAGCCAGATAAAGTAGTCCTGCTGAAAGCTACAGTAACCAGCCCAGCTCAAATAGACTCAGTGTCAGAGTAGAGTATGCTGAAAATATACTGGGACCATTGCAATCGTGAAATGTCTGATCCCGCTGTAAGACATACACACTACACAGCTCCCCGTGTTTGATTTATCTGCTGCAGCTCGTGTTCTGTATGCTTCACTTTTAGCTGGGCTCTACCACTCTCATTGAAATGTACACACGCGCGTGCGTGCGTGCGTGTGCGTGCGTGTGTGTGTGTGTGGACCCAGCAATGTAATGTAGTGCTGACTCAGATTGAGTGCGTCAACAGCTGCTGCCTGTTACTGAAGAGAGACAGTGGTGTGCAGAGGGAATAGATTCTAGGAGGGAGGAGGGGGAGATGGGGAGGGAGGTGTGTGTGGGAGTGTAGGTTAGATTAAAATAGAACGGCACAGAATGTCTTTTTCTTTCCCATAATGCCACGCATATTGATTTGACATCGTCCTATTTTAGTCTTGACAGAAGTATTTGCTCTCAGATGTTGCCTCCATGAAGGTTGTCTTTTGAAGTCAAATCTATGTTGCTGGCGATCTCACATCTAAGAATGCAGAGAAAAAAAAACGGGAAGATTGCAACTATTTATATAAACGACTACTGTAAATCTCATATTACTACTTTAAAATGTAACCTGACAGTCCTATTTGTGTGTCCACAGGCCCAAATCGCCTTCCTGCAGGGGGAAAGGAAAGGCCAGGAGAACTTGAAGAAAGACCTTGTGAGGAGGATCAAAATGCTGGAGTATGCGCTCAAGCAAGAGAGGTGAGTGCCTTTACCGCCCTGCCGCTGCTTTCATCCCACCCACAAAACACACAAATACCTCCGCTAGTAGTCTGCAGCAACAGCTGCAGTGTTTCCATGTTTTGCACGCTCCTAAAAATAAATTCCTGCCTCTGAGAAATACGGAAAAGGAGAACATGGCAGTGTGAGATTCCCTACCGGTCAACAAATCAACCTGCACCTACACAGAGCTAGCACACTCCAGAGTGCAGCTCTCTGCACATTTGAAAGCTTGAAAAAGTGGTTGCTGCTGGCGCTTTATAAGAATATCCTTTGTTTGTATTCTGTGCGTATCAGTCCCACGTCAGCAGGAGCGGTAAACGGAGCATAGCGCCACAGAGATTCCCCTGGAGTCCAGCTTGGGTGATGTCTCTGGATGGGAGCGTGTGTTGCTGTCAGATTTTGCTTGTGAGGACTCTGTCACTCTGACACTGTCCTCAGTAGAAGGACAGGGATGGAAAAAAAGAAGGACAGAGGAATACTCTTTCCACCCTAGACGGGTTCACCCGCTACACTTATATTTCTCCAGTTAACCATAGGAATTACATTTTTCTCATTACCATATGCAGCCTGGACCGTCACGGTCACACAAAAAGCTCCCTGTGATAGCGGTGATACATTTTGCACGTCCCTTCCTCCTTGACGCATGGCTGCACCTGGAACAGAGATGTATTGCTGGATTTGGACGCCTCTCTGTTAATGTGGGATCAAGCCCATGGAGCACGTCATTCAAACAGACTCTGGAGCAACAACTGAACAAATAGGACTTGTTTATGTCAGATACATAAAGCATTCATTTAGATGACAGGTACAGTTTAATACAAGTTGTAGTTTTTGCCATCATTCCAGCTGCTTACAACATAGTCGTCACCATGGTAACCAAGCACCCACTACATTTATTTGGAACAGAGGCGGAAGGTAAACACAGTAAAATCTTTACCCCAGCTGTCCTGCTCTGTCCCTTCATACGTACTGTAGTTGTGGGTGGACAGAGTTTTTACTTTGTATAGGGGGATTATTGTCAACATTTCAGGTGTGTCCCCTGTCAGTTCTACTTTTAAAACAAAGTGATTTTCTTGTTTACCTGTCTGACAGCTTGTGTTTTTCGCCCCATCAGATTTTAAGTTGTAATAAAACAGAATTATCCCCTTAACATGAATCAAATGATTAGATGAAGCTCACATTTTGACCATTCCCTTGCATGTGTGATTGAACGCCGCTGTCTCCTCCCTCAACAAATACCACAGAGGAAGTACTTAACTCTGCACTCTATGGCGGACAGTAGATGACAATTCTAATGTATCATCATTTGTGTTGGCCGATTGTCTGGGCTTATGACAGCTTTAACACAACAGAGTTTGACAGGTGTCATAATAAGTCAGTGCTCTGAGGTTAGATACATGCCTTGCTCTGTGAGGAGCGTCATTATTGGCATTGTTCAGCCTGGAATCATCCTTTTGGCTGTTTTTATAGTGTCTATTTATCTACTTTTCTCCAGTGAGATCGGCGCAGGCTCTGCCTCAGGAGAGACACTTAACCCAGGATTACTACCACTTTCCCCCGTTGCTAAGCAACAGGACATGTCTCAAAGGTTAACTGAAAGCAATATCAGAAAAAGCTTTCCGGATGTAGGATGTACCAATTTAAGATGAATTTGATTTGGATGGGGGTTGCTTCCTTTGGCTCACAGGGGGAGGGAGGAGCTGTGTGAAGAAGAGCTGTGAGTGCTGTGCTTGTATTGAACCTTTGCATACACGTCCATATCAGTGCTAAGAAGTGGAAGGGACAGGTTAAAGCCACAAATTGCTTTTTTCTTCATGTTGGTTGCCATTTTATGTCAGTTTACATGTGTGACAAGTGAGAGAGATTGCATTGACACATCAATTTGAAAATGATATATGTGATTTGACATAACATTGACTGGCTTCAGCTGATTACATGGGAATATGTTCTAGTGTTCTTCTTCTATAATGATACATGTAAAATCTTAACTTGATCAGACAAAAAAAGCAATTTGAATATGTCAGCTGATGGGCATTTTTCACTTGTTTCTGACAAGTAATAGCCCAAAGCCATTAATTGATATGAACTGGATTGTTAGTTGCAGCCCTGTTTTATATATCAAAAGCTTATGCATAATGAGTTTTTTAAATAGCTTCAGACCCTTTTGATCAGCATTGTTTGCTCATATATCTGCTTCCCTTTTCTCTCTCTCTCTCTCTCTCTCCCTTCACTTCCAGAGCAAAGTACCACAAGTTAAAATATGGGACAGAGTTAAATCAAGGTGACGTGAAGCCTCCGAGCTACGACTCTGGTAAGTCAACGGCGGCTCAAACGGCCATCTCCACCTCTTCATACTAAATCACTGTGATTGTTGCGTTCGCATACCTCAAGTGACAGGACGGGTACGCATGTGAAGCCAGCGTTCATGTTGAATCTTGTTTGCCTTGCTTTCTTCCCCGTGTCCTCCTGCTGCATGTTGAAATAAGCGCCATTGCTGTCACTGAACAAATATAAGAAAGAAAAGTTACTTCTTCCGACAAAGACACTCGCAATAAAGGCTTGGTTCACCTAAAACAACTTAACTTTCAACTCGCCTCTTGTCATCTGCCATGCAGATTGTTATGCTTTTCGGATACTTCTGTTTGCATCCAAATACAATTGAAGGCAATTGAATTAATTTGCGGTGCTCAAAACATTGGAACCCATTTGTGTCCCTGTTGTTTTATATAATCCAGAGAGCTGTCAACAGATTTTGAAGGGACTATTTATTTTGAAAGCTCCTAACTTATTCTTCAACGATCAATAAAACAAACAACTAAGTCCTGTTTAAGACAAAATGGGCAAGAAGTCCCTAAGAACCTAGAGAAATATTGGTCATTTGAACAGTAGTACCATTGAATGACTACTCCACCTACCAATGAAATGTTTTTTGTGTTGTTGCAAAAAGCATAGCAAATTAATGGATGTCTTGGTGTTTGAGCAACAGAGTGATGTTTCAATCACAATGCTCTACATCTGATCTCAAAAAAGCAAATCCTCTACATAGCTAAATAACACCAAGGACAACAAAAGGAAATGCACAATATAGATATTAGATCATATTCAGCACAGTGTTGAAATGGCGAGAAAGAGGCGCCCTCTGAAGCTACTTTAACTTAAATCTTGTTCTCCCCTCATTAAAGAACCGTGCATTATCACGCCATTAATCTCGTACCAGTGCAATACCCTTTGCCCTGTTCTATTATTGCAGTTTTAATCGGCCCCTCATGTTCAAGTCCTTTGCCGTCGTTGAGTCAGATTGCCACATTTCCTCACCTCTGCTCATCTCTATTCATGAGGGCTGTTCAAAGCACACAGGCTCCTTGAAGTGTTGATGAATGAGGGGAGGTGAAGGGGAGAGGTGTTAGGCGGAGGGGATGGAAGACTGGGGAGACCAGGACCAGGGAGGTGCCACTCCTATGGTGGCGCACCTGCCCGCTCCTCACCCTCCCGAATTAGGCATGACCCACTTTTGGAGGCACCCTGCTCCGTCTGTCTGCGCTGCCAAGTCAACCCCTTGACTCACTCACTCACTCACTCACTCACTCACTCACTCACTCACTCACTCACTCACTCACTCACTCACTCACTCACTCACTCACTCACTCACTCACTCACTCACTCACTCACTCACTCACTCACTCACTCACTCACTCACTCACTCACTCACTCTCACACACACACACACGCACACACCATCCAAACCTTATTAACACGTCTGCATGGCGTTGATGAATATCAAATTGAGCTTTGAATCTCATCATGGTTTCTTTTGCCATAGACAGTTATAAAGAGTGTGCTGTTTGGGATGCTGCAGGCATAGATGCATGTTTTTGTCCGGGGACCAGCCATTTTGAATTTTTCTGAATGATCTTTAGCTATTTTGTTTAATCAATTTAGAATAAGCAGAAATTTATATCTACTGGGATGTAAATATCTGGATTGAGGCTAGTTATTAAAGTTGCACACATCAACAAAAAATAACTCTGGTCCAAATCCAACCATGAACCACAGTAAGAAGCTACTGGCTTGGAGCCTAAATACTGATAATACTCTACGGAACAGCTCTTTCATGAACATGAAAGTTTTTTTGTTTGTTTTGTTTTTAACAATAAACGTGTAAGTGTTTTTTTGCTGGCACAATGTAACCAGAGGCAATACCCTCTTGTATATAACAACTCTAATCCACTATATTGACTTACTGAAAGCAACTAAGCGCTGGATGTGTGTGCCGTTGCCAGGATGCTGTGATGCAGGAATGTTTTCTGGTCGGGTTTACAGAGTGGAAATAATGTCGGCGGCTGTGCTGTTTGTGAAGCTCTGATTTGTGTCCTGCTCTCCTCCTCCCTCTCCTCTTCCAGATGAGGCCAACGAGAACGAGTCCTCCGGATCGCTCAACAATCAGCTGTCTTGGAAACAAGGCCGTCAGCTCCTCAGACAGTAAGTGCTACAGGCTTTAATCCTTCTGTGGCAGGCCCCCAAGCCAGAACAACAAAATCACTGCACTAAGATTAACCCTATTGAAATACCGTATTGGTTGGAATATAAGCAACCGTACTTTTTCCGGACCTAATTGCTGGGAAGAAAAAAATATTATTTTCGAATGCGGCACTAGAATGTTGATTTCCCCCCATTACATTACTCACTACAATGGTACAGTGACTAGTGTCTGACTAACAGCTCATATGAAATACACATACATCTGTGGGGAAGAGCTCCCTCACATGGGCAGCAGCTGTCATTACCAGCTTTTTGGTGGTGGTGGTGGTGGTGGTGGTGGTGGTGTTGTTGTTTTTTTCTTCTTCTCTCTGGAGTACCCAGCAGGCTCAGTAAAGTTTGGTTATCACTTCATTCTACTCTACAGTCAGTCAGTCTGTGTAAATAACCCGGGCTCTGGCCTTTATCCCAGACGCCAACAGGCGGCCTCACACGTCATCTGCCTCAACATGCTGGCTGATGAAGCGGCCAATTTATTCTGGCCTGTGTGTCAGGGGACAGATCGATAATTTGCTAAGACACCCCTCCCTTTCAGTCAGTCGCTCGCTCAAACTGCTCCAGCACCTTCTGCGTCCCTACAGGGAAGGAGGTGTTATATATGATGAGTAGCTCATGTCGCCCCAACGAGGCCCATACTTTTAACAAGATGACTGCCAGAGGACTCAACACTTTAGGCAGTAACAAGTACTAGGCTCTCCCTCATCCCTAATCACAATTAGGTTTACTTAACAAATTAACTCATTGATGAAGAGTAAATTAATCCTCCTACGAGGAAATTTTAAATATTTAACAAATCTAAATCTAAACAAATTTTCACTCTGATGATCATAAATGACCTGTAAGAGCAAATGAGACGGTAGTCAGACCGGTTTACGGTAGGCAGACCGGAACATCCTGTGTTTCTGAATGGTACTAAATCAAAGTTTACTTTGCTTCAACATTGTCACATCACCATTATTACTCTTACACAGTCACATATAAATACATTACCTTATGCAACTGCTGTCTCTTTTTCACTCGCTAACTTAACAAATGCACGCACATAAGAAAGCACTACTGCTTTTGTTCAAAGAATCAGCTTGAACTGAAAGCTCCTCGTAGCTACTTAAACGTTAATTTATAACATTTGAAAGTCTCATTTGCATTCCTTGTATACGATTAACTCATAATAATGGTAAAGTTGGCTTTGAGCAAATGCAACCGGTTTTCAGTTCATTGACCTTGTTCCAGGTACCTGCAGGAGGTGGGCTACACAGACACCATCTTAGATGTGAAGTCCCAGCGGGTTCGAGCGCTGCTGGGACTAGCCGGAGATGGAGGAGGAAGGACAGGTGAAAGGACCAGTACTGAGCCTTTGGTCAATGGGACGGACACGTCAACAAAGGGCATGGGCACCAGAGGGTATGTACTTACATGTAAGACTGTGCAGGATGGGTTAAAGAAAAAAAAAACTCTCGATTTGCAATGTGTATAAGACGTTACAGTATCAGTTTTGAACCATTTCAGATTGTGCTGGGAATGTCTGGAATGTCTTGTTAAAAAAAAGATATTCGCAAGCAGAAACATGGGATCAACCAGTATCATCCATCTGCAATTCTATGAATCAAAACATTTCTAGAAGAGGGGGAAATTGTAAAGCCGGTTGAAATACAGATTTGACCAAGTGAGATTAAGGTTAATATGATTTGCATCACACTAACCATCCAAAGTCTTCTTTGTCATTCAGTGTTGGACATTGTTTAATTTGCCTTAAAGGGCCAGTATGCTAATTGTGGCTTGAGTAATCAAAGATAAGGTATAATTTGTTTTTAATTGATGCTGTAGCCTAATATGCTGAAGTGATAGTGGAAGCAAAAAGCCTAACACACACCTTGACTGTTTCTGTATGTTAATATATGTGTGTCATTGTCCGTCAACAGGAAAGCGGAGCTCTCCGACAGCAGTGCCGTGCTGGAGGCCTTCAAGTTCATTGAGAATGCGGCAGCTGAGTTCAGTGACGAAGACGAGGACGAGGATAGCGACGGGAAGGACAGACCTCATGTGGAATCCAGGACGGTAAGTAAAAATGGTCCACTCTCACCTTCCACACACACACACACACACACACACACACACACACACACACACACACACACACACACACACACACACAGACACACACAGGGAAGTGGAAGTCACCATTGTACTGTCAATATTTCCCCCCCAGATCCTGAGGAAGAAGCCCACATCGTCTACTACTACTACTACGACGACGACGCCGGCCAGTATGGACACCAGTGAGGACCCGGACACTGAGGAGGCGCTGAAGGGCTTTGACTTCCTGTGCAGCCCTGACGAGATGGACACATCGCCAGAGTCAAGAGGCAACGGAGACGGCACGGACTGGGGTGAGTCACCCATCAGTCAAGAGGAACGGGGCAGAGTTGGAATTGGATAAAAAGTAACTAATCAAAACCCCACAGATACAGTGTATGGTGGCCACGGTAGCAAAAGGTTTGTTCAGGCTGCGTTCCAATCTCCATACTTCCCTGCTATATAGTATGCTAGAATTCATGTGGTCAGATGCAGCATGCTTAAAAATACCCAGATGCCCTACTTCGTGATTTTTAGTGTGAAAATCGGCATGCTTTTTGGTCGATTCTGACCCACAATCCAACACGCACCGGAAGTTCCGTCACATCGACGGAGCCTCCAAGTGATAACAACCAGCAATGTGACAGATATATAAGCAGAAGGCAAGATCAAGGGGCAATGTTATGATGCAAAAAATAAGTAAAAGTATGTGCCGATTGTATGCCTACTGCATGCTAACAACAAACTGTTTATGTGGAAAAGTAAAAATAATGAGAATGAAATTTGGAACGCAGGGTTATATTCTCTTGTTTAATTTTTTCGCTTAAATATAAAAAAGTTTCAGAGGCACAGAAAATATGGCTAATTGTTTAATGCTTTAATCAACTTTTTTGCCTGTTTCTCTAAATTTGACTTCTCCTCATAGTTTCGGGTGACTGTTCATGGAGAAATTGTCATTCACATATCATGCTGTGGTCATAAGTCATGATGTCGTTGAGTTGTCTCTGTTTTAACCCATAGTTTGTGATCTCTTCCACTGTGTGTTCCCATAGCCAGCCCGTGACCACAATCCCACTCCTGTGTGTCGTCAAATCAACTCCGATCCCCTTTAAAGCCTCACCGGCCTTTTGAGTTTAGAAAGTAGAAGGAGAAAGATGAAACATGGTGGCTGTTAATGTTGCTCCCAATTACAATGAGTGTAATTTCTCTGAGGTGGTAGTGGCCTACTTAAAGAACAGACGCTCATCCCAGGTACTACTACTCTCCTGGAGGCTCTAAAACACCTCCAGGAAAGAGTGACTACGTTAACATGCACAGCAATATTCCAATATGAAACCAGTAAAGATCATATTCCTCAATTAAGACATTGCCTCGTAAACAGTTTCTGCTCACCTTAAACGAGTCATTATCAGAGTAAGCGATAATAGAGTATTTTAATCTTAGTTGCATTATTGAGACATGTACACCTTAATTGCACTAAATATTCCCACTGGAGTTTTCAGCATTTGCTGTTTGGGATGCATGCCCTGCTTTACGGCTATTAAACTAAGTTTTGTAAACTATGGTGTAAACCTCCTTCAAAGTGGATGTGTCATTTTAGGCTGACAAAACAATGCAACGATAACGACATAAGGAGTGTCCATTTTCCTTGGATTAACCAGAATGGAGCTTAATTTAAACATGCTGTGCATGTCAACGTAGTCGCTGTGAGTCTAAGAGAGGTCCCTACACCCCCCCCCCCCCCCCGCTAGGCCTCTTAAAGTGCATTGGCAAGGGCGGCTCCTCAATCAAGGTTCTGTTCCCCCCCTGTGTAGACAAGGACGAGCAAGGTCCCGTATCTGAGGCCTGGGACGTGGACCCGGGCATGATAACCAAACTCAAGGAGCAGTACAAAAAGGAGCGCAAGGGGAAAAAGGGGGTGAAGAGTAAGTCCTGTCAGGCGCTGCTGCCTCTCCCCTCCTACTCCTCTCTCTCTGTAGAGCCTGAGCTAAGACAAAAAAAAACTCAAATGAAAAAGCAACACATCTTTGCTGTTTTTTCTCATCTCCTCCTTTAGCTGCTCCTTATTACGCCTCCAACTTTGGCACTGCTCTGTCCTTTTGTCTGTCATTTCATTCCAAATGTCTCCTCTGTCTTCTTGTCAATCACCTTTATTTTCCCCACCCCGACAAACTGTAAAGGCTTGATGCATGTTTTCCCGTTCAGTTGAATTTATTTATTTAATTATTTTATATATATATACACATTTATAATCACATCATCATATTGTCCAGCCTTTCACATATGTAGACTTTAATGGGGAAATACGTCATCTGGGCCGGCGCTAGTCTCCACAGTCTTCTGTTTCCCACATCCATACAGCCTCCAGTCATGATAACATAATCGTCCTCATCCGTCACTTCAGCCATGTTGATACTACAGTGATAAGTCATTTTGCCGCTGTTATGTTGTAAATTGTTAGCAATTAAAAAGTCTTTCTCAGTGACTCAGTGAAGTGACTCAGCTCAATGCTACAGCCCTGCTTCAGATGCATCTCATCCAGTGGCTGAGAGCTCTTTAAGATTTCACAGGCCCAAGCTCTGCATATAATTTTCTTTCTTTTTTTTTTTACTGTGATTTAACTAAGAATGAACAACTCGGTTTGCTTCCCTTTCTCCTTGATTTGATTGCAAAACAAGTCGTTTTCCACTTGGCTTTTCTGTTTTTAGTTTTTCACACCGTGTCGGTACGTTATCACTTTGGTGTGAGTGTGTAGGGGGGGGGGGGGAGGATTGTCACGAGTCGTGCCTTTGGTACACTTTGTTTCTTTGCACCAGGGCTAAAGTTTTACTGCATTGGTCAGCATGTTACATTTCTTATAATCAATAAACATGTAATATGTTGTCTTGCACACCTTATCTTACTCTCTCCACGTAACCAACACTTAAAGATAAACGTGCCATTTCTACCTCTTCAGTCCGTCTAAGAAGAACTCTGCTGCTGACTTCCCTTCATTTTCTCTTCTTTTACATACTTATCATTTATGTTCTTCCTTTTCAGTGCTGCTTTCCTTCCATATTCAGTTCTCTTTTTCAGCTTGCACTTGTTTTTAATACAATCATTTCTAAATATTGTTCTTGTATTTGTTGTGTTTTTCTTCTCCGCTCTCCATGACTGTATGTCTGTGTCTTGTTAACACTGTGGACCTGACTCCTTTAAACAGGGCCAAACCGGTCTAAGCTGCAGGACATGCTGGCTAACCTGAGAGATGCAGAGGACTTGTCCCACATGCAGCCCCCTTCCAGCCCACAGTCCCGGCCAAACGTGGCCCGCTTCAACGAGCACGAAGCCAACCGAACAGAAGAAGGTGCTCAAGCTAAATCATCACACTAGATTGTAGCAGTCAAGTGTTCATTTGTCATGCTAACTGTTGACACTGGTTGTATATTCAAATCTATATATACATTTTTTTTTTTAACCCCCAGTTGAGGCAATGACTTTCCCGCCCACCTCAGGGAAGTCGTTCATTATGAGCTCAGATGAAGCCATGGAGAGTGAGCTGGGGCTCGGGGAGCTCGCTGGACTCACCGTGGCCAATGAGGCCGACAGTCTGGCATACGACGTGAGTAGGAAGAGGCAGGATGGATTTGAAGAGCCATCTATTTCTGAACATGTTATCATTGAAGCCTTCTGAAAACAAGCCATCCCACCGTCCCGCTCTGCCGCAGCAAATTTACAGTCACGAACCACGTGCTGAAGAATAGCCATTTGTGTCTCAAAGGGCTATTTTTATATATTTATGAAATTTAATATTTTCTGAGATCACATTCACAACAGTAAGGCCACAAGGCTATAAAATCACACCTGAGTGGTTTGAAGCACACTTTTTGATGGTAGGTGAATTTAAGTGTGAGAGTATGCTTCTGTACATAAAAAGGATATTTAAAAAAAATTGCTTCAAAATGGATATGTACATTAACTGACTTAACCCCAAAATAACACACATTACACTACCTTTTTGGTCACTTTTCACTCCATGTTTGATCCATTTATGTAATTGAACAAAGCTGCAGCCAACAAACACACAGCATCCTTTAGGAAAACTATGAAGCTGCTGTTGTTGGAGGTTGATTTCTAATTGAATGTCATCTCCTCAGATTGGCAACAATAAGGACGCCATGAGAAAAACATGGAACCCCAAGTTCACTCTGCGGAGCCACTTTGACGGGATTCGAGCTCTGGCCTTTCACCCAGTGGAGCCCGTCCTGGTCACCGCTTCAGAGGACCACACGCTCAAGATGTGGAACCTCCAAAAGACAGCTCCTGCCAAAAAGTAAGAATGTCTTCACGCAGGCTCATAACCTCCAAGAGTAAAAGGCACGTGCTCGTCGAACGCATGCGCGCGCTCGTAGGAGCCGTTGGAAAAGTTGAGAACTGTTTATCTTTTTGTCGCGGCGTTTAAAAAATCACAATCACGCTCCTCCGCCCGTCACTTCACACGGGGAGCGCAAAGTGAAGCCGCGGGGCCATGCGAAAACACAAGCGGTATGTTGCCTACCGTCTGAAACGGCCTTAAATGTTACTGTGGCATTGATAAGCTGTCCATTCCTCCCTTCTCCTTGAGACACTAAGGGCCAATCCCATTTCTCATTTTCACCCCTACCCCTACCCCTTGGCCCTACCCCTTGGCCCTCCAAACGGAGGGTGAAGGGGTAAGGAGGAAAATCTACCCCTATGAAATGGGACATCCCTACCCCTTCATGTAACTACTAGCTACATTAGTGGATAAGGTATCAATGATCACAATCTGTTATAATCAATCAATTTTTATTAACAATTGAAAAGGGACAATAAATAAAAATATCTAAAAACATTTAAAAATTATTAATATTGATGATACAAGTGAAAATAAATAAATAAATATATCAGTGATTCTTGAGAACCGGGACAAAAGGCCGTCTTCCATATGTAACTGCTGTTATCAAAATAAAAATATTTTAAATTTAAAATGGAATTAGGGATTAAGAATAGAATGTCTGGAGCACAATTAGCCCCTTAAATTGAATTTTATCATTATTATGTCAAATATTTGACACTTGTTATCTTCTCACGACGTCCAAAACAGTGTCTCCACAGAGAGGGTTTCAATCTTTCATATGCAATAAAACCTATTAAAAATGTACTTTAATGATTTAAAAAGTGCTTTTTTTCATCAAAAGCAACACTAAATAATCTCTCATATCAATTAAAACTGTCTTTCTTCAACACATTCATGTTTTATATGGTTTCAAAGTGGTGGGACACTTTTTGTCACCACCGTCAGACAATCCATTAAAATGTAATAAAATCAGCCAAAATAAGGGGCAGCTGTCACTATGAAGGACCTCTTGTCACATTCTACCTCTGCAGAGTACATTAGAGTCAGACAGGCTCTGATAAGTGTTGTAGTTTTAGAATATTTTACATTACAAATCTTGAAAGTCCTGAAAAACCAAATGGCTACTAGAAAAACTCTATTATTTTATATTCATATACATTTTGAAAATATTTTGTGGCCTCTATTAGTTTTGGTGAATATTTGTGATCTCATGGGTCTAGCATAAATTGAGGGAACATTTATTTGTGTTTTTTGGTGTCTGACGGAGTTGACACAAAGTAAGGAATGGCAAGCTAAAAAGCCCATTTGGATAAAAAGGACAAAAGCTGGGAGGTTGTGTCAAAGCTTAGCTCAGTAGCTTAGTATATGTTGGATACATACATGTAATTTAATTTGCCTAAACATAGGGTTTGTATTTTTTCAACATTGCACCCTGTTTTGTCCCACTTCTCAAGAATCACACAGTGCGTTTACATGCAGACTCATAATCGGGTAACTAAACGAATAAGACCTCAACAGGACTTTTAAACTGCATGTAAACACCTTTATCCGATCTACTTCGGACACAAATCGGCACAATAACGGACAAGAGAAGTCGGATAAGAACACCTAGATAACTCGTTCATTGTCGGCTTTCTCTCTGCATGTACAGTATCTCACAAAAGTGAGTACACCCCTCACATTTCTTCACATTTTTCTTTATATCTTTCCATGGGACAACACTGAAGAAATGACACTTTGATACAATGTAAAGTAGTCAGTGTACAGCTTGTATAACAGTGTAAATTTACTGTTCCCTCAAAATAACTCGACACGCAGCCATTAATGTCTAAACTGCTGGCAACAAAAGTGAGTACACCCCTTAGAAAAAATTTACAAATTGGGCCCAAAGTGTAAATATTTTGTGTGGCCACCATTATTTTCCAGCACTGCCTTAACCCTCTTGGGCATGTAGTTCACTAGAGCTTCACAGGTTGCAACTGGAACCCTCTTCCACCCATTTATGACAGCATCACAGAGCTGGTGGATATTAAAGACCTTGCGCTCCTCCACCTTCTGTTTGAGGATGCCCCAAAGATGCTCAATAGGGGTTAGGTCTGGAGACATGCTTGGCCAAGCCATAACCTTTACCCTCAGCTTTTTTAGCAAGCCACTGGTCGTCTTGGAGGTGTGTTTGGGGTCGTTATCATGTTGCAATACCACCCTGCGGCCCAGTTTACGAAGGTTGAGTGCACGTGGTCAGCGTCGTACACAGAGGTAGGCTTTGGAAAATAGACGTATGAGTGCTGCCAGCATTGCTGAAGGGCTTGAAGGGGTGGGGGGTCAACCTGTCAGTGCTCAGACCATACGCCGCACTCTGCATCATACTGGTCTGCATGGCTGTCATCCCAGAAGGAAGCCTATTCTAAAGATGATGCACAAGAAACCCCACAAAAAGTTTGCTGAAGACAAACAGACTACGGACATGGATTACTGCAACCATGTCCTGTGGTCTGATGAGACCAAGATACATTTATTTGGTTCAGATGGTGTTAAGAGTGTGGAGCGGCAACCAGGTGAGGAGTACAAAGACAAGTGTGTCTTGCCTAGAGTCAAGCATGGTGGTTGGAGTGTCATGGTCTGGGGCTGCATGAGTGCTGCCAGCACTGGGGATCTACAGTTCATTGAATTCTAACATGTACTGTGACATACTGAAGCAGAGCATGATCCCCTCCCTTCATAAACTGGGCCGCAGGGCAGTACTGCAACATGATAACAACCCCAAACACACCTCCGAACAACCACTGGCTTGCTAAAGAAGCTGAGGGTAAAGGTTATGGACTGGCCAAGCATGTCACCAGTCTTAAACCCTTTTGAGCATCTTTGGGGCATCCTCAAACGGGAGATGGAGGAGCGCAAGGACTCTAATATCCACCAGCTCCTTGATGTCGTCATGAATGGGTAGAAGAGGGTTCCAGTTGCAACCTGGGAAGCTCTACTGAACTACATGCCCAAGAGGGTTAAGGCAGCGCTAGAAAATAATGATGGCAAAACAAAAAATGTACACTTTGGGCCCAATTTGGACATTTTTTCTTAGGGGTGTACTCACTTTTGTTGCCAACAGTTTAGACATTAATGGCTGTGTGTCGAGTTATTTTGAGGGGACAGTAAATTTACACTGTTATACAAGCTGTACACTGACTACTTGACATTGTATCAAAGTGTCATTTATTCAGTGTTGTCGCATGGAAAGATATAATGAAATATTTGAAGAAATGTTAGGGGTGTACTCACTTTTGTGAGATACTGTATACAGGGATCGGACATCGCATATCGGACTTCTCGTTCTGTGCTTGTGTGCCTGCGCGTCATAGACATTATAATGTCTATGCTGCGCGTTATAGGGTTATTGACGGAAGGGAACCGGACGTGGCTCTAAAACCACTTGTTGAAAGCATGGTTGAAAGGGCTACAGCGCCACCTAGCATAGTGGAGACAGCCATGCATCGGACATTTATCCGATTTCTGAAAGGCCATGTATACTCAGACAAGTGACACGGTCCGTTCGAGTGTCTTGTTCGATATATGTGATAATCCAATCTAGTTGTGCCATGGAAACGCACTGACTGATATACAAAGCGCAGGAATACAAGAATTTATAATTGTTTCTATCATCCTTTCAAACAATCTTAAAAAGCGAGCTTTCCTCAGCAAGGAACTCCAAATTAGGATTGGATTATTATTACTTTTTAAATTTTGTTGGAGAAATTGAGGGGATTGAGGTGGCCGTGGAAAAGGAGGCGCAGGCAGATGGCACAGGAGAGGAGACAGAGGTAGATGCCTTTTCAATGTTTGGCTCAACAATCTCCTAAAAGTAAAAAAAAAAAATTAGATGGAAGATTAGATTAGGTTTTTGAGCTCCTGCTTTACACCCACACACACACATACTCAGACAGCAGTGTATGTGCCTCCATCTCTTTGAGCATCATCAGAAAGAAACGCTCTACAAGAAAAGCTACAGTCCCATATGGACAACATTTCTTTGTTGCACAATTCAGCAACAGGAAGCTGTCCCCGTGTGACTAAGATCCGACAACCCGTTATGTCACTTCACCACTCTGCAGCCCACACACAGTCTGTAGTTATGCGATGTGTGTATTTTTAGAGGCTAAAGTCATTTTGGAGTATTGCGTGAATATAGCACTGTGGGCAACTTTTCCATCTAGCAAGCTGTACCTCCATTTAGTGCTTTGTACAACGGTTTGGGTTTGTACGTTACATCAACTAACACACTGTTTGTCTGCAGGAGTGCATCTTTAGATGTGGAACCGATCTACACTTTCAGGGCCCACAGGTATATAAAAAAAACACACACACACACAACATGGATTAAATCACATTTTTCAGTTTAATTGTTGGTTTTAAAAGATGATGAGTTTTGATTATTCCTTTTTGATTTGAACCACAGGGGGGCAGTACTGAGTGTGGTGATGAGCAGCACAGGGGAGCAGTGTTTCAGCGGAGGGCTGGACGGGACTATACAGTGTTGGAACACCCCCAATCCCAACATCGACCCCTACGACTCCTACGGTAAGTGTCATGCTTTTTATTATGTTCCTTTTGTTTCTCTCAGTTTAAGCCATTTGAAATCAGATCCTGATGACTGACTGTATGTGTTGTGTGGCAGACCCGTCAATGCTGCGCGGAGCGTTGGTTGGCCACACCGACTCAGTGTGGGGTTTGGTGTACAGCAGTGCACACCAGCGCCTCCTCTCCTGCTCTGCAGACGGCACCGTGAGACTGTGGGACGCCAACACCACCTCCCCCGCCCTCGCAGTGTTCAACGAAGACAAAAGTACACACTTCATCAGCTTCTATTGGTTCTTTTCTTAATATCTGCTTTAAAACGAAGAGCTAACATGATTGTATCTGTCTTTTTCCCCCTGCACCAGAGCTAGGAATTCCCTCCTCCGTAGACCTGGTGTCCAGTGATCCGGCCTACCTGGTCACATCCTTCGCAAACGGAGAGATTGGCCTCTTCAACATGGAAACCCGCCAGCTGGTTCTCAATTTGGAGTCCAATTTGGAGCCTGGTAGGTTTGCCTGTTAATGGCTGCTTGAACTGAATACAGTCATAATGTTTAGGTAGAGCCGATTAAATGTGGAGTCAGCGATTCCAGATAATGCTCGTTGTCAAAATAAATTTGTCAAAATCATTGAATATCTCCTCACGATCCACTACCTGTCCGTACTGTGTGCGCTAGGGATGTAACGGTATACCGCAAAACGGTTGCTCGCGATATGAAAAGGCCACGAATGTCAACCGTAAGTTTTTTCTTGTAATACCGTGTAGGCCAGCTTGAATGGTAAATGCCCTCGGTCATTTTGGAGAGTCCCGTGAGCAACGTAGTACTCAATCTAACACTGTATGGGCCACACCAACATTGGAAACCAAACAATAACACATTGACACAACATCTTATCACTGAAACATGACTTCTAACTTTAAACTGAACAGTCACGTCTCACGTGGGCCGTTGTTTACACTACGCAGACCAGCACGTGCATTTTCACAACATTGAGTCACGCAGCAGCAAAGAAGAGAGAGAAAGATAAACGGGAGAGATAGAGAAAAAGATCGACAGAGTAGCTTACCAGACTGAAGAGAAAGTTGCTCGCGGGTCAATTATATCATTATGAATCCAGGCGAACGAGAGGAAATGAGATAAAAAAAAAAATAGAATAGAATAGAATCCACCGTGACCGCGCGTTAAATCCCCGGTAAAGTCGTCGAACTTCCGTGAAAGGCAGATGAAGGAAATAAGTCCAAAGATCCTTGATATGTTCATCACAACTTCACGTGAACTCAGCATAGACAGTATATAAAAGCTATACCAGGCAGCATATTGCACAATACTATGGAATCCCTACTATGTCAAACTTAGGTGACACTACTTTGGTCAAATGTAGGTGACGTTGCGAAAGTGTGAGGAAGGGAGGGGGGAGAGGGGAGAGGAGTGCACTGCAAAAACATTGATTTTGAGACTGCAATTTAAGTTAATAACAAATAAAAATCATAAATAAATATTGTACAGAGTTCATTGTGCCAGTCGGCCTATTAAGGTAAAAACATGGCTTGTAAAAATAGAGTTGATAAGCAAATAAAACATAAATAAATGGGGAAATTATCACACTATTCAAATAATTTTTATTTTATACATACTTTTACAGTTAGACAAGTGACTAAATTAAGTTTAGATTTAAAATTCCTATTTCAGTTTGAAAAGTATAGGTGTAAAGCTTCTTTAAAAACAGCAGTAGAGAAGCATTTGTCTTTGTTTTGGTGATATGTTGTTTAAATCTCTCAGAAATCTCTTCTTCATAATAAGATATAAAATTTTTTAATTATTCTTGTGTTTATGTTTTATTTAAATCAGCGGTACAACATTTAATTTGAGGGGGTAGAAATGAATTCCGCGCTTAATATTGTACCGTGATATCGTGATATCAATCGCAATATCGTATCGTATCGTACAAAAAAATTCATATCGTTACATCCCTAGTGTGCGCTGAAAAAAAATCCATTGTTAATACAAATGCACATACTAGTTTACAGAGCTTAGGCTATGTATTAACACCAGATTTTTTTTCAGTTTTTTTTGCTTATGCTAATAATAATTATTATTTGTTTTGTGCATGCATTGGGTCTAAACCCCTCTCCGGCTGCGTCTCAAGTTTGGTCTTGTTTTTCAACCAGGCACTCCCTGTCAGATCAACAAGGTCCTCAGCCACCCAACTCTGCCCATTACCATCACAGCGCAGGAAGACAGAACCATCAAGTTCTTTGACAACAACAGCGGGAAGATGGTTCACTCCATGGTGGCTCACCTAGATGCGGTCACAAGCTTAGCAGTAGACCCCAATGGACTTTATCTCATGTCAGGCAGTAAGTGCATCTTCACCAGTGAACAGTGTGTGTACAGTTGATGTCTAAACGTAGCTACAAGGATTCTTTTAAAAGATGGTGTATTAAACAGATAACTCATTCATTCATAGATAATCTAGGCAGAGTTAATTATGGTTCTTTCATCCGCTGGGGATAGTCTGATTTTTAAGATATTTATTTGGCATTTTTATGCTTTATTGATAGTGTAGAGACAGAGTTGAAATGGGGCAGAGAGGGGAGTGACATGCAGAGAACGACCGCAGGCTGGAACCGAACCCGGGTCCGCTGCTGGCCGAGGCCCATGGGGGGGACGCCCTACCAACTGAGTCAAGGGCGCCCCTTGATTTGTTTTAAGTGTGTTGATGATGTGCATCATTATCACTTTTTTTATATATATACTATATATATATATATATATATATATATATATATATATATATATATATATATATATATATATAAATATAAAAAGTATAAAGTAAAGTCAAATCATTCTTTATCATTTCACTTTGAAGTCTCAAGGGTCAAGAGGGTTTTCCTAGACACCCTATTTCCATCATAGGTGCCACAATTTATTTTTATATTTTTTAAGTTTAAGAATAAACTCGTTCTCAGTTATCACAATAGGTTGACTTTGGTAGTCACTGCCCCCCTTGTGTACTGCTTGTAACTCTTCATTTCCCCCTGCAGGTCACGACTGCTCTATCCGTCTGTGGAACTTGGACAGTAAAACCTGCATCCAGGAGTTCACGGCTCACCGGAAGAAGTCCGAGGAGTCCATCCACGACGTGGCGTTCCATCCGACTAAATGCTACATCGCCAGCGCCGGCGCGGACGCTCTCGCCAAAGTGTTCGTATGACGCGGAGCGGCGTCTCTCCCCGCGGCCCCACTCTCTGACTCACACGCCTCCCACGTTCAGGGACCAATAGAGACACGCTGAGGGAGGGGAAGGACCTTCAGGCACGGGTCCAGTCCCACCTCTCACAGCCCACTGGTTCCATGTGCGACTGCTAAGACAATGTAGCCGCCAGCCTTGAGCGGGCCACGACTCTCCATAGAAAAAGGGGTCGGCTGGGAGGGCAGTCGGGAAAAGAGCTGCTCTTCTCTAGTCCTCCATCTACCATCCAGGCAGGCCTGGGTGTAACCGGCCACAGTGGCCCCCCTCCCACTCCACCTCCTCCCCAGACAGACTCAAACTCAACCTCCATAGCTAGGAGGCTCAGGACAAGTGTTAAAGAGTGTGGAGTGGAGAAATGAGGTTTCAAGCCGGTCTTCTGCCCCTGCTGCGACTTCACGCTCATCCCTAATCCCTCTGGAACCTCCCCCAGACCCCCCCCCCACTCAGACAAACCGGGTCTGGGGCTCTTTACTCCAAGTCAGGTTTTGTGTTCCAAGAAATGTGGGGCCACTGAAGGCCCTGCCGGAGCCGTCATGGAAGCCCCTCGCTTCTTCCTCTTCCCTACTTCCCAGACTGACTCTGCTTGCTGGCCTGCCTTTTTTGTTTTGTTATGTTTTTTCCTTTTTAAAACACGTTTTGACAAATGTGCCTTTGCTTTAAAAAGGTCTTGAAACAAGTTATTTTAACAAGCTTTTTTTTGAGGGGGGGGGGGACAATGAGGGAGGGGACGGCGGAGCAATGGAGCTGGTTGTCACAATGTTGTCTATTTTAACATTGGATGTAAAATTACAAATGCTTATTATAATAAACAAAATATATATTCAGTCTTAAAATTTACCGTGCAGCGTGAGTTTGAGTGCTCCTTTTTGATAAGTGTGGTTGGGGAATCAATTTTTTGTGCATTTCAGGGCAAAGCTGGTAGAGTGACACGCACCGTTAAATAGAATGCCTGTTCCTTAGGTTCAAGTAATTGTACACTTCAGAAGTATGATAACAAACATAGGTGTCCAAAGTAAGCCATTATTGGTTATATGATTACAATCCAAACTTGGTTCTAGATGTCCATTTTAGGAATAACTAATTGATTTTTAGCCAGTTTGCTCTTGTTTGAATTGAATGGCTTTGTTCTGTATGTAGTTTCCCCCCCCCCATTGTGTGGACATGCTCGACTACAATGTGATGTTATCATGTCCAGATATTTGCAGTAGCCCAGTGTTTAGCAGGACATTAGTGCAGTACTGTAGGGCTGTAATGAAATAATGAGTTAACCATCCAACACTGAGGGAAGAGAAATGTCCTGCAAATTCCAGTTCACTGTAAACTGTGAGGATAAGAAGAAGAAAAGAAACTAATCAAATCAATCGAGATGTTGTACATGTAAAGTACAGCTTCAAATGAGCCATTTTCTCAGTCACTGGTTTGTATATGAAGCTATGTTCAAGAATAAAACCTGCTGTAAAATGTTCGCTGGGCTCTGATGTCGGTTCATTTGACAAACTTTGAAAGCTGTTTGCTGCATCTTGCAGGAACTCAATGCATCATCTCATTGCATAATACAGCTTTTCAAAGTGCTACAAACTGCTGAGGAATCAATGTGTTTGCCCAACCGCTATTTTTTTTTAGCATGCATTTAAAGTATGCCGAATTCGTTATTAGCAGTTTAGAATGTATCCATGGATGCACATGTAACTATCACAGCATTATTTTGATGCTAAAGAAAATTTTGAAAATTGGATAATTCCCAGGCAAGTGCTCGAGTTATGAGAAGCATTTTCACCCCCTATGTTTTTTTTAGACATATTTATGGACAGTTATTCACGATGGACAATGGAGCCAATGTGCTTCGTGTCTGCATGTTCAAATTCAAGTGAGTTAAAACTTAGAGAATGTTTGGTTTTTCAACACGACTTTGGCGACAATTGGATGAACAAAAGATTTTTGCAGGAAACGGCCACTTTTAAATTCTCTTCATTTTTCTTTATTTTATTAAAAATTGCAACAACAAAAAAAACATTCAAAATATTGATCAATTATCTGAACATTATTAGCGATAGGCTTTTTTAATATGCATATGTACAAACGGAACATAATGGGGAAAAAAATCATAAATACTCTTTCAACAAAACTTGAGACATGCCTGCATTGTTGGAAACAATCACACCATTACAAAACAAGAGCGACGAGATGAGTTGCTTTAATTCCAGAGAGGCCAGCTAAGGATCTGCCATCACTCTATACAAAGATATACATCTCCTCTTTCCTCACCTCTCACACAGGCCCACTTCTCTGTTAGTTGCATGTAAGTCTCATTTCATCTACCACTCATACAGCAATATCAGCACCATAGCCTTTGAGAGGAACTTTAACAATGTCCCTACTATCAAATATCTCCTATTTGGAAGATCAAGATGCACCAATCTAAGACAGTATATCCTCTTTACAGAGAATTGTTTAAAAAGCACCATATAATTAGGTTTATGAAGTGTGTTAAGCCATAAGAGGAAGTGCTAGGCATGCGTTACGACTACATTTTCTCAGCAAGCACCATATCCCAGTAAGGTAGCTTTATGTTTGTGAATCGTTTTGGTACCACTTCCGTATAAGGCAGCCTTTGTAAAGGGTTCTAAAGTTGCACTTTCGAGCTTTATTAAAGTTAATACATCATTTGCTCATGTTTAATTAAAGAAAAATGTTTGGGTTGCCAAGTTGTTAAAGATCCCTTTGGCTTCTCCAGCATGCCACTTGCTTTTACAAACTTGTAATTCAGTTCATCTAACCTGTAAACACATTAAAATGTTGTTAAAAAATATTATCATTTTTCTATTTGGCAGATGTTCTCCAGCTCTTTCCCAAAAGTGGTCAAAAGGTTCAGTGTCAGAGAGATTTGCATGATGAAACAGAAAAAAGCTGATAAATAAGGTTCATGTCAGAGGATTTTTAACACCATCTAAGGGGATATGTCTCAACCTGGCAACCCAATTGACTTGTTTTAATGACTTATAACTTATCCATAAAGCATTAGTAAAGGATTTGCTAACATCAATGAAGCCTTAAGTTACACTTTATAAACGATTTTTAAAGGGAGAATAATTAGTACGTGTGAAATAATAATAAGGAATACCCTGTTCTCTTTATGGTACCAACAGAGAACCATTGTCTCCACAGTAAACATGAGATGTCAGTATGTCACTGTGTCTTGTAAACCCTTTACCATTAGCACCACCTGTATTTTTTGGGCCGTATTTTGCTGATTGACTTTCAAATTAGTTTTTGTCCAATCCAACAGTCCTCACTTAAATTCAAGAAGACCCCTCCCTCCCTGTTCAAATATGGGGCGCTGGATTGGCCGTCATCTGGGCACCAGAGTGAGAAAATTTACAATCAGCGTTCTGTTAGGATCAAGATGTTGTTCCTTACATCCCCCCGCTCCACCAGTCCT
The DNA here is from genome assembly GCF_949987685.1 of Ammodytes marinus. NCBI lineage: Eukaryota > Metazoa > Chordata > Actinopteri > Uranoscopiformes > Ammodytidae > Ammodytes > Ammodytes marinus. The sequence goes on along the minus strand of NC_137215.1, from coordinate 20,784,397 downwards.
TCCTCAGTTCCTGGGCTGGGAGTTGAACTCTGTGCAGATGTTGTTGATGATCTTGGGCACAAATTTGTAGAGGTTGTCAAACTCATCCACGAAGAAGGAGTGCTCCTTGTCCGGGTCTGTGGCGATGTACTCCAGCTCATCCTGGGCTGCCCAGGCAATGCCGATGGAGTAGGCGATCACACCTAGATCACAGGAAGACATAGCACATTACACACACAAACACACAACACACACACACACACACACACACACACACACACACACACACACACACACACACACACACACACACACACACACACACACACACACACAGGCATGGGCCTCACATGTGTTTGTCACATCAAACACACACTGCCCGACACCTCACTGTGGACTGAAACACACCAACTTTTAGTTGAATTATGTTGTTGACTCAAAGCTTATCTCCTCCAAGTGTTAAAAAAGGTGGAGCCAGCGATTGTTGTCGAAATCAGTAAATACAGTATATCTTCAAGATCCAGTACCTGTCCATACTGTGTGTGAATAAAATCTGTTGTTAATACACAGCCTAAACTGGTATGTAAACAAAGGGGGACCACTATAGAAACATGCCCGTTTACTGAGCCTATAGGCTGAGTATTAACACTGGACTTCTTTTTTAGCACACACACAGTACGGACAGGAGATATTCACTATTTTACTTAGTGACTTGCAAAGAGAAACATCACTGCTTCGAGGGGGGTGGACCAAATCTGCCCTAAAATCTCCTTCTCTTAAATCTCCTTCTCTTTTTACATTCTGTTGTGTGGTTGACCATCTGACCTTGGCGTTGGATGGCCAGTGCGGGCGCCCTGACGTCGTCGTAGGAGCGGCCGTCTGTGATGACGATCAGGATCTTGCGTTTGTTGGGTTTGGATTTGCTGAAGAGCTGCTCGGAGGCGTAGGTGATGGCGGCTCCGGTGCTGGTGCCACCGCTCCAGTAGTTGACGCGTTTGATGGCGTTCAGCAGCTCGGCCTTGTTGTTGTACTGGCCGAAGCCAAACTCCAGCCTCTGCTCGTAGGTGTACTGCACCGCGCCTACCCGAGTGTCCGTGTCCGAGATCTCAAACTCCCGCGTGATGTTGGCCACGAACTGCAGCACCGTGCGGAAGTTGCCGGTTCCCACGCTGCTGGAGCCGTCGATGACGAAGGCGATGTCGTTGGCGTTGAGGCAGGTCTTACTGCACAACAGGCGGTCTGTGTCACACACTCTCTTCACCAGGGGCTGCACCGCCTTCCTCAGAGCAAACCAGCTGGCCACGGGAAGGGAGTAGAAGCCGTTTGTTCTGCACACAGCCTGTGGGATGAATAGAAGGAGGACACACTATTTTAAACTGACATCTCTTAAAGGTGGACTCAGCTATTCTGGAGAAACCTTATTGTCAAAAATATGCTTTCACAATCTGCTACCTGTGTGTGCACTGAAAACAAAAAGAATCTGGTGTAAATACATTGCATAGTCACTGAAAACTTGTATGTCATTGTCAATAAGGGTAGGCTATGTAAATAAAGGGGACCACCGTAGCTAGCAACATGCCAGTTTACAGAGCCTAGGCTGTGTATTAACACTGTACGGTCAGGTAGCAGATCCTGAGGAGATGTTCCCTCTTTTTGACAAAAAAGTGATTTTGACAACAAGCATTGTCCAGAATAGCTCACTCCACCCTTAATAAAGCCCTTGCACACCTTCTGGAAAAAGTATACTCCACCTTGTCAACAAAGTTGGTCTCAACCAAGTTTTGTTTCTCAAAGTCATCAGGGCCCTCGATGGTAACGAAGAATATGTTGATGCCGGACTCCCGGGCGAGCCGAGATGCCTCCTCCACCTTGTCAGTGGGCCAGCCATCCACCAGCACCACTGCCACGTTAGGGGCTCCTCCACGGTTTCCATTGGCGTCACTGAAGTACTGTCTGTTGATGTAGGTGAGGGCCTTTCCTGTCAGTACACCAGGGGGCAGTAGGCAGACACTTTTAGACAGGTCTTTGGTTGAGACACAGAAATGCACTCAGGAAAAGACTATTTAGGTAAGTAGAACCAGTTTGTTATTCACAAAGTCGACACTCAACGAATGAGTTGACATATTAAATGAATCAAATAGAAGCTAGCTGGAAAAAGAAACTTTGAAAAGTCATCATAATGTACACAGTAGCCTACATATTTTGTTCACAAATGTACATGTGTCTGTATAAAGTGCATTGCCTTAACACTAAATCATCATAAAAATAGTGATATCCTATCATTAAGTCTGTCATGGTCTTGTTAGTGGTCTGAACGCGAGGCTGTGTAGGGCACCATAGAAGCACTATACAACCATTCAAGCTGTGATATGATTACAGATCACTTCTGGGCAAACATAAACAACACTGTTTGTATGTCAATGCAAAATTTAGCCAGCCATAAAGACGCATGTGGCAGCGGGTGCATGCTGACGCACAAACCGAAACAGTAAAAACAGCACTTGCACCGCTGAAAGTTGACCCCCACAGGCTTGTAAAACCAAAGTGCTTTTGCAGAGGAAAAACAGGAACAGGACTGTAATTTAGCAAACAGTGTCTCGCTGCAAATTTAGATTTAATTTCATCCTGCATGCATGTGAAAATGTGCATGGGCAGTAAACGTTGCAATAATTGCACCCCTTTTCACTTTCACACTTGCCGTTTGTAAGCATTTACTGTCGCCGGAAGCCCACAGCGTGTCACTCACCCACATTGGAGAGGCCTCCCTTCTGCTGGATCTTATCTATGGCCGACTTCACCTCTCTGGAGTTGGAGTAAGACTTCAGACTGATCTCTGTCACTGGGTCATCTCTACCAACACAACAACAAGCTATCAGATTTGTTTTTCATTATCCAAAATACTATACATTCAGCACACTCAACGGGAACAGTGAGGTTACCCGTATTGGATGATGCCCATCATTGGTCCAGCCACGCCCACATTGATGGCCAGAGCCACCTCAGACAGAAAGTCCTTCTGGATCTTATAGCGCCTCTTCCCAATGCTCCAGCTCCCATCCATCAGGAATGCCAGGTCCACCTTACAATCTGCAAAAACAGGACCAGCAAAACAGTTATAATAGATTCAATAATGTGTTTGGTAATACATTTGTCAGTTAAAATGTGCGGAATTTGACCCACTTTGTTTTAAAGCTTCAACCCCCTGCCCCATACAGTTGAAAAATATATTGTTTTTTCAAATGTTTTATGAGCAAGAAAAACCCATTTACACGTTTCACAATTTATTTACAGATACAATTGTACATGTCACCTTTAGTGCTTGCCATATAATTTACACAGTGACACTGAAATGATATCATAAACACCAGTTTTAACCATTATTGCGATTATACCTCATTCAGAATATGCAATGATATGAGGGACATACTTGGGTCTCCCTGTGACACAGGCTCCGGTGCTCTGGGAACAGGTTCCTGCTCTCTGATGTTGAAGCCTGAAAATAAACACACACAACAAGTCTTTAAAGCAGAATTCTGCTGTTCTGCTCAGTTGTACTGCTCATTTCTATTGACCTCGGCACATTTGCAGCTGTCCACTTTCCCAAACCCTTTGCCAGTTTCTGTTGTGGCAAAACTTATGCCAAACAGGAACTGATTGTATCCTCAAGCAACCATCCCATTTGACTTCACATCCCTTCAATTACAGGCTGAGCAGAAACCCAGACACTTATCCTTAGATAGCCTTACTTTGGGTTGAACTTACAGTCAGAACTGAGGACTTACTGGCAAAGTGACTGGTTTGGGAGGAAGAAAAAAAAGGAGCATTGCAAGCTATCTCACCTGACTGATAAAGGTTTGCGTCTGGCTTCCAGGCATCCACTGGCTCCACTGCACAGATGACATCATACAAGCTCAGCATTAGCACATCTCTACCACAAAGCAGCAGGTAATTAAACTACCTTTTTAGCCGTATTAAAAGGTACATGGTTTCTTCTTTATTAATAGAACATTCTACATATTATTTTTAGCTCTTATTATAATTAGAAAGCTAAAGCAGCAGAGCAAAAGATAGAACAAAGTCAGTAAGAAGTTTGGAACCAAAATGTCCAAAAGAATGCCTCACGGGACACAAACAGGTGATAGTAGCCATGGTAACCGTTGCTCACCCACCTCTAGTATGGGTTGGGTCCAGTGGCACTTTACGGTTGGCCTCAGAGTCCGCGGTGCGAGGCACTAAAAGTAAAGACATCAGTGATGACAGACTGTGGCAAACGGCACATGATGCAAAATGAATGAAAACACACCATGACATTACAACCCGCCCCCACCGGCTCCACCAGTTTTCATTTTGTGTGTGGTGGTAGTTTTGTGGTGCACACCCTGGAAATGGCACAGCCACTCACTTTTCCAAACCATGTTATTTCTACTTAGGGTCAGAGACTCGGCTGTGTCATCAAACAGATAAAGCATGGCCTGTAATCTGAAAGGGAGGGCTTATTGCATGCCGTGCGCCATATTGAATGTGGTTTGTATTCTTTGGTGTGAAGGCTGTGCCTAAAACAAATAAAATTTGTTTTTCTTTGCTTGTGAAAGATGCTTATTTGCTTTCTCTCAGACAGTTAGATGAGATGAACGATACCACTCTCATGGCTATTTGTTTAACAAGGAGCTAGAACCAGGAGGGGATTTGCCTAGCTTATCATGAAGACTAAACACGTCTAAAGGCTTGTCTACATAGGAGGACTTCAGCTACCCTTCTATTTTAATCAATACTGGCAGATTTTGAAACTTTGAGACAGCTGATTCTCTATATAACTAATGTATTCAGGCAATGTGTGGGTTAGATCTACAGAAACAACCCATTTCACTACAACACTAAATGCAACAAGGAAAAATGAAGTCATGTGTCAGAGAATAAAAGGGGACACGAGGGTGTCATCCTTTCTGGGAAATTGTGTCAGTAAGAGAAAACAGTCAAACACGTCGTCTGCAGAATCACAGTATGTACATATGCCAATATAAAACCTCAACCCCAAGACATATTAGTTCCCAATAAATAGAATAGAGAAAAAAACACTTACGGTAGGGTCCATAGTTATAAAACCAGCGCTCATATTCTGAGATATCAGGCCTGTGATCCCGAGCTAGAGGAGGATGTTGTGAAACCCGTTAGTATTCCCACCATGGACTCCAGAGGGAAAAGCACACATTTCTATGAAAGTAAATCGGTTCCATCGAATTTTGAAATTAAAAAGCACTGAATATTCATGCATTGAAATTATGTATCTGCATTATTTTGTCTCTCAATTAACAGTAACTCTTAAAATTTTCAAAAACTAATTCTAGAAATTCAACGGCTTTTTAATTTCAATATCCGATGAAACAGATTTACTTCCATACATTTCCATGGTCGTGATTGGTCACATATTCCTCCCAAACAATCCATGACCAGTGAAAACAATGGCTTTGTGCAGAATAACCACCTTTTGCAGAGTCTATCTCTCTCTCTCACACACATGCACATATTGTATAGCAGCCTATACCTGCCCTTTGCTCTTTTCCTCCACACTTCACAGGAATCTTTCATATGGCAGGCAGATGGCATGCCCCAGAGAGAACACATTTTGCATGTACTTACAGATGGAGACAATTCAACACACAACATGGTCAGCAGATACATAACTGTATTGCTCACACAATCATGCTGGTGTTGGCACATGCAAAGATAAAATGGGATATATGGTGCAGTAACCTGCCGAAAGGGGGCAGTACAGTACACACCATGCTGCCATGTTGTGTTGCCTTCGAGGGAGGTTGACTCACCTGCTGTGTCAGGTGTGTCCGTCTCGCTCCACGTGTATCCTGAGTCTGGAGCGCCATAACTAACATCTGGATGTACAGCAGAGAGAGCGGAGGCATCAGCCGCTACAAGGTTTACATGTTGGATGCTGTCTTAAACCACCAACATACTCATCAGTCTCTGCTGCACTTTGTATTTAATGCTAATAAGCAACAGTTAGAGTGCTAACAATTAAAACTAAGACAGGCGGTACATTCAAGCCTACTTGTGGTTATCATTGTGAACCATAGATGTATTATAAGAGCAAGAATCTCTCCCAATACATCCATGTTGTGAACATGTTAGCGCAATGATGATAGCATTTAACTAAATGCACCTATGTATTAAGTACAGTCTCACAGAGCTGCTAGCATGGTTGTAGACTCTATATCTTGTTTTTTAAACGACATTAAAAGGTATTGATTAATTTAATACAACCCTTGACACCTTATGGTAATGATATGATACCACATCTTAATTTGCAAACTGAAATACTTAATCATAAAACTCAATTTAGAAAATAGCTCTTTTCCAGTTTCTTTGATCACCATAACCAAACAAACTCTTGTAAAAAAGTTTACTGTCAATTGGCAAAAAGTATAAGTTTGGGCCACATAGGCATTGCACTCATTCCTTTCTTACCTTAGTCACTTTGAACATTAAAAAAACATGAACATTTAAATTGGAATCTATTTCTAAATTGTTAAGGGGGGATGATAATGTTCTGTATTTGATACCTGCTGGTCGGCGAGCACCAGGGAACCAATCAGGACGAGGAAAGGCGGGGGGTGCCCAATCCCTTCTGGGAAAAGCTGTGCATGGAGAAGATTTAAAAAAGCTGTGTTCAGTGCAAGCATCAAGGAGTAGCATACTTGTGACCTCCACTACACCTGCTGCATTGATAGTGGGGTATGCACAAGATGCTCAGCCTTGAGTCTGACGGTAAACATGCAGCCCTGTCATCACTCGGGGAGACATTGACCAAGCCACTAGAGACTGTTTGAGTGAAGTTTAGCCTTATTCTCAGAGAGGAAACCTAACTCTCTGAGGGAATATCCTCCTATTTTTTTGTGTTTTCAACCTGCTGTTCCTGGCATCACAGTTCAAACAGACTCAAAGTTTTCACTTATTACTCTGGCAAAAACATTTCTTGCGTGGCTCTAAGGCAATCAAAATTGAACCCTAGACGCCCAAACAGCTGAGGAAAAACAATAACAGTGCATCGCATTTGTGAAAACTGACTGAGCCGTGGCAACACACTTCAGTTAACCCCTCCCTGCGTTGGATGGGTAACTTACAAAAACACACAGCCTGGTCTTTGAGGTTCCCATCCAGCTATAGCTATAGCGAGCAGGGCCTTTGTTGATTGGGACGGACAGGGACAGCCCAGCCAGCGGCCCATTGAAGCGTGGTAGTATTATTCTAAAGTTGATGTCAAACGAGGGACAGTGTAGATAGTAGGACACAGAGATTAGCCTATTCTGTTCAGTCCAGACCTCCAGTCAAAGGCCCATTGCAACACAGCAGCTACTGTCCTTGTCACAGCAACTTCATCAATCACTGCAGTAGGATTGAGGACACAGATCCAACACCGTGGGTCGTATCTCCGTCTGTAATATGACTGCAGGACTGCTAGTAATCTGCTGTTTCTATGAAAGTCATAAAACAAATTTGATTGCATTTTAACGCCAACAAGCAGAATCGAACTCTTTAACAGGTTTTTCATGAACCACACGACTTTGTTTTAGGTGGGCATTCCAAATCTCATTACAAATGTGAGGCTTGGCTGGATCGTAAGACTTCCCGAAAGCTGCGGCCATAAAATCAAACAGCTGTTTGGGGCAGCTCGAGTTCACAAACAAACGCCAAGGTTTGCGAGCATCCATCCTGGTGGAGTGTCCAGAAGAAAGAAGTTGAATCCTTGCCGGCTCCAGGGGCGTTGCTGTTTAGCTGATCCTGAACTCTAACCTTTGACTTCAAGCTCAAAGAATTTCCCTTAGGGGATCAATAAAAGTATCATATCGGGGCGCTCGAGTGGCGTAGTGGATAGAGCGTGTACATTATGGGCTCCTCCGGCCTTCGTTGTAGTGGTCGCAGGTTCAATTCTGACCCGTGGACCTTTACTGCAGGTCATCCCCCCTCTCTCTCTGTCTCCCCATTTCAACTCTGTAATATCTAATAAAGCTTGAAAATGCCCAAAAATGATCTTTAAAAAATAAATTAAAAAAATAACTAAAAGTATCACATCATTATCCACAAGTGTACCATCCGAAAAGTTGCTCTCTGCAGCGATCAGATTCTTTGCACACTCTCAGCAGAATTGGGTCGGATAAATGATGCACTAACTTGAATCTCTGTCTTAGAAATCAAACCATCATTCAAACCGATATAGTCCTGTCTAATTTGAGCGACCCATGGTTTTGCATTCCACGGAAGCAAAACCAGAAGGGCATTCCTCTGTGTGCCAAACCTAGCCTGGTTTGAATGTGGAACGATTTTCTATTCTTGACAGGCTGGAGAGTGGACCCAGAGATCCTGCAGTGCAGTGGTCACACGTCTCTCTAGGAGCAGCACTGGGCCACTTGGAACTGCTGCTTTCATCTGCCAGCTCTCTGCAAGCACTTACAAGGGGAGGAGAAGAGGCTAGACCAGATGGGATCTGTGATAAGATGCTATTACCGCACTGACAGAGTGCCTTTCTCATCGTGGCCTTATCTGAAAGAGTTCGCTGCTGTCCCAGATTAGTGGAGAAACGGCATGAGATGAATTCAGTACAATAATATCACGCTGTTGGTTGTTTTTGAGGCATATCAACAAACTGCTCATGGGTACAGTGTACCGAAGTCAATGTGGATGTATTTCTGCCTGTGGTTTATAGAGGACTGGCCATGCAGTGAACCATGGCATCACACAGAAGAGAAACATTAGTGCTGCTTTATAAAACATTTCAACCAGCCCCAGTCACCTCCCTGTTTGATCAGAGCTGTCTATGTCTTAATGTCAGTGAGTGTGTCTGCTAGCACAGTTTGAGGACCCCTGCTCAGGGTCTGGAGATACTTACCAGGGTTAGACTGGCTCATGGTTGGAGTCCGCTCGGGTTGGGCCGGCTGAACCCTGTTAAAAGCTGTTTGTAGCAATGAGAAACAGGCAGATAGAATAAAAGAGGAAAAAGGAGGGAGAAAGAGGGGGGGCAGAAGAAGAGAGAGCTTCAGGTCAAGGGGCTCCATCCACAAATGCAGCCCAGCTGTTTTGCTTTGAGTGAAGTTGAAGACATTTTGTCCGCAGCATGATATCAAAAACAAAAGAATATATGCTGTGCGTATTTACAGGCCCTCCACTCGGCTTCGTTTGCCTCTTTTCATCTGGGAAAATGAAAACATGGCTAAAGGGATGTGCCTGATGACAGAGAACAGCGGTTATTGTGAAAGGAATGTTAGCTGAGATGTTGGATGGAGGGGATTAGTGGTGACCCTGGGGTGAAGATCACAGGGGCTTATGGGTGTGCATACAGGGGTCTCCTGGATTCTTGTTCCAACAAAGACATCAGTCCCCCTTGATGCCCCTGACCCGCATTCCCTGTCTGTCCCACCATGTCTACCTGTTGTTCAATCTGAGTGTGTGTGTGTGTGTATGTGTGTGTGTGTGTGTGTGTGTGTGTGTGTGTGTGTGTGTGTGTGTGTGTGTGTGTGTGTGTGTGTGTGTGTGTGTGTGTGTGTGTGTGTGTGTGTGTTTGTTTGTTTGTGTGTGTGCATGTGTGCATGCGTGTTAATGATAAGGCTGACCTGGGGCAACTGGAGAGGATGGTTGTCTCCTGATAGCTGAACCTGCCTCTGGTCTGCGCAGACCTTGGATTAAGATTTGGAGACAACTTTTGATTGACAACATGAAATTAAATGATTATTTTTCCCTGTAAACATACCCATTGGTTGTTGTGACCCAGTTGACCGTTGGGTGACTGGATCAAAACAACACATTGTCTAGGTAAGTACACATGGGAAAAGTTAACCCATTATTGCATCTGTTCTATCTGCTAATTATTACATACAATAATGACATGCTACATATCACATATTAGCATGGTCATTGTGATCATGTTGACATTAACATTTAGCTCAAAACACCAATATGCCCGAGAGCAGCATCACAGAGCCGCTAGAGAGAGAGTCATTGTCCCTGAAACATCACATTATGCTCAAGAGAAAAACGTTATATATGATTGCTCAGAAACATACAGAATGAACATAGTTGAATAATGTTACTCTGTGATATTTGACTTGAAAGACAATAAGAACAGAAGTTAGGCTTGGCCCTGTGTTAGAAAAGAAAAGTCTTTAAAAGCAGCTGTGCACACAGAACAAAAATGCCATGCAGAGTTCATGTGTATCAGTACAGAAGAAATATGCAAATGTTGAGACAAAAGCTGGCTAAGGTAGAAAGAAAAAAGATCAAGAAGATTAAAGTTTGGTTTACCTGCACTGGCACGTTGTGGGAATCTATTCGGATAAGCACCTCCTCTGAATACTTTGAAGAGATGCCAGGGTTAAGTTTAACTTGAATTGTAATGTGTGGTGTAAAGGACTCTACAAGAGCTGCAGAGTCAGTAAGAGTATTGACATACCTTGGCTGTGCGTCTTCCCTTGACCATGCTGTGACTGTGACTGTCCTATACCGGTGTTGAAAATAAGAGAGTCGACAAATTTTGACAATCAAGATTTAATGTAGATTAAATGCAAATGTAGCAAGTTCAACATGGTTCTGGATATAGTCTAACCCCATAGCCCAAGCCATGGCCTTACTGTTTTAAGTTGTCTTGCCTTAGAGCCTCTGGAATCCTGGGGCCGTATTCATAAAACATTTTATCTTAGGGCTAAGAGTACTCCTAAGGAGCACTAAAAGTTCTTAGTTAAGAGTAATGTCTTAAAACCTATTCACAAAGCTGCTAAGACCAACTTTTACTAAGGAATGGGAGGAACTCCTAAGCTAAGATACGAGGGTGGGGTTGACCCTGTTGCTATGGATGACGTCATGTTCATACCTTCTATGCCCACAGTGATTGGTTGAGAGGGAATGAGTCCCTAAGAGTGATTTCATGATAGAAACACTGTGGGAGATATCCATATTGTGCCGCTTTATTAAAGAGTTTTTATATACAACTAATGATAAGTGACACTGATTTAACATGAAACCAATAATATACTGCACGGTATTCTACACATTTGTTCACAATTAGCCTACAATAGCGCCACATAGGCCTATTCATTTTCAATTGTACAATGATTTGAATTGGATAACATATCGTCATTGAAGAGCTGCACACCATGCACTCTCACTGTATTTCTCTCAACGGGCGGACTATGGAGCAATAGTCAGACAAACTGGGAAATTCACCATTTAGGAACATCAGCCGGCGAAATCGTAAAGTGCATGCGGAAGGAAACCGCTGAGACACGCATCTATAAAGTACATTGTAAGTGCATTCAGTGCATTGTAAACCGACAGCAACGGCAGGAAAAGGAGCTTAATAAATACATTTTTCTTTTATAAATATAATAAATATAAATGTGTCTACACTTTCTAAATATAGCTTTACTAAGATAATTAAACCCTCACAGTTATTAAGGTACCTTTCAGAAAGCTCACTTTCATTAAATCTCTCCAAAATGCCATCAAATGATTGTCTGTGATTTACTCTTAGTGACTCCTCTCGAGGACTCTTAGGCATATTTAGAAGGATTTGGGTTTACAGGGGCTTTAAGTGAGCTGAACTGATTTCACTAAAGAAATACACAAGTTGATAAAGACAAACTTGATATGTAAACAGGGGCCTGTTTCAGGTAGCTGGTTTTGAGGCAACCCGGAGTTTGTTCGCTCTGAGTTGGTGGAAACTCTGGGTTTTCCGTTTCAGGTAGCAGGTTCAGCGCAACCGAGAGTCAGTTACTGCGGCAACATACGCCGTGGGTCTAACCTGCTGGATAGGTGGTTAGACCTACCCGAGTTTGTTTTCACTTTACGCTGCAGCTCCGACTGAAGAAAGAGTGTCACTGTCACACGCGTCCCTGTACAGTTTGAAGCAAAATCACTCTATAGAAATCTCCATCGGGATGTTTTTATCATTTCCTGATGATTTTACGTTTGACAAATCATTTATCTGATCAATAGCCTTGTTCTCAGCCCTCGGTCCGTTCATATAGGCGGCCACCTTACACATCGTGACATGCTCTACATTCAGATTAATAAACCTATTTGTAGCCTATTGTATGTTTTTAACGTCTGTGCCACTGAACAGATTTATGTCAGGTGGATTCATGTAACGCTGCGGCTGCACGCGATCGTTGTAGTTCACTTGTGCGATCCTAAAGTCACAGACGAGCCTCGTTAAATAGCCTAATATGAATATAAAAATGATATAATAATTTAAACTGTGATCACTTGAGGAAAATGGATCTGGTTATAAATCAATCAGGCTCTTCAATGGAAACTGTCACCTAATGTGTCTTGACGTTAATGTATTTCACTCCCCATTTAAAAGAAGCGACAGTCTGTTCTGTTTACTGCACAGTAGGCTTTAGGCACTGTAAGCAATGCTGTGCCGCGCCAGCTTTATTACTTTACAGCTGATATGCGTAACTTTTTAAAATAGACTATGGCTTCTCATACGGAAGCGAAATGATTATCTTGACAAAAAATGTTTGCTCTGTTTTTTTCTGAATTGCCGAGGAGATTAGATCAGAGTTATGAGACAATATCCCGTTAATTCTTCTCCATAGGCTACCATAAGCTCATTCGTTAATATTTCTAACTCTAGTGGGAGGAGCGGAGATTTCTTTTTTTCTTTTTTGAGAAGTGGAGAAGTGGGAGGATCAATCATTTGTTTCTTCTGTTTCCATGGTGAATCATGTTATCAGCGATCCATTGACGATGGCTTTTATGCACACGCTCCACCCAGAGTGAACACGCTCAGAGTTGATAAACCCAACGCTGATCCACTGTTCTGAAACCGAAAACCCAGAGTTGCTTATCAACCCTGCGCTCTGAGTTAACCAACTCAGAGCGTATGATTAAACCCAGAGTATGTAAAACCAGCTAGCCTACCTGAAACAGGCCCCAGGACACTAGCATATCGTAGGTCCAATACAAAATACAGAAGAGATCCCTATGCACACCACTCCCAGGGAGGACTGACGTGAAGTGAACCCCCCATGCTTGATGTAAACGCGTGTTCATGCACATCCTAGTGTAAAACCACACCACAATGCCACCCAAAAATAAGCAGTGTTGACCCATTTGCTTTGCTTCACTTACTTGAACTTGCGGCTGCCACAGAGGCAAGGTATGGGTGACTGCTGCCTAGATAAAAGAAAGACAAATGGGATACCAATATGGAGAGGGGGAGGATAAAATTACAGAAAATGAAGGCGAGCGAGACGGTTGGGAGGTTGTCTGGCACATGGCCCATCTCATTTACACACATACCTTAAGATACTGCAGCACTGTCTACCCACCGTAGCTGCATTTCTGTCCAATACAGGTCCGATGACCTTGGGATTACTGTTTGATAATGTTTTCATTTAAGAAGAATGAAGAACAGTCTGGTGATCAAGTGAAAGTTAAGTCAGTCAGTTAGCTAACCGAACAGCATGCGTAACTTCACGCCAGACCAGCTGTAATTTGTCATAATTGCAGTTGTGACTTGTAATTACCAGCTGTGATCATTCGTCTTCATCACTCCAAGTTTCACACAAATCAATGCTTGTTCTGGCAAAACAGCATTTTATGGTTACAAGCAGCTACTGTTAGTTAGTTGGATGTCGGCTATGGGCGGCACACTGGCTGCAGTGGATCCAATGTGCGTGGATCGGTATTACTGGATCGTTAACAACATCCTGCATCCAGGTAAATACACAATCCTCCACATGTACACACACGGATCCATTTATGTAGAGGGAAGAAGTAGCTTTTTGTACATGTATGTATGCAGAAATGATTAAAGTTGTGTGTGTTTGTTTAAATCACCTGCGTCCCTGACTTTATGGACAGCAGCTCGAGCCCTTGGTGGGGGTGTGGAACTGGTGGTCTGGGTGGTGGCAGCCAGTGTGGTGGTGGTGGTGGGTTCAGGTGTTGTAGTTGTGGTAGGTTCAGGTGTTGTTGTGGTAGGCAGCACTGTGGTGACCGCGGGGGATTTGTCCTCTTTCTGACCTGAAAGGAGACGATGGATGAGTGCAGGTCGTGTGCAAGACGGATGGATAGAGAGGAAAAACGTCTAGGGGAACACTGTGTTGTAATGCATTCCTGACATTCTTCAGCTGAGTACAGCACTCTGGCTCCTCATTCAACCTGAGCAAAGTTCAACATGCCGGAGTCAAGTGCAGGGACGTCGATGTAGTAACCTTTTGCCCCCAGAATGTACAGATCAGGGGCCGTATTCACAAAACATTTTAAGGCTAAGAGTAGGTCCTAACGTGCTGATTTAGGAGTAACTCTCAAAAATAAGGAGCGTTTCACTCCTAATTTTAGGACTCCTAACTTTTTAAGATAAGTGTAATTCACAAAGCATTTTAGCGCTAAAACTAGCTCCTAAATCTAAAAAAAGCTCGAGAGGACTCCTAAGTCACTAAGAGTCAATCACAGACAACCATTTGATGGTGTTTTGGAGAGATTTAATGCTAGTGAGCTTTATAAAAGGTAGGCCTACCTTTAATAGCTGTAAGGGTTTAATGATCTTAGTAAAGCTATATTTAGAAAGTATATTGTTATAAAAAAATATTTATTAAGTTCCTTTTCCTCCAGTTGCTTTGGGTTTATGATGCACTGAAAGTTACTGTTGGTGTCACGTTTGGGTTTAATTTCCTACTAGAGTAGGCCTATATGTGGCGCTTCGCAGCATCTCCTCCGTTCCACAGATCCGCTACTGTATAGTTGCGCGTCTCGCCTTTTTCCTTCCGCATGTACTTTACGATTTCGCCGGCTGTTGTTTCTAAATTGTGAATTTCCTGGTTTGTCGCTGTCTGACTATTGCTGCATAGTCCGCCATTGAGAGAAATACAGTGAGAGTGCATGGCGTGCAGCTGTTCAATGAGGATATTTTTCCGATTCAAATCATTGTAAAATTTGAAATGAATAGACCTGTGTGGCGCTATTGTAGGTTAATTGTGAACAAATGTGTGGGAAACCCTGCAGTATCTTGGTTTCATGTTAAATCAGTGTCACTTGTCATTAATTGTATATAAAAACTCTTTATTTTAATACAGCGACACGATATGGATATCTCCCACAGTGTTTCCATCATAAATTCACTCTTAGCTCTCATTCCCTCTCAGCCAATCACTGTGGGCAGAAGGTATGAACATGACATCATCCATAGCAACAGGGTCAACACCGCCCTCTAGTCTTAACTAAGGAGTCCCTCCCATTCCTTAGTAAAAGTTGGTCTTATAAGCTTTGTGAATAGGTTTTAAGAAATTACTCCTTACTAAGAACTTTTAGTTCTCCTTAGGAGTACTCTTAGCGCTAAGATAAAATGTTTTGTGAATACGGCCCCTGGTGATTTGTCTAGATGTCTAGATTAGAATTGAGCTAAAAATTGTTGACAGCATTTCAATGACTATATTTTAATGTGAAAAAGTCTTAATTATATGCTTAAAGTAGCTATGAGGAACCTTCACTTTTTATATATTCTAGCAGCACCTTTGGGATAGCCTGGTCCTACCAGACCATCACACTTCATTTAATTTGTACAGAAGGTCTTGAATCGCTCAATTGACAAACGTAAACTCACTTAAAGGCGGGTGTCTGTTGAAGTTTAAAATTATTGGATGTGCCCAGTGCCTCTCTGGATCTGCCAACCAATCGCATAACATTTGGTCGTGACGTATATCTTGGACCGATAAGAAATCTACAGGAGAAAACCCACGAATATACCGTGGACCCAGAGTGACTACTGAAGGGAAATGAAAATTGAGCGGGAGAAGGTAGGCGGGCGGTGCCAGTCTACCTGTGGGTGACACCAGCCCCCCAAGCACGTGCCGGTGGCGAATCGTTCGGGAATGACAGGATGTTCCTGTATGCCTGTCGTAAATCAATTTATCTAAGTTCACGGGGAATTGTACCCATGCTATTAATAATAACTATATAGAAATAGCTTTGTTTTTTCGTTGATGGACCCTTTTGCTGTTACAGATCATTTCATCATAGGAATAATAAGACTTTATCATAAACAAATAATAGTTCCTGTTAGAAGTTTAAAAAGTAATTTTTCCCCTAGACACCTACATACTACTTTTTAACCAAATGTCCCTCAGTTTGAATCAAAATGTCTAAATATCTTTTGAAATACAAATCAGTGCCTACTGGATCCTAATCAGATTGTCCTGTCACCATGAAACACTAGGCATCTGTCAATCTGCTCAATGTCAAACTAATAATGCACAAAGCTTCATATTCACACAAGCATGATGTGAGTACAAATGTCCCCCCTCTCACTTGTTTTCACGTAGGTTGGTCTTGAAGGGACGTAGTCCAGAGTAGATGGGTAGATCACTCCTTTCTTGGGCTTCCCCACTGAAAAACAACAGGACCAGCTGTTGGTTGGAGGGCCTTTCTAAGAACTGTGTTTAACATAGTTTCCTTCATCAGTAATACCTGAGACAACAAACGACTCCCTCCACTTAGGCAGAGACAGAGAGCGCACTCCATTGGAATTGCTGCCTTTGTAGATGTTCTGACCGGCCATTTTCCTCACTATCACCTTACCTCCCGTGTTGGTGATGATGCCGCTGTGGACACAAACATTTTATTTTATCAGACACAATTGTTAAATGAAATCTTTGGTAAAGACATCTCACACAAGCCTTATTCCACATCCATCACTCTGCTGTTAACCTGTGGATGGCCGCGTTGCAGATGCTGGAGATGGAGGCGAACACCCCTGTCCCGTAGACTTGCTGCTTTGTCTCCTTACAGTGTGCAGGACATTTGGCTATGAACTCTGGGAGACTGATCTTCCCTGCTCTGACATCACACTCAATAGCTGGGACGACTGTGGAGAAAAGAAAAAGAATGGCATGATGGTTCAGGACAGGATTTTAGAGAAGACACAATTATTTTTTATGTTTTTAAAGTGTTAAAGTTACATATAACAATTGTTTTGAAAGCATAGTGATTGAAGCAGAAACAGGCGGTCAATTAATCAGATGTTATTATTGAATTTATTAAATTATTATAATTATTATTTGTATCATAAGTTGTTTTTATAATAGAGGTTATTTCAAGCAACATTCACTAGGTTCAGCTTCTCAAATGTGGTTATTTGCTGCTTTTCTTTGATGTATGCCGTAGTGAACTGAATATCTTTAGGGTTGGTTGGCTAAAAAATGCAATTTGATGACACTTTTTAAAATAAGGGCTTGAGTAATTCATGATGGGCCTTTCTTTCCACATTCGCTGACATTTTGGCCAAATAATTAATATATTAGTCAAGAAAATAATCAGCAGAACAATGATAAGTACAGTAATTGTTAGTCGCAGCCCTAATCGCAAATAATGTCAATATGTGGTTAGTACCTGCTTCACACCAAATCACAAAATATATGCTAACAGGGATGAATCCAGTAAGTGCATTCTTGTCCAGTAAGATCATAATCATCATTGTATCTTATCATCAGATATAAGCTTTTGATTCCGGCCTATATGGAAAGCTTTAGTGAGAAAGTGAGTTCAGCGGAGAGAGCCAGACGAGACAATAACTCTTGGACTGACAGAGATTACAGGCTTGTTCGTTGATGATGTCTACCTTGCTTCGGCTTCTTGTTCTTTGATCCGTTAGGCTTGGCCCAGCAAGCCCGGGACAGGAGGAGCGCTGCGGGTGAGACAGAGGGCGTTTCACATAATAGCAGACAAAGTAACGTAATCAGCAGTCTGTTGACTATACACAAAAGACTTCTATGACAGGAGACGCTCCTGTTTGACAGTTCGAATGCACATAATTGATTCCGAAGGAGACAGCACAACATTCTGGAGATGTGAAAGAATGTAGTCAAAGATGATATATTTAAGAGCCAGGGTACTCCTGCAGAAAGACAGACAAGGTTTGCTCACCGAGGCAGACGGCTGTGAGTGATGCTCTGATCATGATGGGTGGCGTGCTGGTTCAGCAGGTCAGCCAGATGTCCTTGTATAACCTTAAAGGGAGATAGGAGAAATGGCAGAGTTTCACTGTTATCCTCCAAAATCTATTTCCTGTTTCCTGTTCACTCGCTCACTCGCTGGAAGTAGGATCTTTGGACACTTTGGTTACCATTTCTAAATGCGAAAAAAGTGTTTTAACGTCAGCTGGATACAAGACAGAGTAAACATTTGCCACGGAGGTACACTATCCAGAGTTTTTTTTGAATAATAGAAGACAGACTGCGTGAACTGAAGCTACACACACAAAGCCGAACGATTCATCTAGCATCTGTGCAGCCAATGTGGCCAATTAGAGATTTTTAAAACATTTATTGTAACTAACACTGTCGCAGATCAAATAACAATTGCACTTCAGCGTAGTTCATTGTTTTCTTGTTCCAATTATTTTTGCTTACAAAAATCTATAAATATTAGCCCATCAGAAGCTCCAGAGCGAACATCTGGCCTCTTGGACCAAACTGCATGTTTGGTCCCCCCCATCCGTCAATGCAGTCGGACTGAATTAGAGAGCACACACGGACCTAATTGAATGTGTAAGGAATGGGGGAACTGTGTTAAATCAGATGGGGCCTTTGTTTGACATCAACAACCACATCAAGCTGGATCCCAGTTTGAAATACAGTCTGTTTACAGTTAGACACGGTGCATTTCTTTCTTTGCCTGTCATTCACGGACAAAGGCTATACCTACTGTATGTGCACACATAAATCAAAGGCGAGGCCTGTGTTGACAAGAAGAGGAAGAGGGTCACCAAGACACCATTCCAGACACTGCAGGTCTGTTGGAGAAATAATAGCTCCAATAATTACTAGGCTACAGCAGCAAAGACAGACAAGCTGGAGAAAGTCTTACACAGGCTGGGTGAATAACTAAATATGAGGATCTGCCCCTGTCCCAGTGGCATGGTCGCCTTGCTGAGAGGACGATGGTCGAGGCTACCCTGCTAACAGAGCAATGCTCTACCTCCCACCAGGACTGCATAATGTCTGTCCCTGTGGCCACACACCAGCAGGTTTTAATCTGAGCATGCTATCATACTGCAACCTCTAAGGCACCGTGAGATGTGAGGCAGTTAATAATATGAAGCAGTGCTATTGAGAACACAATGAAAATTCCACTGGTCTCCTCCGAGAGCTGGGTTTGTGAGTCTGCTGTTGGACACAAACAAACGCAGGACCACACAAAAAGACGAGCAAAAGGAATAGCTTTTGAACAATGTTTGGGAAATTGTCTTATTTTGCGTGAGATTTACTGTAGATGACACGAATACCACTCTCATGTGTGTGTAAGCTAGAGTGAGAGTTAGCAGCAAGTTAGATTGGCTAAGCACAAAGACTGAAAACAGAATCAGCTAGCCTGGCGATATTGTATGATGGAGTATAAGGGCCATGTCGAGGGAAAAAATTCATTATGAAAATGAAGTTGTAATTTTATGAGGTTTTAATATTAAGAGAATAAAGTGGTAGGATAATAAAATCGTAATTTTACGAGAACTTTTTTTTATAATTTAGCAAAACATGGGCCTATTACCCGTAACCCACAACACAATGACGAGAGTATCAGCGTGTTTATCACCCACTGTTTGACTCGTGTGTTGGGTTCAGATAAGCCAAAAAATGAAGTATTTCTTCATTTGTGAAAAGAGGCCAAAAGTTCACTAGATCCACGTTCCTCATTTTAATGCAGGGGAAAAGACGCAATTTATTCTCCAAATAACACACAGCCTAAAACTACGACTTCATTCCCATAATATTAGCCGACAACTCTTCTATTCTCGTAATATATTGATTTTTTTCTCATAAAAGTACAATAACAAACGTTTTCTCGTAAAATTACGCCATTGTTATCGTAAGTTATCTATTTTTATTTTTATCAACATAGCCCTAATACTCTGGAGTTTTCTTCACTTTTCTTTGATTCGTAAAAAAGTGTAAAACAGCTTGTTGTGGTTATAAGGGACATGTTATGGAAAAAAGGCCCAAGAATATACGTGCCTTGCCAAGATATAGTCTAGCACATAAAAACGCCCGTAAAAACCACAATTTTGTGGGGTGGCTTTCTATGGTGGCTTTGCATGGTTTAAACAAACCTTTCGTCACCATCTTACCATGAAACAGTCCTGGTATAGGTGGATTTTTATAACCTTGGGATAAAGCCAGACGAGCTGTTTCCCTCTGTTTCCAGTCTTTATGCTAAGCTAACTGGCTGCCGGTTGTAGCTTTATTTTCACCTTTCAGATATAATATAAATCTTTTCATATAACTCTGGTAAGAAGTGAACTTATCCCTTTAAAACTGAATCCCCAGCTGTAACTCCTGTCACTCCTGCCAGGCTGGTATACATAAGTGTGCAGGGAACTGATTTAACTTAACAGTGTGTTTGGCGCCATTACCATGCACAGTTCTCTATTGCGGCTTTCACATCAATTGTGCATGATTCCTCATTTAATGATGATAGTTTTAGAGTGAACACACACGGCAAACATAAAGCATCATGTCAAAGAATGAACTAATATAGCTGCATTTGGCAGTGACAGGATTTTCGATGCATGCAGCTCTACATTTTTATCTGACATGCATGAGCCCCGACATAAATTTTTCCACAGCGTTGTGCTTTGACAGGCAGGTAGATCCCTGCTGCAAAGTCAGGACTACAATTTGTCCTTGCGGGGGAAGAAAGCTGGGTCTGGGAACAAGCTGGGACAGATATGTACATCTACGGTACAGGAGGCAGACCTGCAGCATATGAGAGGTGTATCAGCTCGCTTCACTGGATATCGCCAACTACAAAACTGATCCGTCATACACCTGCATGGAAATCTGGAAAACTGAAGATACCATGTTTCAAAATGTAGGCCTACAGTAGAGCTCATTTTAAGTGGACCAATACTCCAAAAGAAGCCTTAGTTGTTCAGGCGCTCTGTTTCTCTGAAGAGTCCTTTAAGAGAGGAGGGACATTATTGAGATGCTCACTGTTGGGTGAGCGTCTAAATGCTTCCTCTTCCGGGCAATGAAACGCAGGGCAAATGATATCCTTTGACAAACACTGTGGGGAGTTTCCTGTAGAGTAGATAATAGATCTTGAGGGGATAGCAGAGACACAATCTCTCCTACAAACACACACACACATACACACACACACACACACACACAGACACACACACACACACACACACACACACACACACACACACACACACACACACACACACACACACACACACACACACACACACACACACTGAAGGATAAAAAATAATTAACAAAGGGCCCGGAGATCTGGGATCATTTAGCAAGTGCTCAGATAGCTTTGGAGAAGGAAGGGATATGTGAGGGCTGTCAGACTCAACACTTAACTGCCTCCATAAACCACAGCCAGGGCGGGTAACACACAGTATAGGTGTTGTATATCTTCCATACACCTGTGCTTAACTTTAAATAAATCATTGCTTATGCCTATAGCACGTCACCTCGCTGTCATGTTTTACAGTAATTTTAATCAAACCGAGTATCTCCTGCCTCTCATTTCTATTGGGTGGGAATACACAGTATTATAAAAAAAAACTGTTCACATGAGCAACTGTACAAAAATAATGAGTAAAGTGAGGTTTTCACAGCCACTGCAAAAGATGAAAGCTTCAGTGAAGGGGTACTCAGTCACTTTAAAACCCAGCAGCTCAGACAGGTCACATAGTTTGAGGAATTAAAGTGCAATTCCGGGTTACATTCTCACAACAATGTGGATTACAAGCAAAGAAAAAAAACTAACTAAGAATCCACCAGGCCCAGCTCTATGTTGCACAAAGCCTATTGGTCTGCGGTTGCAGTGAAATAAACAATTCCAGCTCCTGCAGGCAAATTTCCGGGCGATCTTCGATAGATAGGAACCAGAGATCTGATAATGCAGGGTGAAAATCACACCAGGGAGTGTCACAGCACAGGTACAGAGAGGCAATGATGCAAACAGGATGTGTTGGCTCTGCCTATTTCAAAGACCCGTACCCAATGGGTTCTCAAAGTGTGGGCAGACCACACACACACCTGTGACTGATCTTAGAAGTATTTGATGGCAGTTGTTGATAAGCACTGATAATACTCATTACAGTCTTTCAAGTGTTTGCCATCAGTGATGGTGAACATGAGGGCCATACAGATGCATGCCCAAAACTCAAGGTCTGTATTTCAATCTTCTTCTATTTCAGCGGCACCAACATTCCTTTTCTGGGGGGGCAAGAGTAAATGCAACAAGGCCAAGCGCCACATGGGACTGAGGCTTACTTGTGTATCATGACCAGCATGGAACATGGTTTCACAGTGTTCCTGAGTGATGGCATGCATGAGGTGAGACAGTATTTGCACACACCCCAGTGCAAGGCAGGGTTAAATCTCTGCATTCACAGGCGTCAGAAATGTATTGTAAGCATGTTAGATGTGCCAAATGTTGTAGCAACAAGACAACTGAAGGGCCATAGGAGAGATCAGACGCACAGGCAAGCCAACATGTCTCTACAGGGTCATTTCTGGAGCATTTTGGGCTGCTGCTGCTGCTGCCAGGGCAGTATTTGTTTATTGAGCACATAACAGGCGGAATTACTTTAATTCTTGGCACTGGCTTCAGTGCAAGCCAGAGCCTGTAGTCTGCTGCTGGACATATTGTATAGAGATCACCTGTGCTTAATCAGGCTCCTCTAAACCATGAAGAAATGTCAGAAATAGTACACGGATAGATGTCAAACACAGTGTAGAAGTAATAAAAACAAATGCTGAAGAATTCACTTCTCACTATTTATTATAGGCTACTATGAGACTTTTCAAAATAAAGGCTCAAGATAGAAAGACATGAATAGAAAAAATACAAGAATGAACATTCCCCACAGATTATTTATAATTGTATCAGAATTGAGACGCTATAGGCTACAGTAATGATCATAACATGGAGTTCATTCAGCTAAAAACTTCACCGAAGGAAAAATTAGGGAGATTAAGAAAAATAAACAGAACGTGAAACAATCAGCGGTACTCTTTGGGCAGCCTGTCAAATCTCCCAGGCTCGGCTGAAATGAACCAGAATTATAAACTGCAACAGAAAAAAAGTTAACAAAACATACAAATCTCGTTTTCTTTCTATTCAAATTCAATAGAGACCTGATTATCAAACGCTCGTTTGGACGCAATGGACACCAATTACGCGCAATTACGCATCCATTTGAAACGTGGATAATTCATTCACGCCACGCAGCAGCAAACACGAGATCGCCAGTTAGTGTGCGAAGCGGATTTTTAGCTCTCTGTTCAGGATCCACCGTAAAGCAATGAAGATGAACATACCTGAGAAGGTGAAATAGTCCCCCAGGCGTTATATTAAAAAGAAAAATAGAAAAAATAATTCCCTGTGCAGTTTTCCCGAATCGTCACGCTTTCATTGAAACGCTGTTTTGGACCAGCGGACGTGTGTGCAACGCGCTGAACCCTTCCACCTGGACTTTTACTCCTGCATGATCGGAGCGCTCATTAAAAGTGGAGAACGCGACGGGGCCAGCGTTTCCTTCGTTGCCCGTCCCACTTCAGGCACCCAGCTCTTCACCCAGTCAGGCAGAAGAGGAGCAGTAAGCCGGGGGCCATCTATTATCAGGAGAGGATGCAAAAATCTGGCAACAAGCAACTCAGCAGTGCAAGCACCCCTTTGATTTTCAACACGTTTTTTGACAGAATAAGCCAACACCTAGTATATTTGTAGTTTTAGCACGCCCAAAAAGTTGATCAGTTTGACACTTTTTTCTGTCATGCTGATTGTTTTTTTGTTCTGCTGCCCCATTCTCTGACTGATAAATACTGTACAGCAACCAAGTACTGTGTGAACTCTCACTCCTCCTCCACCAAATAAACCAATCAACACCTGTTTGGAAAATAGGCACTAGAAGTCACATCCACTGTCGCTGTGGGGTTTGTGTGTCAGCCGCCACCCCCGCATTCCCTAACTACAGCCCCTAACAAATACACACAGTCATCGACTGCTCTAGCTGTTGTTTTATGCAGATTGGCACACAAGCTGCAGCTTTTATGCACTATGTGGATGGTTGCGCTGAAGCAGATTGCTATTATGATTTGAAGGTCTTAACAGCTGCTGTAAAAGAGCTCATTGTGCATGTGATTATGGTCTTTGCAGAAACCACCTCAGGAACCATTTCTAATGATTAGACCTTCATGCCTCAAGTAGATAATTGCCCATTGATGTAGCCAGAAAAAAAAGTGTTTTGGGTTTTGCACATTTCTCTTTCAACAGTGCCATTAGTTTGAAAGCTTCACCACCACACCCATGGACCAGTGGAGGAGTTTTCACAGTTTTCTGTGAAAGTAGAGCCACCCTAATGAAAACCCTTGCTCCAAGCTGATTTCGGGTTGATTGCCGTGCTGAATGGGGGTTGTAAAATGACACATTTCTATAGACAGGTAGTATGTTATTAGAGCGTAGCGTGGTATCACTCTGGGGATGAATGGGAATGGTGCTGGCATGAGTGTCCTCGGGGAAAGCAGTGGGGAAATGGCTGAATTTTGTGCCATCACACGGCTCAGTTGAGTAAAGGAAAATCCAGTGTTTCAAGATGTTATCCTTTATCTTTTGCCTTGCCACATTACTGACTGCACTGCATTTCATATGCTGGCGAATATTCAGAGAGGATCCAGGCAAATCAGTATGACATTGCTCCCCGATACCAATTTGGGGTTGAATGAATCGCTGAAAAGAAAAAGCCTTTGTCAGAGCTGTCAAAGTAGAAGAATGAAAGTCCCTTTGAGATTGAGAAAATGATTTATTCACATTGGTTTCATTATACACAACAGTTTATTTACGTGGGTAAGACCAAAAAATACAAAAAAATACTCTTAATACTTGATCTCCCCTTGTAATTCAAGTATTGGTTCAAGGAAAAATGGGAAGAGTCCATCAGAGGCGGTCACACCAGTACTCTGATGTTTCAAAGTGCGAGGGCAGGTCGATGTGGAAGACTCCCTGTGGGGCAGATGGAGGGGACTGAGGAGGGCTGTTGACCCCCGAGTCGCTGTCAGGACTGTATGGGTTTAGCTGTCCCACGGAGTACTTGGCCTCCGGTTTCTGGACAGGAAGTGCTGCGTGTGGGGTCAGGACCTCGGCCTTGGGTTTGAAGTGCTGCAGATGCACCACCTCCCTGCGCTCCAGCGTGCACGGCAGCAGCACGGCGATGTCCTTGCGGAACTTGGAGCTCATGCCGAAGTAGATGAGCGGGTTGTAGAAGCTGGCCGACTTGGCGAAGAGACGGGTGATGATGCTGGTCGTGTTCGGCACATGGAAGCCCCAGGCCGACCACATAGACACCACTGCATATGGCGACCATGCCATGATGAATGCCGTGCAAATCACAATGGAAATCTGGGGAGGAGAAACATGAGGAACCAATTGTCAAGATTGGAGAATAACGTGAGAGGAGGTTTATTACAGACAGGGTTGCTTTTAAGTGGTGCCTTTAAGAGTCTCGTTTTACTTTCCCTTTAGTCTTTCCAATAAAAGCGCCATAAATAACCTCTTTTCCTATTTGCCTTACCCGTGTGACATCCCTCTCCACTTTCCTTTGACGGGGGGTGAGGAAACCGTCGGCCGACATGGCGTTGGTGCTTTTCACCGTGTTGATAATGGCGACGTAGGCGCAGAGCATGATCATCACGGGGATGAAAAAGCAGAAGATGAGGATGGAGATGATGTAGGACTTGTGGATGGTGGAGTAATTGGCTTTGGACCAGTCCACTTCACAGGTACCATAGCCTCGATCTAAGAGTAACATAAGACGCAGAGGTTGGATCGAGCAAGGCTTTTTAAATGTATTTTAAAGCCTCTGGAAACCTGGTCTGAAATAGAATACATTTAAATATGCTATCAAAGTTGGGTCCCTCAATAAGCTTTTATAAAATTCAGATTTAAATTAAATGTTAATAAATATTATAAAACGTATTTAAAAAAAAATGTTTTACTGTCTAGACCGTTTCACAGGACTGTGCCATATCAAACGGTCTCCATGGCAACAGCCATTGTTTTTATAGAATGTTCAGGCAGAGAACCGCACTGATTGGTTCAAGATACTTATTATGTCTTAAGAACCAGAGCATAGCCCGCCTTATCTAAATCTAATTTCTGTTAGGCTTATCAAACTTAAATGACAATATCTTGTCTAAAGAGCCTAACTCTTTTCTGATGCTTGCTATCATGCAACTAACTCCCCAAATAACATAATTAGAAGGATTTTGTGGATTTGTGTTCACAGGGGCTTTAATGTCCTATATTCAGAACAGACCTGTGTAGCTGCCCCAGCCCAGCAGTGGAGCAATAGCCCAGAACGCCGCGCCAGTCCAAATGCAGATGAGTGACACGGCAATGGTGTTCATGCTGATACAGTAAGCTGCAAAAACACAAGACAAGGAAAACACGGCATGAATGCATCATTATATTCCCAAGTTGTGGAACAGATTGTTTGCAGTTTGAAAAGGTTAAATGTTCTGATTTTGGCAAACGCAGGACAGAAAAAGTGAGAGGCACTCACAGATGCAACATTCTTGACTTGTTATGAATGCTAAGATTGTGTCATTTATTGAACAATGAGGTCTTTTTTCTTATATCACCAGCCTTTGCAAACATTGGCGACTGAAAAGAACCTCTGTTGACAAAGTACATGTAGCTTTGTATTCAGGGGAAGAAAGACGATCAATCATCTGCACTATTTTGAAGCCGCACTCCCATATCTTATGTCAATATACTGTACAGTAAGTGCAGTGCAGTTTGTGAAGGATTGGCAACTTACAGTGCCTTCGTTGCTGCAACTTTATGGGGGTATAAGTTACCTTCTACTGTTGCTTGGATACCTGCACGTTTACCTACAAGTTTTACAAGCCTACAGTAGTTGCATTTGAACAGATAATCACGGTGCATCCTTTGGAAACAGGTTTAAATTGCTAGTGTTTTACGAACAACCACAAACACCGTAAACATTCTTAACACAACACAAGCTCAGGCTAATTTCCATATAATTAAGACATTCTTCGGCCTCAGTTACCTCCCGAAAATAGAAAAATGTCACCTCAAATTAACTTAATGACATGGTGGCAAAAGTGGTAGTAATTTCCACAGACGAAGTTAGTAATAAGGTTTCATTAGCACTGAAAAACACACTTTTCTGTCAGATAAGAACTGCTGGAATGTGAGGCAGGCAGAGACGCTAGTCTGAAGCTTACTTTACATCCTTTCACTTGAACTCTCAGAGTTTTGACCCGACCTTTGTTGGGGTGGCATCCCCTGATGTATCTGGTAACACTGATGACAGTCAAGGTGTTTATGCTTGCAAGGCCAAAGAGCAAGGTGAAGAAACCATCTACCTGGAAAAACCAAGAGAGATAGGGGGTTAGTGGATTTATTTATTTATTTAACCTTTATTTACCCAGGCAAGCAAATTAAGAACAAAATTCTTATTTTCAAGTGCAGCCTGAATCATGATATAACATCTTTAAAATGTCTATGAGTTGGTACTGAAGCCTCAGGGTATAGCTCTGTCGCCTGGGTGATTCTTCCAGACCTTTGTCTGTTTTGCTTTGGATTTCATCAGTTCGAGACGCCACTGAAGAGCTCAAGAGCTATTCATGCCTTTTATTTTTGCAAATTCGCTCCAGGCCCAGAGCATTTCCTCTAATGTGAACTGCAGGCCGAATTTCCACAAAAAATCTAGTGGATGTTCAATGACTACCATATGCTTTAAACTATGATGCTTTTTAGCAATCAGTCCATTGACTGGGAAGAGGATCTTTCAATTAGTGGCCCTTGTTAGAGGGACTTATGCTACTGTGTTACAGTCTGGCTCCAACTGTGAGACACCCTACTGGGTCACTTCCAGGTGACATGGATAACTTAAGGTCTCTAGCTGATTACGTTCTTGATCTCCCTTAGTCCTTATCCTGTTACTGTCGGTCATCACGTTCTTTCACCCTCACATTCAGAAGATCACTGGGCCATTGATGTCTGGACCATGATCTTAATCATGCACTATCTATTTTACTTTTTCTGTTTTTATTACAAAAAGATGGCTTCTTGAGAATATATGATTTGATCCTCCCAGCTCATCTCAGTACAACATGGTGTTTTCGTTCTCTGCATCTGTCTTGTCTTACTCCTTGTTGTAAATTTTGGATCATAACAAGCATTTTTGTATTCACCTTGCACACCGTAGCTTTGCAACATCATAGGATTCCATAAGGCTCTATAATATCCAATAGTATCCTGTCACCATAGGGTACAAAACAAGGGGACCTGGCCTAGATTTCAACTGTTCATGTCCCATCATGCTCCATGCAGTAATCTGCTAATGCTTCTCACATGCCTGTCTCCTCCACCGTCCTATTTCTTCTCTGCTCTACTATTTCTGTCACCTATTCCTTTACCCTTGTTTACTCCTGACGCCCCCTCTCTCTCTTAGCCCACCTCTCTCGGGGGGAAGGTGAAATGAGAGGGGCGTGCCGCTATCCCAATATTTTCTCCTTCTCAGGAAAACCTGATCTTGGATGACTGCGAGATGAGATCATCTCAGTGGCTGTACTGACTGTGTACAGTGTCTTTCCTGCTCAGATTTCTGGGTTTACGCTTCTGGGGCCTAAAAGTGTTTTGGTTACACCAGCTTGTTTTCATTCACTCGCTGCAGCACGGAAATCAAGGTTTCCCCCTCAGTTAGCCTTGAGCAAGAAAAATAGCCCTGGATGAATTCCAAGCTCAAGTATGACAACTATGTCATTTCAAGCCGAGGCCGTGTGAGGAGGAAAACTAAGAAACGTAAAGGTTGAGATGGCACACAGCAATTCATCTTTTAATATGATTCAAACTTCTTTAATTTAGAAATATAAAAGCATGTAATTCAATCTTGCAACAAACGTCTCCCCTGCAGCTCTTGTTTATTTCCTGTTTGGTTGTTGAAAGGTACCATGCTGCTTGAATAGTCCCCATTCCCCCATTTAAAGGCCCCCAGGGTAGTAATCTTATTACAGATTTAACCTCCAGCCCACATGGCTATTAGCGTAATCCCTTGCACATACACAAGGCCACACGCATACTCACTTTACTGTTTAAGACTTCCACAGATTCCTTTAATGTCCATCTTTAATTGGAATTGGGGTTTGCAACTCTGTACTGTCATCTCATTCAGGCAATTTCAAACGATCCAGGGATTTGAATAATTGTTAATGCAGCCGATTGCGACATAATTTAACTGATCTTTTTGTTTAATTGTTTTGGTGGGGACTTTGATAGGATATATATAATATTTCTAATAAGTAAACACCCAACTCTATCTCTTTTAAATCAAACATTTTATTGGTGTGGCTTTTACCTGGCAGGTCCAAATCCAGGTGATCAAGAAGCCATCATCCTGGAAGATATTGAATATTTCTAGAATCCCCCTAGAGTAGCCGAACACGGAGATGCTGGCATCAGAGATGGCAAGATTTAAAGTGAGGTAGTCTGTTGGCTGAAGAGAGGCCCGCTGTCTGTATAGAACGAACATCACTAAACTGTTTCCAAACCAGGACAGCCATCCTACAGAGAGAGAAAACACAGAGCATTTTCTGTGAATATTAAGTAGACAACACATTATCTAGTAAAGTATAGTATAGTATTGTTTTAAATTGAAAAGAGTTGTGCAGAATATTGTTTTGAACATGACAGTAGTAGAGCTGTGTAGAGTATAGTTAAGTAGAGTACCGTAGAGAAGATAGTAATATTGTGTAGAGTATTGTGTAGTGTACTACAGTTTAGCTTAGCATAGCAGTAGATTATTGTAGGATATTTTATAGTATTAGAGTAAATGCAGTAAAAACAGTAAAATATTTCAAGTTTAATTTCGTAGAGTAGAGAAGTCTTTATCATATTCTATCATATTATAGTATATCTAAATATAGTAAAGTATAGCACAGCAGAGAAGAAAAGTTGTTGCCTATTATGTTAATGATGCTTTAAAGTTTATTATTATTGAGTAGAGAACAGTATAATAGGCTATAGTAAAGTATAGAATAGCATAGCATAGATTAGCATAACATAGTGTTGTATAATAAAGTGGTAATAGTAGAGTATCAAGGAGAATATATAACTGAGGGAAAAGTATAGCAAAGTACACTCAATAGAACAAAGTATAGTAAAGCATAGTATGGTAGAGTAGTAGAGAAGATTAGAGTAAAGAGTTAAATATAGCAGAGTAAAGTGGAGTTTTAGGACTCATGTGTTGACCTGGGCCAACAGACAAACAGTGCCACCAACACAAACCCGACTGAATGTGTCAGCGGGGGGCTGACCTTTGGAAACAGGAGGAACAACAGTTGTTTTTGTTGGTGACACTTCAATAACGTGTGACTTTCTCGTATTCGACCTTTAAGCAAAAAAACTATTTCTGAGGGGGTATATATTTTGCATATTTATGGAACATATTTCAAGCATTGCGTCAGCTATTAACATAAGCCATTTCATAATACATTAATGAATCATTTGACTTGGGCATCCTAAACGACAATTCAGCCATTGCTCCAAAAATGACCATGCTCTACTAGAAAATCTCAATTCCAAAGTTTACACAAAGTATTAACACAGAAACCCTACATTTGAAGGTCTATTATATTGTAGTGTAGCCTACTTTGGTTGACTTACCTAATACCAACAGGTAGACTCCAATAACAGTTTCTCCTTGTTCAGAAAGAGGAGCGTCTGTATGCAGAGTGCTCAGGTTATTATTCCTCCATGGAATATTCACCACCTTCAGAGGATAACTCTTCAGTGTTATTTCCATGGCCTGAGTTTCGATGCCAATGCATGTATCCTTGCTATCCACTACAGGAGCTCTGCTCTCCTCTGCTGTCCGTAGACACTAGTGGAACACTAGTAGGGATGACCGCTCAGTTCCTTTTAAATCCAGCTTAGATGCACTCACTAATACCTCACCACTCACTGTCTGAATAACTGCACCTGAAATCCTATCTATATCTTAACAACTAAGCAGATAGAGATTTGGGGTTGAAATCCTAGCATACTGGGAATTGTCTAGTCAGCTAGTCCACTAATGGAAGTAGTTTTTCGATTCCATTCAGCTTAAATTAATTCCTGTATTAGAGACTTAAGACTCTTCTCACACAAGAGTCTTACCTTAAAGGTGAAGTAAGTGGTTTATTTATGTTAATATAAGTGTAAAATCGCTCTTTATTCATACAGTGATCACTTACATAATGTGCACGTTTCATAAAGCCGATCTCTCAGTCAACTGCTTTGCATGTAATCGGCAAATAAACGTATTGTAGTATCCCAAAAATGTTATACAATCAGAAGAGAGAACGCTACAAACCCACACTCGTCTCACTTATATATTGTACTATATGCACTCCATGGTCTCACTGCCGGTGCACGCCAGAGCAACAGATGGGTGAATGTGTATGCGCCTACAATGGCGGAGCAGGTAAAAATCCTTCCCAATGTCTGTTTTGATGGTTTTTATCATGTTTTATCACACTTATGGATCTGAGATGATGCTAGATAACTTGCTGCTTGAAGACCGCAGTGCATTAATGTGGTGACGTAGGGACGAGCTAGGGGACTGCTAACTGCAGTAACTGACAGGAAGTTAGCTAAAAGAACCATTCCGCTTACAGCACCTTTAAGGCCCCTTTAGCAGAGTCCAAACCTGCGCCAATGTTGAGCAATTTATCAAATTACAAACCGCCTCCTCTGCAATTGCTGATATTTGTTGATCGTTTATTTTCCTGCTGTAAGTTTCTCAAGGATTTTAAGAGATTGCAATGTTTGGCAGCCAACTTGGAAGAAGGGTGTTGAACTGTTCCACCAACGTGTCAACACAGCATAAAGATTAAAGTATAAAGAATTGCCAAAAAGAAAATAAATCATTCTTAATCACTTGCCCTGAAGTGCACAATCCATCATTTGTGGCATATGAAATGTTAGCTTAGCAAAATTGCTGGTAAGAGGAGGATTTAGCTAGCCTGGCAAAATTAGCTTATTAGCAAATGTTGCATCTGTGATGAGAAGACTCCACAAAGTTACTGCAGTTACCGCGGTATAGTCTGGCCCGTTTCTGGCAGAGAACTCCCCATAAAACTGCAACACAGTACATAGTTCTGTTTCAGTTTTTATGATAAGGTGAGCTAATGATCCTGGCTTAAAGGTGGAGTGATCGATATATTTAAGTTAATATACATGTTAAATCGCTCTATATTCATACAGTGATAACTTATACGTATATTGTGCAGATTTAATGACACACGTCTCCCAGTCAACCACTCTGCATGTAATCGGCAAATACACATTTCTGGTATCCCACAACCTAATATCCAATCAGAAGAGATAACACTACCAACGGGTATACGTCTCTCTGACGGTGCACGCGCAGAGAGCGACAGAGGGGTGATTGTTTATGCACCTACAATGGCGGAGCAGGTAAAAATCCTACCCAATGTCTGTTTTCATGGTTTTTAATCTTGTTTTATCGCACTTACGGATCTGAGATGATGCTAGATAACTCGCTGCTTGAAGACCGCAGTGCATTAATGTGGTGACGTAGGGACGAGGGAGGGGACTGCTAACTGCAGTCACTGACAGGAAGTTATATTAAAGAACCATTTCACTCACAGCGTCTTTAAACTTAAAATTGTACAGGTGTGAGAGCGGTATCAATTTCCTCATCTAAACCTGCAAGAAAGCCAATGAGGGTATATCCCAAAATGTCTATTATTAATACTGTTAATGTTCAAATACAGGCCCCACAGGCAACATGGGGAAACATCTTGTCACCATTTATTATTATTGATACAGTGTGTAACAGTGTCTGGCAACAATTTATTTCATATTAACCATTAAAAAAAATCCTTTGTACTTTGTACATAAGTTGTTCACCAATCAAAACGTTTCTCCTCTCCAGAGACATGTCCTAGTTTTCACTAATCACTTCCATATACAGAAGGGCTGTGTAGGTGATGACTTTTGACCTGCCGAACACATTCATTCAAACATATGCTGAGGCCATAAGTATCACATTAAGTACAATTAGGTAAGCGTTAGTCTCGCACAGCCAGACCAAAGGTTAGCATGAACCAATTTGTGCTCTGACATATAACTGTGTTCTGATGTCAGTGAGAGAGAGCATCTGGTACTGTATGAGTGCCCGGAAACCTCACGTATGATTTACAGGATTAAAGCCAGAAACAATCAATCCATCACAGCCTGAAACAAACAATTCATTTGAGGAATTTAGTGAGTTCACTAACATATGCTAGTCAAAGTGTATTGATCCAAATCCTTTTGTTCTGTGTGAACGTACAATTGCACCACACCTCCACTCTTCCAGGCCTCTCCCCTTCGTAGTGAGCGTCTCCGTGGCAAACACTTACCTAAGGAGTAACCTAAACCACTGCCCCCCCTCAGCCAGTGTTCACATCACACTGTGCACCTTGTTTCCCTCCCCTGGCCGCCACAGAGCAGCTCTGCTGGCCCTCAGGATGTGGAGGCTGCTGCTGCCGCCAGATGCCACGGCGCTTCCGAGTCCTCCTCATCAAACCCTTTCTTTGAGCCTCTGAGAGCAGGTTTGGAGAGAGTGACGGCGCTCAGGGGTAAAGTGAACCTCTGACCCCAACTGTCAACCGTCCAGCAGCCAAACACTGAGCTCAGTCTTCCCTCACCCAAACCTTCACCCAGGAACCCCACACACCACAGCTCCAGCTCTGCAGTGATCCCTGTGAGTGCAGCCCAGAAAGACAGGGAGGTTTTCTGATGCCTCTGAGGTACGAGTCCTGTGGTTGAAGTGTTTAATGTGATAATGGTTGTGGGAGGCATCGTAGAGAAACCTCACTGCACAACGCAACCACTATTATCCGACAGTGCCAGTTTTTTTTACCGTGGTTACCTTCGCTGTATGACAAGTGTTGCTCTGTCTGGTGGGATGTTATAGCGTAACTGTTAGCATAATTTTCATGCATGATCTGCAGACCTACAGTGTTAAGGAATGCCATCCTATTACAGGGAAAGTTAGGAGATCCCATAGTCTGGAAGCAAACGTGCAGCACTTGTCGTGCAGTCAGTTGAAGACAGCTGCTACTGAGATTACACTGCTGCTTAGCTGACAGGTCAAAGGCCAAGGAAGAACCTGCATTTGGCAGGTGCTGAAGACAGAAACATACAGTAATTGCAACTGTCAACAGCTGACAGTCAGTCCATAGTCCTCCAGACATGTATGCTCTTTTTTCGGCAAGACATTCATGGTGACAACTGTTTACTTCTGAGGTGTGCAAAGCTGAGCACAAAGCACTGACATGTACTGTACACTGTTCAAGTGTAAGCACGTTACAGGAAGACACCATGATTGGCTTAACTCTCGCCTGTATGCCTTGGCACGTGTGTGTGTGTGAAGCTTGGCAATCACAGTGCAGCCACAGTTGGCGACTGTATCATTAGGACTTATGACGATTACTCTCTCTCACTCTCTCTCTTTCTCTGTAGAGGGGAGCTTGGGATGTGAGGTTAAAAGCTCAGAATTTTCCAAATGGAAAATCACAGACACACATGCTATTATGAAGGTGTGCATTAAAGGCTAGGAGCTGTCTGGGAGGAACAAAGTCTCTCTTCACAGAGGACATACACCAGGTCAAGAGACCAAATACAGGATCTGCCTAGAAAGGTCCACACACTTTCTCTCTCTCTCTCTCTCTCTCTCGCTCTCTCTCTCTCTCTCTCTCTCTCTCTCTCTCTCTCTCTCTCTCTCTCTCTCTCTCTCTCTCTCTCTCTCTCTCTCTCTCTCTCTCCCTGTCACTAAACGGGAGACACAGGGACTGATTGTACGAGGGCTCCACACAGTATGGAGGTAAATGGCTCGCCTGTCATTCTTTCGAGTCAATCTGTGCATGATATTGGCAAAGCATGTCCTTCACAGCAGTACATTTTTCTATACTTCCTTTTAGTTCACAGCTATTTAAAGACACAATTTTGTGTCCACAGTCTACAGGAAATCTGTGACAAAGTTTGTTTAAGGAGGTTTGTCAAAATCTGGCATTATATGTTGCCACTATAATGGCTGGTGGAAATACAAGCATGGTGATCTGTTCATTCCTAAAATAGAGAGAGATACATGTTTTGCTTATGTTCAGAAAAAGGAAGACCTACTTTATTTAAAGAAACGTTCAGCTGGCTTAGGTGAAGATGGCATATTTCCAGTAACAAAACCCTATAAGCCATGTCTGCCTGCCAACCGAATGTTCACTTGTGTTACATGTTCATTCCTTTGAGCTGATGGGTTCGCCAATATGATCTGCATGAAATATAGATATTAGTCTTAATATGTGGCCTAATACATCCACTCCAGAGAAAGGTGGAGAATCTCTGAGGTTTTGTGAAAATGCTCCTAGTAAGTCAAAGGTTCTCAGTGAAGCCCACACTTTGTGCAGTACCTTTAGCACAGATACAAAGGCCGGACTGTTTTTTATTTTTTCCCCCTGCACCAAAATAGTTCTCCTGCAACCTGCAACAGCAGAGGTGACTGCTTAAAATATGTATTTTTTAAAATGCATGGTGTTACAGAGCTTTTGTTTTGCTGTTCTTTTGAACTCCAACACAGGAAAATAACTATTCGCATTTGGGGTCTAATCTGCAATTTAACAGGAGAAACGGCCCGTACTGTTGTCTGAATTACTTTGTGCTTAATACCCCATGATAAACCCCATAGGTTAAGAATAGATGAGTGCTTCAGTATGTATTTAGAAGCAAGCACTGAACACCACAGGCTCTGTGTCGAGCCCAACGAGGCATGTGGATTGGTTTTGTGGCTCAAGATCTTTGGCCCCAAACCACAAGCAAACATTTACTTGGGCACTTGGTCCAGTTGGCAATTTCTCCGCCAGAGTCTGCTTGTTTAAGCAGGTAACTTATGTAAGTAGGTCTCATTGAGGGAGGAATTCATGCCATTCCCTAAGGGGTCTGTGCATCAGCTTTGACATGAGGGGATACTTGGCCAAAATAAGGATGCAGAATAGTAAATCCTCAAATAAAACTCCACATCCTGTTTGGAAATGGACTCAATCAGATGCAGAAAACATGGACATTTTCCAAAGATTAACCAAGGCAAACACTAACACTTCATACCTTCAGAGATTTTCAAGGATCTTCAATTGATTCCCTTTCTGCCTAGACAACTGTCCGACAGACTGTGGCTTCTGCTTTCACTGAAGATTAAGAAGACTAGCTGGCAGCCCTGTAGCCCTGCTTGCTTGGCACAATGGAACAGTGCCAAGCTCTTTTCAACATCCTCATTGGGCTGAGTGAAAGGTTTGTGCTTTGACATTGTAATCTCGATACCCTCCTCTGGCCTCATGGGCTTTGAGAAGATAAGTGAGTGACCTATTTCTTCTGAGAAGCTACAGCCGCAGGAGTCCGACAAACTGTCAACCTATCACGGTGCAGATCCCGATGGACATCTCAAGGGAAGCCCACATCATTTGTTGTGACCCATGGGTGCCTCTGTTGATGGTGGAAAGGAGTAAACAAGCTTGAAACTGTCAGTCACAATCAAAGTCACGTAAAATGAGCATTTCGAATCTCTTTAAGAAAGCGTGACCCAGTTAGCAACATAGATGTTCTCAGCTGTCCTGAAGCCTTGCTAGGGTCGGTGAGTTGACCCGTGTGTGACAGGAGGTTAGTGGGCTGCTCAATTATCCTCTCCCTCAGCAAAAACGTGTTATCTTTAAAGATGACACCCTCTCCACAACTGATGACCCTTGACACATGCCTGTTGGGGCCTAATTAAAATGAAAAAAAAAAACACTTTTCAACAGACCCAATGACCGCTTGGTGAATTTGGCCCCTTCAAGGCCCCTTCAAGGCCTCTGGTCATCACTTCAGATGTGGTTCTTAATGTTAAGAGGATGTAAAACATCATATAAACGTGAAAGCACTACCAGATCAACTTGACCATCATCCTACGTACTCATGCTATTAGAAAGTCCTTTCATTTACACATTGTGCAGGAATAGTATATTTAGCACAGCTTGGCAAAAAGACTGGAAACAGGGGCAAACAGCTAGCCTGGCTCTGCCTGTTGATAAGCCGGTGGCTGCCAGACAGACAGCAGAGACTCTGGGAATTCCTTTGCATCATGGAAAACCCAATATATTTCTGTCATTGATCACGGAAATAAATAAATTGTAACCAAAGTTTTGTTGTTGTTGTTGATATGATGGATGCCAACAACAACAATGAGGTATAATTATGGATGATGAATTAGACATGAAAAAGGTGTTTAAAACATGCACGTGCATTTTGTGAGGTGTTACACAAAGGCACATCGTTAGTTTTAAGTAGAGTACCTATCTACCTACGATCTCTAGCTCATTTCCATATGTGAAGGTTTAACCTTTCAGAGCCTGGTCTTACTTGAAAGAAAGCGCTCCCCTGACCACCTGGACAACATACCAGACAGTTTCTATTGTGGATCACTTAAGTGTTCTTCACCCATCTGTTGAACACCTGGAAAGATCTGGGATTTCTCTTAAAACACCAGCCACATGGCATTGTATGTTAACAGTGTCTGTTCTCTGATAGAACAGATGCACCAACATATCATATGGACACTGTTCTGATCTCCTCTGTCTCAAATAAAATCTGTCTGGCAGTTTCTTGATACTATCTGGTGCCAAACCGAGTTCAAATTCACCCGTCCCATTAATCAGTTAAGTTACACCATATAAAATCTGAGCCTTCATAAATCTGTTTGATGAAAGGAGAGCAAGGAAGTATACAATAAATGTACTCGTCATTTGGGGACCGCAGTGGTATATGTCCCATAAATAATGCCCCCGGTCATTAGCAAAGTAATATGATCCCATTCCTAGTCCTCACTTCCTCTCTCCCAGCATGATGAAGCATGGTAAAAGATGCCAGCGGAACGCTAACTGCCACAACAGAAACAAGTTATCAAGACAATCATCATCACATTTAAGTCAATGTGGCAAATATGGTTAAGAATTGTTGATTTACGTCCAGCAAAATGGCGTAGCATTATCATTCTATCAGAGTCATGTTTCTGGTCACCTGAAGAATGTCAACCCAATACTAACCTCCTTAACATGTTTTTGATCTTTACCAACATCTATCTGGCTCTTGGTAGTCAAAAACAGTGTCGTTCCGTGGTTTAGTGCTAAGCAGGTAGTGCACAATAAGAGTTAACCATCCTGCTTATTTATGCTCCTTCAAGGTTTTCAAATATACTTCTTGCTACTGTAACAAGCTCTGTGGCTGCTATCGCTTGGATGGTTCTGCAAAGCGGTGCCAGTTATCAGTAGCGTGCTGGGCATGTTGCAGAAGTTTATTCACACTTCACTTTAATTATACAGTGAATTACACAGGATGCTGCAATGGTGCACATTAAACTTTATAACCCACGATGCATGTGCTACCCTGTGATATATCAAAATCACCATCTAAAAAACATCTAATGATCACTGTAGTCATTAACTAGCTGGGGGTTTCTTCCTGTTACACATGAGGTATTCAAAACTGCAAGTAGTTTAGAAGTAGTTTCCAGATGCAGCTCTTCCTGTAACTCACCTCCATTCAAAGATGATGCGATGGATTTGCAAAACAACATCTCACCCGTCCCATCCCCCAGTGGACACATCATGGTGCAATGTCGTGGATAAGGAGACCTCTGTTTGTCAAGGCCTGCTCCTTGGTCCAGTGCTCCAAGACAACAAGTCCAGTTTCAAGGTCCAGGCTCAAACACAGAGCCTGATCCAGTGGTTAGAATTATTAATATGGTATTCAAGCCAGCCATTGCTGGGAATACACGCTGTGGAGTTCTTCATTCTAGGAACCCATGTTGCCAGATATATAAACATGTTCAAATAATAAAAAGTGAATGGGTTTTCACCCTATAGGGGATATTCTTAATCACTTCAAGTTACCCCACCGAGCCACAGAGTGACACATTGTACCATAAAGTAAAGATCTACAAAATACCACAACATATGTGCTATGTGCGGTGCTGTGAGACACTGTGAGATGCTGTAGGACACAGAGAGATGAAAGAGCTCCAGGCTAGTTGCCTGGGCATGTGGCCAAGACAGTCTGCTTTGAAACATCCTAATGAAACTAAACCTCTCCGTAGGCACATTTCACCAGGACTTCTTTGATAGGTTTTGATAGACACTAATGAGGATCAAATGCCCATAACAAAGAATATGAATCATGATAATCTAGACGCATGCGTCTACTGGTGATCACAATTAAATAGGCTTCTATGAGGGAATAAAGTAAATAAAACGTTTTAGCGCTGTGGTCTTTTAGTTTTATTGGACTGAAGTTGTATATCAAGACAAAATTCACTTTTATAAGTACATGTAAAGGAAGATTCCTTTGTGTGATTTATACAAATTGCTGAAGGAGACATACAGTGTGCATGGCATGCCAACATGTTCGGATCTGCAAACCTGTGACTCTGCTTCAGTCCTTTCGGGTCTATTAATGCCAACGCAGGAATGTGTGTTTTGCTCAACTCTCTCAATGCCTGCCAAAGCAAATCATTTTCAAAACGTCTGCATTTAATTGCTTTAATCTTTTAACATGCATATTCCTCCGCAAACAACAGAGCATTTGGAAAAGGGCCCCTGTGTATCCTTTATTAACTGATTTTATAGACTTTAAAGCAAGATGTTGAAGACATTCATTTTTATTAAGAAAAATAATGGATATGCTGATTGGTAGTCCTTTGCTGAGTCAAGGTTAATTTTCTGTAGTCAGACTTTTGAGCATGTCCCTAATGGCAATGCGATTGGTTGCTCAAATTTCTCAACAACTAATGGATTGTCTTGAAATTTTGTAATAAGGCATTCTTGGTCCCTTCAAGATTACATTCCTCTGACATTTCATATAGCATCAACATATTGTCAACATTTAAATTCATCAAATACTTTGATTTATGAGCCAGTCAGCTGTACTTTCTGTTTAGCACTAATACGTGCCTGTTAGTATGCTAACAGGCTAAACTAAGATGGTGAACATGCTAAACATTACCGGCTAGTTAATGTGAGTGTGTTGGCATGCTTATGTTAGCGTTTGGCTTAAGGCACCACTATGCTACAGTACAGCCTTACATAGCTGCTATCATGGCTGTAGACCCTTTGTTTTGATTAAGTTGACTGCCTTTGTCCTATCCTTAGTCACTCTTTCATTACTCCGCATAAAAAATGTACTCAATAATGCGCAGTAGGCAGACATCAAGACATTTACAGCTGTAGATTCATGCAATGGTAATTTTCACTATTTTAAAATAGTTGCGATGGACACTTTTTTCATGCCCCTTTAGAATATATTTTTTAATGGTTTCTTTGAGGCATTTCGATGCTAGACAGTGATAGAGAGTCATCAGTCAAGAGTAGGGAAAGACATGCAGCAAAGGGCCCTGGGCTGGATTCGAGTGAGGTTACTATATCGTACATACATTTAAGCTATGACCTAAAAAATTTAAAATGTTGACTCTTGAATTAAATAACCAACTATAAATTCAGTGCACTATGTAGCCTAGTAAATAGCCTATGACTTAAGTTATAAAATGAGCTCTCTTTTAGTCACCCAAACTGACCTTTTAGTGCTTTAAGAGGATGTAGGCTAGCTGTAAAACGGTGATAATAGGACTCTAAGCACTGTCATGTGTGAGTTCACTAAAAGTCATCACTGTCATTAAAAGTGACTGTGGCATTACTATCATCACATACAATATTGGTATGAAATTTGATCAAAATCAGTTCACCATTCTCTTGCATATTAGGTGTTTCGAAACCTAGTGTTTATACTAACCAGCTAGTGTGAGATGGGAATGGCTAATCTGTGCTAATGGCTGCACAGTGAACCTGACTGGGGTCAGAGGTGGAGCTGAACGGAATCGCTCCTGTCCTCACATGAATGACCTGAGGGAAGGTCAACAAAGAGATAAAAAGGGGAGGACAAGAGGAGTGGGAAAAGTAAAACAACAGAGCATTATATTCTCGTGAAAATACTCAGTCCACAGTGCACATTCACTTTTCATCAAGTGTTTTGGCTGCACATGAGCTGCAGGAATGCACCGCGGGGCAGCCTATAGCTCACCTCCACAGTGCATCATTCCCCTCAGCATCGTCTCTCCACCCCTCCCTGAGTCAAAACCCCCGTCTCAACATGTCCACCTCAGTCCAATGTCAATGTGTATCCTGAGCATCATCTGCTGAGGATATTTGCCCACACTAAGGATGGACAGTGATGTTCTTCTCCATTGAATGGATGCATGTAGGCTTAATTAACCTTTATACCAATCCTGTTTGACGTTTTGTCTCGAGGGCCATTTGGGCAGAAAACAGAACGTTTTAGATATGTGTTGACAAGTTGCACTGTGTCTGATGTCAAATCTAATCAATCTGCACAATTACCTTGGAAGTCAAAGGCAAGGGTTTGGCTCCTGATCACCTCGCGGAGGTTACTGAGATTAATGGCTTTGCAGGTCATGTGCGGGCGCGATAGAGAGTTCCCCCATCCACCTCAACCTTTTACAGCTTTGTGGCTGCAGGCTGCAGCGCGGGAGAAAATACATGAGCTTTAACTTGAATTACTCCAAAACATGCAGACATGGATAACATTCACTTATTTTTTTCTTTTTCTCAAAAACACTTATCCCAAATCCCCCATGGCTTAAAATAATCCTCTCCCTTTTCTATACGTGCTACAATGTTTAAAGAAAAGAAATTCTGATTTTACACAAGTTGTTTCTTCTTCTTCATCTTGTAAAAGAATGATGGCATACAAAATTACACGGTGAAGCTGTAAGACTAGCTTTTACTAACCTTACCACAGGCTGCTAGAGTGACATTTCAACAGACATGCAGTCAGATTGTGGTCATTGAAAAATATGTCCACCACTACAAATCAGGCAGCAAAAACAAACATCTCCTAGAGGTTTCTAATGCGTCAAAAGTATATTTTCTTATTTAAGCTACATTTCAACTTGAACTGAGAGTGGATGGCAAAACTTCCACAGTTGTTATTTACAACTGTAATGTGCTATTTCAATGCTTATTTGTGACATAAAAGCCTATGCCATCATTTAGATTTTAGAATATAAAGCGTGATAAATTGTCAGCAAATGGCTGAAAAAAATGTAAGTGTAAACTTTGCAAAATAAGAGTATCAAGCCAAGTTTTCCTTAGTGCTACCAGCAAAGGCTATTCACATACAAACACATGAAGGCTATATATGCCAACACCCCATTTTTTCTACTCTCTCACACACACCATGAATAAACAGAGAGCAAGAAAAAATAAATTTGCTCATAAAAGACAGATGTTGCTATTGGATACAAGATTAGACTTGGCTTGTAGCCTCCCCTGAGAGAGAAAGATAACACTCCTGCGGTAAATGAAGGTATGTAGGCCTATTGGGTGTGCAGGCCAGTGAAACAGTAGCAACAGCCAGTGCTGGTACAGCCCTGAAGGCTTTCCACTGTGTAACCCCTGTACACATCTCTACTGAGGGTGATAGATGGCCAAAATTCCAAATTTTGGAAGGAAGTCCCTTTCCGTCAGCTTCTGATTTACAATCAGGCCTTTCTTAGCCACGCTCACCGCTACTCTCAAACATGGTGTCTTCTGGTCCTGTGGACCACTGTAAGGCAGGACAACTGACACATTATACCATGTTTATAGTTAACACCTCCACAAACTCAAAGAATAACCCCAGCAGCATTAGCACTTGTTATAACAAAACGTTCCCATCCACAAACTGTTTCAACAATGGACCACTTGAAGAAACCCTTAAAGACTGTTTGCTCAGTCAAAGAGAGGTCCTCACTGTGTTGACTATTATTCTTCTCTCTACAGGGTGGGCTATTTCGTTGGAGGTATCAAATGATCACCTATTCTGTTTTCCCTGGAGTGGATGTAGCCTAGTGGTCCAAGCATCAATGAGCCACTGTGGAGGTGCAGGCCTCCGACACGCAGCCAAAAAAGGGGAACGCTGTCAATCATCTCAGGGATTTGAACCAACTCAATAATGCTCTGTCTTCTGACAGCTTGGAAATCTAAAGCATATCGTGTGTATGATAATTGCTGTCTATACTGTAATTACACACACATTAAAAAGTAATTACTTGTAAGAATGTTGATATGAGGTGATTGGGCAAATCTATCACCTGTAGGCATTTTATTTGAAATTTTTCACACACTTTGCAGATGTGTGATCTGCAAAGTGTAAGTGTGACAATAACGTGAGTAAATGGTCTTTGGACTAGTTTGTCATACTGTGCAGGACGCTCTCAGCAGAAGAGTCAACACGGGGGAAAAAAGGTGATGACTAAACCCCAGCCCCTAACCCTCTCCAGTCCCGTCTGGCATCATGAAAGAAGCTCTTCAGTCCCGACAAGTTCAAAACACACTCCATCCGACATCTCTCCCCCGAGGAAAAGAGAGTAGTATACCTAGGTGTGGTTGCAGCTCTGGCAGCCAGAGTTTTGCAAGTTGAACTCTTAAAAAAAAA
Source organism: Ammodytes marinus (assembly GCF_949987685.1). Lineage (NCBI taxonomy): Eukaryota > Metazoa > Chordata > Actinopteri > Uranoscopiformes > Ammodytidae > Ammodytes > Ammodytes marinus. The sequence goes on along the minus strand of NC_137215.1, from coordinate 20,740,807 downwards.
AAAAAATTATCGTGATAACATGGGCAGCGTGGAGAAAAACTCAACAACTCAGAGGGTATAACCTTGATTCATTCGCAGAGCCTGTAAACGTAAGGCTGGAGGGATGCAAGTTGCAGTTGCTGGGGCCACATTAACCACAGGCAACACCACCAGCTGACCATAGGAAGGGCCTTTGGGAGAGAGAGGTGGGATTTAAGTCAGAGTTTGGAGTGCACTGAAATAAAGACTGACCACATGCATTTACTCAGCTCGCATCAGCAATGCCCTGACAGCTGGTGGCCAGCTCCCAGCCTTGTTATTAGATGCTGGCTGGTTATGGTGGACTGCAGAGCTGCCTAATGTAACTTCACCCATCAACACTGCTGGGACCTAAGTGCAAATGCATGAGCACACAGAGCTTCCTCTATCTGACATGCCCCAAACTGCAAAAACGTTATCCAACATATCACTCAACCTGGCAGACCAACACAGCAGAACATGGAGTTTGTTTTTCAAATAATTGCCAACTCACTGCATTCCACACATTTGTGGTTGCAGGCAAAACTATCGGCTGATAGCCTTTAAGTTGGAAAGAGCATAAAAACTGAACAGCAGCACCATCTACCTCCTAACATGAAGCATTCAGGGTCCTAGATGTGAATTAGAAGAGAGAACTTTCCACATGTTGCACTTCTTATGGGAACATTTGACACCTTGACCACAATAAGAATAAGCATATCTCAGTTTGGTTGTTTTCGGGAATACCTCAAATCTGAAAAACCAATAATAATATCTCCTTATAATTTCTTGAAGAATAACAGTAAAGCCAGACATCAAGTGTTTAGCACTTGTAAGAGACTATTTAAAAGATGTTTTTAAGGTGTTAGTACCCTATATTCCATATAATAAACTTTGATTTCTCTTTTTGTATGCAATTCTTGGTCAATCTATTCATCTTCTTGTTTGCTTATTATTGCGGCTCTGGTACTGCTGTGAAACTGCCTTAATATGATATATTGTAAAATAGAGTTATGTGACTTGACTGCCATTGTATGGTTCGGGGAAAAGAAGGATACAAAAAAGGGACGTTGAATATTTATCTGTGTATAAAACTGCAGTTATTACTTGTTTTTTAAAGAAAATAAAAAAATAAAGCTGGAGAACCTTTAATGAATGTATGTATTTATAGATGAGGAAAGTGGGAAGCCATTACAGTTCTGCTTAAACACTTTTCAACTAAATGTCATAACTATTGCCAAAAGGAAGAGTTTGCCAACACAGCATTTCATTCAGTATATATACTCTCCCTATATACATTTATATGTATCTACAAATTATAAGTACAAATGGAGAAATATTCCAATAATACAATCGTGTTCAATTTGGCAAATCTTCTCCCAATTATCATCACTCTTGCCTGTATACGGCAGAGTACAGAGAGCACTTGGTGATCCAAACCATCAACATTCCAATACATCAGGTGAATAGTAGAAGTGCAAAATAACCGTTTTCAGAGGTTATTGTCAGGATTTGCAGAAATGTGCTGCCCTCTTGAGGCAGGAGGGAGATCACTTGTACATTTGCAGGACATTCTTAAAAATAAATAATGAAATTACAAGCATTAGGACAGTGTTTTAGGAGTGTATAAATACAGTAAAGAAACCCTTAATAGCAAAGCCTTCCAAGTAAACAGGAAATGCACCACTAATGTTTCCAAATTATATTTACATTATAGCTTTGCCAACCTTCAAAGGCTTTTGTTCAAGGTTCTTAAGTTCATTTTAGTTAATGACATCTTGTACCAGTAGAGAAAACAATTGAGTTCAAAAAGCTGTTGTGTCTCCATAATCTTTGTTCCATTTGGAATACATGTGAAGAGAGGCTGGGCTAACACTGGGCTTAATGCGCTTCAGGGAATCCTCAAAGTCTTTCTTCTTGATGTTACGCATCTGTGAATACAGACAAACGCTCTTATATAATGGTAGTTACAAAGGCATAAGGAAAATATGTGTTGTATTGTGAGTAAGTTAACAACATTACCTCACTAGCAGCCATACTTCGGACTTGGTCTGGTGCCAACTCTGTTTTTCACACAACAAAAGGATTTAGCTCATCATGGAGGCTAAAATATGCATGAATCATATGATAATGTGAGGAAGGCGTCTTACCTCTGATTGGCCCAAGTGCAGCGTCTTTGGCTAATGACGTGAGGTCACTTCCTGAATATCCTGCAGTCGCTCTGTCCAGTTACACAAAGAGGAGTTAATGCAAGAAAACACCAAAAACAATGCCGTGAAGGCTGCATGGCGTCTAAATAAGAGACTCACTTTGCAAGATAAGACAGCTCATTCTTGTTCAGTGGATTGCCTTGCTTTCCCAGAAGATTTTTCAGCAGCGTGAATCTCGTCTGTAGGGGCGAGAGTGGCGTCCTTTAACTCAGCAAACTTAATTTTTTTTGTTGTTGCACCTTTCACAATTTTCAAGCAAACAAAGACAATGATCATAGTAATGCATTGCAACAATGGTTCCACGGTAAATACCTCCTCATCCGGCAGTGTCACATAAACCCTTTTTGCAAAGCGCCTGAAAGATTAAACACAGAGAAACTGTAGTGAGCATGTACAAAAGTTAAAATATAATGATCATTTTGTGCTTTTGCATCCAGTACCTCAGCACTGCTTCGTCAAGCTCCTGAGGCCTGTTGGTCGCTCCCATTACCAGCACCCTGTCATCCCCTCCTGACTGCACCTGAAACCAAGAAGAAACGTTTCGAAAATGAACACAATGGCTCACTGAGAAAACAGGAGTATATTAATGCTAGTTTGTGATCAAATTTCAGAGGTGTCAGCTGCTGTTGTTACTCTTACCCCGTCGAACTCAAGGAGAAACTCGGTTTTTAACCGTCGAGAGGCATCGTGTTCTCCCTCCCTTCTTTCACAGAGCAAGCTGTCAACTTCATCTGAGTGTGAAATGAAAACAAATCGACAGGGCTTTATTTATGAGCTGACATTTTGGGTGGAATAAAAGATGCCTGTTTGGGACACATTTAGTGTAGAAATACAGACCGATAAAGATGACAGAGGGCTGCAATTCTCTGGCAACCGCGAATAGTGCTCGTACAAGCTTCTCGCCCTCTCCCACCTGTGATAAGAGATTATTTAAAAAAAAAGTAAGAAAAATAAAACTTCCATTGAATTTAGTGCAGTGTGATGACCAACACCAGAAAAAGAGAGCCCTTAAAGTGTTTCTCTTACGTATTTAGAGGTCAAAGTGGCAGCGCTGATGTTGAAGAATGTGGAATTAGACTCCGCTGCGACTGCTTTGGCCTTGTAAGAGGAAGTAAAGGCTGTGATTCATATGGATAATGCTGAGGCGAGACTTATCAACAGCTATATGCAAAAAAAAACTGTTTGATTTGAGTGACACTTGACTTACCAGCATGGTCTTTCCATTTCCAGGCGGGCCAAATAAAAGCAGGCCACGTGCTGGAGCTCTGAGGCCAGTAAAGAGCTAAATGGCAAAAATGTAATTAAAGAATTAAGTGAACATCAAAATACAGTAAAGAAGAGACAGAATGTTTGCAAGTGATCACCTCTGGTCTCAAAGAAGGGAGGATGACAATCTCTTGGAGTGCTTGCTTGGCCAGTTCCTGTCCCGCGATGTCTTCAAAGGACACAGACACTCCACTGCAACCGACACAGAAAAAATGCTTTAAACTCCAGAGTAGGTCATCCATTTGAATTTCTAGCTGCATTTGACTGACACCATAATGTACAGGTGATGTAACGGCATTGCTTCAGAATACCTGTCGACAATTTCATTCAGAATCAAGTTGGCCATTTTGCTGTCTACGTTCTTGAAGTTCTGCGTTTTTGCCGGCTGCTTCACTGCTGTGGGTTTCCCATTTTGAGCTCTACCCGCCCGTGGGGTCACCTTAGGAATTACAAGGCATTACAAACTCCATGAGATATCTTAAAATAACACTGGAAATCTAAATGTAATTTAAAAAAAAGCCTCACCTTTGGATCAGTGGGTCTAGATGGGGGTCTGCCAGCAGGAGAGGGCCTGATGTTGGTGGACACATTTCGTGCTACGGGCTGGCTTTTAGGCACAGGCTTTGCTTGTGGAAGAACCTGACCCGAGCTCCTCGGGGGGTCACTTTTCCTTTTAGACGCCAGCGTTGCCTCTGAAAAACAAGAACAGCGTTGAGCTTCAGCATCCCTGATCAGCTTGGATAACAATGTTGATTTGTTTAAAAAAAAGACAACTAGAGTCTAGACTTTAGGATGTCATACAAAGCATGATGCTGATTACCTAAAAGGGTGAGTCTATCTTTGGCCATGGTGAGATTTGCGACCATTTTATCTTGAAGTCTCTTCGCTCTGTCATATTGTTCTCCTGCTAACAAGATACAAAGTATAAGGCTAAAGCGTGCAAACACTGCATGAACATCTGGGTGTTGGCTTGCATGATACCTTGTCCCGTGATCTCCACTGTAATTCCCTTTTCAAGCTCAGCGATCCCTTTTTTGTACCACAGCACAGCCTGCTCTTTCTCACCTGTCATCACAAAGGGAGGATGGGGTGTTTACCAGATGCACAACAGAACATCAGACAGTAACTAAAGAAAAACAACCAAAAACACACCGGTGTCATCTTCGTCGATCCGTAATGCTTTCGACACATACTCAAACGCCTGCTTGTGGTAGTTTTTAATGACTTCCCCGCTGTCTTTGCCTTTACTCGCGTTCATTTTGGCCGACATGGCTCCCACGTTGCTGTCACCTCGGTTCTCGGTATTAACACGGAGTTAGCCACTTTTTGAAGAGGACGCGGTCAAACTTAGCTTTTAATTCGCATTTATAATGGGGTCAATCTGTAGTCGAAGTTTATTAAAACAACCTTATGCCATTCCAGTTACAGAAACTCTGTTGGCTTAACACAACAAAACATCCACACCGCTAGCTTCCGCTTTCCCGTGTAGTCCTCACCCCTCCCATTCCGTTAGACCATCACTTCCGGCTGAATTTATGAATAAAAGTATTTTTTTCTCTCTTTTCTTTTTCTTTTTATATTCTATATACTTTTAACTATATTTTGTCTTCACAAAAAGAAAATTTAGAAAAAGGAATAAAATAATATAGAAACATTTATTTATATTTTACAGCTTATTTATGCTTTTGTGTATGTCCCCTGGTTGCAATACGTTTTACAAACAATATTTTATGATGGATAAGATAAACACATGCAGTAAATGAATACTTTGTCAATATGTCACATTCTCATCTAATCAAATCGATGGGAAAGAAGTAAGGACTACAGAATAGCCTATCCATACAACTCTTATTAGGCTACATACAAAGTCTGCGTAATTATAGGCCTAATAATCCTGGATTTATATAAAATGAATCAAATTGTGAAAAAAGACAGTAAAATAAGCTAATAAGTAAGTATGGGAGATGAACAGTTACCATTTACAAGAGTAAGGTCATTACATAGGTCAAAAGTTTCTTCTTATCTGACCAGATGTAATAATTTTAATGTTAAATTGAGTGAATAAATACAAAGAATATTTAAATGTCATGTAGTTTTATTGTCATCATTAAACAAGTTATCTAAATGGATATACATAGCCTAATTGAAATAATTGAAATATATTCAGTATCTGTATTATCAGTAGGCCCAGTATGCCTAGGCCTATATAAGTGAAAAGTATCTCTGTGATTGTGTGGGGTACAGTCAGTGGTTAATGATTGAAATAATTTGCCATCTGACAGACTGCATTTTTATTTGCAGCATTCATCGAGATAAAACCATTGTCCATAATGTCTGTTTTTAAGTAAAGGAAAAACTGTTATAGTTTTCTCTGATTTAAATATGTGAATAGAGCACGTAGGCACGATTTATTTTAAGGTAAAACAAAACAAAACTTTTATTTTGTGAGAGGAGCAAGCAGATGGATTTTGGTCATAGATTTTCACCTGACGGGCTCTTTAAATGTCCATGGACGGGCAGCGCAATTTCATAATACTCATCCAACCGATGTCTAACGCCTCCTAGACTTTTCCACGAATCCCATTGCGCCGTTTAATCAAGCAACCAATTAGCATGTTCTGACGTCACAGCGACCACTTCTTCAGAGACGTCCCATACCTGGCTCAGTCAAATGAGTCAAACCAGTAATCCTCCGACTATCGGTTCCTGACTGTGACAGCCGACAGCTCTCCGTCTTGTCGTTGCTGTTTTGGCTGTTCAATCGTGGCACATTACAAAACATTTACTATTCTGTGCCTTTACTAATCTGCACGTTACTGACGTTAGCTGCTCCCCTTGGCTAACTTATTAACCGGTAACAACACCGTTAGCCTGTTAGCCAGCAGCTAGCCCAGCTGTCTCTGCAGTCCAACAGCCCTTTGTCTTTACAAGCAACTGAGCTGCCAAGCGTTATATCTTCGCTGGTTTTTAACATTTTCATTTTTCTTTCGCCTGACAAGAGCAAAGCAAACCAAGATAGGCAGCTTGGGAACCAAGATGTCGAACCGAGCGGTCTGCAGAGAAGCAAGTCACGCCGGGAGCTGGTACTCTGCCTCGGGTAACTGTCACCAGTAACAATCTGAATGCTAGCTGGCTGTTGTTTTTCTTATGTACTGACAATTGGGTTCATCGCATTTGATGGCAATTTATTTTGAACAGCCTTAATTAATAACATTATAAACAGTCAAATACATGGATTGCCACATAGTACGGTGGCAGCTAACGTGATGGTTGTCACGTTAATCCAGTTGATGTCAAATCGGCTAGCTAACAGTCTCTGTTATCCCGTTTGGTGCATGGTCGGTTTGAGCTTATTCAGCAGTTCCCCCTCGGGTGGTCGATGGAAATGCTTCAAAACAAACTGACATTTTCTTTGCCGAGCATTTTCCGAGAAGCTATGGAGCCAGCTTTTAGTGGCTATCTTGACTAATGTTGTGGAACTTCCTGGAGGTATGTGTAGATGAGACATTCGCCTAAACAGCTACTGCTAGTGTTATTTTGGTCTTTCGGGTCTCTCATCCTGTGTCGGCGAAGTGCAGACAAACTGTCTGCCTGCCATGAGACAAAGGACTTGGATAGGGCAGGGAAGAAAACTGAAGCTTCATGTTATGTTGCTCCCCTTCCCCCATTTCTCTAGCGAGCTGCTTGTTTTTGTTTTTTTAATGCTTTCCCGTTTAACCCTTTATAAATTGACCGTAGGACATTGTCAGTAATAACCCTTTTCGACAAAGCCTACACAGTTGTCAAACACTACATAAACACTACCCATTATCTCTATTGTACATATGTCCTGCTGAAACTACATAAACTAACGTTAATCTGCCCTGAACCCGATGTCCTTGCTTGTTTTTGCTAAACGAATTTTACCCGTTGTTTCTTTTCTCCTGCAGACTTAATTCTACAAGTCAGTCAGTTTAGCTATATGTATGATTGGTGTTGACCATAGTGTTGGTGTCAGCACACGTTAAGGCTAACGCTGTCAGATTAAAACAACAAATAAAAAACAGTAAGCTTGTACAGCAATACAAGTTTGAGTTTAGCACGTTTTTAAATTTGAGCATATATTGTTTAACCTGGAATAGGAAACCTATGGTTGGATCTGGATTGACAGGGAAAGGTTGAGTGTTACCTAAGGGGTCCAGCAAGAACTCTATTGGCTGTCATTAGAGGTGGTCTATTATCTGTAAAGGAACCATGTGGATATGTCAAAGATTATTCCAGTTTATCTCCATTTCTCACACAAAACAAGGTAGCCTATCTTATTAAAGGAATACTTCACCCATACGGAACCGGCGTTCTATCATTATAAAATCGCTATTATAATATAATGAATGAGGTTTTTCTTCCCTCAGTCTTTCCTCAGTCTTCCCTTGGCCCAGCTGTCCTGTTAATCCTAACCCTACATTTTACCAATTGTGATGGTAAAATGTAGGGTTAGACAGTGAGACAAAAAAACACCCTTTCTGCCTTTTCTCAGGCTAGGATGAACCGATTTCTAAAATGTTTGCACATTTATACTACATAGGATCTCAGAGTTCAATACACCTTCATATTTCAACTGGTGAAGTAGGTCTTTAACAAGGCTGAATTAACCAATGTGTTGCCACATCAGGATTTCATCTCTTTGGGCTTACCACAGTGACATGTTGCTATCAAAAGTATAATTGTGTGTTTGTAGCTTTCCTGTGTCTGATAAAGTAGGGGTCATGGGCTGCCCTATGATCCAGTCATACAGATCCAGAAAACATTTTTCTTTAACTCTGCCTTCTTTTAGGATCCCAGCTGAATGCTCAGCTTGAAGGATGGCTGTCCAAAGCAGAGTCCACGATCAGCCCTGCCAGAGCCATCATAGCGCCGTAAGCCCACGTTGATAAAGTAGAAGAAAGATCCAATCTGAACCCTTCAAAGTGTATCGTTGATGCCTCCTCACCCTAATTTGACATGTTTTTGTTTGCAGGCACGCTGGCTATACCTACTGTGGTGCTTGTGCAGCACATGCCTACAAGCAGGTGGATCCCTCTGTTACGTGAGTCCTTTGTTTCTTTCATTCTCTGTTCCTTATTCAAGAAAATAAATAGTGCATGTTGGACTGCTTCTTATCTTGAGAGTGAGATAAAGTCCTGTTGCCCTTCAGTCGTAGGGTGTTCATCCTGGGACCCTCTCACCATGTGCCCCTCTCCCGCTGTGCCCTGTCAACTGCAGACACCTATAAAACACCACTCTATGACCTGAGAATCGACCAGAAGGGTATTCACTGTTTTCACTCATGCCATTGTGATTTCAAATAGTTTTTTGTCTGTGTGTGTGTTTTGTCACCCAATCTCTTTTCTAGTCAACACATGCTATCTGGCTAATTATTTAGGTTTTTAAGTGGTCATGTGAGGGAGTAACATAACAGTTTAGATTGCTGTGAAGGTTTGTTAAAGGTGGAGTAATCAATTCTGGAGAAAGTTTGTTGTCAAAATCAGTGAATACCTCCTCACGATCGGCTACCCGTACGGACTGTGTGTGCTGAAAAACTATCCAGTATTTATACACAGCTGAGGCTCTGTAAACAGGCATGTTGCTAGTTACGGTTGGCCCCTCCGTTTACATGTTTACTTGAGTTAACACAGCCTAGGCTGTGTATTAACACCATTATGTTTTTCATCGCGCACAGTGCAGACAGATAGCGGATTGTGAGGACATATTCACTGATTTTTGACAACAAGCATTCTTCAGAATTGCTGACTCCACCTTAAGTGTGGAACAGAGAGCGTGTTTAAATGTCAAAAGCTAAATGATACCACCTCTTTTCCCCCTGTCATTCTGCATCAATGCACTTAAAGAAAAACGTCAAAAAAAGCAAGCATGTTACCCAGTCTCTTAGTTTTGACAGTTAACAGTGTAGCCCGAACACAACATGCAAATCTCAAACAGTTGTGGGGGTTTATACACTTCTAATCATCCTCCAGAGCCCAGGCAGTTCCCTGACTCTTAAGATAAAGGCTTTCTCAATAATGAGGTTTTGCTCAGCTAGACGCTCACCACGATTCACAATTTAAATGAGTATGCTGCTCCAACAATAGTTTAATCAGTAGACATGGTTATGGTGAAATGCTTAAATTTAATGTGAAACTCCCTTCTCTTTGTACAGTTTATGCTGACCTCTGGAAAACTGGGTTGTTCGAGCGGATGAGTATGCAGACAGATGAAGATGAGCACAGTATTGAAATGCACTTGCCTTACACTGCTAAAGCCATGGAGAGGTAATGTACACCGGATTGTCATTCGTAGACCTTATAGATTACACACTTACAGAGGGAATAGTATCACACATTTGTCTTAAAGGCGCATTTTGTTCTAAACAAACAAACATAACTGCATTCCGTGTTACTCCCAGAAACACATTGTGTGTATCCTTGAGCTGTGACAAAGACATTGAATGCATTTCCTTCCGAATAAAACATTGTCAAAGTATTTTCAATCGGGCATTGTTTATAGTGGTCTTGTACTTCCCTGTCCTTGCCGGCAAGTTGAAGCATATTTTGTCCTTTTTCCGCCACCTAGAAAAGAGTGACACTATTGGCAGGAATGTGTATCGTGTCACCGCGTTCATGTGCATTCTCAAACACATGCACCAGATAAACAAAACAGAGACCCATCGAAAAACAGCTTTATAGCTACTAAAGATTGAAAACTCCACAATAACTAACTATTAATAACAAGACAAGGCAATACAAAGGCTATTTTAGTTCTGTTTTTATTTCTTTCCATTGCCTTTTTATTCATACTGTAAACCAGAATCACTTTATGCATAATTGATACAGCCTTCTGTTTGGTTGGCAGGAGTTCAAGGCAATTTCGTGGTTCAGAAAAGCAGGTTGCATGTGTGTGCACATCAGCTCAACGTGTATCATCCCTTAACTAAAGCCTGTGATTTTTACCGACACCTAAGGTTACTGACATTTTAGTGGAGTAGGTGTTGCATAAGACATACAGGTGCAACTCACCAGTGTCAGCTTGTCCTGCAGTAGGTCAGAGGTTTCCCAATAGTTTTCACTTACAGTACAGTATGCTGTATGAAAAATGTAGCTGTGTCGATGTAGAGTTAATTTTCCACCCATGCCTATTGGACAGAATTTTGACAGTGAGATAGATATTGCATTATTATATTGAATGTAATTGTAATTATTAATAATCTTAATCAAGTTTTTCATTCATTGATGTGATGTTCCAGCCACAAAGACGAGTTTAGCATCGTCCCTGTGCTAGTGGGTGCCCTGAGTGAGTCCAAGGAACAGGAGTACGGGAAGCTGCTCAGCAAGTACCTGGCTGACCCATCCAACCTTTTCATTATCTCCTCCGACTTCTGCCACTGGGGTAGGTACCGACAAATAAAAGCACTGAAGTTACTCTGCGCAAAAAGTATAGTTTGGGATCTGAGGTAAATGTCATAACTGTGACATGACTATATCCAGCATTGTACTGACAACTTCCCCTTCTCTTTTTTTCAAGGTCAACGGTTCCGCTACACATACTACGATGAATCTCAAGGGGAGATCTACAGGTCTATTGAGCATCTTGATAAAATGGTAACCAAAGACATAAACGTGATTCAAATGTGATATAAGTGAGTGCAAAGATACGTAAAGAAAAATCTATATATCATAATGAGCAGACACACGTACAGCTGCTATGGTAGTGAAGTACATATTAAGTACAATAATGGCACAATGAGTCAGATCCGTCCTAATTAAATGAATGACAAGACATTTGGAATAGCTCATGTGCTTTTGATGTGACTTTTTCTTTCTTTCTCTTAAATGTACCGGCTAAAAATAGGCAGCGTGTCAGGAAGTTAAAATACAGGACAACGAGGATGTAGATATAGATTTTTCCGTTGGGTTCTCGAGACCTTAAAGTTTGTTTTCTTATAGTTTTTTTTTCTCAAGCGTCTTTTATAACTTTGATCACAAAGTCTTCAAGGTTAATCACTTAATTTTAAATTAAACAAAACATAATTTTATTAATAAACATTACATAACAAAAAAAAACAAATTGGACCATAGGAAGAAGATGTCCTTGTAAGTATATATTCTGGCAAGGCAAAGCAGGTCAAATTTGTTAAATAGTGTTAGAACATAGTTTGCTGTCATTTTTCAAAGGTATTTCTCTATAAAGATCAGAAGTCCCTGCTTTTTTGCACAGTTTGACAACATGTTTTCTCTGTGCTTGTGAAGGGGATGGGCATTATAGAACAGCTGGATCCCATGTCTTTCACCAACTACTTGAAGAAGTACCGCAACACCATCTGTGGCCGTCACCCGATTGGAGTGCTGCTAAATGTAAGTACCACAGAAGAAGTGCCACACCAGACAAATCAGTGTTTAACATAATGTGGACATGCTCATGGGGGTTCAGTCGACTGTGTCTAAGCTTATTTTGCTGACTTTCTCAATATTCTGTTGAAGAACAGTAGAAAAGTGACTGACTGGATGTTTGTCGATGTTACGGTTTTGCAGGCCATTGCCGAGCTGAGGAAGTCGGGTCAAGAAATGAACTTCTCTTTCCTGAACTACGCGCAGTCAAGCGAATGCAGGAACTGGCAGGACAGCTCCGTGAGCTACGCTGCCGGAGCCCTCATCGTTCATTGAGGTCGACTCTTCGCAGGGGCCCCACTGCAACGTTACCGCCGCCCTGCCCTTACTATCTATCGCCATAACCTCGTCTTTCGCCAGACACCCTCTCTCTCAACCCCCACCCCCCCCAGTTACACCCCACTATTTGTAGGAAGGACCTAGACACTCAAAGCCAATCCAGTCTTCTCTTTCTCTCTCTCCCTCTGCCTTTCTTAACCCTTCTCTCAGTTCTAAGTGTGTCTCGGAGCTTTCGATTTGATTTGAAGTGCAGTTTTGAGATTATGTAGGAGCAAATGGTTACACAAAATGGGGATACATTATTTTGGATCAGACATAGTGTTGGGAGGGAGGGGGAAATCCTATTTAGAGTTTTTGCAAGGACTGTAGCTGTCCTTACCTTTTCCCTGACAAGCCCGTGGATTTGACTTGTAATGATGCAATGTTTACACATGGACTCTTGGCGACCTGCGCTCATGTAATTTGCCTCAGAAAAAGGAATGAAAATAAAACTGCATATGTTAATGGGGAATATTGAAACGTTGCCAGATGAAACTGAAACGAGTGCTTTGATTGACCGCTTCTAGCTACGTGCGACTTAAACTTCGCAAACGGTGTCATAGGTAATTTACTACCATTGCTCAACATATGTTGTAGTTTCTAACAAAGGGCTGCACCCAACAGAGTTCACTGACCCCCTATTGTACAAAACCAAAAAAAAATCTATTACTCGCAGTTTATTAAATATTATGTTATTCTTATATTATTCCTTTTTATTTAGTAGTTTTATTAGATGTGACGGTATTTACTCATGTAGTGTGTAGATTTGAGCAAAAGCAGTGTTGTCAGTTCAGCTCTAAAGCCATCAATATGGTCGGCCCAGTACATTGGTGTGTGCACCCAGATTCCAATCATATGCTGGTAGCATCATCACAGAAATGTATCCAGAGTTGGATATTGTGTAAACTGCTCCCAACACTGACACCGTTTGATCTTTGTTTACACTGCCACCTTGAATCTCTGTTTTGTTGAATTTTCAGAATCAAGAGATTTTTCTTTTTTTTTCTTTTCACGTTGAGTTCTGTAAGAGGAGCAACGCTTTTTGTTTTGTTTTGGCCCGAACAATATGGTGAAGTGGAAGGAAATTGTAGATTTCAAAAGATATTAGGCAGATTTAGGTTTTCAATAAAACTTAAAGGTTTGAGTTCACATTTTGTTGCTTCTCTGTTTATGAGGCAGTAGGAATGTCAATTAGGAAAGGATGGTATAAATGAGTACTTTTAATTGACGTGATGGATGTTGCTTCCTGCTGTACTGTGGATTTATTGGAACTGAAACACACACCTTATATGATGTAATGTCAAGCATAGGGATCGCCATATTGATGAAAGCAAATAACATTTTTCTTTTTTCCAAGTAATATGCTATGTAGTCCTGCTGCCTGAAATATTCCTATTGTTTCATAACTAACAAACTGCATACAAAAGCTGATAGCAGAAGACTTATGATTCATTGTGGAGGTAAAGGATTTCAGTGAACATACAACGCAGGCAGCCCACAATGACTTCTCTGCTGTCCACTGAGATTTTAACATTGTTCACTGATGTTTGCGGCTTAAGTCAAGTATTCCCATTAAAATCATGCAGTCCAACCGGCACCATAAGAGGCAGCGCACTTGCCTAAGTTCAAAGCGCGAGGTTGAACCGAGTGGGCATAGACTGCCATTTATTTAAGGGAAACTAGAAGAAAGCATGACACACTGTGCTATTGTGCCTTTTATCACTCTTGCACATAAACATATAAGGCATATTCTCACTTTTAGTCTTATGTTAGGATGTGTACTTTCCAATTTTGTTGCCCCCCCCTCCTCTGCTGGTCTAAAATGGCACCAACTGTTATCTCCTTTTTCCAGCAGGGAGTGGTGTTGTCTTCTCCACCTCACCTCATTCCTGTAGAGACAAAAGCTGAACCTAAACACTGTTTTGTTTTCTGTTTATGGAATCTCTGTTTGTCTTTTAGAAATGTTTTTTTTGTGTATTCTATATTTTTTTTCTTCCTTGTTTAGAGAATGGGAACTTAACACGTCACAAACCTAAAAATATACTACTTAACTACTCCCCAAAATGGAGTTTTTTTTTAAATCTCAGGTTCCACTGACGACACATCCCAAAAGGCTCTTCAGACAAGGTCGTGGATTCATGTTACAAAACAATAAGTAAAATATACTGAAAAGCTTGTCTGCCCTGGTGTGTTTTTCTTCCAAGTTTGTACAGTCACACAGAGAACTACTGACATGGTCTATGCCTTTTCATATTTTAATCACTGGCTTTAATATAAACATTCTTTATTCGTCTTTCTAAGATCAGCAGGAGATGAAGGGTGGAATGTTACCTTGGTTGCAAACTGTCAAACATATATGGTACGTTCACAGTGCAGTGCTCCCTGTTAGTAATATAGATATCAGCTAGTGAGACATTTAGAAGTGTCACCAGCAGAGGGCACCAGATGGTTGGAGGAAAATAGCAAAAAATAACACACAATCCTTTCGTTTTGGTTAAATAGAAACTGTCCAGATAATGTTATAGGTACAGTCAGGGGCGTTGCACCAAATTCTGGGCCCCTATACAGGAAGTCCTGATGGGCCCTCTGAGAGGCGGTCTCTATGTTTGTCTATAGTCCAAAACGTATGAGTGACTGGTCCCTCTCTGAGCCAGATAACAACACAATGTTTCTATTGATGAATGACCAAATCATTACGCGTACTTGAACACAACCCCTGGTCTAATGACTCTTAATAAACATGCACACACACAGTGTTTCTCACAGGAATTTGGGAGACTGTGTCGTGGACCCTGGACCTTCTAGGGGGGTCCGGGGGAATGCTCCCCCGGAAGATTTTTTTTTAAATGTTTAAGTAAAATTCATCAATCTGGTGCACTTTGAGAAGAAAACTAAGGCTAAATCAACTGTTCCTATGTAAGCTATTTAGTACTATTTTCTGGAATAATTTATAGACACAGAATGACCAAAAAGAAGAAATGTACATGTTTAAAAAATCCAGTCAGCTTTGGGAATTTTCCCTTCGTTTGTATTTATTAATGGCCCAATATAGGCCCCTGATCTTCGTAGCCCCGAACAATGTTATTTAAAAAATAGCAAAAATGTACTGACGAATGAAAGGCCCCTGATATATATTTTTTTTTCCTAAATAAAATTTTTCGGGGCCTAAATTGAGCCAGTAAAAAAAATTAAATAAAAAAAATACGTTTTTATATTTTTTGGGTGCAGCCCCCCTCTGCCTTGGGCCCCCCAAGCCTGTTCGCAGTCCTACGGCCCTGAACGGAACTGACCATCGTCAGATGCTCATAATTACCGAGTAGAAGTTGAATGCGTCATAATACAATACAATGCAGCCTCTGAATGGGCGCATAGGCTACTGGAGCACTGTCAGACAGTAATATGTGTAAAACACATAGTCACTGTAGTAGTAACGTTCAGTTATTATAACTACAGTAGGAACCGTTGCTCTACAATGAACTGGCGACTTTTTTTTTTTTTTTCTTAAATGAACTGGCGACTTGATCAGAGTGTAGCGCGGCCAGATGACAGCTAACGTAGGCTCCAGCCTGCGCCCCGTCAAAGGTAATGTTATGAATAAACAAGTAGTAGGGTAGGCCTAATTGTTTCAGCCTCCCTCTGTAGTTTTACTCTCACCATTCTTAGAACAACTGTTTTTGATGTCCTGGGCCCCTGCTCTGCTGCTCATAGCCTACTCTGGTCTCCTTCTCATCTCTTTTCTGGTGTGCGAGCTTGTGCTTTTTTGGGGGCATCCTCGCCTGCTGGAGTTCACTTCGCTCGCGCTCACTTAATTCCAATGAGGAAGAACGAACCGCGGGGTGGACCAAACCATTTTTTAAGAAGGGGCCAAGGGGGTTATTGAAATGATTACAATTAGAATATTGTATGACTTGTGGCTTTGTTCTAATTCGGACTCATTCGTATGATTATATATTAGTTCACTGTATAGGCCTACACAATAATTTTGTCATAGATTCTACTGGGGGCTGTGTGGGCCCTAGCTGGCTGTGGGCCCTTATAATCGTCATAACCTTTACCCCCTTAACGACGGCGCTGGGTACAGTACTTGTACCCTCAGTTGCCAGCTTATTAGGTACAGCCATCTAAAACTAAAACTATTGCAGGCTGTACTGTTCCGGTTTTGTTCAAAATATGTTTCAAAGAGTTGTTGATCCAATAATTCATCATCATTTTGGTGCTTCCATATTGTGTTTCTGTTGAACTGTTCTGCATGATTGTTATTTAGCCTGCACTCATTGATATGCAGATCTGGAAAAATATTGAGAGACCAATTTTTTTCTTGAAACAGAATGTCTAGATTCATTTATAGAAATGGTGTGACTTTATTTTTATCAGGAATTTGGGAAAAATATTGTCAGAAGTCTATAGAATAATCCGTTTTACTCATTAACATACCGGGTAAAACAAAGGACACTGATCATTTAGGCTAATTTCAACCACAAAACTCAAAAGCACCCAACACAGCAGCAAATACTAACATTGAACATTAATAACCTTCATGAAGTTTCATTAGCTGGACTGTGATATTAGACCTAATGAACTGGCAACTGGGTGTACAGATTGTTATTCTTTGAATGTGTCCTACTGTCCCGCATTTCTACTACCACTGGATCTATTCCTTAAAAATGCAGTTCAAACATGCTACAGGTTATACAGGAAGCCATAATAGGCATAATCCCAGCTCACAAAATGCACTCTGATAATTAGCAGATTATTACAGAATCACCGGTTTCAGGCAATTTTCATCCTTGAGTTGCTGCTATCTTTTCTATGAGTCATTGATTGCATGTCGGTGCTCACATCAGGAAGAACCGGTTACATTGTGTGCTTTTTATTTTTCAAAACACAAACCAAGGAATTTTCAAAGCTCGTTTGAAAGCTGTACTAAACCCAATCCTACCGATGCATTCGTACAGACATATTTGGTTATGATTCTTTAATTTATGGACACCTTTTTATATGGTAATCATGTAATACATACACGTGTTGCTGCATTAATCAGCTCTCCTGCTCAAGTGCCTCTGCCCACTCATTGGCAATTAGTGAGTGGCAAAAGCTTCATTCTTAAGTCAGTAGCCAACCCTGATTTCTGGACAGCAAAGTGATCATAATATTCTAACCTTCAGAACACCAAGGCGTATATACATTCCAAGGTGGAAAGGAGATAGCGATAACAACTCACCTCTAACAATGTTTGTACCCACTTCTCTTTGAATCAGGGTGGACTCTTGAGTGGGATGGAGTGTTTCTGCAGGCTGACACACCTCTGTCTTGTCTCCCCTCTATCTCTCTTTGTTTTGGGAGGAGTCGGAGAGGCTGAGTATAGATGCATGTACCATACATACAGCTGCTTAAGATTAGTAAGTAAGAGGAAAATAATAACTTAGCAGACACACGACCTGAGAAGCTGACCTTTTGCGATATGCAGTGCTACGGGGACATGGTCAACTATTTGAGCTGTGGGATGATGACATTTGCCTCCATCACCGGAAGGCACAGAGCAGGTACGGGCGACACATGGGACTCTCCTCTCCGGCTTGGACGGTCCCAGCCCGACTAGCCTGGTTCCTGCAAGAGATGCCGGCTCTCCTTCCCCCTTTATTCTATTGCTCACCACCACCACCACCACCACCACCATCTCCTCGCACAAACCCTCCAGTACGGGCAAGTACCTGCTGCTTTTTGCATTCACTACTTTCAAAGGTAAAAAAAAAGCAAGAGACAGAAGCCTGGTTATACGGTCATTTAATGCGCAGTCAGTGGAAATGTGCGTTTAATATGCATTGCAGTGACCGGTGTCAGTTTCTATGAAGGTACATACTTCCATTCATTAACAATGCAAGCAATTACATAACATCTTTCACACATTTTTTTATTTTTATATCAGCTACATTTTTGTTACTATAGTTTTTCTCATTTACTATATACAGTAGTTCTATGTTGTATTATACATTTATTATTGTACCTAACATTTCTAACACTGACTTATTTTGGTATATTTGTCTCATCTTTATCTGGCCTGTCACTGTACAGTATAAACATCAAAGGTAGCCTATATTTACAACATATGTGCACTGAATTAATGCATTCTAGTTGCATTCATTACAATAGATCAATTATAGCACTGATCCACCGGGGAAACATAAAGCTAGCTTTTATTTTGAGCTCCTGTTCTAATTGCACAGTTAATCATGACTGCAACCTATCATTTAATTCTTGCTGACAAGTAAATTCTTATCTTTTATCATCATTTTGCTATTGTTCCTACAGAGCTGCTACATTCAGAGCATGTATTCAGCCGGCGTGTAATTGACAGCATAAAGACATTTTTCCCAGAAATTTCAGCTTTGGAAAGTAGATTTCCTGCTGCTCTAATCCTGAGGCTGAAACACTGTGAGGAATGCATTGGTACCCTCCCGTGAAGAATGGAGATTAATGGCGCCTTTTTTCTTTTTCATCTGCACCTGCTAAACGCTGAAATATGTTCTTTTCATGTACCAGCATGGATAAAGTGCACTATTATCCTCCTCCTTCTCTCTGCCTGCTGCAATTACAGGACATTTGTTTATTCGCTCCTGACCCGAGGAAAGCCTTTCCCACTGGGTGTGATGGTGGCAGCGGGATTCTTCTGCTCTCTGAATGGTTCCCTGCAGGGACACTACCTGCTGCACTGTGCCCAGTTTGATGATGAATGAGCGGCTGACTATCGCTATAAAACCGGTAGAAGCAATATTTATTCTCTGCTTCATAATAAAGACATAAAAGCCCTGTGATGAATTTGCATCCTTTTATTTGCCTCAAACAATGTGTGGGAGATTTAAAAAATATTTAATAAACAAGTAAGAGTTTCTTCTAGGTTTACTGCTGTTTTACACTGGACTGGTCATCAATATCCATAGTGACTATATTCTATGCAACTTGAGAAAACCCGGGGGAAGTGGTTTACAAGATTCCATCAGGTAAGAAACATTACACCTGTATAATCTCTCATCCCCTCGGTGCTCATAGTGACCTGTGGCCTTCTTCATCTCCCGCAGGAGGTTTGTTTGAGTATGTGTCTGCCTCCAGCTACTTGGGAGAGATAGTGGAGTGGTTCGGCTACGCTCTGGCCACCTGGTCCGTGCCGGCATTCTCGTTTGCTGTGTATACCCTGTGTTTTATTGGACCCAGAGCCTATTACCATCACAGGTGCTGACGCAGGGCATGAATGTCAAACTACACATACATCATTACGTCACCATACGTCATTTCATTTTTCTGAGTGTCTTCTTTATCTTCTGCTTATGTGTTACAGGTTTTACAGAGAGAAGTTCAAAGAGCATCCCGAGTTGCGAAAGGCTTTGATCTTCTGAGAGAAAAGACGCTCTGATGTGATCCCGAGAGGGCGGATCATGATCGAAGCAGCAGCAAAAGATGTGCAGGAATATGTACTCTTATTGTTGTTTTACTAAACCAAAATTACATTCATTCTTAGAAAACCATTACGACATAGGAAGCGGTTTTGTGGCGATATGTTTTTTTAATGCATCTATTCAATGTACAAACTGGAAAATAACGTATAAGACATCTCTTTACACTGAATGTAGCCTCGTTGGGATTTCCTCCAGATGTTGTCTACCTGACTGTCTACAGCATTTCATAAATCACTGATGAACAATAAAGGCATTATATAGTGGAACGTTTGATTGCCTGGGGTTAGTGTTTCGTAGTGAATTTATCTTTCTGATCCGCATGTTCAGACAGGTACCATTTTGGATGTCACACTACAAGGGGCCCACTGCCTACTGCTGGTAAATGTGTCTGCAAAAACAAAACAAAGAAATCAATGGCAACCCTGAATTGCAGCTCCCCCTAGCCCTGACTGAAGGCTGTTGCAGGAGAGACATGCCGCTTTGTCTGACAACCTTTTATATACTATCTATGCTGACAACTGGAGTTCCCAAGAAGCGGAACTCTTTTAATTCACTCATATGCTCTATAAAACATCATTGAAAAAGGTCCTTCAAAGTGTCTGAAAAATGTGTGGTGAGATGGCTGATGAATACGAAATGTTGGACTGTGTGTGTGTAGAAAAGGTTGTTTCCTGCCCACGTGTGATAACACAAACATTTATTAGTATTGGAGCTGAGAATAAGGCTGGTTAATTACAGTCAGTAGCCTGCAATCTCACAAAAGGGTAACAGATTAATAATAGCAATACGTTTAATATGTCCACAAGTCATAATCCATGATAACAGAAGAACAGAGGCCAGACGTTCCTACTGTGACTCACACCGTTACGTTTTTACAAGGCAATGATGACATCTAGTGTCTAAATAACATTAACTGGTTGAAACTAACAGTTGAACAGAGATTGAAAGATCAATTTATTCAGAGGTGGCAGAGCAAGCTCACAAACATGACCTCTTGTGACACTTAAGTAAAATATAAACAAGAGTTTAAATTAGAAAAGTATCTACTGTATGAAAACCCAGGCAGGCTGTCTGTAATTTTAGAGTCAAATAACACCAGGATTCCAAAGGTCATTGGAAGATGAAAAGGGCTGGATAGAAGTCAGATAATTTGTAACCTTTGTGATGATAATTGTTTAGGTGATGAATATCATGTCCTGATTGAGTGTAAGAATATAAATGTAATGTATTATAGAAAAAGGTACCTGCCGAAATATTATGTTAATTTTCCATCTATGTTTAAACTGATTTTGCTTTTGAAGTCAGATAAGATAAGCCAAAAGTTAATGGTAAAACAGGAGCCTTTCTAAAAAATGTCCTGGCAGAGCGCAAAGAAGAGAAGAATTAGTTTTCTGAACTCCTTCACTGCACCGATCCTGTCTGTTTCTCTCTCTCTCTCTTTCATTTCATTCATTTATTAATTCCTTCCGGGAGCCACTGTCTTCAAAAATGCCAGGGCCGGGGTCAACCAGTAGGAAGTGTGTGCAGTGTAGCACACTTATAAATGTCGCCTGCAAGACATGCAAGATGTGCCAGGCGAAGCAGCCACACAAGCTTCGACTCAAAAACCCATCAGAAGAACCGGACCAGCTCTCACGTCCGGGATGAAGCCTATATGTTGCTCGAGAAATTCCAGCCCCTAGGATATAGGCCTGTGTTGATTTTTTCCAAACCTGGAAAAAAGCCAAATAGCTGGGTTTCCGAGGTTTTAGCCCCTCTCTGCCAACTCTCAGAAACGTCTGTCAAATGCCTTGAGAGGATGAAGGGACTCCATGATATGGTTATTCAAGGTTGGACCCATCAAGGTGCTGCGGCACAGACAGAGGAACCTTCATCAGCCCCTGTTGAAACCGCAACTGGCCAACTGCCCCCACCAGATCCCCAGGTGGAATTGGCCCTGCATGACATCACAACAGTCTCAGCTGAACTTTCCATTTCCCCAGATGGACAAACAGTTCAGCTATCCCAGAACCTGAGGGAAGGGCCCCATCCCCAAGAGGCACCTCGAGCAGCTTCCTCTGATGGTCTTGAACAAGTTGACAGTGTGGAACAAGACTTTCCTGGTCCCAGTGCAGTGGTGCCACAGAAAAGGAAAGGGGCAGAAGATTAAACAAGTGGAGTGGGAGCCATGCAAGCTCTGTGGAAAGAAGTGGCCATTGGAGTGGATGGAGATACGTGTTGATTTCAGCGGTTCAACAGATCCCCAAGAATTTTGTTTTGCACTTTACGTTTTGCTAAATGTTGTTGATTTGTATTATGTGTTTAATGTACTCTTAACAGGAGCAATACATTGTTGCCTAGCACAGTAGAGGGAGTCTCTGGAGCTGATAAAATCGCTGATTTGTGGAAGCAGAATTACTCTGCTTTATTTAATTGTGTAAAAAGTGACCCTTATACAGTTGGCAATATTTCCAATAGGGATGCAGTAGGAATCACAACACATGAGGTATTTGAAGCTATCACAAAATTATCTGTCAATAAAGCAAGTGGCTCAGATCAGATCACTGCAGAGCACCTTAGGTTTGCTAGCCCGAAAGTGGCTGCTCTACTTGCCATATGTTTCACTGGCTTTATGACACATGGGCTGTTGCCCGACTCTATGTTGGCCGTAACTCTTGTGCCCGTCATTAAGAACAAAGCAGGCAAGATTGGGAGCATGGACAATTATAGGCCAATCGCACTGGCAAGTGTGATTTCCAAAGTTCTGGAGAGTATTCTTTTAGATCGATTGGGTAATTATATTAATACCAGAGACAATCAGTTTGGTTTCAAACCAAAGCATGGCACTGAGTTGTGTATTTATAGTTTAAAAGAAATAGTAGAAATGTATAGAGGGCAACATTCCTCTGTTTTAATTGGAGTTATTGATGCCTCTAAGGCCTTTGATAGAGTCAATCACCAGAAGCTGTTCACAAAATTAAATCAAAGGGGTGTACCTGCTAGCATTATAAGAATACTTGCATACTGGTATGCTAACCAGAGTATGCAAGTCAGATGGGGTAGCAGTGTCTCTGGTCCTTTCAGTGTTGGTAATGGAGTTCGACAAGGGGGGCTACTGTCACCAGCCCTCTTCAACCTGTACATGAACGATTTATCTGACCAACTGAACGATTGTAGTACGGGCTGTATGATTGGTAACACGGTGATTAACCATTTAATGTATGCGGATGATTTGGCCATTTTCTCTCCCAGTAGTGCTGGGTTTCAGCAGCTGTTAAATGTGTGTACGGAATATGGTGTCAAAAATGATGTGCAATACAATTTAAATAAGAGCAGTGTGATAATATGTGGGGCGAAGGGAGATAAGGACCTCCACTTTCCACAATGTTATCTTTCTGGGGAAGAGCTTTGTGTTTGTTATAAAGCCAAGTACCTCGGGCACTTTATAACAGATCAAATGTCTGACGATGACGACATTCTAAGACAGTCATTCATTATATGCCCAAGCCAATATGTTGGCAAGAAAATTTCACGTGTTCTGATCATGTTAAAATATGTCTCTTTAGAGCATATTGCACTCCCCTGTATACTGCCCCCTTATGGGGTAAATTCAAAAAATCTAGTATGCACCGACTACAGGTTGCTTACAACGATTGTTTTAGGATCTTGCTTAAAAGACCAAGGTGGAGCAGTGCAAGTGAGCTATTTGTGAATGCAGGAGTTAACACCCTACAAGCTTTATTGAGGAACCTTATGTATCGTTTTATCTGTCGCTTGAATGACTCTAATAATGAAATTATAATGCTGCTGTCGAACCCAAGTTATAGCGCAGTACGCTACAAGTCATACCTTTGGAGGCATTGGTATAAGTGCCTTTTATAATTGGTCGGTATGTTTTTATTCTTATTTATGTGTGTGTTGTCTATTTCTTGTATTGTATGTTTTTTTTAAATGGACCTTGAGTCTAATAATAAAAGTTGATGATGATGATGAATGTAAGTTTATATTTCACTTGTACGTTTCTGTTCTTTGTTTATTGAATTAAAAAATATTTATAAAAAAATAAATAAAAAAATAAATAAAAAGTCCTACCATTGTTTAAGTAGTGTTTTTGTTTTTGCCCATGCCGTGCACCATTGTTTTGTTTTGTTATTATTTGAACGTTGTGCTCCATACCATGTCCTATGGTCGAGAGCCATAAATAAATACATAAATGAACATAAAAACCGGTCACCTCATAATGATCCTCACAAAGCAGGGGATTAAAACATACCTTGTTAGTTCATATCTTGAATTACATATCGCACATCCAGGGCAAGATTAGCCGTTTCTACAGCCACCTGCAACGCGTTGAGTTTAGCCGTGAAGGAGTCGAGCACACGTGGTGGCTGCACAGCGGCGTCTCCAGACAGGGGTGCAGGAGAGAACTGTTGGCACTCTGAGTTGAGATAAGTCCACTTCATATCTGGGCTGCTTTCCACCACGCCACAGCCACATGAGCTCAAGCTGTCCTCTGTGGGTTCCTCTGTGACATCTGCAGGGAGAGTCCAGTGGTGCCCGTGAGTCAGATCCATCAAAGAGTTCCTGCCATCGTCCCCGGGCCCCGAGGCCACACACTCCAGAGAGCGGCAGAACCCCTCCACGCCAAGCAGGTACTCCGTCTGAGAACACCCAAGCACCGACGTTGCTTCGGCTACTTCGTTCATGCTCTGAGGTGAAAATATGGCATAATAGAGACAAGTTGCAATGGGTCTGCTGTTGAGATGCATGACGTTAATAACAGTGGACTGGTTTGAGACTGGAATTTGAATTTAGTGATCTCACCTCATGTCGTCTGATGTGAGCAGCTAGGTGGGTCTCGGTACAGCCGCCTCCAAGCAAGGCTGACGGTTCCCTCAGGGTGAGCCTCAAAACGTGCTCCGTCTTCTGGCACGCCACCTTTAATGAACAAGCACTTCAGTTCATCTTTCACATTTGCCTCCCATTAATGAAAATGTTAAATGAAAGCTATTTTTAAGTGTTTTTAAAAAGTGCAAGTGATGCCATTTGATGGAGGCTTAATATTGAAGCAAATTGACAGCTTAAACCCTGCTCTAAGTGTCACATATCGACATGGATGGGATTACATTTGAATTAGTTGAAAGCTCCAATCATCTGATAAAGACACTAAAGTAAACCTTTTGCGCCGGTAACCAACTTCAGAAAAGCGCAATTTTTACAATGACGGAGTATGCCTTCAATCTAAAAGTGCTGTAGAAGAAATGAAGTCTCTTAGTTTGGCTGTGTTAGTGAAACATTCAATCAATTGATCTGATGGGGCAATATATTATTATCACATTTCTGCTTCGTACTGAATTCAGATCCATCTGATTTTATGAGTGTACAGTCATGCCCAAAATTATTCATATACCCCTGGCAAATTTTGACTTAAAGTTACTGTTATTCAACCAGCAAGTTTTTTCTTGATTGTAAATGACACAGGCGTCTCCCAGAAGATAATAAGACGTCTCACGGCCATCACCCTGATCTTTAGCTCCCTCCACAGATTCTCAATTGGATTCAAGTCAGGACTCTGGCTGGGCCACTGTAAAACGTTAATGTGTTTGTCCACTAACCATTTCTTCACCACTATTGTTTTGTGTTTTGGGTCTGTGGATGGAGCTAAAGATCAGTGAGACCCTCTAAACTGAAAGAGTTGGAGCTTATCGCTAAAGATGAATGGGCAAAAAATACCACTGGAGACATGCAAAAAGCTGGCTGGCAATTATAGGAAGCGTTTGATAGCTGAAAAAGCCAATAAAGGCTTTTCTATTGATTATTGAGAAGGGTATGAATAATTTTGGACATGCCACTTTTTGTTCAAATGTAAATAAAAAGCTGAAAAATATTTTTTTTTCACAATTGTACATCGTCTTATTATCTTCTTGGAGAAGCCTGTGTCATTTACAATCAAGAAAAAACTTGCTGGTGGAATAAAAGTATAGTAATTTCGGACATGGCTGTATATACAATGCAACAGGTACACAGGTTGCCTCTTTTGTGCGTGGGTAAACAAAATAGTTTCACATCCATACATATGTCCCACTCTACACCCTAGGAGCCAACAGTACAGCCCCACGACTCTCCACCTCATCTCACCTTCAGCTCACTCAACATCGTCTCGTTCCTGTGGCAGAGGACCATGGTACAGATGGCCGACTCCCCCGTAGGGTGCAAATGCAGCATTTCCTTGGGTCCAAACCGCCTGATACTGACATCCCTCACCCACCCATAGGCCTTGGCTGGGATGGTGGCGTGCAATGTGGCCACAGGCTGAGCACCTGTTTGTTAAAGTGGACAGAAATCAAAGGAAGACCTCACACAAATTGCAAAGTAGCAGTACATTATATGAAGGCCCGACATTAGTACATGTTAAATAATGGCTTTGGTGTCTTGGGATACCTTTTATTTGGTTTCTGGATTCAAGAGATTTAGAGGCCTACCTGTCAGCTGAGAGAGAGGCTCCATGAGTGCGATTCCCAGTCTCTCTATCACTATGACGCTGTGACCCCTCAGGTATTGCTGCAGGACCGGGTGTATGACCTTCTGGCACACAAAGAGCTTCACCTCATCTTTGACAACCATTTTGCCGAGCTCCAGGAGCTGATCCAGGATCTGCGAGTCCGTGTCTACACCTGGGTGCACCTCGATGACCCCGTCTCCTAGTTCAGAAAGGTCTCCGGCAAGAGACGCACTGAACAACGCCAGGCGCAGTGGACTTGAATGCAGGCTCTGGCTCTCTACCTTGTTGAGGCCATAGGCGTCAGGCATGTCCACCAGTAAACCTGAGAACACTGCAGAGTTGAGCACAGAGTGGCCTTCCACAGAAACTGTGACTGTTTTGCCAAGTCTGACGCTGTCTGTGCCGTTACAGGGAATAGTCAGCAGGAAAGCTTGCACAGCCAACTTGCTGACATGCAGCGCCTCTGGTCCGGTAAGCACACACGCCGGTTTGCTAGAGATAACACTGCGAGCTAAGGTGATCAAGTTCTGGGTGCTGTCGAAGTCCAACTTCACTTTACAACCGCAGTCCTCTCGCTGCAGGTATGTGGTGCACAGGTCCAGCAGGTGCTTGTTCACTCTGATGGCCACATTAACTCTGAGGCCAGACTGCTTTGCTCTCTCAATAAGAGTCAGGCACAGGGTGGCAGCAAAGAGACCGCAGTCACTGAAACGAGAGACGTGGTTGAGAATGGAGGTTTTGATCAGATTGATGAAAGGCTGCGAGGAGGAAATGGCTGGAAGGAGAACCGAGGAGGTCGAGGTGGTGACAACGTGCCCTCCGATGTTGTTATGAACCTGTTTGAGCCGACCTGTCGGGCCATAACAAGACCTCAGAAGCTGCCTCAGCAAATTAAGCTTCTTACAAATGTCGGCATTGTCCAGAGGGAGATCCGTACAATGAGATGGAGACTTCTTGACGAGCCGAGACATCACTGGACATAAACATGGACCTATTATCAAACTCACTGGCACATCACAGCATGTTCACGTTGGGACTATAGTTGGTTTAAAACGTAATGTTACAGAACACGCTTGACAATAGCTTTAGACTTTGAGTTTACCTTTTGAGTGACCACAGAGAGACCAGTTATAAGCCACCACTGTGTCCTTTAAACGGTATGTTTGGCAACTTTTGATGGGAAACGCTTCGGCGATGCTTCCATTTAAGCGCCTTTGCTTGCCACGACGACTCGGATAGTGATATCCATAGCATTGCCTGACAACAATTCCACACATT
This sequence comes from Ammodytes marinus, assembly GCF_949987685.1. NCBI lineage: Eukaryota > Metazoa > Chordata > Actinopteri > Uranoscopiformes > Ammodytidae > Ammodytes > Ammodytes marinus. The sequence continues at coordinate 20,713,407 of NC_137215.1, read as the reverse complement.
TTGTGTACACATCTTATATTCAAGGATACAAAAAAATAATAATAATTAATTTTAATATAGTTTTGGCTAATGTGTGGTCCAATTATATTTACATACAATTTGACAACGTAAAATGTCCGGATTGGTGCAGGCTTGTTTTAAAGGCGCAACTGGTTTCCATGGTAGCAGTCACAGCGTTGGGTCCTAGTGAAGACTACTCAATAAACAGTCGCATCTCGCCAGTCGACCTAAAAGTCCTTAAAACCGCTGCCTCGCTTTACAACAGACATAAACGGTGAATTTACTGCCTTTCTCCATATGAAGGAAGGGTTTATTTGGCCCAATGTACCCGCTGAAAGCGTCACAGACTGACTCGGCAGTTAGGACTACAAGGACTACAAACCGAACCTGACGTCATCTCTTGCAGCCCGACAAACTTTCGAAACTGTTGGCGGTAGGAAATATTGTTAATTTTCATTTTACTTACAAAGCTTTATATCGATATATCAAATGTGTTAATTGCCCATTAATAGCGTTATTTACGTTAGAGATATCGTTTTGTTTCGTAGCAGTCAGTCACCTTTATGTTAAACGATACTCCTAAAGCTACGTTTAAAAAAATAGTTAAACTATAATTGTTGTGCAACTGCATCTAGCTACATCTGTAATGTAGTCTGGATGGACACAGCGTTTAGGTCGCTCTACACATTATATTGAGCATGGAGTAATCTGCACTCTGTAATGTCTATGATAATACAGTTAGAGTTATTTTCTGAGGAAGGCGATACACTATTAAGCCTGTCAGTATGTTATGTTATGTCATGATTATTATCTATCTATCCACGATGTATGATGTTTGGATCGTGTTGTTTTTGTGCTACCATTAATATATGTAATCCCCCACTATACACTTGTATGCAGGAGAAACTGTCTGTGTCTTCACTCCAATGGCTCCCCTCAAATTTGTCATCAAGGTGAGTTAAAATTAAATATGCAATATAATATAGAGACCCTCGCAGTTCAGTGTTAAATAGTATTGTGTTATGTTTAAAAGTGCAACATTTCTCTGCAACTGCTATTACAACTTAAGGGTTTGCTTTAGTGATGTGAGCCTAATATTTTATGAAACTGACAAAGAACATATTTATAGTCTCTGTTTATACACAGAACAGAGGTAGGTTGCATATCAAATATCCAAAAAAGATTTGCAATTAAACGTGTAGTATTGCTAGTCGTTTGTATTTCATATATTTGTTCTTTCGAGTTGAAATTTAGGAAGTAGGCTATATTTGCTCCGATTCTTCCTAAGCAGACTTAATTCAATGCTACACCAATGAGACATTTTAGTTTTCATTGCAATTTTGAGTCCATTTTGGCATGAACACATTTAACAAAGGAAGATGGGCTTAGCAGAAAAAAAACTGGTTACCAAAAGTTTTCATTGTGAAGTCCCCCTCAGTAGCAAATTCTTTGGCCACTAGAGGGGAGTACAGATATGTGTTTCAACTGATGTTGCCTTCACATTCTGATGTTGTTATTCATCCTTGTAAAACACGTTATCCAGATATTCTGGACACTTTTTTGCCCATCTCCGCTGACCGCCTCCCTGGGAGCCTTTTGTTAATGGACACAGCCATACATAGCAGAGGAAACTGGCTCTATTAAAAAGCCAAGCTGTTCATCCTCCGTCTGATGCTTTGTCAGGAATAATGCACATCAGATGTTTTTGTTAAGTGCAGGAAAAGCCACCGCTCTCTCTTTTGTTGATGTTTCATTTACTGAGAGTTTTGGACGAGGGCTGCAGACATTTGCGCTGATCTCTCACATCCTCCATAATGCCGTGTGTGCCTAGTTGAGCAGATATTGCTTTGGCTCCCTTTTTATTTGTTTCATATGCATGCCTGCATACGGGCTACCCACCTCCCCACCCCCTCAGTCCTCAGCCGGTTGTGGGAGAGTAAAGCCCTGGAAGTTCACAAAAGGTTCCTTCCCACTGGGCACATAATGATACTGTTGTGTTACTCTGCCTGAGAAAATGCACACAGCCTTTACCATGCTTAACCAACTAACCACAAACAAGTATGTTAAGAGGGGGATCATTCCAAACAATGGCATTCGAGGCACTACCCTAGGCCACTCTTTCCTCAAACAAATGCCACTTCCACCATGTCTTTCAAATGAATGAAATAACTTCTCAGGATGATGAATAAAATAAATCTGGCCATAGACATTGTTTTCACAAAGGCATGTTGCAAACACAGGCCAGTTTGATGAGGATTACTGCAGCATTTCTGAGTTATGTTCTTGGATTCACCATGCCTTGATTGGTAGGCCTGTTCAGCAGTGTGTGTTTTATGATTCTTCCTAAGATGTTTTTCAAAATGCAGCTCCCTCCCAGGTCAGGGGAAACTGCAGGAGGTGCTGGTATGCTCCCTTTTAAATGGGCTTAGACTATATAGTGACCTGCCACTTCTCAGACCTCCTGAAAAGGGCCTGCAGGCTCCAACGCTGATCCACTGAAGCGCTCGCTGTCTGCCAGGACATTACCGCTGCAGAGACCCTGCAATCTGCCTTCTATTAGCAATATGCACCGCTGACTTTCTAACCATGTACTGTAGTAGGTAGAGGCAGAGGTATCACAGAGCACTTTAATGTCAGGGGTTTACGCGCTGTTTAGTGTTGTTTGCGCTCTCTAGATGAGCTCATATCGGACCACACAACATGCTTCTGTGCAAAATCATTGCAGGCGAATTAGTAGCATTTTGACACTTTCCAACTCAGGGGATCTTTCCCTGGAAATAGGTGACAAGCAAGAAAAGGAAAAAAAGAGAGAGCCCCCTTTCATCTCGGCACTGCCCTACATTGCCGTACAGAACTTAATTTCCTAACGAGGCCAACCGCTTCTCAGTCTGCCATTTCTTTCTCCATCTACCTATTTCTCAAGGATGCGTCTTGCCTGAGTTTTGTTTGCCGAGTGTTACCTCGAGATATTCCTGTCTGTTCTTGCTGACTGGAATTCCACTCTTGGGTTGTGTCTCTTTTTTTATCATCAAATAAAGAGTACTCAGGTGTGCTGACATTGGTATGAATGAAGGGAGCTTTGCAGACAAAACACTTCCGTTAATAATCTGTAAATAAATCACCATTCGCCCTCAATACTGAACAAGTCTCAAGCATCACCGTTTCAGTATCTGGCAGTTTGAAAAATTGGAAAGGAGAATTGGCTTGTATTTTTTTGAAGGGGAAACCCAGGTGACTCACAGCACAGAGAGAGAGAAAGAAAGAGAGAGAGAACTGCTGGGAATGAGGCAAATAAAGCCTGAGAGCTAGCAAGGTTGTCACACCCACAGATCTAAAGAGCTCCCCCGGGGTTCTTTGCAGACTTTGCAGGAAGAGAGAGAAAGCACAAAAAAAAGAGAGAGACAAAGGGAAAGCGGGGAGAGATGCAAGTTTTATTGAGTGAGACCGCATCTGCTGCCCCTTCTCTCCCAATGTAAACATCTGTGGCTGGTTAGTGTTAGCCCTCTGAGCTAAGTGCAGTCCGAGGAAGGGTCTGGTTCTTATACTGCGCGATAGCAATGGCAAAGGGCAGCAAGGTGGGGAGGAGGAGGGTGATGCAGCTCGCAAGAGTTCTGGGCCCAGTGCCCAACTTGGAGCAGCAGCACAGGCGGGAGGATGGAAGGCCGGGTCTAGGAGAGAGAGAGAGAGAGATAAGGGGAAGGTAGAGAGTGTCTAGGGAACTGAGAATGATATAGACCAGAGCCCTCCAAGAGCAGAAAGGGAAAGGAGCCGTCAAAGGGTATACGAGTCAGGATTGGTTTATTTACAGACAGAAAAATGTGAAGGAATTTTCTCATCTTGCGCCTTGAACATGTGAGCAGCTTCGGTCTCAAATCTTTTCTAATGTTTCTTTTTTGTCTTTTGTTATCCCGTCGTAGTTATCAGATTGGCAGTGCGGAGAATCAGGGTAGAGAAGTTGAGCTTAGCCTGCAGGAAGACTCCGGTCCCCTATTCATTCACTGTGTGACAGCGCACAAAAGATGGCACAATAAAGGATTTGGTATTAAGTAGCGCTTCTCGCCGCCTCTCATTCAGCCTCCGGCCTCTGTTCATAACTCTAAAAAGCCTGTGCAAGACAGAGAACAAAGTAGTGCTGGCCCACTTTAGTATGTGTGAAAAGAGTAACTTCCTCCACAACTTGGCCCTTTATCAAACCTTTTCTTTCCAACAACAGCGACGGTTGTTCCGAGTTTTTTTCCCCTTAATCTGTGTCAAAGCAAAGTATCCAAAATAGGATAGCTCATGAATTTGATAAATGAAAATGCGTGGTTAATGAAATCCTTTACTGCTTATGCCGCTGTAGGGAAGGTATCATAGAGACAGGCATATGCGGCGCTATTTGCTGAGAGGACTGTTTGGAAGTTTTTAGTTTTCACTTTTACTGGCCTTACAGATTTTTTTTTTTATACTTGCAGAAGGCTTTGCTGAAGAAAGATAAGGTGCTAAGTACAAAGTATGAGGCCGCCTGCATAGATCTCACTAGAGTAGATGGGCTTAAAGGTGGGGGAGTGGGGGTACACGGAGGTCATAGTTCATGACAGAGTTCAGCTCAGAGATCCGCAGGTCACTCTTTGTGCTGGGAGTTGACAAATTTAGACCACATGATGCGATTGTAGTCGGAGCCTTTGTGCACAATTAGATTCTGCTGCTTCTTTTGTCTTTATCAGCCAACACTCAACACAAACATCCTTGTTGCTAAAGCTCTGATAGCTGCAGCCCGGACTCAAAGAGTGACCCTAAAGTGGGGAATGTGTGCCTCCACCAAGATGAAATTCTTTCGTTCGGCAAATTAATTGCTTTCTTATTAGTGTGATTGCATTACTTTGCATTCCTGACCAAATTCCCCCATTTCAGAGAACCCTGGGGAATCACATGCTGTTTTTGTGTAAGGGGCAGACCAGTGTTTATCATGCATGTCCACTTCCCAGTCGAGTCTTGTCTGCTCCTCTAATGCGATAAAAGGAAGTTAGTCTAAGGCTTGCCTGATGTCTGGCTTTCGGCCCAAAACACAGACTCAATCAGAGGCTCAGAAACCGTTGTGGAAACGGGCTGTGTCTCTCCATAAGGACCGCACTCACTGTATACTGCTCTCTTGGTTCCAGGATATTGATCAAATTAACATCGGTGGCTCTATAGAGGTAGCCTTAGCTTGTGCCCGAGAAGATTGATCTTGTGGTGCCTGTCAGTAGTCACACGTATCGTGGTGGGGACAGAATATTTTGAAGCAGTCCAATGTCATACCACCATTAACTGTGAAAATCACCATAGCGAGGACTTAACATTTCTCTGACAAAGTGTCGACCAAAATCTAATACTGACTCACACATGTTAAAGGTGGAGTCTGCGATTTGGAGAAGGCTTCTTGTCAAAATCACTTTTTTTCAAAATCAGTGAATATCTCCTCACAATCCGCTACATGTACGTTACTGTGTGTGTGTGTGCTGAAACTAAATCCAGTGTTAATACACAGCCTAGGCTCTGCAAACAGGCATGTTACTAGCTACGGCGAGCCCCTTTGTTTACAAATGCTTTGTTTACATACCGGTTTACAGAGCCTAGGTTGTGGATATCATCAGACTTTTTTTTCCCTGGTGCACACGCATTACCTCAGGTAGCGGATCTTGAAGAGATGTTCACTGATTTTGACAACAATCATTCTCCGGAATCGCTGACTCCACGTTTAAACTGCTAATTCATGCATGTGGGCCCTCCCTCCGTAAAGCCATTCTTAGTTTTCAAACACCCAGAGACTAAAGTCAGGACACCAAAACCCATGCGGCGTTTGTTAAGTCCAACCCAGACAAACCACTGTGGGGCTCATCCACCGGTCGGCCCCTGTGTATTCTGATTGACAAGGTCTGACCCGCTGTTGCTAGGCTCTCCCACACACTGGTAATTGTTGGAGGCAGTCAGCTGAAGCCACCAGTCATCCGTGGACCTCTGCAAGACAAAGGGCAGAGGATAGAGAGAATACTGATCTGCAGGGACGAAGCTGATACTGACAGGCAACATGCACACATTTTATACAAGAGGAGCTTGCATGTAAACGGGGTGAGGCTCTGTCCTGGCCCCTGGCATTCTTGTCTTTGTGAAAGCATGTTTTTGTAACTTTTGTTTATATTCCTTCAGGGGTTTGTACAGAGGATTCTTTTTTTTTCTTTTTATAGGTGGTGGTAATTATCAGGTTTTGTTGCTGGGACCCTGTAGTGCTCTTGTTCTCACATATTTCAAGACAAGGGGCGATGAGTCAGAGGATCACAGATGAATGCGTTGCCTTTTTAAGAGACTTATGAAAACATTAATTCCCCATTAATCTTGGTAACACCGATGCCGACGCATACTTAAGTACAAGTTGGCACACATTAAGGCTTTAGGGGCTTATTCTGCAGTTGAACAATGCAAGCTAGGAGGACTGAAATGGATTGAACCAGTTCCCTGATCAGTCATATGGGGGCGCCCTCTCCTCTAGTTGACTTGAGGCAGCTCCATTCCAGTTATTATTTGCTTTATGGGGTGGAAAAAAGGAAAAGAATATCAGCATGATTCACTCCAAGCCAGATTTTGGCATTTCATGTCGCTTGACAAAAGGTTCCCAGCCCAAATGTGTAGTGACTAAAGCGTTCTCAATCTCTAACCTAACTCCTTTTTTAAACAAGAGGAGGAGACAACTGGAGAGTGTTTTGGAAGGAGGTGGGGAGGTGTAGGCTTGTGTCTAGAATGAGGACCTAAATGTCAGCAGCCTTCCCCTACACACCCTGTTTAGTTAATTCTCACGCGTCATCCTGAGAACGAGCTCGTAGAACACATCCCTCATGTCTGGGTTTGTAGAGTTTAGTCATTCCGTCTGCAATAGTTCAGCCCAGGGGACGAGCAAAACAAAGCTTTTAGTGTGCATAAGTGTTCCCTTTTTACTAAACGAATAAGCTCGTCTGTTGGTACACAGAATCTTTTCCCCCCAAGTTCTACACCGTGACTCTGAAAGTTGTGTCCGGTTTTGTGTTCATATAACTCTTTGTTTTTTCTACCCCCTTTCAGCCCAGCACTTTTTTGCTGCATTATCACTTTTTTTTTTTCTCGAGGGCTGTACTTGTTGCTCTTCTGTGTCATGTCGTGGGTGGTCTCGGTCCATCCATTACTTCCTTGTCCAGGGAGAGGCAGAGTTCACACGAGACCCACATCCATTTGCTCTGTGCAGCGCGGGGCAGCTTTTGCACTCATGTGTAAACCATAATCAGGCCGGCCCTGAGAAAGATGTAACGGCGACTTAACCAGCCACGGCATTTCTGGCCTCCCCGGTCCCTCGTAGCTTATTGTCACTGACGCGATGACGTGGTGCCTCAGGAATCCACTCTGCAGACCCTCTCTGCTCAGCTTCTTACAGCACAACAAAGTTGTAGTGCGGAAACATGAAGTGGTTTTGGGGGGGGGGGTCGATTAGTGGAGTTTCATCAAGGGTTCCTGTGACGGTATAGACTTTTTTTTCCAGCTGTAATCAACATATCGTTGTGTCACAGTTATTCATAAGCTTTTATAGCCTCCATTTGAGAGTGTTCATAAATATGACTCGACATTGCTTGCACTTAAACTTTACAGAAATGCTATATATGTCTTTAAATATGACAGGAATCAAGCCTAGGAATAGGCTAATACATATTACAAAAGAACCCTGTCCCCCCCCTCGTTTGTAATGTACTGCACTGTGTTACCTTGCATGAGAAGGCGCAGTTGAAATGAAGAGTGGCCCCTTCTTGAAAATAAAGGCTAATGAAACCCTTAATATATAATGGTAGATATTCGTTGAAAGATTAATGTTTTAAAATATGTTGCACTACTGTAACTTTCAACAAAAAACAACGGTGATCACGGTTATAACGCCACACCACAGTTATGTTATATAACCACATTGTTGCAGTTATTGTCACTGCCCTAGTTTTGTCTGTATTCCTGTGGTACAGCTGTAGGCTATTTTTTTTATTTAGTTTGGTGCAGCTTATAGAACAAAGAAATGGGGCTGAGAAATGAGGAAATATGAGTAGACAGGCAGGGGCCAAATTTTCTTTTTTTAGCAAAGAGAAAAGGTGAAGAGATGGCTAGACTCAGAATCAGGAGGGAGGGGACCGCTGCGAGAGGCCTGGGGTGATGTTTGAGGAGGACACAGGGGGTCGTTGTGGTTTTGCCTCGCTGTCAATCACCCACACTCTGATTTCCTTTGTTGTCCGTGAGCTCAATGGCCCTCAGCAACCGGTGGCTGTCCTTTCCTCTTTTGTGTTACAGTGTGGGAACTTTGCTGTGCTGGTGGATCTCCACGTTCTGCCCCTGGACCAAGAGGACGCCAGCTGGTTTACTTCGGACCACGTCGAGGTACACACACACACACACACACACACACACACACACAGGGGAGAAGAAGGGCGTGGGTGTAAATATATGTGACTTCTGGTTCAACCGGGGGGAGGGAGGGGTTTCAAATGACAGCGGCAGCGTGGAATCTGAAATGACTTTGAGCCTTTCTGTCTATTCATCTTAGGCGTTCCTCTTCCACCTATAGCCACTTGTGGATATGCTTTATTGGCCTCTCACTTGGGATTTCTACTGTCCCTATTGTTTTCCTGTGCCCATCATAAGAAAACTTGGCCGTACAACAAACGCGTTGCCGCACTGAAACATCCGCACACTGTTTTGTAGGAGGTGACAGCGCTGGTTCGAGATGCCGTGGACCAGAGAGTCAAGCAGTACACGGGATGCCTCCACAATAGAGGGCAGCCCAAACAGAAGAAGGAGATGGCACCTGCTTCAGCTTTTTTTGCGAAAGGTAACACACACATAATCTCGCCGTTACCCCTTATGTCACTGCACTAGTGCCAAATAGGCCAGAGACATGCTTTATTGCTTTACAATCCATTATTGTGTTATTGTTTCTTGGTGTGTTTACTTGGAGCGATAGCGTTGTTATTTTGTAATAGTAATAGTTGTTTGTTTTATTTTTATTTTGCCGTTGCTCAATAACTTTGGAATGTAGTCATCTTTCTTTTCCCCCTCTTCTCTTAGGTGTGTCTATCATCAAACTCTTTTATAAGTAATATGGTTTACTTTGGCTATGGACATAAAATCATTATTTATCCACTTGGATCCGAGTACAGAGATAAGGCTGTGTGTGTGTGTTGTGCCACAGAGCTCCGAGGAAGAGGCGTTGCATGGCTACCACCACCTTGTTAAGGAGAGTGTGGGAGGAAAGACTACAGAACCAGTTGGGACACGGTGGCTCGCTACGCCCAGGGTGTGACCTGGAGGCAGGAGCTGATAGGAGGTTTTATATTGTGTTGCACTGTTTAACTTGGCACAAAACTTAAGTCCATTCAAATGGCTAATGTTTGTTACCCTTTGGTGCAATGCGGAGTTAACACACCTGTGTTTATCAGTACATGCACTTGAATGGATGGCAACCTAAACTGTTGCCCTGACACATATACATACACACATATGCACGCACACACACACACACACACACACACACACACACACACACACACACACACACACACACACACACACACACACACACACACACACACACACACACACACACACACACACACACACACACACACACACACACCACACACACACACACACACACACACACACACCTAGACACACCTAGACACAGAGAGAAAAAAAATTAATAGATTATACCCCAGTGTGAATAAGCCAATTCAATTCACCCCCCATTTATCCATTGCATGTACATTCCTTCAGCCACCCACACACATGCCTTTGAAGCACTGTAAGCCTAGCTTCAGACGAACCCCCAGCTGCGTGTTGTAAGGCAGACAGGTTTGTCACAGGTAGCAGTTAAGGGCAGTTAAACTGCGCTCACTCAGCAGGACAGGCCCAACTGTGAGAGTGGGATTACAGGGCAGTGGGCCCCATAAAGTTTCTCCCGTGGCTGCAGTTCTGCCTCTCACGCTACTCTCCTCCACTTCAGTCTACTCAATGTATATGTGTGCATTTGTTTTCATACACAGAAGCATGTGTACATGCAATTAAATTATTATTATCTTTGGAAAAACAGAGTCATGGTAAGCAGGCATACCGGTTGCATGCGCGTAGGCGCTGATTCACGTCAGAACCAGTGAGAATCAAAAGGAGCGACATTGTGTTTGAGAGATATATCCTCCCTCTGGGCAAGGTGTGAACAGGCTGACAGTGTAAGGTTACTGAAAAGCCTATCTCACATTGCCCATGACAGACTGAGGAGAGACAGACATCTCTAATGATGGAGATCACAGACTCCACGCACACGCGCACACACACACACACACACACACACACACACACACACACACACACACACACACATGCACGCGGGCACACATTCACTCCACTGTGTGAACAAGGGGCACTATCAATATTTCAGCGGGGAAATATGCATGTAAAAATGATTAAGCTCCTTTGCAGCCTTGCCAAAAAGAATGTAACCAGTGGAACATGACTCCATACCATACCGAAGAATTTTCCCACTCACACATGAAAAGGTATAGCGCCTAAAACAGGCCTACACAGTTCATGTGCTCTAGTCCTATTAAAGGTCTTAAGTGAGTGTAATGACATTCTTGGGTCTTTTCATTGTCCCATGTGAGGGAGGCGGCAGAGCAGTAAAGGTGGAGACCGCGACTGTGAGAAATAAGCAGGCAGGCAGGAGCCATAAAAAGGGGAGGACAGACTATAGGCTTAGGGAGGGAAGCCTAGCAAACGTCAGGGTGGGTATTAAGTATTGGGGTCGCCCATTCAGCAGGAGGTCAAACGCTAACCTGCTAATCCTCACAGGACCCTCAGACTGTCCGTAGCAGGGAGTGGGAGCTTGGTTTTTTCCTCTTGCCTGTATCTGTTTCAGCAGAAGACCTATTTGCATCTGTGTGCAGGCAGCATTGTGTTATTTGAGAAGCAGAATTAAGCTGGATATCCTGTGAGCGAGGTGTGCGTATGTGCCGGGAACACGTGCACACGCATGTTGTCGCGTCATGGACAAAGGTGTCAGGCGGGGTTGCAATGATGTCTGGGCCAAGAATAGGCGGATGGAGTGTGGTGCTATGTGTGGGATGGCATGGGAGGGGAGGGGGGGTATTGTGGCTCTCGTACGAGGGGCGGTGTTTGAGCCGGTGCCAGTGTGAAATCACAGGGGCTTCTGCCAACAGACAGCGGTAAGAACAGCGTAACAGCCTCAGCTGTTGGCACTTCAAATGAGCCATCAACAGCTTTTAACATTCCAAGGTCCTTCAGTGCAAGTGTTTGTATCCGAGTTATCTCTGTGGGTTATTGTATTCATGTATGTTTGGTGTGTGTGTGTGTGTGTCTGTGTGTGTGTGTGTGTGTGTGTGTGTGTGTGCGTGCATGTGTGTATAGCACCCAGTCATGTGTTCTGTCAACATTAATCCAAGCCATTTCTTTCTTCAAATCTCAGCTGCAGAGGCAAATTTCCAACTGTCAGACCCCCGCCCCCCTCATATTTTTTTTCTTTTACTCAGGCTACTTGAGACTTCGTGATTAGCTCATAGTGATGTGATTTATTTATGTTTTGAGAGAGATGAACAGAGGGAACTTTTCCCACCAAACATCTTGGCTCTGGACAAGCAGAGTGGACGTGCTAGACCAGGGAGAGGGAGCTTGGGAGCGGCCTCTCGCATTCTCCCTGGTAGACCGGGTTGAACACACCCACATTTCTCAGAGTAATTACATATCAAAATCAAGTGGATAATAGGTTCTCTGTGCTTCGAAGAATACATTTTGGTCATCCTATGTGATATTTGAGTAAAGAAGCTTGTGGTTCGGCTCTGTGACAGCAGGAGTGACACAGTTGTCTCCATGAAGATGCCACTGCTTTGCAGAAAACCAGCCTGTAACGAAAACCCCATTCAACTCAAACACTGCCCACTAGGGCAACACAACATGCTGTACAGACTGCAGCCTTAGAGGTTTTTTGCCAGACATTATCATTGAAATAATACTTCTACTGCATTAAATTTGTTCACTTAAACTGCTGATTGTGGACTACCTGGATGTTTTATTTGATCTTGATCTAGTATTGTTCGATATCTCAAGGGGGTATCGATGTTGTAGTCCATTGGTGTATATATATTTGTGTGGAGTGTAAACTGAGAAGGCCCATTTTACACGGATTTAGTTAACATGCCATTTTAAACTGCCAAAGCACATTACCAGATGTCTTACGCCCACTATTAGTAGTATTGATACGGCCACATTGATCCCTCCGTGTGAGGCAAAGCTCGGGTATAGTTCAGCCTGGCCTGGCGTTAGAGAGCCTTGCTACCGGTCGGAGGAATTGGAGATGCCCTGGCAAAGTAGTTTACCTAGAGGGTCCATTTTAGAGCCCATGGCAGAGCTGGTTGGTTCCTTCTTCCTCTCCCGGCACAGGTGTCAGGGCTTAGGGGGAGGGAACACCTGCCAGCCGGTTTCCCCATGGCCACGGCAGGCTGGGGAGGCATTTTCCCAGGCTCCCCAGATGAATGGTCACTAATAGCCGTGGGAGAGGGCTTTGCGAGTGCTGCACAGTGTACCACTGACTCCTCTTGGCAGCCCTACCAAGGGGGCTTAAGGCGGCCCTGGCCACGGCCATTGCAGGGAGAGCACAAGTGTTGCAGGATAGCTTAACTGTGGCGAGAATGTTTTTACAAATGACCATCTCCCTCCCGAAGAAGAATGCGGAGGATGCGTAGAGACGGACACTTTTGGGAGACGGCCGGTCATTTTTGAACTGTCCTGGCATGGCTCTTTAGAGGTCCTGTAGCCAAAGGAATAAAACAGGTTCACGATTCAATCAGTCAAGTTGTGACTGATATGTTTCTGTGTACTCAATGATCAAACACATATGCCATTGCATGTGTCCATTTTTAACGAGAATTAGTACAAGCCAAGCGTTCAGCCCTCCTACTGTGCCACTTCACAGCACTTTTCTGAAGACACAGAAGAGCTGTTGTTGTGACAACCTTAACCCAACTCCTCAGTGCCACCACAGCTATTACTGTATATGTGAGTGTCTGTTATGTGGCGACTGGTCTGTAAATAGAGAGGCATGCCTTGTGGAGTTACCTGCCCCGCTCTGTGTTACAGGGCGTGAGGCAGGCTGAGATTTAGGCTAGAGGAGGGGGGGGGGGGGAAACGGAGACCTGTGACAGGAACAAAGGAATTCCAAGGCCTGGGCTGGAAATGGATCCCGATCAGAGTATAGCCACCCCAGCCAGCCCTACCCTCTCCCTCCCCTGGCCCCTGCTGGGCAACCCCCCTTACCCCTGGTGCTTTGTGGTGTTGCTGTGGCTCTTTAAATCCTTCCTGTAAGCCCCTGGCCTTACTCAGCAGCAATACATGGGACAGTCTGACTCCACTGTTATCCCCCCACCCCTATTATTGTACACATACGCACACACACACACACACACACACACACACACACACACGTATACACAATACGTGTCTCTTTTTAAAATAGTTTTCTGGGATTTTGACACACTTATGCATCCTCTCCTTTCCTCTTGTCTCATCCGGGTTTCTCACTTTCTCTCCTTATCCACAGGGTCAGCTGCAGTCTCTTAGGGCAGAACCGCAAAACCCCGCCATAGCTGTCACACCACACTCTTTTCCCATATAATTAGGGCCTGAGCCGGAGCCTGAGCACGGATCACATTCATGTGACTGTTCCCCTTTACCACAATCTGGTCTGGGAGATGGCACACACTCTCTTGAACTCATGCTAAGTGTTCAGCCTGACCAGAATGCCTTGTTTCGGGAATTGCTGAAACGTTTCACAGGATTTTGTTGTTTTTCTCTCTCCTCTGTGCTACACTTTGAGTGAAAAAAAAAGAAAAGAAAGGGGGCCTAAGTCATGTGCTCCTGTGGACACATGTCATTTTAGAGATCTGTGCCAAATGTGCCTTATTGCCTTAACAACAGCAACACAGCTTAATTGAAGACACTTACCAGGCCTTTTGTTTGCAGGATGTCAGGGAGTGACATCATTTAAGTATTTTTAGTTATGTTGGAATACTATTCTGAACTTAAGTCAATTCCATAGTGAATTTAGATTTGGTCTTGGATTTACCCCCTGTTATTGTTAGTCACTGGTAGCACAACCTAGATAGAATCGCCATGTGTGTCATGGTTAATTTATTTGGATTTATAAACCCCGGCTAGCTGATTTACAGAGGGCCGAGCAAAGCAGAGACAGCCTGTTTCCAATGAGAGCTTTATCTGAGTTGTGGCTGGCCAGCACAGTGCATAACTCAATTCCACAAACTGCTCAGCACAACATTAATCAAAAGTATCTAAATGCTAAATAAGCAGTTTTGCATCCTCCTCATTCTGAAATCTCTTAAGTAAAAACAGTGGCAGCTCTTTGAGAGATTTGTGGCTTCTTGGGCTAATTAGTATACAATGATGATCAAATACGACAGTTTGCATTGTGACTGCATTTCTCTCATCAGATTGCGTTTCTGAGAAGTCGATTTTTTTTCCCCCTCGATAATTGTTCTGTGCTTCGAAATGCTCCCCACCACTTTAGTCACATGCTGCATTATGGGTTGGCCTGCGCTACCACGCTGCGGCGTATTTTGTAACGGCGTTGAAGGGGTCACCCAAATGTTAAATTGAACACTCATGTGCAAATATTGTTTCAGGTGGACGTTGTGCAGGATGATAAGGCACAGTGCTCCGCTTACGGCCGTAGTTAGTTACACACAGAGAGTGATGTCCTTCCAGGAAAGCCCCCACTTGCATATGGGTAACTTCCTCATGCTCTCTCTCTCTCTCTCTCTCTTGCTCTCTCTCTCATCCTTCACCACTCCACCCCTCTCTCTCTCTCTCTTTCTCTATCTCTTGCTCTCTCTCTCATCCTTCACCACTCCACCCCTCTCTCTCTCTCTCTCTCTCTCTCTCTCTCTCTCTCTTGCTCTAAGCCCAAACTCTCCACCCACACTTGAGGACAGAGGGAGGGGGTCCACATCAAAGCGGAGATGTCAAAGGAGCAGGATTCTCAGGCACTGATGTCTGACTGTCCTGCTGATTCAACTCCTGTTCATAAAGGGCTTTGCGTGGGAAGGGCAGTTTCTACATGTCCGTGCACACTCCATCCATGGTTAATGTGAGAAATCAGGTTACGGCAGGAAATCAGAGAATGCCTTTACACGCACTGTAATAACCAGGTCACTGTAAAAACCTGCCTTTACATGCAACTGGTGGGTAATCAGATCCCTCTCCCTTCTCGGTGCCATGGTTGTGGAGCAGCGCTGGCATATATTAAGTGTATTAATGACATGTAATACTGCAGCTTGAAGAGCTTTTTTTTTCATTTTGGGTGGAAAATAGTTGGACTAACGGACTGTGAGGCCACTCATTTTTTCCCTATTCTGTTCGTCTATGGAAACGGCCTGCTAAGACCTATTTGTTTTTGGTTATAATTTGAATGAGGCTTTGATTGAACTATTTTGGATGCTTCAATCTGTCGGCCAAAATTATACTTTCCTTATGTTTTAGAATTATCATCATGCACATCTGCTATTATACAACATCCTGTTAAAAACCCAGTTGAGCATACACGGCCAAGAAATTGTACATTCTGCAGAAGACTAGCTGTATTAAAGAGGTTCCTTTTTAAATGTATTTATTATGGCGACATGACATTTTCCTATTATGTTAGAGAATTCAGGTTACTGCAGAGTAAGCTCAGAGTAACCAGGTGCATGTCAAAGGCCCTGGACCCCCTGTGCTCAGGCTAATGCAACGCCCCAATTGCTCAGAACCAAAGGACTAAAGAAAGTCTTCTTATTGGAGCAGATATGGATTCCTCCAGGAGTCACAATAGCATGGGGCTGCCAGGAATGCGTATGGCGAGAAGTATGCTGTGCTTTCTATGGCTGTTTTAATGATCTCCTCAGGATATGAGTGAAGTTAATGAAGTCTGTTCCATGGGGACTTACCCTTGACCCTGGTCTGATTCTGGTTCCACTGAACAGTCCTAGTCGCACTTGGTTTGTTGACTTTTCTTTCCTCTCATTGTTTTCCCAGGAAGTGGTGAAAGCTGCAGGTGTGTGTGTGTGTGTGTGTGTGTGTGTGTGTGTGTCTCAAAAGTACAGTATTCTAAGCTTGGCACCGGCCCTGTGGAGTCTGTGTCCTTTTTTTCTTCTGCAGTTGTCCTGTGGTCTATTACAAGATGGTAGAAAGTCTCTCCATAAAAGGCGGTTACGATATTATCTACCACATTGCTGAAAACATGCCGTGCTGGCTTGTTGACTGTTTGATTTGACCTGTCATAATATTGTTGTGCATTGGGCTTCAAAACAATTAAGCAAGACCATCTTTTTTCTCGAAGAAAGTACAAATGAAACCCTTTAAAGTCTCGCTCCTCTGCCGAATTTGGGTATTGCACCACTGTGGGCTACAGTTGCCACAGAAAAGGGGCCACTCGCTCCCCGAGGAGGCACTAGCAAACTGTTTGTGAGAGAGAAACATGAATGTAAGCTTAGCACGAGAGAACCCGGGCACAGGGCCAAGAGCAACTCCGCGCTGTGCAGGACGTTGTGAAGTTGGAGCAACAGCTGATGTCTCGGGCCACGGCGTTGCACTGGTTCCCAACTCTGTGTCCAGACGGTCCTGTCAAACTTGTCCTGGGAATTGGCGAGCTCGAGGCCACCAGGGAAAGCAATAAGAATAGTTGTAGAGCTAGACATGAGGCTAAAGAGGCTAAATCAAAGCTTCTAAAAACACGGAAAAGCCATGACTGTGCAATGAAAGATGCCTGCTTCCTGCACCCAGAATGGGCAGAGAAAACACAACAGAGATACAGATCTGCATTCCTCCCTTGGTAGACATCCAGAATGGGCAGTGGGTGATCACTGCTTTGCTATTTACAGAATAACAGCATATATGACTCTGGCTTTGAATAGAGTATTGAAGGGGCAGACTTCCAAGGACCCGAACTCAAAAGACAGTTCATTGACAAGGTACTCCAAAAGAGTATGCACTCATGAATCGAACATTAACACGTCTCCTTGTTCACAAAGATGTCCTACACATACGTTGCAGTCCACGAGAATTTAGACAATAACACATTTTTTGTTGTTGTTGCTGCGAGTGGCCATGTCAATCACCTGACCTCTAGCTCACAAGTGTTTCCCTTTCTGAAGATAAGACTAAAAGCCCCCAAACAACCCAGAACTGGAAAACTGCTGCATAAGAGGCCTGGAAGAGCCCCATTAGGGAAGTTACCAAGCTGATGTCATTCGGCTTTTACCCTGCAAGTAGTCATCGACTGCAAAGAAGTTGCAACCAAAATACTAATCATTGTACTTTTATGTAAGTTTATGTTGAGGTGAACAGTTACATTATGGCCAAAGCGGCCTGCAAGCACAATGCTATGCGTTAAGCGTGGAGATTAATAACCTTAAATTAAAGCCGAAACCTATTTGATTTGGTGCAGAGCCAGTACAGTAAAAAAAAAAACAGTATCATTGACATTATACCCATGTACTGTGCTGCAAGTTACAATTAAAGTTACCTGAGCCCTTTGTTGACAAAACAAGACGTAAAATGATTCCTTAAAATCCCTATTTATCGTTCACCTTAAGCTGTCACATGGCCCCTCTATTGCATGACCTTGTTGCTGCAGGACAGGGATTTCCAATCTGCGGTTTCTAGAGCGCTACTTGTTTTTGTATCCTCAGAGCTGGGTAAATGCCTGTGTACAAGTCAGTCCCTGATTAAATGACTAAAGGGGAAAAAATATAATGGGTCAGAGAGAGTAGAGATCTCTGACCCAGGGAAAAGCTGGTAAGATTAGATTCTCTCATTTGAGAATTTAGCAACCCCAAAGTATCTTTGGAAGTACTGCCTCAATAAATGATTCCATAAATCAAGATTTAAAATGTATCATTATCGTGGGATTTTGGAGCACAAATAATTTGATCATAAACTGTGAATACGGCTCTAGACAGTAATGATATCAAGTGACACATCATTAAACTAATGCATAACAAGTGTGCAAACAAGCAGCTGATGCCAAGCCACACACAAAATGAATGTGTATCCCTCATAAATCTCCTTTTTATCATGCAGATTAGAAATTTGTTTTTGTTCTGTCACTGACCGATTAAAAATCTATTTTCACAAACCCCGACTAAGCTGTCCAACATTACCTTACATGTATATTTTGCTGTAGGCTCAATTTCTACTCAATAGCCTTTGAGGATCAGACACTTTCCCATAGGCGCTTAACTGACTGTTATAGCCCGTCGCTTAGGTTACTATTTTACCCTACTATCTTTAGAAAAATATTGACTGTAATTGCTTGGTATCATAGCAACAACCAGTTATCTGTGTTTTAAAAGCCTTTATAACAGTTGATTTCTTACTTAAGTTTTGTGCTTAAAGTTGGATTGTTGGATTTATTCTTAGTTGACAGGCTGAGCTTGTTTTGTTAAAATAGGTTTGATTGACTCACTGTTTTATTTATTTATCATTCATTTGTGAATATCTTTGTATTGTTGCTAGTATAAATTGGGTGTGATTAAGCAGAGAGCTTTTAGCCTGGCTGCTTCTTCAGCAACAAGCACAGGGAGAAAGAAAGCAGAGGTGTTGCCATACATCACTGTCCAGTGGACTTAAGCGTGTACCTGTGGCAGTTTTGTGGAAAACTGTCTCTGTAATTGCATGTCATTATCCACAGAATCACCATGCGGCTTCTTTAGAAGACGTCGATAATTAGATGCTTTGAGTTGGTGCTGAGATGACATCAGCTAACAGAGGACGTTAGGACATGTTCGCAAAAGCCCACCTCACACTAGTGTGTGGGCCAATGTTGTTACCATGCTGTCTCCTCTGTTGTGCAATGTGAAATATATTGGTCCTAAGTGTGTCAACTTTTGGAGACTTGTCCAAGTTTTTCCAAGTCTTAGTGATGAATGAATGCCAGTGTTACTGCCTAAGGGTGAATACTTTCAAAATGTCAGCTTTGTGGAGACAAACTAAATGTCCGCTGTTCAGAGACAAACTAACTTGATGACATGCATATTTGACATTTTCCAGGGAGTTCTGAAAGAGCCTTGGGTGCAAGAGGTCAGGTTTTTTTGAAGCTATAATGATAATCCTTTAATTGATGTTAAAATGCCTAATTCACTAAAGTTAGCAGGTAATGAGCTCTTCACACAGCAATATGGGAAACTCCACCATCTCTATTATTTCTTAATCGGCAAAATCAAGCAATGTACAGCTTAACAGTCATTGTATCAAGAAGAGGAAAAAGGTATCAAGTTGGTACCCGAGAGTGAGCAGGTTCTGTCAGCTTCCCAGCACTATTGTCTTGTTTACAAAGAACAACTGGATAGCGTGTTAGCAAGGCTCTTGCTTTAAATCAACAAATTCCTGCCAGATTAGACAACAGGCCACCATTTCTGCCCAGCACATCTTACATAGCATGACAAACATTCCATGACAAATAGAGCAGAGTCCATGGCTGCTCAAGTTTGTGCCGAAATGGGAGGTCAGTCAAATTAAAACAGAATGGAAAGTTTTGCACTCCCTGAATGAGTTAGCTTGGAAATTGATGTGGTGTATCTGCATTTTATAGAGCTTGACAGTACAATAATTTGTAGGGCATTGTTTTTTTTGTGTTAAGCAAGAAGAGCCACTGGAGTCCTAGCCTAGCCTAGCCTGCTTTTACTGTATGTGATTGAAGCAGTGCCAGTTGTAGAACTCATCATAGAAGGGCTTAAGAGTGGATCAAAAATATTTGTATAGTGTGTCCTTTGAATAGCCGCTTCGTCTCAGGGTCTGAATAACAATGGCATGACCAAAGAATGATTTGAATGCCAACATTGGCTGTTCAGTGTCATGATAGCAAATTTAATTAATGTTATCATTGTGTCAAGGAATGAAAACATTAGCACCAAACACCCTCCCAAAAAGTCCAACACAAAAGTTGCCTGGTGTGCAGAGTGGCAGCTTTCAAGCATTGAAAATGGTGTCACGTGTCAAATGCTGTGTCTATACTCTTTTTTTTTTAACTTACATTTTTAATTTATTATTTACTGTTGTTTACTTTACTCCTGTTTTGTTTTTGTTATTTTCTTCATAGGGAAAAACTTCAACCTGGTCGCAAATTTCCTGAAGCGGCACTTCAACCTCAGATGTGTCCATGGGGGTACGTATACGTCACCTACATGTATTTTTCTGTAAATCGATTCCCAGTTAAATGAGTCAGAAATAGGCATCTCAATGGCTTGTACTCAGCCAAATTTCCCACAGAAAGAGCAAGTCATCTGTGGTTTGAATGTTGACGTTTCTCCCCCTCACTTGTTTTAATGTCCTGTCCCTACCTGCTCGGGGTGTGTAGTTGAGAACAGGCAGCCATTAAGTGGTTCCCTTGAGAGGCTACTGAGAGTGGGAGAGAGAGGCATTTTGGAGGGGCTGTCTGTGGCGGGCAGTGAGAATCTATCTTCATGGCCCATCTAGTGCCGGTGACCCCTGGCCACCTTTTCATGGGACCAACATGGCTCCCTTCCTGTCAGTAAAGTTAATATCTGCTCCCTAGGGGCTCAGATGTTAAGGCAGCACTGACCTGCTGCAGACTCTCAGATGACGGCTTCTCTCAGCAGGTTCCGTTACACATCAAATTAGACCCAGTCTCCTGGGGTCAAAGGTTGTGTAATTCGGTCCACTGAGTTAGCTGTACAGTGGCTAGGTCATG
Source organism: Ammodytes marinus (assembly GCF_949987685.1). Lineage (NCBI taxonomy): Eukaryota > Metazoa > Chordata > Actinopteri > Uranoscopiformes > Ammodytidae > Ammodytes > Ammodytes marinus. The sequence goes on along the minus strand of NC_137215.1, from coordinate 20,692,619 downwards.
TAAAATTTCAATTATCTGTAAAACAGACGGTTAAAAAGACCTTAATCTGATTGGCTAGTTACAGTATACATTGCAAAATTCCAACAGTTTAAAGTCCTATTAAGAAGACTATGACGCTAAAACAGAGTGTATCAATTTAAAGCTTTATGACTATAATTACAAAAAATGAATATAGTAGTATTTTCTAATTAAGCTTGCTCTTGCCCCTAAACACTAACATTTTGATTGAATCATGATCATAGTTTTTTTCTATTCCCAAGCTGTAATCATGTTGTACTGAGGTTGGCATCACAGGAAGAGCCACAAGGTCGTTAAAATTAAAGTGTTTATCTTATTCCTCCTCTTTTAAGGCATGCATTTGCTCAATGCATTTTATTGCAATTTTTCTGTCCAATTGTATTTAAGTGCAGGACTGAAAATAGAGAACTTGACTGAGAAGTCAAGTAAAGTCATCTTCACAGGTCAAGAGTTTCTCACAATTCCATGGTAATCGGCATGTGGTTTGCTGAGCAATCAATCAAAAGCCAAACCCACCCAGTCATCCTTAGTCATCCTTGTAGCATACGCCACACAAGGCATGCACACACACAATAATGCATTGGCTGTATTTACAACTTGCTAATCCACACAACTGAAGCAAAACATTTTTTTTTAAAGGCCACCGAGGAGGAATATGAGCTTTTGTGGACTAAACTCAACGCTGCTGTAAAGCCTTTTATCATCGGGTGGTCGACTCAGTAGATCAAGAATGCAAGATGAAGAATATTTCCAATGCGCCTTTTCATTTGATCATGCTGAAAGTTGCTGCTTCATCAGTACTGTCTCATTTTGTCAGTATTTTTGATTTAGGACAGAGTAATGCAAAATTTGGACTTCCATTGCATTGCATGCTCTTCAAATAGAGTAGGCTACGTAAGAGGCCATAGGTTAGATACTGGTCAGCTTGGCTGTTCAATTGAGTTAATATGTTGAGGTTGGTCAGATTTATTATCATAATATACAGCATGTAATGGTATTGTTTTTGCAAATGGTCTTTGCCTTTGAAGCCGATGAAGGATTCATATTACTCCCAAGGGCCATTGTTAACATAAAATTTTCTAATATTTCATGCTGCTTACGCGGCTCATAAAGCTCTGCAATTCTCTGTAAACTGTCATTTTCTCCCTGGTCTGAGGGATAGTAAATACTTGGTGTTTGTAGATGTAAATTCGAACCCTCCACCGCAATTCCCTCTGTCTGACTTTGACTCACAATTAGAGGTGAGCCCACGTTATTAACTAGCATGGTCTGTGTTGTTTTTCTCTGCCTTCAGATTTGCGTGTGTTTCCTGAACGCTATGTTGTGTGTGTGAGCTGTCCGGAGGATGCCTCAGCACACCATGGAAACCCGAGCCTGGCCGCGGTGAGCGCTGTTTATACTCCTCTATTTCCTCTTCCAGTCGCCTGGCAAAAAGTCCTGCATGAGTCTGTGTGTTATTATAGGGGTGTGTTGCCAAATTGTGCTCTCACTTTATATACGCTGATCCTGTTTACGTGAGTGGTGGGGGATAAGAGGGGGGGCGGGTTCTCAACCTGCCTGGGCTTTTCAGAGAACAAGTGAGGGGGGAAAGGGAGGATAGCAGGGGGTTGGGCCGAGTAGGGGGTGGTTGGGGTCCAAAGCACAAGAGTCACCCCTTCTTTTGAAAAAATTTCTGCACCCGCATTCTGCCAATTCATCCCAGCTGTACAGTTTAAGCCCTTCTTTCTGTCAAACTCCAAAAATTGGGTTAGGGTTAGGATTTTTTGGAAACCCCAATTTAATGTAAACCCCATAAACGGTTAGTCAAGAATATAGCCAAAACTTATTTTGTCAGTTTTGAGAAAGTCAAAATACTTTCACACGCTCAAGTTGTTTTGGAAAAATGTGGTAGGGAGCAGCAAAAAGCCGTCTTTCTTTCTATTATTACCCAAGCTCATGTTTGTGGCACTGCAGTCATTGTTGACTTTGTCTGAACATAATATTTATTTTTCATCGATTTTGTAAGTGTCATCAGTATAAACTTATTATAACATATAATATTCTTTATTGGATATCATTTGTGGTTTAGGAGAACTACAACAACAATCGTCCTCCCTATTCGGTTTCACCTACATGTTTGGGTTTATATGGGATAATTCAGTTAACGTGATTGTCTGCGGTTAAATGTCATGTGTCTTGATTGATCGGACCGTGATAAAGCTGTGTTCAGTGGGTATTCCCCTTTAAGGCTCCATGCCCTGTCTATAACATTTTATGTCATAAGACTTTAACTTTTTTCCATTCATATCACAGACTACTATCCATTGGACATTTGCTCATTTGATCCCAACCTCCCCAGAGTATTCTGGGAAATGGTAGAGGAGGCTGTCACCTTGGCACTCACATCAAGAACAGACAGCTCTCCCATCTCATCCCATGATCAGTGGCCTGCTGTTTTTCTATGGCCTTTTTATTTTTTCGTTGCTATTGTTTCCCTTTGAAACGTCTCTGCTCTCTCCACAGCTTGGCTTCCAATGAAAGCAGCGATTGTAATATTTTTAGTGGAGCAATGCAGTCGTCAGTGAAAAGTTCAGATTGTGTAACCAATTTTTCCAGTTCAAGGAGGCATTGCTGTCGATTGCGTTCCTTTTTACTCAGGATGTGGTTCTCTCCGGGCTCCTACAGTACCAGCAGAGGGAATTGGAGGGTGGGAGTCTTGTGGTGGAGCCCTCACTAGCCCAACCTCGAGCGTGGTTTGTAAAGGGAAGGATACCAGACAGCATGGCTAAAGTTTTTCACATGACAAAAACAATTATTTGTTTACGTCCCTCGCTCTGTTCTTACTTGTCAGAAAGGGAGTGTTAGCAAGAAAGTGTTGCCAAGAAAAGTCGAAAAATCGCAAATGAAAAAAAGTTTAGCGCAGTGAGTCACAGCTGATGTAAGGCATAATAATGTTGCTGTCTAAAATTAATGGGGTCTATGGAGTTCTCTGTCAAAGTCGGTTATGTGCTTAAGAAGGGGTCTTTTATCCCACAGTTCTTGACAGCATGAGCAAGCTGGGCCCAACAAAAATGCCCCGTTCCCTGTATTTAGGAAGCTTTCGGTTTTAGTCAGTAGGATTTAGTTTGTGTGACTTGTTCAACAAACATTTTTAACCGCAGTGGAAATGTAGACTCATCAAATTTAGCACTCCTCTCAAGGTCAGGGGGTTATGTTGTGAGGGAACGTAGGTGACATCATGGTTTGGCCTTTTGTCCTGTGAAAAGGACGTCTCTCTCCCACACTCGAACATGCTGTATGTCTCTTTGTCTGTTTATTGCGTGCTCTTATTAGTCATATTTTCAGCTGCGGTTAAAGTTACAAGAGCGAGATGGTGAGATTTAGTCATTTCCAGTGGTGTAGAAGGTAACTATGATGCCAGTTATTATTGATTTTTAGTACTTAAAAAGTCCAAAACCAAAACCTCCTGTTTTGGGCTGAGGCTACAGTTTGTAGATGCTGCGTGCAGATTTTCCACATCTCATCTTAAACTGCATTACAGACCACTGTCATTGCTAACACGAACAAATCGAATTCGTGGCGATAATCATCAGTGAACAAAATGACTGTGTCGAATGTGGAAGAGGTTGCTTATGGTGACGAAACCCACCAAGGATAATATTAAATTTCCCTCAACCGTTCCCCTCAAAGGTCTTTGTACATGCACATTGTTTTGGTTTTACAGCCGCAACCTAATTGTTTTAGTTGAGTCTCACAGCTCTCATCAGGACCATTTACAGCAGCAGCAGGGAACTTTTTGTTCAACAAAAAGCTCTTATTATCGGAGCATCTAGCAGCAACTAAGCCAAATATGTTCCTCAGTAGTTGGAGAATGAATATTGGACTTGCTATCTTGTAAACTCTTTTGTCATAACAACTTAAAAGCTGATATTATGACACTGTTGGATTTATAGGTTTCTTCCGCTGAACCCAGAATGGCCACAAAAATCAATTAGTGTAGGTTTAATGGTAAGTCACACCTTCAAGCAGATTGAATTTTATTGCAGGTTTAAGGTAAGGCGGGGGTTTACTTGAGAAAACAAGTTTGTACAACATGTTGTTCAACCATGTCAGGAGGCAAAAGTGTTTTTAAGGATTGTAGACACTCAAAAGTAAAAGTCATAGTTGTGTGTGTAAACAATGAAAAAAAGAGAGCTTAACAGAAACTTTCCAACCCTGTTTTTCTCACTTCCACACACCTGGCCAATCAGTGCCTGAAGTCAGTGTGATTGTCGTTTGTGTCCGAAATAAATTGTCTGAGGCACCCCCAATTTAAAATTTGGAACGTAATGGGGTAGAGGGTTTCACATGCTGTTTGACCATCAGACAAGGGCTTTGACTTGAACATACTGATGCCTTTAAAGTCACGACTGTCATTCCTGGAGTAAAATGAATCCTGACACACACCACATCTGTGGGGGCGACAGACATTAACTGTCTGATATTTGATCTATTAACAGACATTCGCCCGCTGTCTGTTGCAACCTAGAAACCTAGAGCCGAATGTTGCTATGCAGACTGAGGCAGCGCAATTGAAACTACTGCGTTAAGCCTGAGACCGTGGGAAGAAAACAAAATGCAACTCGTGGAGTCTCTCCTATTGTGAGTCAGCGCCAGCAGTCAGGAGGGCAGCATGGGAAGGAAGAGCATAGTGTTTGGGATTGTGGCCGTTGTTTTCTAGTCAGGCACAGAGTGGGCAGCCCGAGGTGAGCGGCGTGCTGGGCTGCAGAAGTTTGGATCAAAGGCAGAGCAGATGTGTTTCCAGTCCCCCCCTCTTCTCAGCTCTGGATGAGCTTGTGTGTTTACTCATGACCTCAGCACGCCTCTGTTCTTCACAGCTCGCAACAGCTAGCAGCAGCCCTTAGGTTCCCAAGCATCCAGTGTCTGCTGATATCCACTTCAAATTCACACAGCTATGATCCCTTTCAGTACATGATCGAGTCGCTTCAATCTCTCTCTAAACCGCTTTCAATTGATTTGCACGAAGTGGGTCCAAAACAGTTAACAGCTTGTCTTAATCCTTACCCATGGGTGGATCCAAAAAACTTTTGCCATTGTTCAAGGGATAAGAACTGTCCTCTATTTTAAACAAATATGTGCCCATGCATGTTTGTTGACTTTGTTGCAGGGAAGATGTGGTGAGCTTAGACAAACAGGGCATGTTTCCTCTGTGGGTGGAGGGTGGGGGGAGGAATTTTGTGTGACTAGCTTCACGAACATCTCTGCAGGACGTATATCTTCCCTGCCAGTTTTAGGATTTTCTATACTTAGTTTTGACGTCGCAAAGTTGTTCAAAGGCTTTTCCAGCGGAAAGAATAACTCCATTTTTTAACTTGAATAGTTTTAGGCATTCAAGCATTTCATGTGGTGATAATGAATCATTATTTTGTGACAGCTGAGTGACTAACTGGCTTTATAGGATGGCATGTCACTGGGTTTGTGTGAATAAGATGAGGTACAAAGACAAGAGTAAGCCAAGAACAAACAATCTGGATTCCAATGTGGCTGATCGACAAGAATATATGAGTTGATGGTTGATCGGAGCTTTCCACGCCGGTCTTCTTATCTTGGTTTTTTACTAGTTAGTTTGTTTTTGTTTTGGTCACTTTCAATGCCTCCCTGATGGGCTGAGAAACGTCTCTGATCTCTTTGGCCCTTTTAAGTTCTTGCAAAAAACCCAATGGATAAACAAGAAAATGCATGGTCATCAAACTGCAAAGAAAAGCCTCGCTGCTGAAAAAAACAATGTATTCTTGTTTCATTGTACAGCTGAATGACTATATTTGTTAAGTTTAGATTATATACAGTGAACCTCTATTTATGCCAACATAGCATATACGATATACCAAACAAGCATATGTCTTTATCAGGAGTAGAGCATTTTTAGACTACTCTGAGACTATTTGGCCGGAACAGTGCATTACTTTCAAGTGCAGCTGCATTAAAAGATAACCAACATAATCTTCATATCTGTGTTCCCTTACTTTATCTCAAGATTGCAAAGCAGAACCTGTTCATTCCCTGTGTTTTATGGAGCCTGTAGTCAGTTATCTTTTTGAAGTTGTTTCCAGGAGTCATCCAGAGTTGGGGC